>NC_089592.1:23244176-23984176 GCF_019320115.1 Miscanthus floridulus | reverse complement strand
TTCATTTTAAATATATATAAGATATTTTATAGATAATATAAATTGAATTAAGTCAAATTTAGATTTAAATTATAAAACTAAAGTAAAATAAATCATATTTTATTTTAAAAACCCAGTTGCATAATTGTTATTTAAGATATGATTCAAACCATGAAATTCCAGTATTAGTGACATGATAAACACTGTTACTAACACGTAGATCTCGTTGCTATGAATCTAACGCAACTTGAATGGCTCAAAACGGAGTTGAAACATAGAAGATATGAAATAAACAAGATTTCCTTTATTAAAATAATAGATTAAATCTAATCACAAATTTTAAAAGTTGAAAACCTACTTAACAGTAGTATTAACATGTAGATTATGAAATTATGAACCTAACGCAATTTGAACGGATCAAATCGGAGTTAAAACGGAGAAGATATGAACAAAAGAGTTTCAGTGGCAAAACTGGGAATATTTTGAACCATTTTTGGATTTAAAATAATTAAAAATCAATTTAAAAACAATCTCTGGACCGAGCGTCATTTTTGGAAAAGTGTAGGGGTCAAAACGCATGATCTAGGGCATTTATTAAAATACTTTTGAATACTACTGGACCGCGGGTTTATTTCGGGGAAACAGAGGGGCCTTTGTGATAAAGGTATGGTGGCGGTCGGCGCTGACTAGGTCGTCGCCAGCGTGGAGCCACGTGGTGGATCGGCATAGGTGGGTTCATGGTGAACCGGCTGGCGTGGCATGGTAGGCGGGGTTCACGAGTCCATCGTGGACCGGTTACGAAGGGGTATGGATCGGATCTAATCTGGATCGTTCATCTAGTATCGGATGGTTGGGAGGGGACTAGCGAGGCCGGCCGACCGGAACAGGACCGAGCGCGGCGGCGCCATGGTCGGAGGTGGCTATGCATGCGGAAAATGACCTATGGGTCACGGTTAATCGAAATGAGAGCACCAGAAGAACAAGGAGATGACGGCAAGCTCGTATAGGTGGTCTACCTCGGTGCAGGGCGAACAGAGGTGACTCGGCGCATGGCGAGGCAGACAGTGACTACCTGCAGGCGTTTGGCAATGACTGGTGAACAACAGCGAGCAGCCGAGAAAGAGGGGAAAGCGTAGGAAGCTTCGAACCCTCGACACGGAACTCGACAGGGGTACAAGAGCGTCGGGAAAGCAACAACGGCGAAGGACTGCGGCGGCGGGTGACTATCTCCTCGGCGAGATCTATCGATGGCACAAGGCTGGCTCGGGGCAAGGGCAGAGCGAGATAGGGCATGGGGTAGGTAGCGGCGGACACGGGCATCCGGTTTTAAGGGCTGGCTTGGCTTGGGGCGCACGCAAAATGGAGGGTGAAGCGGGGCGAGCACAGACTCCACAGCGGCGTCGGAGTCCACTTCAGCGACGTCACGAGGAAGAAGAAAGAAACCGGCTGACATGGGGGCCCGGGGTGTCAGCGTCAGGCAAGAGAGAGGAGGGAGGGGATGCGCGGGCGGCATTCGCGCGGATTGGGCCGACGGTGGAGGGGGTCGCAGGGCAGCACTGCTGGGCCAAAGGAGAAGGGAGCGTACTGGGCCACCTCGGGAAGGAGCAAGATGGGCCGCACGGAAGAGCAGTCCAAACCAAAGGGAAAAAAAATGGGAAACAGCGTGGAAAAGCAATGGGCCTCCTGTAGAAGAACTGGGCCGCGGCCAAAACCGAGGAAGGAGAGGGAAAATACAGAATTTTTTTTCTATTTTCTTTTCATATTTCAAAACCCAATTAAATACAAATCAAATTTGAACATGGTTTTCAAATACACTCTCCAATCCAAATAAAAATGAAAAATATTAGTGAGTTTCCCAAAAATAAATTTAACAACTTTTTAAATTCTTTTATTTTTCAAATTTTCTTTTCTTTCTTTTCTTTTACTTCAAAGGCATTTTTAATTTTATTTGCAAAAGCAATTTAACCCATTTGAAGTTTTTAATCAAAACCACTCAACCAAATAAACCAAATGCAAGGGCATGTATGCACAAACATGTTGCTAAACCTTATGATGAATTTTAATTTAATGAAAAAATTTATTTTCCTATGTTTTCATGTGCACAATAATTCACAAATAAATCATTTTAACTCTATTTTCAAAAGTGGCAAATTTTGGGGTGTTACAATCCTATCCCCCTTAAGATGAATCTCGTCCCCGAGATTCGGACGACGTCGACTAGGAGATAGGAATACTCAGCCTTTGAATTCTTCTTTACTTCCTCATGCAGTTCCATCGTCTTGATAAGGATCCCACTTTACTTTGCACACCTGTTGACCTTACTCCAAATAACTTACCAAAAGGATTCCAAGATTCTGATAGATACTCCAAACGATACTCAGGTAACTTCAATCACTAAGCACCTTTCCTATAATACCAATTTTCTTCCTTAAAATACTTATCTTCCAACAGAGCCTAACAAATCTCTTGGTCAGAAGGATATTCTACTACCAACCTTCAAAACATTAATGATCCTGGTCAAGTTGCTCAAACTTGGAATACAATTCTTAGCCCTTGGTGTCACCCGAACCTTCTTAGCACAATTCTCCGTTGCTAAGGGCATCAGCTGCGACTTCTTCTCCAGGTGATAGCACTTTTCCAAGTCATAATCAATATCATTCCAATGATGGTAACACAAGCTCAAGACCAACTTAGTGAAGATGTCCTATAGATTCTTGTGTTCCTCCTAGATATCACTTTTACTTCTAAAAAGACAGTACTTCCATGCTCCACAATGGATAACTCCATATGCATGTTAGGTAGTTCAACTCACGCTTCCTTAGTCGACTTAATGAACTAGCCACTACTTTGCTTCTCGTATCAGGGCATATCCCACACCTTGGCAAGGTGCATCATTATAGCTATAAAACTCTTGTCCGGATCTAGCAAAGCTAATACTTAGATTTTACTTCAATCTTTTCTTGGACTCCTTCAACACTTAGCTGAGGTCTCTTGATCCAAACTAACTTGAAAGCTTCTCCGATAGCTCAACCAAAATCTTGATGATCTTGGTTAAACCTCCCTTAAACCTTTAATCAAACTTCTTTGAGACTGAGTTTCTCTCACATCTTTGGGTACCACCACGCTTCTGCTGCACAAACTAGAACGTAGGATACTTCACCTTACAAATTCTTCAACTTGGCTACCCCCTTAAGAAAAGATAAACTAGGGGACACCAAAGTATAGCTTGCATCTCCTTCTAGATGAGTTAACTAATATCAAGATGTTCTGGCATCCCAACGATACTCTTGTGTATGAGCAAGAACAAGAAACCTGAAATTCCTCGCGAGCATAAAACAGCAGCATCGTAAAATGGCCGTAACTCTCATTCTGTTAATCCGATGAAGTTGTATCTTATACCGTTGGAAAGCTTATAAAATTCTCCACAACTTCCTTATAGAACACTTTTCCTAATTATGCAGTTAACTTGGTCGAAAATAGTGCACAACATAAACTACCCCAGATTCCAAACAGCACAGATGCATCGCCATGTGATTTTCGTATCTCCATAACCAAAATAGCTATCAAGCTGATTCTTGCGTTCAGAGAAAGATATTGAAATCTACTATTGTTCAGAATTTTCTTATGATTTTTTTATCATCCAAAATCAGAGATATAAGACAAAGAGTACAGACTGCTCCGAAAAGATAGTATAGAGAGAACAGAGGAAAACCATAACCCAACTATTTATTTCACTAATCCTTATACCTTAGGCCTATAAGCTAAATGAAATTGTGGGAACACCCAACAAGATCATTGCAATTATTACAAAAATCCAAAACAAGCATAAGCATAATGACAATTCAACAAACAATAAAAATGCACAATTCAATCATTGACTCAACTTGCGATACTATCGTGCTCATCATGCTAGGGGTAACAATTCTAAGACTTATCTTCATATTACGCAAGAAGGTGGTGAGGAACAGTTCTAATAGCATATCAAATCAAGGAGTGGAGATGAGAACAAGGACTTTAAAATAAGCACCAAGGTAGAGATGAATATCAAGGATAGAGATATAGTAGAGAAGAAAATATCAAGGCTCATAAACCAAGGGTTTTTGTAGCAACTTCTAAACCTTAGAACGACCAGTTTCTACTAAGCTTGCGTCCTACAGTCAGCATTGCTCTGATACCACTTTGTAGCACCTGATTTTAAGAACAAAACTAGATACGCACCATATGTGAGCCCAGGAAGTCAAATCTCACATATAGCTATAAATAAGGGTAATATCAACAGACAATGCTTAAATACATAACGTATTAGTATAAAGAATATAACCTCAGAGTATAGACAGCGTAAAGACAACTCCGATCTTCAGGCGAAGACTCCAAATCCATAGGGACAACTGACTGGTTGATCACAAGCCTAATTCCTCCATACTCTAGCAATCTGGTATCCATCCAGGATTTTCATCAAAATATTTGAAAAGTAAAGCAAGCGTAAGTACATGTCGTACTCAACAAATATAACATAGGGTTCATGAGGCTCAAAAGGCTGACACTGGTTAACTGCGATTAGCTTTTAGTGAGTTATGATTTTATCAAAGGAGTAGCAACAAGTTTATCACAAGCCCATATAAACACATGATCAGGTAAACATGAATAATGAATAGCATAAACAATTAACCATTAGTGAGCATCTTCATCATCCATATCATTAGTGTTCATCATCTATTCCGTAAATGTTCCAAGGCCGCTCTTGACCGTGAGCACGGCTGATATACCAGTTTTACACTCTGCAGAGGTTGTACACTTTCACTATGAGTCGTGATTTACCCTTTCACCCGAAGCGGCCAACCTCTTGACCCACTACCAAGGAAGGTCGGCAGGGTTCACTATGAAGCCTTTCAAAGGTTTGTCTAACAAGTTAGGGCCATTAGATTCACTCGACAAACAGACATAGAGCCCCCCTTCCCGATGGCACAATGACGCGCAGCCTATACTCAAGGGGACAGAGGCCGCACTATACCCGATTCGTCAAGCCATTCTTACGCCAATAAAGGTAACCACTAACAAGCTAGAAAAGGTCCTCATACTGAGCTAAAGCCAGAGCCATATAGCCCTCACAGCTGTACTGTAAGTCCCGGATGATCACTTACAGATAAGTCCTTAGGGAGAGGAATCTAGAGCACCATAAAAATTGCCCAATGCTCTAGCCCCCTTGTTCCATGTTGCTAAAAAGCATCTTTTAATGTTTATTGCATATTACATTAGTCAAGTTACAAGATCATGGTTGTAGTTGAGCACTAGCAAAGCTATCCAATGCAATACTCCATAGGAATCAAGGTATAGGGTAATAAAATACTAGGAAATCCTTAGTGGTAGTCAAGGTAGACACATGCAATATGAATTAAGTGATTAAAGATGAATAGGACAACAAGGATGATCCCATGCTATACTTGCCTTAAAACACTGATCCTTCGGTAAGCTTTAATCTTCAACGTTCTTCTTCTTCTTCTTGATCACCACGTATATCTCACCGACTGGATGTAATCATAAAGCACCACACAAACATCCGTACAATCATACATGAAGCAAAAAATAGATCTAAATTAGAACAGTACACCAATCATAGAAAAATAAGTAAAAGAGTTTAAAACACGATTCTACACATCGCTACGAACACATAGTCGTGAGAAGCACGCTAATCGGAGCTTCGGTGAAAAAGATACATCTACCGAAAGATCTACTTTATACGTGGAAAAGGAAACTATAGGCTTCATTCATTTTAAATATATATAAGATATTTTATAGATAATATAAATTGAATTAAGTCAAATTTAGATTTAAATTATAAAACTAAAGTAAAATAAATCATATTTTATTTACAAAACCCAGTTGCATAATTGTTATTTAAGATATGATTCAAACCTTGAAATTCCAGTATTAGTGACATGATAAACACTGTTACTAACGCGTAGATCTCGTTGCTATGAATCTAACGCAACTTGAATGGCTCAAAACGGAGTTGAAACGTAGAAGATATGAAATAAACAAGATTTCCTTTATTAAAATAATAGATTAAATCTAATCATGAATTTTAAAAGTTGAAAACCTACTTAAAAGTAGTATTAACATGTAGATTATGAAATTACGAACCTAACGCAATTTGAACGGATCAAATCAGAGTTAAAACGGAGAAGATATGAACAAAAGAGTTTCAGTGGCAAAACTGGGAATATTTTGAACCATTTCCGGATTTAAAATAATTAAAAATCAATTTAAAAACAATCTCTGGACCGAGCGTCATTTTTGGAAAAGTGTAGGGGTCAAAACACATGATCTAGGGCATTTATTGAAATACTTTTGAATACTACTGGACCGCGGGTTTATTTCGGGGAAACAGAGGGGCCTTTGTGCTAAATGTACAGCGGCGGTCGGCGCTGACTGGGTCATCACCAGCGTGGAGCCATGTGGCGGATCGGCATAGGCGAGTTCATGGTGAACCGGCTAGCGTGGCATGGTAGGCGGGGTTCACGGGTCCATCGTGGACCGGTTACGAAGGGGTATGGATCGGATCTAATCTGGATCGTTCATCTAGTATCGGGTGGTTGGGAGGGGACTGGCGAGGCCGGTCGGCCGGAACAGGACCGAGCGCAGCGGCGCCATGGTCGGAGGTGGCTGTGCATGTGGAAAATGACCTATGGGTCACGGTTAACCGAAATGAGAGCACCAGAAGAACAAGGAGATGACGGCGAGCTCGTATAGGTGGTTTACCTCGGTGCGGGGCGAACGGAGGTGACTCGACACACGGCGAGGCGGACGGTGACCACCTGCAGGTCTTCGGCAACGATTGGTGAACAACAATGAGTAGTAGAGAAAGAGGGGAAAGCGTAGGAAGCTTCGTACCCTCGACACGGAACTCAGCAGGGGTACAAGAGCGTCGGGAAAGCAACGACGGCGAAGGACTACGGCAGCGGGTGACTGGCTCCTCGGCGAGATCTGTCAACAGCACAAGGCTGGCTCAGGGCGAGGGCAGAGCGAGATAGGGCATGGGGTAGGTAGCGGCGGGCACGGGCATCCGGTTTTAAGGGCTGGCTCGGCTTGGGGCGCACGCAAAATGGAGGGAGAAGCAGGGCGAGCACAGACTCCACAGCAGCGTCGGAGTCCAGTTCGGCGATGACACGAGGAAGAAGAAAGAAACCGGTTGACATGGGGGCCCGGGGTGTCAGCGTCAGGCGAGAGAGAGGAGGGAGGGGATGCGCGGGCGGCGTTCACACGGATTGGGCCGACGCGTGAAGGGGGTCGCGGGGTAGCGCTGCTAGGCCAAAGGAGAAGGGAGCGTACTGGGCCGGCTCGGGAAGGAGCAAGATGGGCCACGCGGAAGAGCAGTCCAAGCCGAAGGGAAAAAAACGGGAAACAATGCGGAAAAGCAATGGGCCTCCTAGAGAAGAACCGGGCCGCGGCCAAAACCGAGGAAGGAGAGGGAAAATACAAAAAAAATTCTATTTTCTTTTCATATTTCAAAACCCAATTAAATAAAAATCAAATTTGAACATGGTTTTCAAATACACTCTCCAATCCAAATAAAAATGAAAAATATTAGTGAGTTTCCCAAAAATAAATTTAACAACTTTTTAAATTCTTTTATTTTTCAAATTTTCTTTTCTTTCTTTTCTTTTACTTCAAAGGCATTTTTTATTTTATTTGCAAAAGCAATTTAACCCATTTGAAGTTTTTAATCAAAACCACTCAACCAAATAAACCAAATGCAAGGGCATGTATGCACAAACATGTTGCTAAACCTTATGATGAATTTTAATTTAATGAAAAAAATTATTTTCCTATGTTTTCATGTGCACAATAATTCACAAATAAATCATTTTAACTCTATTTTCAAAAGTGGCAAATTTTTGGGTGTTACAACAAGCCAAATTATAGAGCGTAAATTACTTAGCTACACAAACTAAGCAATGTGACTAACAAGGTTACTCAAACCAAATTAGCCACGCAAGGGAGCTACTTCTATGCTACACAAGCAAGAAGGTAACTAGCCAACTACACAAGTCAACTAATTACAAGAGCAACTACACAAGTACAATGTATAAGAAAGTAATTTTAAGATTGTGTAAAGGGGATGCAAACCAATGGGAAGACAAGGATGACACTGCGATTTTATCCCGAGGTTCACGTGCTTTCCAACACGCTAGTCCCCATTATGTCGTCCGCTCACTTGGTGGTTCGGCAGCTAATTGGCATCACCCGCCAAGCCCGACGTCGGGCACCGCAAGAACCAACCCCGAAAGTGAGGGTAGCTCAATGACACGCTCTACTAGAGTTACTCTTCACGATCCCCGTGGGGTGAGCACAACCCCCCTCACAAATCCTCCTTCGGAGCACCGTACAATCTTCTCGCGTGCTTCAATGGAGTCACAAGCCACCAAGCCATCTAGGAGGTAGCAGCCTCCAAAAGTAACAAGCACCACCGGCTTGCAACATGGTCACCTAGTGCCAATTGATGCAAACTCACGATGTAACCACACTAGAATCACACTCTCTCGCAATCGGATGCAACCACTATGTGCACAAAGTGAGTTAGAGGCTCTCCTAGCACTCCCCAAGCATGGACACTAAGTCCCAAGGGTGCTAAGCATGTGCCAAGGCCGGCCACACACTCCTTTTATAGCCCCAAGGGCTAAAATAGCCGTTACCCCCTTCATCCTGATTTCTACGAACTGACCGGACTCATTGACCGGACTCACCCTAGAGTCCGGTCTAGAGTCTGGTCACAGAGTTCGGTCGCTCCTCATGCGCCACGTGTACTAGTCGTTCGAAGATGACCATTGCTCACCAATGGCTACCTCCCGCACGCGCATACTCCTAACCGGACACGCCTAGGTCCAGTGACCGAACACGCCGAGGCCAAGTCCGGCCACCAACGCGCCTCTGCACAACTGATCGGACTCTCTTTTCTCCTATGACCGGGCTCGACTCTCCTAGAGTCTGATTATTTCTAGAGAGGTTCTAGAGAGCTCTTTTGATAACCAGATGTGTCAGGTCATCACTGATCGGACTCTTCGTGTGTCCGGTCGCTCCTGGATGCGTTAAAAACACTGACCGGACTCTCGACCGGACTCGCAGGTATTGACCTGATGCGTCCGGTCACAGACTTTTTAGCACTAAAACGGCTATAACTCCTAGCACCAAACTCCGATTTCGATGATCTTGGATATTTTGGAAAGCTTATTCAGAGGGCTACACAACACACTTGCTTATTTGATCCAAAGCACAGTGGATCAATCCAGAATTCCAAATCAAGAGCCATCCTATAGTTCAGAGTACATCGAAAAACCTCTCTTCTCCACGTTGATCCAATTCAACTCCAACAACTTCTCCTTTGCAAATGTGCCAAGACCACCGAGTACAAGTGTGTTAGCATTTTCACAAATATTATTCAAAGGATTAGTCACTCAATTCACCAAGCCACTCGATCCTAGCAACATCGCAAAGCTAGATCGTTCAAGTGGCACTAGATGACCGATATGCAAACAAGTTTGCCCCTCTTGATAGTACGACCATCTATCCTAAACCCGGTTATCAACTTCTCTACACGCCTATGACCCGTAAAATGAAATGACTAGGTTATACATTTGCCTTGCGTATTCCATTCCATCTCCTCCATTGTTGATACAACACATGCACCAACCAATCACCAAATGATATGATCCACTTTATATCATCACGTGACCGTATTGGTTCATCGATCTTGACTTCACTTGCTCTTCACCGTTGCTTCGATCCATCGGCGCCAAGTCATCACTCAACTTGCCCTTCACACTTGCAACCAGTCCATCGAGCCAAGTCTTGTCTTGATCTTCTCCACCTTGATCACATGACTCCATGTCATGTCTCATATGCAATGAACTCCTTCATCAGATGTTTGAGCTTTCCAACATCTCCAAGTCATTTCACCTTCATGGCCAAGGTTGCTCACACATGATGTACCTGTAGACTAATCACCTGTGTATCTCACATTAAACATAATTAGTCCACCTAGGTTGTCACTCAATTACCAAAACCAAACAAGGACCTTTCACTCATCGACTCCCTCATGTCGTGGTCGTCGAAACGCCAGCCGACGGTCTCACGGTCCAGTGCCGAGGCCAAGTACCATGCGGTGGCGAACACGACTGCTAAGTGCATTTGGCTTCGCCAGCTTCTTCGTGAACTCCGGTGCGACATCAAGAAAGCCACGGTGGTCTTCTATGACAACGTCTCTGCCATTTACATGATGACGAATCTAGCTCATCACAAGCGAACGAAGCACATTGAGCTCGACATACACTTTGTTTGTGAACGAGTTCAGCTGGGCGAACTACGAGTTCTACATGTGCCCACAGGAGAGCAGTTCACGGACGTCAAGACGAAAGGCCTACCGACGGCGTCCTTCGAACGTCTTCGTTCCGGTCTTTGTGTACCGCCGCTAGAGCATTCAACTACGGGGGGTGATCTCTTGTACAGCATCACTCACCCATCAGACTATGGGGGCCCTGGCGGGGGGTGTTGAGGGACAGCGCCAAGACCACAAACGCCAACTGTCGTCGCTGACCAGAGCCAGTGCGCGGTGACCACACGCACGGCGCGCGCCCCCGCGCCCATGTTGTACACTAGCACTTAGGTGCAGTTGCCAATTGAGCAACACATATTGTAACTTATATAAACACATCAGAGATCAATGGAAACACTGTTGGCTCTCATTCCTACTTTCTACAAAGAGGATATTGTCTTAGAACTGGTTTGGGGGCATATGCTCCGGTACTCCTTTCTCAATAATTTGCACGCTTTTCAAAGCAGCCAATTAAAGTAATTAATTTTGTTTTTTTATTTATTTTCTATCTGGGCCACGCTCGGACCACACCCTGTCACCGTGAGCCATTCCAAGATGCTGTCCAACCTAACCATTTGTTTAGTGGTTGACGAAGGAGATGGTGGCGCCGCCGCCGTGACAATCCACAGTGTAGCTAGGTTTGGGTCTAGGGACTCTAGGGTGTGGGGGCTATCAGGCAAAGGCCTTGCCAGGCCTTTATCGTGGCTGACAATGATGATGCTTTTGGTAGCACACTACTTATCAGAGGCATTTTAGTCAGGCCCTCTTCCCTCTGAAGTTTTGGTTGAAAAAACTTGATTTTCCAATGGACGTTAATGGCACCTATAGATGTCATTTATCTACTTGGAGGCGTTGCAATGAAAACTCACTCCCTCCTTCCTAGGTTACATTGTTTGTTTCTTGGGGCATGCATGGAGGTGTAGTGGCAACCGATGCTTCTAAGGTTTGCCTGTGTTGTGTTTCTTGCAGTGGTAGTTTTGTTGTGCCTCCTCCGTAAGGATTTGTATATGTTTTAATATTTTGCTAGGTTGTTTGGTTTTGTATTATTCTTGGGTTTTTCTCTTTGAATATTTGCGTGACATGCTCTTGCCGTTGGTTTTTCGGAAAAAAGAAAAAAGAAAGAAAGATGGAACAAGACAGACAACAAGTCGGGGAATGGAAGTCGAACTGCTTGGGTAAATGAATTTCTTGTGGCAGGCGCCTGGCAGGAACCCGTTCCATTCGATACAGCAGGCCACTACCCGTCGGCCCGTTTCGTCTTCCGTCTACAAGGCTCATTCTCAGCAAATCCTATGCTTTTGTCTCGCTCGCGCGTCCGAGCTGGCCTCTGGGCCTGCCAGTCCTGGCGGCCAGCCCAGACCAGCCTTTGTCGCGGTGGCGGTCTCGTACGCCGTCTCGCCACGAGAACATTCTTTTGTCGACCAACCACACCTGGCCATACGTGGCCTGTTCGGCGGGTACGAGCCTGGCTGAAGCTAATTTGTTGTGATAGAAAAATATTGAGCGTGAACAGGCCATTCCGGGCGTTGCGCTACATGTACGACGACGATCCAGCACGCCCTTGACGTGCGCCCTGCCCGGGGGCAGGTGGCAGGTCTCGAGACTACCCTGCGCGTGCATGTCCATTTTGCTTCTCGTCTCTCAATTTAAGCAGACCTTGACACTGCAGAGCTTGCTCTGTTTTTGTCACTGTTTTTCGCAGTCCGAGCTGCCATTTCCTTGTCATTTGTCAAATCCGATGGCTACATTTGTTGTTGATGAACCGGAAATGGAGGGTCTGGTTGCAGCAGATGCAGCAGCGGTCTCCCAGGACGAGGTGGCCGGAGCAGTCGCTGAACCTGGACTTGCTGCCACCTCTCTAGCGATGGCTCCATTACGCTCTTCGGGATGCTGATT
The DNA here is from genome assembly GCF_019320115.1 of Miscanthus floridulus. Lineage (NCBI taxonomy): Eukaryota > Viridiplantae > Streptophyta > Magnoliopsida > Poales > Poaceae > Miscanthus > Miscanthus floridulus. Next base: position 23,971,932 of record NC_089592.1, on the reverse strand, counting down.
GCTGGCGTCATCCTGGTCACTGTCCGTGTGTTCCGCGCTTAATACGCACGGAGTTGTAAATTGTAATAGGTCGCAGCGTCCGTCGTGAGAAATTTGCAGGTGATCTGAAGTTGACAGAGAGGTTGAGTGATGTTTCTGTATAGCTGGCTCATTTGGCGTGTGGGGACGAGACAGAGATGGTGTCCTGTTTAGCAATCCTGGTCATTCTTCACCCTTTGACTTCTATAAAAAGAGTAGTACAAAATGTTCCTTTGATTGCTCCTGGTCTTTCTATTAGATGTTTATTTGGGTTGTTTGTTCTGCAGGACCAGATATTAGTTGAAAATAAGAAAAGGACATGTGAGTTTGTGATGTATAATGCATATCTACTATTCTTCTAAACTAATTTCTCTGAACTGAAACGAATGATCTGATAAATTGATGAGTCTTGCTTACTTTACTCTGGCAGTTCAACATTTTTAGATAGCCCGTGGCAACAAGCATGTTCATTGTATTGATTTTTCTGTTTTTTAGTTTGTGTACAAAGACAGTTAGGAGTTAAGTAAGTTTTATGTGATGTTTACTTTGTAGCAGATATATGGAAGTAATGAAAGGTGGTTTTGTAATGTCGTCCAAGGGAAGGAAACAAAGCTGCAATTATTTGATAGTGTGTGATTAGAAGACTGACGAAGATGGATATTTATTTCTTGACATGAATAATCTTATTTGCATCTTTATGTAAAATGATCTGTTATTTTGAAGATGAGATTTTCTCTATTAACTATGACTTATTAGCTGATTGAAATACAGTCATGCATACTGTAGTAGTTAGGATCAATGAAGTAAATTTCTCGAAGTCATGAATTGTCTGATGTTCATACATGCACAAGATTGCCCTTTTCAGATTTTTCAGAATTTTTAAGTCAATATATCCTTTTCTTAAATTTTTCTGGATGGAACTCCCATTTATATTTTTATTTCTGTAGCAGATTTTTTTTATCGAATATGCTTATATTTGTTTTGCATTTTTTTTATAATTTTGGCATTCACCGAGAGTAATAATTGCTTGAGGCACGGAGTCATCAGACGTAAAATTCCTGCTGATCTCACACGTCCTTCCAAATGCATGACTAACGCAGATTCCAGAGTCCAGGCGTGTGAAATTTCTCCCAGGTTCCATGCATATGGATCGGGTGGTGGGCAGGGTTTGACCAAATCCACGTGTAGACTAGAAACCACGTGTATACGATACACGATTAGCCAAACGAGCCCATGTGATGTGTTTGTGTCAACAACTCACATCGCTACGAATGGGCTGTGGTCTAGACAGTCCAGTGGACGTTACCCATCAGAGTTTAAACCATGGTGTTTGTATATTTTTCTAGATTTTTTTCAGAAAATTTAGGTACACGCACTGTCGGTGTTTTCGGACCATCGACGAGTAAATTTGTATTTGCGCATCTGGCTCGGATGGTGTGCTCGGAGGACACAAGGGTTTATACTGGTTCGGGCAGAACGTCCCTACGTCCAGTTCGTTGCTGCTGGTGTTACCGGCACTTGATTTGCAGAAGAAGTTACAAACAGGCGAGAGAGGGAGAGGATCCCAAGTCTCTGGTGCAAGGAGTGAACGGATACTGAGAGCTCGCTTGCCGCTCGGCCGTGTGCTCGTGCCATGCTCTTGTGTTTTTTTTTGCCCCCTAGCGTAGGGCGCCCCGCTTCTCTTTTTATAGGCGCAGGGAAAGCGCAGGTTACAGAGGAGGAAAAGTAGAAGAACGAGAGAGAAGAAGGCTTCCAGGGTTGCTGTGTCCTTCTTTTCCTTTATGCGGATCCCGCTGATCCTGTGGATGTCAACAGGGACGGCTCTATGTCGCGGCCCTGTTCGTCACTGGCGCCATACGCAGGCGTCATCTACCGGTCATAGCGTTCCTGTTGGGGGTACGACCCCGGATACCCATGGTGGACCACATGGTCTGTGCCTCCAGGGGCGGTCCAGCCCATAAGACGAAGCCTTGCGGGGCACGACGCTGCTCAGCGTCTCCCGCAAGACACCGGGAAGATATCCTGAAGATACTACGAGATCTGTTAGGATACGTATGATCTCATGATTTCTGTAATCTGTTATTACTTTCCGGTTATCTCTCAGATCTAACCGACTTGTAACCTTGTCTCTTGGACTATATAAGGCGGGCAGGGACCCCCTCCAAACTCACGTCATATCATACGATAGCCAATACAATCCAACAGACCATAGGAGTAGGGTATTACGTCATATTGACGGGCATAACATATCTAACTCGTGTGTCTCTATTGCCTTCTTGTTCTTGATTACACGCCTCTCTGCCGATCAATCTACCTTCGTGGGATACCCCTCGGAGGACTGCCGACGATATTCTGTCGACAGTTGGCGCGCCTGGTAGGGGTGTGCGTGCTGTTTCTATATCGAACAAGATGGTACGTTTCGTAGGCTCTTCGTCCCTCCCGCAGCTCGGCCAGATCTTCACGGTCGGATCGATCTTGTGGATCATCAATGCTGACGGAGTCGGAGAGCTCATTGAGCTGGTGTAGATCGATTCTACGCCGATCACCCCAACACCGACAACTGCAGATCTGATCTCGGAACCGCCTCCGAGGTAGCCTTCATCGACAACTTACCGCCCGCTTCCTCGCTACCAGAGGAGGCAGATCAACAACGATGATTTAATCGCATCCATCGATCAGGTTGGTCAGAAGCTCGCCGATTGCCTCTCCATCGCCGAATCGGCTCTGGACACTCTCGTTCAGCCCCGACCACCATCTAGTCCAGGTCTATCGGTGGCTACTCGGCAAACTCCAGGGGTTACGGCCCTACCCTTTGGGCTCACCAATGTCGCCACCACCTACCAAGATGCCCTAAGGGGCAAATTCGCCGACCAGGTTGGAGTTGTCCATCCTCTCGCCGACCAGATCGCCAACCAGCTCCTGCCGACTGTCAACATGCTACATGTCGGCCGATGCCCCGGAGCGTCCCTCCAGACCATCCTGGAGGAGAATCCAAACTCTGAGTCCCAGGGCTCTACGGAAACTCTCGCCGAAACCAGCACCGAGCAACTTCCTCTCCCTCCTTTCCATGGGGGCGTAATCTTCAATGTCAGCGTCGACAGCCCCCTGCAGGAAGGGGAGACCGAGGAAGACTGCGCCGCCTGCGTCAACAAGAACGTCAACCGTGCGCAGCACCGAGCAAACGAGACTGCCCTTGCGATGGCTAAGGCTCAGCTTGACTCGCAAGGAAGGCCACTCCAACGCAACCTCGACGACAAGTTTATCCGCGTTGATGGCCACGACATCTACAAGACTCCAAGCGCCAACTTGGTCGTGGCCGCCAACGAGCTCGCTAGGCTCCCGCAAACACCGGAGGTCGCTAAGGTCGCCGCCATGCTTAAAGTGGCACACTGCTAGGTCAACAAGATCTGCCAGGATCAGAGACCTTCATACTCCACAAGCTTAATTTGCCGATCAGCCGTGCCGAGATCTGATCGCCGCCCGAGTCGTTTCACCGACCAGCACCGCAACGACAGACAGCCTCTCTAGGGGGAGCTAGGGGCAACCGCATCGAACATCACCGCCAACATGACCAGGAGGTCGACCAGGACGCCCGAATGCACCTCAACAATCTCCGAGATGCATGACGACGTATCGACGAGCGCCGCTTTGGTCACCATGAAGAAGAAGTATGCCGCCGCCAAGAGTACGAGCAAGAGTACGGTAACCCAGACTTAGCACTCGAGCCACTCAACGCTGGCAACGCTGCAGATCTCGACGCCGACCACAACCCTGAAGGGCCCCTAGCATTCACGAGGGCACTCCAAACACTTAGTGGTCCCATGGTTTCAAAATCACCGGGGTCGAGCCCTACGAAGGAAGTATGAACCCCACACAGTGGCTATAGGCTTATGCCACTGTTGTGCGTGCCACCAGAGGAGATACCAGTGTCATGGTGAATTATCTTCCCATCATGCTCACGCCAACCGCCATGAACTAGTTCACAAGCCTTGCTCCGGACTCCATCGGATCCTGGGAAGAGCTAAAAAAAGTCTTCACCGATAACTATATGGCTACGTGTATTCGGTCGGGCACCAAGCATGATCTGAACCGCATCTACCAGAAGCCATCCGGGCTCCTCCATAGCTACATCAGATGCTTTTCTAAGATGAGGAATTCTATTCCCAACATCACGGAAGCTGAGGTCATCACCGCCTTCACCCGAGGACTCCATCACCGCGAGCTTCGCTCCAAGTTCAACCGCAAGCCACCCACAGGGATTGGTGAGATGATCATGACTGCCAACCAGTACGCCGATGCCGAGGAAGCTGAGGTGCGCTTCAACAAGGACGTGGGCACTCATCGCCCAAGTCACCGCAGCGTCGATCGCCCTGACGACCGGTGCCACAACGACCGCCGCTACGACGACCGTAGTCATCATCCGGACAGTGGCTGTGATCGGCCAGAGGGCTCCAAGTCTGGTCAATATCGCCGACGACGACCAGACCATATCATCGCCGCTGTTGACGAGCCTCGAGCCAAGCGCAACAATGATGAGCAGTACAAGAAGATCCTCGATGGCTCATGCCCTCTCCACCAGAATGCCAAGCATAAGATGAAGGATTGCCTTGGCTTCGCTAAGGAGTTCTAGGCCAAAAAGCCAGACGACGACAACAATGATGGAGCCAGAGGCCGCCGACCACCTAGGGGCAATAACAATGCCTTCCAGGATCATGACAAGGTGGTCGCCACCATCTTCGGGGGCCTTGCCTCCACCGAGAGCAGAAGAGAACAGAAGCTCGCAGCCCGCCGGGTGCTCGCCGTCACTACGGAAGACGTCGCCGCCAACCCCAGCTATCGCCGTTGGTTCGAGGTCCCCATCACCTTCAGCAGGGCTGACCAGTGGACAGATATCCCTTACACGAGGTGTTTTTCCCTCATCCTAGACGCACCGTCCAGAAAGTGTTTTTTAGAAAAGTGCTCGTCGATGGTGGTAGCGCTCTAAACCTCCTCTTCGCCGGAGCCCTAAAGGAGTTGGGCCTCGGGATAATAGATCTCACACCCTTAGACTCCTCCTTCTAGGGTGTGGTACCTAGCAGGGCATCCAAACTGCTTGGAAAGATCACCCTACCAGTACAGTTCGGCACGGCAAGCAACTACCACGTCGAGCACATCAACTTCTACGTCGCCGACTTCAACACCGCCTATCATGCCATACTTGGTCGGCCAGCTCTGGCCAAGTTCATGGCTGTACCACACTACGCTTATCTAGTGCTGAAGATGCCTTCGCCTACAGGAGTCCTAGCCCTATGGGCCAACCTCTCCATCGCCTATGCCTGCGAGATAGAGAGTCTCGCCCTCATCGAAGCCACCGACCTCTCCATCTAGATGGCTAATGTGGTCACCGACGCCAAGACAGTGCCCACCGATGACCTAGAGATCCCATCGTTGGAACCTCCTCGCGCCTCCACCAAGTCCAAAGAAACCAAGGAAGTTAGCCTCGGCCTCGATGACCCCTCCAAGACCGTGAAGATTAGGGCTCACCTCGATCCCAAATAGGAAAGCGCGCTCGTCTCCTTCCTATGTGCCAACGCTGATGTGTTCGCTTGGAAACCTGTAGACATGCCGGGGGTACCACAAGAGAAGATCAAGCACTCCTTGAATGTCTCGCCGACTGCCAAACCGATCAAGCAGAAACTCCGACGATTCGCGCCAGATAAGAAGGAGGCTATTAGGGTAGAAATAAAATGGCTCCTAGATGTCGGATTCATAAAAGAAGTGTATCATCCTGAGTTGTTAGCAAACCCTGTTCTCATTCAAAAAAAGAATAAAGAATGGAGAATGTGCGTTGATTACACTGAGCTTAACAAACACTACCCTAAAGACCCCTTCGGTCTACCTCGAATAGATGAGGTTCTAGACTCCACCGCCGGCTACGAACTGCTCTCCTTCCTCGACTGTTACTCCGGCTATCACCAGATTTCCCTTAAGGAAGAAGACCAGATCAAGACGTCGTTCATCATGCCTTTTAGTGCGTACTACTATACCACAATGTCCTTCGGACTCAAGAACGCTGGGGCAACCTACCAAAGGGCAACCCAGATGTGCCTCGATCAGCAGATCGATCACAACGTCAAAGCTTACATCGATGATGTGGTCGTCAAGTCCAAGACCGCCGATAATCTCATCACCGACCTCGAAGAAACATTCGCTAACCTCAAAAGGTACCGATGGAAGCTGAACCCTTCAAAGTGCATCTTTGGAGTTCTGCCCGGTATACTCTTGGGCTACATCGTCAGCGCACGTGGCATCGAACCCAACCCCGACAAGGTCTCCGCCACCACCAACATGAAACAGCCAACATGCGTCAAGGATATACAGAAGCTTACAGGTTGTATGGCTGCTCTCAGTCGCTTTATATCGCGCCTCGGTGAAAAGGGACTACCTTTCTTCAAACTCCTGAAGGCCTTCGAGTGCTTTTCCTAGTCGGAGGAGGCAGACACAGCTTTCGAGCAGCTCAAGTTGTTTTTAACAAAGCCTCCGATCATGACGGCGCCTCGACCAGATGAAACTCTACTGATCTACATCACCACCACTTCTCGCGTCGTTAGCACAGCTATCATCGTCAAACGCGAGGAGGCTGGGCACGCCTATAAGGTGCAACGTCCGGTTTACTTCATCAGCAAGGTCCTTAATGAGCCCAAAACTCGTTATCCTCAGGTCCAAAAGCTGTTATACGCCATCCTGATCACGTCACGCAAGCTTCGCCATTACTTTGAATATTACAAGATCGCCGTGGTCACCGAGTTCCCTCTAGGGGACATTCTCCACAACAAAGAGGCCAACGGCCGCCTCATCAAGTGGGCTGTCGAGCTCGGCACTTACTCCATCGAATTCAGAAGCAGGCCTACCATCAAGTCGTAGGCGCTCGCTAACTTCATCGCTGAGTGGACCGAGATCCAAGAGCCAATCGCTGCTACTTGCCTCGAGCACTGGGTGATGTACTACGACGGTGCCCTCAACATCAACGCTGCTGGCATGGGCATTCTGTTCATTACGCCGACCAAGGATAAGCTCTGATATGTTCTCTGAATACATTTTCCGGCCTCCAACAATGCCGCTGAATACGAAGCGTGTCTCCATGGACTCCGTATAGCCATTGAGCTCAACAAAGACTAGTCCTGCTCCAGTGAAAAGATGGATGCATATTGCGCCAAAATCAAAAAGCTTGAAGGGAAGTTCTACAGTCTCGAGTACCACCACGTGGTACGAGATCAACATCAGCTCGCCGACCACCTATCCAAGTTAGGCTCCTCTTGCACCGTGATTCCACCTGGGGTCTTCGTTCAAGATCTTTTGGCGCCATCCATTAAGGAAGAGAAGGAAGTTCAAGAGATTCCCCCCGCCGAGTAGCTGGTACTTACGGTACCTTCGCCGATTGCCGATTGGAGGGAACAGTTCATCAAGTACCTCACCAGCGCCAAAGTACCCGCCGACAAGACTGAAACCAAATGCCTAATCCATCGAAGCAAGCATTACGTGCTGGTGGACGGCAACTTGATGAGGAAAAGTGCTAAGGAAGGGATGCTGCAGAAATGCATCACCCAAGAAGAGGGAGTGAAGCTACTTCTCGAAATTCACTCTGGTTCCTACGGCAACCACGCGGCCTCGAGAAACCTGGTCAGCAAAGCATTCTGAGCTAGTTTTTACTAGCCCATGGCCATCTCTGATGCAGAAGACCTCGTCCGACGTTGTGAAGGATGTCAATTTTTCACCAAGCAAATACATGTGCCGGCACAAGAACCGCAAACCATCCCAGCTTCCTGGCCTTTCGTATGCTGGGGACTAGACATGATCGGGCCTTTCAAGCCAGCGCCAGGTGGTTTCTGGTACGTGTATGTCGCCATTGACAAGTTCTCCGAGTGGATCGAGTATAAACCACTTGTCTTGGCCACTGCAAGGAAAGCAGTCGAGCTCTTTGAAGATATCATCCACAAATTCGGTCTCCTGAACAGCATCATCACCGACCTCGAAACCACATTCACTAGTCATCGCTTTTGGGACTTCTGCGAAGACCAATGCATCTCCATTAAATATGTCTCTGTTGCCCATGCTAGAGCCAATGGTCAGGTCGAACGGGTGAATGGCATGATCCTTGATGCCCACAAAAAGAGGCTATATCAGAAAGAAGAAAAGCATCTGGGCAGATGGCTGAAAGAGCTACCAGCTGTTGTCTGGGGACTGCGCACTCAAGCTAGTCGCAGCACCGACGTGTCTCCATATTTCTTGGTCTACGGCTCAGAAGCCATACTACCAGCGGACGTTGCCTTCTGAGCACATAGGGTGGAAAATTATGACGAAGAGCAAGCCGCAGCTGTTTGGACAGAGGATGTCGATAGGGCCGAGGAAGAATGCCTAATCATCTGTGTCCACACAGCCAAATATCTAGAAGGCTTGCGGAGATACTACAACCACAACATTAAAGGTCGTTCATTTGCTATCGGCGACCTCGTTCTCCGTAGAAAGCAAAAAACTGAAGGGATGCACAAGCTCTCCTCCCCCTAGGAAGGGCCTTACGTCATCAAAGAGGTTACCCGACCAGGGTCTTATCGCCTACATGACTTGGACGGAATCAATATCTCCAATTCATGGCACGTCGAGCACCTTATACATTTCTATCCTTGAAACGCTCTAGATATGTATTCTCTATTCCATGATGAATAAAGTTTTGGTCGCCATAATTTGTCTCCATTATGATTTAATCTCCACTTACGGTCGCCGAGCTCTAAGCTACTCCTTAACGAACTCCAGTACGAGATCACCATAACTGCTCCGTCATATTTCTCCATATCTCCAACATGTGATCGCCATAAAACACTCCGCCACATTTCTCCATATCTCCGAAATGTTTCACCGACCACCAAGCAGCACATGTTCTGTTCTATGCTCTATGGAGAAGACCCAGTCTTCAATCTCTCCCTACATGTGCTAGGGGCTCCACGCTCTGCATTATGGGTGGTCGGCTATGGTTCCTTGGTCACGCCTGTTCCTCCTACACGTGCATGGGCTCCGCACTCGACGTTATGGACTATGGGCTAGCCAAGGCCGAGAGCTCAGTGAGGAACTAACTGCTCAGACGCCACTTATACTACGTATATCTCCAAGTTAATTCGCCAACCGCCGAGCAACACATGTTCCGCTCTAATCTCTATGGAGAAGACCCAGTCCCCGACTTCTCCCTACACGTGCTACGGGTTCCGTGCTCTGCGTTATGGGTGGTTGGCTACGGTTCCTTGGTCACGCTTGTTCCTCCTACATGTGCACGGGCTCCATGCTCGATGTTATGGACTATGGGCTAGCTAAGGCCAAAGATTTCAGTAACAAACTAACTGCTCAGACGCTACTAATACTGTGTTAGGGTTAATACTACAACGATTCTTTCACCGCAATACCAGCAAACTGCATAAACATGCACATGTCAACATTTATACATATACATAAATGTTTGTCTACGCCCTTGCACGTTTTAACTACTCTATTCAGTTATTACAGCATGTTCTCCAAGCAGATTATCAGGCTTCATCATCGCCATCTGTCTCGCTGAATAGGTCGATGTCGTCGTCAGCTTCTTCGCCACGTCTTCCACCTCATCTTCTAGCTACTGGTGCTTCGCCTCGCCCATCCCTCTGGCGAATCCGGCCCCTATCGCCTGAAGGTCAATGGCTGGGTAGTGGGACTGGACCACCGTAAGGGCGTGAGTAACGGTGGTAACAATGGCATCGCGGTTGAAGCTCTAGAAGTTCTCCCACGCCACTTTGCACCTCTCGGTTATGGTGTCTAGATGCAGCGGCCTGCCATCGGGCTGAGGAGTCGCCTCCAGGTCGACGCAGTCGAGCACCGGTTTTACTCCGGCGACTATGGCATCGAACTTGTTCCTTTGGGTCCTGACCTCCTGATCCAGCACATCAAACTATGCCTTGACCCTCCAATGGTAGTCTACAAGCTTTACAAGGTTCCATCAAGCAAGGAAACTACTTCAACAGTAACTCCAACTAGGAAGTACTCACCCTTCAGCTCCTCGGCTAGTTTGTCCACTCACCCTGACTCCTTTGCCTTCTCCTCTCGGAGTTGCTCAACATTTTGGCGTAGCTGGCCGAGCTCCGCATCTTGCTCTACAAGCACAACAGTCATCAGCAACAATAATACTTCAGCAACACCAAGCAATTTCGCTGATCCGCCATACCTTTCTTCTGCTCCGGGACTTTCCGTAGCTGCTCGGACTTGGTCTTCAACTACTCAGAAGCACCCGTCAGCTACTCGGAGATAGTGGCCAGCTGCTTGGACTTGCCCCGTAGCAGCTCGGACATGGTCGCCAGCTGCTTGGATAGGATGCCCTTCTGTTATTCCAGGTCCCGTGTGTTGGAATCAGCAAGGTCTCGCTCACGCTAGGCGCGCTAGATGTTCTTCTCCATAAGGTTCATCGCCTCCTTGAGCTTTTAATTCTCCTTGGCGAGGGGCTCCATCCTCTTGATCAGCTGGCGGTGCTGCTTGGCAGTCTGAGTTATCCCCTGCAAACACACAATGACAATGACAAACTTCGATCTCTGACGTCAAAGACGAGCACTCCAGATGCAGTACTGACCTTGATTTGTTTCATCACTCCAGCAAGAGTGGACTCCAGTCTCCTCAGCTCCCTGGTGGTGTCCTCCTCCTCAACAACCACCGTCTTGTAGCCGCGTTTGCGGAGGATTTGGATAGCTTGGGGTCGAGATTCCTCACGTTCAATCTCTTCCACCTTGTCCTCCTCCGCTGCAACTAGAGGCACCACAGGGGGCTCTATGGCTGGACAGCGTGTCCGACCACACCCGTCGATGCCTCAGGGAGCACTGTCTACTCCTCGGGCACTATAGGTTTCTCTGCTCTGGCCCCCGGCATGGCATCAGTGACTCCAGCCTCCGCTCTCAAAGACCCGGCGGCTTCCGCCATTGCCTCGGGCACCGTCGCCGACCCGTTAGCCGTCGATGCTAATCTCTCATCGCCACCAAGTCCGTCAGCAGCGGTGGATGACTCCTCCACCGGCTGTCGAGCACCTGAGGACTCCAGGACGGGAGCCACCAGCATTGCCTCTGCCCAGGACCAGCCCTCAACTGCTCGTCAATTTGGATGGGCGGGGTCAGATCCTCCGCATGCCTCACGCTACATCAAACCAGCTTGTCAGTCGCCAAAAGAGATAAGGATACGACAACAAAATAACTCCAAGGCAAGGATGCTTACGTGTCGGCCTGCCGATACACTTTTCTAAATTGGCGCTGCCTACCAGAGCCCCCAGTCGTGGCCTTAGGGTCGATTCCTGTGCCTTGGGGTGGAGGCCTCGCAGTCTCCGCCATCGGCCTCTCCTCCACCCGCCGCTCTAGGACTCCCCTCGCCTGCTGCTCGAGGACTCCCTTTGCCTACTGCACAGGGACTCTCGGCGCCTGCTGCTCGAGGACTCCCTCCCCTCCCTCCAATTGCCCCTCCTCATGTGTGTTGCATGGAGGCGCCTTAGTGCTCGGTGGAGGAGCCACTAGCACTTTGTCGTCAACCAACCACTCGGACATCGGGCCGCTTTGCATCTGAGTGGTTCGGTCACCGCCAAGCGAGATGCCACCCGGCTTGAGGGGAGCGACACCCGCTATCTTTCTCTTCTTCTGGGCTAGCTCATCTATCGCTGCCCTCTTCCCTCGGACTTTCTCCAATGCCAGGGATGGACTCTCCATCCGACCAGCGTCCGCACCCCCAGACTCTGACGAGATGCTGACGGCTCCCTCCTCAGGCTACGTTGGTGGCCGGGCATCTATTGCCTGCGGCCAATCGCCCCTCGGCACGCTTGAGAAGTACACCGCTCTTTCCTGCGAATGGATCTTTGCATAAGTGAATCCGTCCACTGCACGGCAACGACAAAGGATAAAAAGCATCAGGAACATACAATTGAGATATTTACCAGAGGAGGCAAATTCTTGCAGTGAAAGGGTCTCGTCTGCCCTAGCAAGTTAAACGAGGCAAGTGGAGCGAATAGCTCTGCGGCCCGCTCCTGCACAACATCCCTCGACAGCGTCTCCGTCCTCTCTCGGGTGCCATCGGTCCCCCCCTTTGAACTCAAAGGCTGCATGGGCCCTCTCCTTACAGGGCTGGACACGGCGCACTATGAAGCTTGCCGCCACCAGTCCACCGTTGGTCTCCATGACCTTTATTAAGCCAAGGAGCTCCCTTACCTGCTCCATATCAGCACTGCTTGGCTTCTCTAACCAGCTTTTTTGGCTCTCCGGGATGTGGTCGGCATCGCAGCGGATAGCGGGCTGGCTCTGCTTCATGTAGAACCACCTGGCGTTCCACCCCTTCAATGACATGTTCAGCGGCATAGTAAGGTACTCGCCCACCATTCCATCGCGCAGCTGAAGATACACGCCGTCGACCACCTTGGAACCACCACCGCCCTTCTTCTTCAGCCAGAATAGGTGATGGAAGAGGTTGAAGTGGAGAAGGATTCTGAGATATGCCTCATAGAAATGGATAAAGATAGAGATGTGCAATATGGTGTTTGGGTGGAGGTTGCACAGACTGACTCTCTAGAACTCCAACAAATCCCTCAAGAATGGATGAACATGAAAACTTAATCTGCCCCAAAAGTAGTCCTCAAACACTATAGCTTCGTCGGTATGAGGCATTGGAAAGGGCTCACCGAGGGTCGGCCGCCATCCAGTAGTGACGCGGTCAGGAAGAATGCTCGCCTCCACCAATCTGTTGAGCTCTGCCTCCCCCATGCGCGACGGCACCCACTCTTCGTCACGCTTGGCTTCAGCACTCGCCTTCTTTGGGCTCGCCTTCTTTGGGTTCACAGCTCCCCTCTTCGGTGCCATCTCTTCGATCTGGATTAGGGCTGGCGGCGGAAGCGCGTGCGGCTACGAAACTGGAAGCGCGAGGGTTGAGGAGGAAGACGAAGCGGCAAAGTGGCAAAGGTGGGAGCGCGGGGTGCGGCAGCGTAGTTATAAAGCACTCCCCCCACCTTTTCACATTCGAGGGTTTTTGGGAAACCACTCCCACGATTGGCGTCTCTCTGAATTCTCCACAACAGCAAGGTCGGCTGTTACCTGGGCTTTCGCGCAACCGTAGCCCGTATCGCCCATTTATCTCTGCAATTTATTTTGGTTCGCCTAATATTCTTCGACTTCTCTGCCAACCATTATGGCTCAGTAATTACTACTGTACAGCCATTACTCTAGTATTTTCTTTGCGATTCATTTTCTCCAAGAATTCCTCTCGTGGCTCGGGGACTGCATCAGCATTACGTCTTGGTTCCTTACAACATTGGGGATCTTCTTTCTGTTGACTGTTGTTTCTAACCCTGGCACCACATGACCATGTCACCTACTGTCAGGCTTGGGGACTAATTGGGCACACTTCACCTTGCGGTGAATGTGCTCTTTCTCATTTTGGAGCTACGCCCGGGGACTGGCTGCCTGCTTGGCTGGTCTTCTACTTTTCTTCTACTTTGGACCTTGGCACCACATGACTACGTCATCTACTGTCAGGCTCGGGGACTAAGTGGGCACACTTCACCTTGTGATGAATGTGTTTGTTTTATTCTGGAAGACTCCATGCCTCATGAAGCTAAAGAAGACTATCTCTCTTTCTCATGGTCGGACTCTAAGTGGGCACACTTGGTCCACTGCGAAGAAATTTTTTATTTTGAACTTGAGCTCCTTACACCCTTATGGCAAGCCATACTTGGGTTGCACTGCTCAGCGATGGCTCACGCTGCTCGGCGATGGTTCACACTGCTCGGCAATGGTTCACGCTGCTTGGCGATGATTCGCGCTGCTCGGCGATGGTTCACGCTGCTCGCCGATGGTTCACGCTGCTCGGCAACTGCTCAAAACTGCTCGGCAACTCATCATAGTGGTCGGACCATGAGTTTGACTACTCGGCTTTGTTCATACCTGCTCGGACAAGCTCAAGACAACGGTGCACAATGGGTACAAGGCGCTTAGGGACTAGCTGTGGGGGGTATGACCCCGGGTACCCACGGCGGACCACATGGGCTGTGGCCCTAGGGGCGTCCCAGCCCACAAGACAAAGCCTTGCGGGGCACGATGCTGCTCGGCGTCTCCCGCATGACACCGGGAAGATATCCTGAAGATACTATGAGATCTGTTAGGATACGTATGATCCCATGATTCCTGTAATTTGTTATTACTTTCTGGTTATCTCTCAGATCTAACCGACTTGTAACCCTACCTCCTAGACTATATAAGGTGGGAAGGGACACCCTCCAAACTCACGCCATATCATACGATAGCCAATACAATCTAACAGACCATAGGAGTAGGGTATTACGTCATACTGACGGCCAGAACCTGTCTAACTCATGTGTCTCTATTGCCTTCTTGTTCTTGATTACACACCTCTCTGTTGATCAATCTACCTTCGTGGGATACCCCTCGAAGGACTGCCGATGATATTCTGTTGACAGTTCCACTCCGTCTCGGCGGACGTCGTGGTGAACTGACGCGCCTGTCAGCGTTCGTACGAGGGTTATTCAGAACATCACCAGCACGTCCGACACTGTTCTTGATGTGAATCCCCATGTATGGCCCATCATGGCCATGGGTTACAGCGAGGCATGCCAGCCTCTTACCTGGCGTCAGAGTTTTGACCCAGGCCCATACGCTTGGACCTAGAGTGGTTGGCGGTGGTATGGGTCCCCGTCGGGGGAGACGGAATCCGCATCCTCGAGGTCGAGTGAGACAGAGCCCATGACCTTGGGCGAGACAGAGCCTGCGCCCAAGGGGTCGAGCGAGATGGAGCCCATGGCCTCGAGGTCGGGCGAGATGGAGCCCGAGGTCGGGAGAGGCGGAAACCATGGCCTTGAGGTCGGACGAGACAGAGACCGCATCCTTGGGGTCGGGGGAGACGGAGCCCTGCACCTAAAGGGGTCGGGTGAGACGGAGCCCATGGCCTTGAGGTCGAGTGAGACGGAGCCCGTGGCCTTGGGATCGGGCGAGACCTTTTATTACGTCTTGAGCTATCCATGGAAGTCAGCATCGGTGCTAACTTCGTTGCTTTGGGTATCCCTACTATTGATACCCGACAGTAGCCCTCGAGCCTATGGATGAGTAGAGTACTCCTTCGAATGCTTTTCTAGATGGGAGGACTCTGAGGGCCTTGGCCTTCTTTTTGTAGCCCATGGCGTGTCCTGGTAGGACGGTGATTCCCTTTTTATCGGGATCGGTCTTCTAAGGGGCATGTACCATAGGATTTAGGAGGTCGAAAAGATTGTTCTTGATTCTGATCCCTAGGATCCGATCGGTCTGCTGTCGTACTATGACCGCGCATTCAGTCTCCTTGCGAGTCCGACTTCCCTCGAGCCCCCACATGTAGCAGGGGTTCGGTCGAGGGTCGGCTCGTCTTTGTGATCGTCATCCCTTAAGCATTTTTTTGATAAAATAGAGGGGCTGAGCCATGCCATGTTTTCCTCGATGGACAAAATATGGTGCTCGGTGAGCCGTTAACGGGCTAGTCTGAGTGGGGCCCTAGCTTCCCGTTCGCGGGGTCCGGCATGGGTGAGCTGGTGACTGACTCTAGACTCTTGGCGCCCAATCCATATAGTTCTTGGGTCCGTTCGGCTAGTCCCAAGGGCTCGTTGCCTTTCATCGAAGAAAAACCATGGACTGGGAACTGACCAAGACTCGAACATGGGCCGGGATGCTCACGGCGCTCGTGCACCCAGGTACTAGTCGCTAGTGGACCCATCCCTTTCCACCCCTCGCTCTAAGGGTGTCCCGGAGCCGCTGTGAACCCATCACCGGGCCAGCCTTAGAACTCTTGATCCTGAATGGGCTGTAGGAGCATTTTCAGCTCCGTATCCCTCCATACCTATGATGGTTTTCATGCCTATCTACACCGATGCCGAGCTAGACGACATCGAGAAAGAGGTGGACCCTCTAGCATAGGACTTACCTGCTAAGATAGAGGATGAGATCATCCCCCAAGAAATTAGTTAGGTAGATAAGCCAGGCGATGAACTTGTAATAAGTGGACAAGCTCTTAAATTTTGTTTTGCCAAAACAGATTTTTAGCTCTTCTCCCCTTTTTGTATAAAAAGGTTAATGCATTCTGACCCTTTCCGTAGTTAAGGCTGTATTGCTCGAGGTGCGGGTGAAAAAACTCTGATGACGCTGGTGAGCAAAAACACCGTAGCCGCTGGGGCGTAGGTTTCTTGCAGTCCGACCAGTTTTACTCAGCGCTCATTTCCACAACCCTTGCTTCTAGATCTTAACGTGATAAAGGGTTGGGCATAGAGAATATTTGTCGGGTAGATATACTCTTATCAGCCTTCGAGTGAGGCATGACCCCTTGCCATTGCTGGGGTCGGGTGTCACTAAAGATCGAGGAGTAGATAGCGAAACCGATAAGAGAAAGCATGCGTAAATTAAGGGTAAAAGCGATGTAGTTGTTCAATGTTCTGGGCACTGACAAAGACTTGGCCGTCGATGGTCCTGAGCCCCTTGCTGTTGCTAGGGTTGGGTGTCACTAAAGATCGAGGAGTCGATAGCGAAACCGATAAGAGAAAGCGTGCGTAAATTAAGGGTAAAAGCGACGTTGTTGTTCGATGTTCCAAGCGTTGACGAAGACTTCAGCGTCGATGGTCTTAAGCTTATAGTTGCCTGGTCGGAGCACCTCCATGATGATGTATGGTCCTTCCCATGGCGGAGAGAGCTTGTTGCTCTGGACGAGGCGGAGCTCTAGGTCCCCGACATTGAAGGCCCGACCACGCACTCGACGGCTGTGGTACTTGGCCGAGCAGAGGAGGGCAACGTTGTGCGCTTCATCTAGCTGGTCCATGGCATCCTTGAGGGATGCCTCGGCTCCCTATTTGTCATACACCCTGACTCTCGGTGCTCCATAATCGAGGTCGGTCGGGAGGATAGCCTCGAAACCATAGACCATGAAGAATGGCGTGTAGCCGGTGGCCCAACTAGGGGTCGTCCTCGGGCTCTAGAGCACCACGGGAAGCTCCGCGACCCATCATCTGCCAAACTTGTTCAACCGGTTGAAGATCCTAGGCTTGAGGCCTTGTAGGACCATGCCGTTCGCGCGCTCAACCTGCCCGTTCATGCGGGGGTGCGCTATGGTGGCCCAATCGATGTGGATGTGGTATTCATTGTAGAATCGTAGGAACTTCCTCCCGGTGAACTATGTGTCGTTGTCCGTGATAATGGAGTTCGGGACTCCAAAGTGATGGACGATGTCAAGGAAGAACAACATGGCTTGCTTGGACTTGATCGCGGAGATCGGTCGAGCCTCTATCCACTTTGTAAACTTGTCTACAGCGACAAGCAAGTGCGTATAGCCCCCGGGCGCCCTCTTGAGAGGTCCGACCAGATCGAGCCCCTAGACCATGAATGGCCACATGACGGGGATCATCTGGAGTGCTTGGGCTAGTAGGTGGGTCTACCGAGCGTAGTATGGGTCCCTATCACAGGTGCACACAATCTGTTCAGCATCGGCTACTACGGTCGGCCAGTAGAAGCCATGTCGAAACGCGTTTCCGACTAGGGTCCTAGGTGCGGCATGGTGCCCGTAGACCCCACCATGGATATCACTCAACAACTGCTTCCCTCGTTCGATGGGGATGCAGCACTGTAGGATCACGGTGTGGCTTTGCCTATAGATCTTGCCCACAATAATGACAAAGGACTTGGCATGCCGTGCGAGCCGCTGAGCCTCTGTTTTGTCCATCGGTAGCGCCTCACGGAGGAGGTAGTCGAGGTAAAGCGCCCTCCAGTCGGCCAGAGGGTCAGACTCTATCGCTGGATCCTTGCCAAGCTCCATGACTTCAGGGTCGGATGGAGCCGCCGGCTGGTTAGCCCCTGAGCCCAGGGCAGGCAGCCCGTCACTGGTCTGTTCTGGCTCCTCATAGCGGACCGAGGTCTTGTACTGATCGCTGGCGAAGATACCCGTCGGCACTGGCTCTCGGTCGGACGCTGTTTTCGCTAGCGCATTGGCGGCCTCATTGAGACGCCTTGGGATGTGATTGAGCTCGAGATCGTTGAACTTGTCCTCCAGCTTGCAGACTTCTCGGCAATACATAGCCATCTTGGCATTGTGGCAGCTTGATTCCTTCATGACTTGGTTGATGACCAACTGGGAGTCGCCCAGGACATCAAGCCGTTGGGTACCCAACTCGATGGCGATGCGTAGGCCGTTGATGAGTACCTCAAACTCGGCCACATTATTGGAGGAGGGGAAATGGATGCGAACCATGTACCTCATGCATACCCCGAGGGGCAAAACAAAGACCAGCCCCATGCCGGTGCCTTTCTTCATTCGTGATCCATCGAAGTACATCATCCAGTACTCTTGGTCGATGACTGCCGGTGACATTTGGATCTCGGTCCACTCTCAACAAAATTAGCCAGCACTTGAGACTTGATGGACGTCCGAGGGGCATATGAAATGCCTTGGCCCATCATCTCGAGTGCCCACTTCGCGATTCTTCCTATGGCATCCTAGTTTTGGACAACCTCATCGAGAGGGAAGGACGTCATGACTGTCACCGAATACGACTCAAAGTAGTGATGCAACTTCCTCTTGGCGATAAGGACGACGCACAGGAGTTTCTGGATTTGGGGGTAGCGACTCTTGGAATTGGACAAGACCTCGCTAATGAAGTATACGGGACACTGCACTTTGAGGGTGTGTCCCTCTTCTTCTTGCTCTACCACTAGGGCAGCGCTGACCACTTGCGTGGTGGCCACAATGTAGAGCAGAAGCGGTTCCCTGTCGGTCAGGGGGACCAGGATCAGGGCCTTTGTCAGGAGCTGCTTGACCTTGTCAAGTGTCTCCTGGGCCTCGAACGTCCATTTGAAATGGTCAGCCTTCTTCAGAAGCCGATAGAGGGGGAGTCCTCGTTCGCTGAGGCATGAGATAAAGCGGCGAAGCATGGAGGGCACCCTATAACTCGTTGTAGCCACTTTATGTTCTGAATCGGGCCCATCCTCATGATGGCTGAGATCTTCTCTAGGTTGGCTTCGATGCCACACTCGGAGATGATAAAGCCTAGCAACATACCCCTCGGGACCCCAAAAACACATTTTTCAGGGTTCAGTTTGATGTCATTTGCTTAGAGTTTCGCGAAGGTCTGCTCTAGGTCGGCTACGACCTGGTCAGCTCATTTGGACTTGACCACGATGTCATCTACGTAGGCCTCAACGGTTTGCCCGATGAGGTCACAAAAACACTTGAGCATGCAGTGTTGGTATATAGCCCCCATGTTCTTCAGGCCGAACGACATTGTGATGTAGCAGAACGATCCGAATGGGGTGATGAAAGATGTCGCGAGCTGGTTGGACTCTTTCATTGTGATTTGATGGTACCCGGAGTACGCATCAATGAAGCAAAGGGTTTCGCACACCGAGGTCGAGTCGACTACTTGGTCTATGCATGGAAAAGAAACCGGATCCTTTGGACACGCTTTGTTGAGACCCGTGTAGTCAACACACATTCTCTATTTCCCACTCTTTTTCGTACAAGAATGAGATTGGCTAACCACTCGAGGTGGTATACTTCCTTGATGAACCCGACCGCCAAAAGTTTCACAATCTCCTCGCCGATGGCTTTACGTTTCTCCTTGTTGAAGCGACGCAGCCGCTGCTTCACTTGCTTGGAGCCTGGCCTGATCTTCAAGGCATGCTCGGCAACTTCTCTTAGAATGCCTGGCATGTCCAAGGGTCTCCACGCAAAGATGTCTCTGTTGGTGTGGAGGAAGTCGGTGACCGCGCTTTCCTATTCAGAGGAAAGCATGGCACCGATGCGCAGCACTTTGCCCTCGAAGCCGCTGGGGTCTATGAGGACCTCCTTGGATCCCTCTACAGGCTCGAAAGACCCGGCCGACCGCTTGGGGTCGGGCGCTTCTTCGACAACCTCCTCCCTGATGGCCGCAAGGTCTTTGGAGGCGACAATTGCCACTATGTGTTCGCAGCACTCGACCTCGCGCTCGTAAGCACGCTGGAAGGAGGTGCCGATGGTGATGACCCCGCATGGACCCGGCATCTTCAACTTCAGATAGGTGTAGTTGGGGACGGCCATGAACTTCGCATAGCATGGACGTCCTAGGATGGTGTGGTAGGTCCCGTGAAACCCGACCACCTCGAAGGTAAGGGTCTCCATCCTATAATTGGTCGGATTTCTAAAGGTCATGGGCAGATCGATCTGCCCAAGTGGTATGGCCTGCTTTCTTGGCATGATGCTATGGAAAGGCACCCTGGTCAACTGAATGCGTGATCAGTCGATGCCCATGGCGTCTAGCATTTCAGCGTATATGATGTTGAGGCCGCTGCCTTCATCCATCAGCACCTTGGTGAGCCGCTTCGTGTCGATGATCGGGTCGACCATGAGCGGGTATCTTCCCGGCTGTGGGACGCTTTCCGGGCGGTCGGTCCGATCAAAGGTTATGGTAGACTCCGATCATTGGAGGAAAGAAGGTGTGGCCGGCTCGGCCGTATAGACCTCGTGGCGCGTAAGCTTCTAGCGACGCTTTGAGTCATAGGCCGCCGACCCTCCGAAGATCATGAGGCAGCCATCTAGCGCTGGAAATCCACCATCCTCCCCCTCGACGTCGTCTCCAGTCGGCTTGGGTTCCTTCCTATGCTCCCCCTTGTTGGAGCCTCCGGACAAGAACTGCTTCATGA
Source organism: Miscanthus floridulus (assembly GCF_019320115.1). Classification (NCBI taxonomy): domain Eukaryota; kingdom Viridiplantae; phylum Streptophyta; class Magnoliopsida; order Poales; family Poaceae; genus Miscanthus; species Miscanthus floridulus. The sequence continues at coordinate 23,951,206 of NC_089592.1, read as the reverse complement.
GGACGTAGTTCTTATATAGGTGCTTGACGGGGAAAGCATGATTTGGGCATGGCCCTTCGAGCAGCTTCTCGAAGTGGTCCGAGGTACCTTTGGTGGGCTTTCGACCACCCTTGCTATCGGTAGTGGCCATGAGCGAGCCCTCGCACCGCTGCTTGTTCTTCTTGTTGGGGCGGTTGGAGGCGCCTTCGTCGACGTCCTCGTCTCACTTCGCCTTGCCCTTAGGACGGTCGAAAATCACCCCGATCACCTCCTCGCCTGAGGCATGGCTGGTGGCGATGTCGAGAAGCTCCTTGGTGGTTCGCGGGCCCTTACATAACCAGGGACTTGCAGGTGGTCCCGGACAGGAAAGCTCCTATGACGTCGGCGTCAGCGACGTTGGGCGGCTCATTGCACTGCTGGGAGAAGCGCCGGATGTACCCACGAAGAGTTTCCCCGAACTTATGTCGGCAGTTTTGGAGATCTCATGGGTTCCCAGGACGCGCGTATGTGCCCTGGAAGTTTCCCACAAAGATCTCTTTTAGGTCCGCCCAACTTTGGATTCAGTTGGGCGGAAGGTGTTCCAACCACGTTCGCGCTGAATCGGCCAGGAACAATGGAAGGTTGCGGATAATAAAATTCTCACTATCCGCTCCATCGGCTTTGCAAACAAGCCGATAATCCTCGAGCCACAGTCTGGGTTTTGTTTACCCGAAGTATTTCAGGATGTTGGTCGGTGGTCGATACCGCGGTGGGAAGACGACATTGAGGATGTGTTGGCCAAAGGCCTGAGGTCCCAGCAAGTCGGGGCTCGGGCTTCGGTCCTGACCGCTATCATAGCATCCGCCACGACAAGGGTGGTAGTCGCGGCTAGCCTCCTCCCTCTCATCGCTGCGGGCACTCCTATGGGCATCCAGGGTGTTGCGCGCGTCACAGTGGAGGCCGAGACGCTCATGCACTGGGACTATAGCACGCGACCTGTCGCCTCGCTGCGCCTGGTGGACTAACACATCCCTGTCAGGTTGCTCTGAGGGCATGCGCTGGTTGGCGTTGAGCTCATGTCGTCGAGACAGCGAGCTTTTAGCCTGCTATGCCGCCGCACGCTCGAGTAGCGTGCGAATCTCACGATGGGCCCGACGATCCTCTGGTGTCGTGGGCTCCGGAAGCCCCTGGAGCAAGGCCACCGTGGCTGCGACGTTCTAGCTTGCCCGGGTGAAGTGTGGGAGGGCTTCATTGTCCTCGATGATCCTCCAGTTCATGTTGTGGGCCACGACGCGTGCATGCCCACCGTCTCCATGGCGCTCGATCTCTCGCTCGAGCTCCGCGCGTTCCTGCTCGAGCTAGAGTCGTGCTTCTTCGAGCTCTTGGTGTCGCGCCCTCAGCTGCTCTACCCCTAGGTGAGGTGGGGCCCCTGCATCCCCCTCGACCTCGTCATCGAGTTCATCTATTGGGGTAGCCCCTCCCTCGTAGATGCTTTCGATGTATCCCTCGGGGGTACCTGCCATGAAACATTCTCGTGAGGGGTGATGGCTCCCCCTGCTGGAGTCAGAGTCGGAGGGCGACTCCAATTTTTCTGCGAGAAGGTCATGGAAAGATTCCACAACGTATTCGGTCATCCCTATGAACTCATCGTTCGTAGGGGATGGGGGCATACGTTGCGCTACAAGGTGTCCAACGGTCTCTACGGCATTGCGCAGACCGAACAGGAGCGCTATCGAGGCGCTCCGAATGAGGTATTCCGGGGAGAGCGGTTCTCCTCCGGCAAGCTGCGTCATGACGTTAGCGAACAAGAAGGTGAGGCGACGCAAGTCCTCCTAGGACGGTCGGGGTCCTAGGAAGGCGCTGAGCTAGTGCTCTAGCCTCCCGTAATCAAAGCCGAGGAGCTAGTCGCTCCCGGGGCGCGGGCCTCCGGTGCGTGCAGCTGCAGCTCCTCAAGCGCCTCGGCGATTGCGTCGAGGCTAGGGGCGACGGGAAACTGCGCCAACTCTCCCTTCGTCGTAACGATGAAGTCTAGGTTCTCGAAGCGCATGTGGGCACCCGAGACCCAGCGGACGCCATGACTAGCCATCCGAGGACTGATGTGGACATCAAGACGCTCAAAAAGCCCCTTCCTGGCGCGCCAACTGTCGGTATGTCGGTGTTTTCGGACCACCGATGAGTAAATTTGTATTTGCGCGTCTAGGTCGGATGGTGTGCTTAGAGGACACAAGGGTTTATACTAGTTCGGGCGAAATTTCCCTACGTTTAGTTCGCTGCTTCTCGTGTTACCGACACTTGGTTTGCAGTAGGGGTTACAAACAGGCGAGAAAGGAAGAGGATCCCAAGTCTCTGGTGCAAGGAGTGAACAGGTGTTGAGAGCTCGCTTGCCGCTCAGTCGTGTGCTCGTGTTGTGCTCTTGTGTTTTTTTTGCCCCCCAGCGCAAGTCGCCCTGCTTCTCCTTTTATAGGCGAAGGGAAAGCGCGAGTTACAGAGGAGGAAAAGTAGAAGAACGAGAGAGAGAAGAAGGCTTTCAGGGTTGCCGGGTCCTTCTCCTTCTTGCGGGTCCTGTTGATCCTGTGGATGTCAACAGGGATGGCTCCATGTTGTGGCCCTGTTCGTCACTGACGCCATGTGTAGGCGTCATCTGTCGGTCATGGCGTTCCACTCCGTCCCGACGGACGTCGTGGTGAACTGACGCGCCTGTCAGCGTTCGTACGAGGGTTAGGCAGAACAGCACCGTCACGTCCGACACTGTTCTTGATGTGAATCCCCAGGTATAGCCCGTCATGGCCACGTGTTACATCGAGGCGTGCTAGCCTCTTCCCTGGCGTCAGAGTTTTGACCCAGGCCCATACGCTTGGACCGGGAGTGGTTGGCGGTGGTATGGGTCCTCGTCGGACGAGACAGAACCCGCGTCCTCGAGGTCGGGCGAGACGGAGTCCGCGACCTTGGGCGAGACGGAGCCCGCGCCCAACGGGTCGGGCAAGACGGAGCCCGCGGCCTCGAGGTCGGGCGAGACGGAAACCGCATCCTTGGGGTCAGACGAGGTGGAGCCCGCACCCAAGGGGTCAGGCGAGACGGAGCCCGCAGCCTTGAGGTCGAGCGAGACAACGACCGCGTCCTTGGTGTCGGGCGAGACGGAGCCCCGCACTCAAAGGGGCCGGGTGAGACGGAGCCCGCGGCCTTGAGGTCGGACGAGACGGAGCCCACGGCCTTGAGTCGGGCGAGACCTTTTAATACGTCTTGAGTCATCTGGGGAAGTCAGCGTGGGTGTATAGTGTTGGGTGTGTGTGTGTGTGTGAGCCATCTGGGGAAGCTCACCACGGGCAACAAAGCCATTGCCATCACTAGGAAGCTGTTTATGTGTGTGTGTGTGTGTGTATAGTGTTGGGTAGTGATGGGTGATTGGGATGTTTTTAAGCATGCATGGAATTGAATGGAAGCGCAGCATAAGAACGGACGATGGGCACACCAATAGGCCAATGGGGGATGCATGCATGCATGCGGTGTTCGTGCTGCACTATAAACCAGCCGAACAAAGCCGACATCGACGTTGCCAGTGGACTAGCAAGTCTCGCTCGATACCCAGCTTTGGTAATTGGTGGCGTCACGCGGTCAGGATCCCACGGATAAAGCCAACTAGCCACGCCACGCGCCAAGGCATCCAGCTGCCACGTTTGCACGCCGACCAGCAACCAGAATACCAATAGCTGCCTAGTCTTCTCCCCCCGACCACGGCGCAGAAAAGTCGTACGCTGCGGCCGGCCGGATCCGGCGTCACCGTCACCTGACGACACCCGAGAAAGCATAAAGGCTACGGCCGCCGCACCAAACGGAGACACGCCCCACAGCCCCCACTGGCCACTGCTCCCCGTCCCCGGGTCTCCAGAGTCCAGGCACCCCCACATTCCCACTGCACGAAGCCACGAACAGCATGGCCCAGGGGATGATGCCCGAGGCTGGCACGGCCGCCGGAGCGCGCGGGGACCTCGAGGACCGCGCGCGTCCGCGTCTGGAGGCGATGCCGAGCGCGTACGGCGGGGTCGAAGCGGGCCGCCTGGTGGTGCGAGCCAAGCCGCTGCCCTCCGGCGCAGGCTACTACCAGCCCTTTGCCGTCGTCCGTTTCGAGGACCTGCCGGAGGAACTCCGTCGGCAGATAGCCGGCGCTAGCGGCCACGGTGCCGGTGCCGCCGCGCGGCCTCCCAGCGCCGCACCGGTGGCGGCGCCCCTGCGTGGCGATGGCGAAGGAGACGCACGGCGGTACCACGCCGCGCACCCCGTCGACGTCGTGCCGGAGGAGGGACTCCACCGCCAGCTGCCCGGATTGGTTTCCTCCGGGACCAACGACGAGCCGACCGTCAAATTCGCCGGCGACGGAACACCGATCGAGCGTGCCAATGCCAAAGATTTTGGTTTCGCCTGCTGCTCAGTGGCAACTGGCTAGTCAGTCACCTTGTCCACGAAGTCGACGAGGTCGGCGAGCTTGCCCACGGCGCTGGCCATCTGCTGCGCCGCGTACCCGCCCCCGCCGGCAGCGCCGTCCGGCGAGACGTCGACGGTCATGAGGGTCTCGACGAGCGTCTGCTGCAGCTTGTTCGTGCCCTGCGCGTCAGCGCGTCCTCCAGCTGCCGCGCTGTGTTCTGCAGCTTGCGCACCTCGGCGGCCTGGAGCTCCAAGAGCGGGTCCAGCTGCGGCGCCAGCACCTTGAGCAGCTCGGAGGGGCGGAACCCGCCGATCCAGAGGAAGAAAAACTCCGCGGGGGCCCGGCACACGCCGGACAGCACGAAGAAGGCGTCGGACCGCGCCGCGCGCGCCTTGGCCTGGAACAGCGAGCCGTAGTGCGCCAGCCCCGCGTCGACGAGCACGCGCAGCTGCACGTCCGGCACGTGCGACTGCAGCGCCGCACGCAGCTCCGTCGCCTGCCTGCCCTGCTCCTCCACCCAGTGCGCGTACTCCAGCTGGAACGCGGCCACACGCGGGTCCACGGGAGCCGCCGCCTCCGGCGGCGGTGTGACTCCTCCTCCTCCCACGCCGTACGCGCCGTGCTGCTGGCGCCTGGCCATGGTGAGCTCCTGCTCCAGCTGCGCTAGCTTCATGCGGCTCGTCTCGAGATACTGGATGTACGCCTGTGTCGTATCAATGGATGGAACAAAAGCATCAATCATGAGCGATGAGCTGATTCGACTGATGATTTACTTGGCACGCGATGAGTGTTCGCTCTTAGCTGAGACGCTGCTGACCTTCTTCCGTAGCCGGCTCTTCCGGGCTGCCTCGCGAGCCGTCTCTGAATCTAGGCAAAGCAGAGCGAGGGCAAAGATCAGCGATCGAGGATCGTGCCTGCGGATAATTCATCCGAGTCATCACTCATCAGTCGGGTCCGTCTCACCTTGTCTCTTGGCCTGGCGTCGTCGTCGTGGCCGAAGCTATCCGACGACGGCGGCGGCGCTTCTTCTTCCACCGGCGGCGCGACGTCGTCCTGCTGTGCCTGCAACTACAACAAACCACGGCCCACCAGTGATGATTATCTGAATCCATGAGGAGACGGAGAATCGCATCGAGCTGCGATGCAGCACACAGGGGTCACGGGAGGGCGCTTGAATAATTATTACCAGGCGTTTGCCGAACTTGACCTCCTCTGCTTCGACGACGTCGAGCGGCGCCGGCGTCGTCGCCACGGTGACCGTGGGGACGACCGCGGCCAGGGGCAGGGCCACGGCGTCGGCGTCGGGCCGGAACGGCTCCCCCCACACGCCGGCCGCCACCAGGTGGCGCTGCCGCTCGTAGATCCCCATGGCCCCGCCGCCGACGGGGCCCGAGGTCACGTAGCGGCGGGCGCGGCGCCGCTCGTCGCCAGCGGCTGCAGGCGACTGCAGGAACAACAAGCAAGAACATGTCAGCGCGCCCGCAGCGTCTGTCTCCACCAGAAATCAAGCCTGAGCGAGGCCGTGGGGATGGTTATTACGCGGGCCGATGAGACGGGTAGAAGAGGCGGCGAACGCCACGGCATGGCACGGACGGACTGGCTAGTGGTCACTTACTCACTGGCTACGAGAGCCATGGCGTCGGCGGTGAGCTCGCCTCGGCTGGCAGGGACTTGGTGGGGGCTATGGCTGCGCTGGCGTTCAGTGTCATGTAGTAGGACGACGACGACGCCGAGTTCAAGAGCTGGGGCTGGGTGTACCGTGTATGTCTGTCAGCTTCTCCCTCCCCCCTCTGTCGTCTCGTGTGTCCGTGGCTGACGATGACTGATTGATGAAGCAAGCAGTGCAGTGAGCCGATCGGACGACGTGGGTGTGGTTGGTCGTTCCGTACGTGCTGGGTCTGGCCGTCTGGGTGGCGCTACGGCCGTCCGGCGGGCCTCCCCTTCGTGGTCCGGCGCTCCGGCACACGACAAGAAGCCAACCTCGGCACGGGGCAGAAACAGAAAGGTGTCGCCTTACTCGGAGGGACGGCCGGACGGAGATCCCGCCGGCGGGCACCGTCTGTTGCTAGGCAGGGTAACCCATCCTTGCCGGAGGCTCCTTGTCACCGTGCCATTGCCCTGTTCGTTTCGCTTCGCTGAAAAGTCAGGTTAAAAATTATTGTTCGCTGATTTATGGTGAGAGAAAATCACTAAGTTCAAGCGAACAGCATAGTACAACGTTGCACATGTGCTCGAGATTGATTATTTTTGTAATCCGATTCTGGCTATAACCTCTTCGTAGGGCACGGTTCAACCACGACCGTATTGTGTGCGCTTGCACCTCGAGATTGATTATTTAACCAAGTAAAAAATATTTGCAAGGTTATGTATTATGCTTGTGCACAACACAATAAAATATACGTACTAGATAGTATGAACCTTAGCCAATAATGCAAGGAAGCGTGCGCTGAGTACGCAAGTTCATGAATTGGCTGGTATTCTTTCCCTTGTCCCTTGTGATTTTTTTAACACTTTTTGTAAATTAATTTTAAATCTAACACTGTTTAATTCCCCCCCCCCCAAAACTAACATTTTTGGCCGCGCCTATTGCCATGGCGTGGCGAAAGGCCTGTGCCGCGCCATGCATGGTGGCGCGGCGGGAGGATGACGTGGCGACGACCGGGGCTGCTGACCGGTGACGTGGCAGGGTCTGCCACGTCATAGACCACGGCGCGGCACTGCCACGCCAAGGCCCACGGCGCGGCAGGACCTGGACGCAGACAGAAGATCGGCTGCTATCGGTGAGGATGGGCAGTGACGCGACCATAGATCCCGACTTCGCGTCGCAGCTGAACAGCACCTGCAGCTCCGACCCCAACGCCTTCGCCTTCCTCGACCCCTCGCCGGTGGGCTCCGACCAGGTGCTCTAGTCCAACATGAGGTCGCGCAGCATGGGCGACTACTACGCGTCCAACCAGGGTGCCTTCTTCGGCGATTTCGTGGCGGCGATGACCAAGCTCGGGAGGATCGGGGTCAAGACGCCGACCACCGGTGGCGAGATACGCCAGGACTGCCGGTTCCCGAACTAGTTGCTAGTTAATCTCGCCGGCAGTGCTGCCGCAACGCATTGAAACGAATATGAAGCAAATAAATGAAGTCCGTGCGCAAGTTGACAAGCTGTCACATAACATTTTCATTGGTTCGACATAAGTTCGACATAACATAACCAACTAAGCCTGCAAGTTTTGGACGACAATATTCGTTCGACATAACAAACTAAGACCCAGGAGTGTAAGGATCCCTCGGACGCCTCTGTGTCTTCGGATTTGTTGGCAACACATTGGAAGTGTAGCCAACGTCGGTGTGGTCGCGTTGCTAGTGCGTACGGCTCGTACCCTACAAGTATATGATATGTACGATTATTTATAATCTTTATGATCGTTAGTTCATGGAGCCTACGTATTTAAAGAAACTACCTTTGTTACTACCTATGAGGCTCCTTGGGTACCAAGCGGGGCACCACCTAGCTGAGACATGTCGATCTCGTCCTGCGGCTAATCGTCCCACTGGTGGTGCTGTCTGCGGAAGCCCAGGAGGTCGTCGTCGTCGTCGTCGTCCTCATTTGCAGGGTCCTTCCCAGCGCTATGATGTGGTGGTGTACGCACTGCGGACGTGGCACCTATCACCGGCTGAGAAGAGCCGGCTGGTGTCCTCAAAGAGCCAGAAAAACGTGCCACCCGACCACGCCGGGACTACCGGTTCCACCCAAGGAGTGTCCATGCAGCTCAGCTTCTGAGCTAGCTTCCTGCAGCTCCGCTTCACCTTCTACATAAATAGACGTTAAAGTTAGTGCATTTCCCAAACGCATATACACTAAAGAAACATTTTCAGAATGGACAAGTTTATGTTTACCTCCACAAACTCCTCGAGAACGCCTGGCCCTGCCCTCTAGACTCGTGAAGCCGAAACGCTGCTTCGTTGGACATCCTTGACAATTGTGTCGCCTAGGTACAAAAACGCGGTTGGACAGTTTTAGTACACATACTTAATACCAAATGGATAACAAATTGTACCATTCGAGTATCTTACCACATATTTTTGAAGCGGAGCTCTCTGTAGTTGTGTGTTGTCCCTAGTGGCAATGTCGTACACATCTTCGATCACATCTTCCTCGGAGTCCTCGTCAATCGCCTCCTCAGTGTACAGGGGCTTGATATGTGTCCTCGTAGACTTGTGAAGCCACCGCAGGTACTCATCGAAGGTGTGCTGGTCGTGTGGGGGACCCGCATGGACCGGCTGCCGGTCCCTGTTCTGCCACAACTGGATGTACGCGTTGTGTGTCACGCGCCAATCCTTGGTCTTGTACCTCTTCCTGCGGTCATACCTACAACAAAACGATTGTTAGTTGTACCACACACACCTCTGAATTGTAGCTTTATTATTAATCGATAACGCACCCGTGCAATTCTTGATTGGTGGAGTAAAGCGGTGGTGGGTAGCCTGTCATTCTTCCAAACTGCCTGCAAACCCTGATGGGCAAGTGAATCTTAACCACGTGGAAGAAAATAAGAGGGACGTTGCAGCGATACTCGTTTGACTCATCCCTAGTGATAGGACTCAGATAGTATTCGACCTCCGGAGCATCCCAAGGACACCAATGCACCTGAACATTTTGTAATTGAGTTAGGTTATGATATAGTGTACATCGAACAAGACACATGTATGATAGTAAAGAGAGCGTAACATGGTGCTGTGTCAGGACGTCGAGACCGTCCGTGTACTCCCTGTACTTGCGCCTCACATTCCCTCTAACTAACTCTGCTTGCGTCCAGATATACAGAGCTATAGGGAGTGTATCCATATCTGTTCCAATGCTGCATTGAACACGATAATGAATTAGCCATTAATAATTTCATCATATGTAACTGCCTCGAAGAATATAGTGAACCAAAGTACTTACCGGTAAACCAGTAGCAAGGGGCCTCCCAACGGGCCATCGTTCCCAACACCAAACCTGGAGTAGGTAGGAGCAACCCCCAAGGTTCGCATATCCTGAGGTGCGACGGCAGGCAACGTATAGCTGTTGATACATCCATGCCAGGACTGCGCTGCCCCAACTGTACGCCGCTATGTTCTCCCACGGCTGGTGTAGTATGTCAAGAAAGATCCAGCTGATGGTGTTGCCCAAGGCGTCTGGGAATAGGAAAGCACTAAGGAAGTCCCAGAGCCACACTCTAGCGAACTTGTCGAACTGAGCCTCATCAGCCTATGTGTCCAAGTAATCAAAGTGCTCTGTGATCCACGACGATGAAACACCGAAACTTTTCCTGAAATTCACCAAAGAAAATGAGACCCGATGGCTGCAAGCAATACAAGTATTAAATAGGCTTGAATTGCTCACTTATTTTTCTTAGAAACCTCGTCGTCCGGTGGAAGAAAGCCAGTGAACTGAGCCACCAGCTCCCTCCAGTGATCGTTGTCAACTATACCTGTCACTGGAAGTCCCCTCAACCGAAGGCCAAAGATAGCCTTCACGTCCTGCATGGTCAAGGTCATCTTGCCGCAAGGTAGGTGGAACGTGTGGGTCTTAGGCCTCCACCTGTAATAAGAATAGAACGACTGTTAGTTGCCTCAAATTTGTTATAAGAATTTTTACGTACAATGAAGGCACTCGCACCTGTCTATAGCTGCAATAAGTAGTGCTGGGTCAAGGGGCGGAAGACCATAGTTGACAACATGAACAAGCTCGAGGAAGCCGGCACGCCGTATGTACGGCGTGTAACGCTCATCCCACTGGTGCGCCCTAGTGTGTGTGCGGGGTGAAGGGGACTGTGACGCCTAAGAGGGGGGTGAATTAGGCAACTTAAAATTCAAACTCTAAACAATGGCCTCTTTTTCTACCCCTAGCAAAACCTATGCAAAAGATAAACTATCTAAATGTGCAACTACGGTTTTGCTAGAGTGTTGCTATCTCCACCACAAAAGGAGTAATACAATCAATGTAAATGCAGAAGCTAAAGAGCAAGGTAGAGATATGCAAACTCCTGTCGGCGACTCTGGTATTTTTACTGAGGTATCGAGAAGCGCGCAGGCTTTCCCCTAGTCCTCGTTGGAGCCCCTCGCAAGGGCCAAGCTCCTGGTCGGGTAACTCCGTGGATAGCCTCGAGCCTTCCCCACGTGCAAGTGGGTCTCCGACGTGCCTTCCGGTAAGCCTCTCCCGGATGCTCCCCGCCGTCTTCACTATCAAGCTTTTGGCCAAAACGCCGCGGGCCTTGTTCCCTCCGGTACACGGTGGCGGCCACACCACAAACGCGGTTGGTGTGATCTCGCAAGACTACAAGCCCCTCCGATGTACAACAATGGTGCGCGCAAGCACCGAGTGGTAAGAGGTGGTGCAAACCTCACTAAACACTAGGCCTAAACCTAGAGCAAGCGCATAAGCGGTGGTCTAATCAACCTAAGCACTTCGCAAAGCACCTACGCTAATCACCTAATGAATCACTAAGCACTATGCAAGTGGAGATCACTAAAATGGTGTATCAACACCCTTGGTATGTTTCCTCAGCTCCACACTATCTCCAAATGGCCGGTTGGGGGTTGTATTTATAAGCCCCACTGAGAAAGTAGCCGTTGGGGACGAAATCCCACTTTTCTGCTACTGACCGGATGCTGAACATGTCCTGACCAGACGCATCCGGTCGTCCCGACCGTTGGAGCTGCGAACAACTGATCGGACGCTGCCAGCGTCCGGTCACCTGCCACCGGACGCGTCCGGTCGCAGTTTCACCACTCTATAACCTCTCTGTACTCGATCGGACGCTACTTCCCTACGTCCAGTCGGTTTGCCGCCAGTGTCCGGTCCAGCGTCCGGTCGCTGCTGCTGACGCCAGTTTGCTGAGCCTCTTCACCGGTGCATCCAGTCTAGCGTCCGGTCATTTCTGCGAGCTCGTTTCTTCATGATCTTGCGTACGGCTTCGTTCCTATCTTTGTGCTTGGACTTTGCTTGATGTCTTGGGTCTTCTCTTGAGCTTCTAAGGTCTTGCTTAAGGTGTTGATCATCGGATCATCACGTCGCCTTCGTCCAAATCACGTCTTGCACCCTATTGGACTACAAAACAAACACTTGCAAATTCATTAGTCCAATTTGGTTGTGTTGGTCATCAAACACCAAAATCCAAAGTAAATGGGCCTATGGTCCATTTTCCTTACAATCTCTCTCTTTTTGGTGATTGATGACAACACGACCAAAGCAAGCAAATAATAAAATTTTGAAATTTAAAAACTACCTACTTGCTAGGATGCAATGCAAGGGGCAAGATTATATGATGCTAAAGGATATTACTTGTAAGACTATATAAAAACTTATCTTGCCCTTGCAAATGTCCCCATGTGGTATTATGGATTTAAGCCTTGCTTCCTACAAATTTTCCCCATTCCATAATCCACTATCCTCCCTTTCTTGGACCATTACTACAAATTAATGCTTGCATTTGGTCCTCTAAATTCTCCCCCTTTGGAATCAAACACCAAAAAAGGAAGAAATTAGTAGCACAAGAGAGGGTCAAACCTTGTGATCTTTTGAGGGTAGAGTGAAGTAGATCACAAAATTTGACTCTCACATTATATAGACTAAGCTTCCCCTAAATATATGCATACATATGGTAGAAGACAAAGCATATGCATAATTGGAAAAATTTTGCTCAAGGGAATTTGATCTATATAATGCATGGAGAAAGCATATAAATATCAAAATGAAATCAACATGATGATATTGGTTTAGAAATACCATATGTGGAAATCAATTTGATTTCTACCACTTGCAATAGGTGGTGGATATTTAAAATATGATGCTTAACTCCGGGGACTCCATTTTCTTTGCAATGAGACTGCTACACACATGATAAACTTGAAAAGGTGTTAGTCTCACCTCCCCCTAAATTTGTGCACACAAATATGGAATACTTGTAGAAGACATGCACATTGATTTTAGAATCAATAATACCACTTGAAAGATGACATCACATGAATGTGAGGGTCATTTTCGAAGGCGATATTCGGGAGAAATTATCTACAATTTGGACTTTGGCACATATTAGATGAACAATTGAAGGACAAGCTATGTGCCGTGCTTCTAATTTTAGACCATGTAGGTTTGCTCCAAGGGTTAGGAATGAAACCGAGCAAGCCTACCATATGATATACCTAGTGTATGCATGACAAAAGATATAAGAAATCAAGTGCAAACCTAAGCATCAAGAGTAACTAGATGCTAAAAGATATCAATTGTAGGAAAAATTTAAATCTAATACCAATTGAAGTAAATTGAATCTAGTTACCTAACATGGGAAGGGGAATTTGGGTCCATAGTATTCACTAACCTACTTGGTAATTATTTTGTCCATCATGATGCACCCCATGAAATGCATCCATACTTTGCCAAGTCTCCAAATTTCCCGTAGTCCAACGGACTTCTCACTTCCCTTTCGGGATCCAAACCTTCTTGGTGCTCTTCATGTTGGAAATGATCTCCTTTGGCACCCAAAAGCGTTTGACCCCATTGTTGGCTTGCTTGTTCACCTTGATGGCCACCACCTTGTCATTTTTCTTCTTCTTCAAGAGATAAGGTGTGGAGGCCTTCTTGTCCACCTTGTTGGTGTAGATGTTGGAGAGCTTGCTTGTTTGCTTCTTCTCTTTCTTCTTTGCTCCTCCCCCATTCTTCACCTTGCACTCATAGGACTTGTGACCTTCCTTGTGGCACACGTAACAAACCATGGTTTGTCCTTCATCAAGCTTCTTCACTCCCTTGACGGTGTTATCTTGATGAAGTTGGGGTTTGCTTCACCTTGCCTTTCACTTGAGTCAAGTCCTTGGTGAGGCGAGCTACTTCTTGCTTGAGTTGCTCATCCTCCTTTGCAACCTCTTGTGTGCATGTGTCTACAACAATTTTCTCAACACAAACTTGGTTGCACAAATGTGAGTCTAAACATAAATCATTACAAGAAGTAGAGACATCCTTTTTAGATATGTTAAAGATAGAGCTTTTCTTTTTAGATGCCTTGGTGGAGGTTGTACTAATGGCTTCAAGATTAGCAACTTTGTTAGTTAGCTCATCATAATGTTTGCACATGGTTTCCATTTTTGCAAGCAAACTTTTATAAGCATCTTGAGAGCTAGCTAACTTTTCTTTTAATTTTTCATTTTTCTTTACAAGTTGCTCATCATTGATTGTGCATTAATTTGTTGTTGCACTAGCCTTAAGTTGCTCAATTTTAATAGATAGTTCAACATTTAGATTAGCAAAGTTCTTATATTGTTCAAGCAAAGTTTTGTATGCTTCTTGTGAACTATCTAGCTTTTCTTTTAAACTTTTGAGCTTCTTTTGTTGACAAGTGCAAACTTTAGCATATTTGAGATTTTGTTGCACAATTGCATCATAAGAAGGCATATCATCATCACTATCACTATCACTAGAGGATGAGCTTTCGTTACCTCATGCCATAAGGCACACACGTGAAGAGCTTGATGATGAGTGCTTGCGGCCTCGCCTCTTGTGATGGTGTTCTTCTTCACTTGAAGAATCATCCCATGATCTTATTGAGGTGAGGGCTTGGTTCTTGCATGCCTTCTTCTTTGTCTTGGGTGTGGGCTTGTTTGGACAAACTTCCACAAAGTGCCCCAACTCGCCGCATCCATAGCATCCTCTCTTTCTTTGCTCATTTCTTTGATTTGTAAAAATGAGATCTTGAATTTGGATGGGCACACCCTTGACATTGAGCCTTTTGATCATCTTCTCCACCTTGTTGATTAATTTGATTGATTCTTCATCAAGGTCGGAGGTGGAGGAGGAAGATTGATCATCACTTGAATCTTCATCATCATTATCATCGTCCTCATCTTCTTCTTCATCTTCACTTGAGGAGCTTGAGCTTGAGCTTGTCTCAACTTGCTTGCCCTTCATCTTCTTTTTCTCGCTACATGCGAGAGCTTTGCCTTTGCTTGATGAAGAAGCTTCTTCTTGACCCATCTTATGTGACATTTCAAATGCCACTAACTTGCCGATGACTATGCCCGGGGTCATGGTGCTCAAGTCCTCCATATTGTGAAGGATGGTGATGATGCTTGCATATTTCTTTTATGGTAGCACGGAGATGATCTTCCTCACGATGTCCGCATCATCTAGCTTTATTAATCCTATTGAATGGAGCTCATTGATAATTAGATTCAAACATGAATACATATCACGAACAAGCTCATCATCATTCATTTTAAAGGAATCATAATTTTGTTTAGCTAGACAATGTTTTTGCTCACGAACATTACTTGTGCTGTCATGGAGCTCTTGGAGTTTTAACCAAATTTCATGTGCCGTATTTAAAGTGAATACTTGGTTAAACACATCCATGCTAAATGATTCAAACAAGCAATTCTTAGCTCTAGCATTGAAATGCATTTCTTTTTCATCACTCTTTGTGGGGGTTTCGGGATTCTTGATGGGTTTCATCCCGTCACGAGTGACTCTCCATACACCCAAATCAACCGCCTCAAAGTGGCAAGCCATTCTAGCCTTATAATAAGGAAAGTTAGTGCTGTCAAAGTGCGGAGGCCTAGAGGTATCCATCCCAACCACTCTAAATAGCGTCGGCTCAACGGCGGTTAAGCCAAAGGTCCAAAAATGAGCCAATCGGCTCTGATACCAATTGAAGGGGACCGTGACGCCTACGAGGGGGGTGAATTAGGCAACTTAAAATTCTAACTCTAAATAATGGTCTCTTTTTCTACCTCTAGCAAAACCTATGCAAAAGATAAACTATCTAAATGTGCAACTACAGTTTTGCTAGAGTGTTGCTATCTCCACCGTAAAAGGAGTAATACAATCAATGTAAACGCGGAAGCTAAAGAGCAAGGTAGAGATATGCAAACTCCCGTCGACGACTTTGGTATTTTTACCGAGGTATCGAGAAGCGCGCAGGCTTCCCCTAGTCCTCGTTGGAGCCCCTCGCAAGGAATCCCTCGCAAGGGGCAAGCTCCCGGTCGGGTAACTCCGTGGATAGCCTCGGGCCTTTCTCACGTGCAAGTGGGTCTCCGATGTGCCTTCCGACAAGCCTCTCCCAGATGCTCCCCGCCGTCTTCACTATCAAGCTTTCGGCCGAAATGCCGCGGGCCTTGTTCCCTCCGGTACACGGTGACGGCCATACCACAAACGCGGTTGGTGTGATCTCGCAAGACTACAAGCCCCTCCGATGTACAACATTGGTGCACGCAAGCACCGAGTGGTAAGAGGTGTGCAAACCTCACTAAACACTAGGCCTAAACCTAGAGCAAGCGCATAAGCGGTGGTCTAATCAACCTAAGCACTTCATAAAGCACCAACGCTAATCACCTGATGAATCACTAAGCACTATGCAAGTGGAGATCACTAAAATGGTGTATCAACACCCTTGGTATGTTTCCTCAGCTCCACACTATCTCCAAATGGCCGGTTGGGGGTTGTATTTATAAGCCCCACTGAGAAAGTAGCCGTTGGGGATGAAATCCCGCTTTTCTGCTACTGATCGGACGCTGAGCATGTCCTGACTGGACGCACTCGGTCGTCCTGACCGTTGGAGCTGCGAACAACTGATCGGACGCTGCCAGCGTCCGGTCACCTGCCACCGGACGCGTCCGGTCACAGTTTCGCCGCTCTGGAACCTCTCTGTACTCGATCGGACGCTGCTTCCCTGCGTCCAGTCAGTTTGCCGCCAGCGTCCGGTCCAGCGTCTGATCGCTGCTGCTGACGCCAGTTTGCTGAGCCTCTTCACCGGTGCGTCCGGTCCAGCGTCCGGTCGTTTCTACGAGCTCGTTTCTTCACGATCTTGCGTGTGGCTTGATTCCTATCTTCGTGCTTGGACTTTGCTTGATGTGTTGGGTCTTCTCTTGAGCTTCTAAGGTATTGCTTAAGGTGTTGATCATTGGATCATCACGTCGCCTTCGTCCAAATCACGTCTTGCACCCTATTGGACTACAAAATAAACACTTGCAAATTCATTAGTCCAATTTGGTTGTGTTGATCATCAAACACCAAAATCCAAAGTAAATGGGCCTATGGTCCATTTTCCTTACACGGGGCCTCAAAGGAGGCAAGGCCACCTCTGCGTCGGTGTCACTCAAGAAGTGTGCTCGGTGCTGGTCGTCGTACTCCACCTCAAGAAGAGGGTACAACGGGTGCTGCGTGGAAGGAGCCATCCTGTTACAAATTGATAAACAAAGGGTTAGAGTATTCAAATTAACAATATTCAAATTAACATTATGTAGCATTGCAACATTTGAACTACTTGTTATGCAATACGAACACAATATGAAAGCACATGTATATATTCAGAGTAACATTAACAGACATATTAAACAACTTCACTAGGAAAATAAGCATTTGACGTAACTTCATCAAGTCATCCAAATCGTCGTATCACGCACTATTAAGTACCGACACTTGAAAACTAGTATCTATACTGACAAACTTTACTACTATAAACTAACTAAATAATAAATAACTAATCAATCCCTAAACCCAAAATCCTAACTAACAGTAACCTAAACCCTAACTACCTAACCAAACCTTAACTATACTACAACACACAACCTAAACCCTAAAAACTACATACCTAAATAAATAAATTCACTAACCTAACTATCCTAAATCACTAACCCTAACTAAAATAACAATCATAATAACAAGAAATCGAGAGAGGGAGCTACCTTGATATGAGCGGGCGGCCGTGACGCGCCGGCGTTCGCGGCGCGGCCGGTGCGGGCGCTGTGTGGCGGGAGTGGGCGGGCGCGTGCGGGTGGCCGTCGGGGCAGTGGGCGCCGCCGGCGGAGCGCTGCGCGGCGTGTGGGCGGGCGGGCGCGGCGGCGGGTAGGCGGGTAGAGGGAGGGCGGCTCGCGGGCGATATTTACCTGGGACTGTCGCGCCGTTAGAGATGGCGCGGCACTGCCGCGCCAAGATCGGTGGCGCGGCAGACCCTGCCACGTCACCGGTCAGCAGCCCCGGTCGTCGCCACGTCATCCTACTGCCGCGCCACCATGCATGACGCGGCACATGCGTTTCGCCTCGCTATGGCAATAGGCGCGGCCAAAAGTGTTAGTTTTGAAAAAAAAATAGTGTTAGATTTAAAATTAGTTTAAAAAAAGTGTTAACATTAAAAAAATCTCCCTTGTTTCATTTTGCAACGACACCCTGAAGTGGACAGCCACTGTGGTGTGGACGACAGTACAATTCCATAATTCCCAGCAACAACAACAACAGCTCACGAGTCATCATGCATACGCATAGAATGCCTTATCTCGAGTAGACTTTTACCGATCGAGGAGGGTGATAGCGACGCCCGCCAAGCGGCCAAGGCCAATGCATGCTAGCAAGAGCACGCAGCTGGTGTCACCAATGGCGTCAGCGTCACTCGGTCTCGGTGCCAGCCAAGCATGCATGGACGGACCTGCCTTCCACTTGGCCTGCTGGTTGACCACATCCCCAGTTGCCACTCCTCTGCGCTCTCTTCTCATCTTGTGCTCCATTTTCATCCATAAAATTGGGACATGCATGTTCGATTTAGACCACTTTGGTACAGCTTTTCCGGCTCCAGATCCTGAGCTGTAGCAACACTGTAGAGCCAGAGCGAGTGGCACTGACGGCTTGTTCACTTGGCTTATAAGCCGTACTTTTTCATCCAACGAACAATATTTTTCTCTCACAACAAATCAGTAAACATTACTTTCAGTCATGGCTTATCAGCCAAGGGCATTGGATGATTGTATGGCCCAACTCCTGTCGGGTACCATAAAAAGGGGTCCCCTAAGCAAGAACCAAAAAAATCGCTTAGACCTCGTAAATATCGAAGCCAAGAGATAACCACCGGCAAACCCCCACCTTATCCGAGGCCCGGCTGGACCACCCGGCCCACCTCGAACAATATCTGGGCTCACCCGAAGCGGGCTCGTCCCAGAACGAAACCACGAGGCCTCGGACGAGGTACCGATTCTCCGACTCGCCCGAGGCCCCGCGTCACAAGGCCTCGGACGAGGTACCGATTCTCCGACTCGCCCGAGGCCCCGCGCCACGAGGCCTCGGACGAGCACTCAGTTACCGACTCGCTCGAGGCCGGCTCGGCAACAACCCCGTCACCGCCGCCTTGACCGACTTCTCTGACAGGACGTCACATCCAACCAACGCGTCCAACCACTCCCGCGACGTCAGCCGAACGGCGGCACGATACAGCGGAGTGGCCGACGAGACGGGAGTCACATCGACGCCATGCCGTCCGGGACAGGACAGGGCAGGGGTTACCGGCCGTTGTGCTCGGCACTGTGCCCACGACTGACACCCGTGCTGCACTGTGCCGCCTAACCCCTGCTTCAAGTACTGCGCGGAGTGGAGAGTCAAGTCCGGGTACCTGTAGCCTCAGAATCGACGTGCAAGACCAACTACTCCCTCCGAGCCTCGGCTATCCGCTTCCGGGCTCCTGTAGCCTCGGGACTCGCGCCCGCCGAGCCCCCTCAATGGCTTAGCCTCTGCACCGACTAGGCCTCGACTCTCCACGTTGTCAGCACTCTGGGACTGGCATGTCATCCACAGTACGCGCCATGCCCTGCGTCAGGCCGCAGGATCTCCCACGTCATGCATAGGGCCAAGCTCCTATAGCCTCGGAATCAGAGTACCCGCGCCGTCGCATCTACCCAGCCTCGGCTCTCCGCGCCGGTCAAACATACAGTGACCAGCACGCCTCCAACAGAAGAAGGCGCGTATGCCACCACAGGAGCTCCCACGTCGCACAGGATCAGGCGTGACCGGCGCGTCGCTCCAGTGCACCGAGGACAAGGCCGCTCCACCGACCATGCCGCCACAGTGACGAGCTACAGGGCTCGAACATACCGCCTCTGCTCACAAAACGCCATGTAGCAAATACATGTATCGCCCCTGCGCCTCCCTTCAACTATAAAAGGGAGTGACCAGGGCCACTTCTAGAGACAGGGGAAAGCAACGCACAACGCTCTGTAACACACACACTCCTTCACTGCAGGAGATCAACATCTCAAGCAACCCACACTGCAATTCACAGAGACTTGGGGCTAGCTCCCTCTCTCGCTCAGCTTGTAAGCCCCTACTACAAGCACCTCGGTGCAAGGAATACAAGATCGCTCTCTCAGACTGGACGTAGGGCACCTATTGCCTGAACCAGTATAAACCTTGTGTCTCTTTGCATCACCATCCATGATTAGGGGCACGCAGTACACTTTCACTAGTCGGTTGAGGGCCCGCCGGTCCAAAACACCGACAGTTGGTGCGCCTGGTAGGGGACATACTGCGTGTCAGCTTAGTCATCCCAACAAGTTCCGGATGGTAGACCCCGTGCGACCACTGCGTCTTGGCACGGTGATCTGGTTCGGAGCCTAGAGTTCATGTCTCTAGGATATGAGTACGATATGGTACTCCTCCCACCCAGAGCCCCATCGACCGACGACGACATCACACACCAGCAGCCTAAGCACAGGCGGCGCCCGGGCCGCCACTCTCGTCATGCTCGCCAGGCACGACGTGGGCGGGACCACCCCGACACCGCGCGAGCTCAGGGCGACGCACCGCGCTCCGCCAGTATCCCATACCCGGCTGTTGGTACAGAGTCCCTGGCTGGGGACCTGTCTAGCTTAAGCCTGGGCAACGGAAAGACGCTAGTGGCCCGCAGCAACGCCCCGTCATCAAGCTCTGCCCCGCCACCTCCTGAGGAGTCGACTCCGGCGGAGCGGAGCCCGGCGACGACACCATCCCCGTACCCCTTTGGGTTGGGCAATGTCGCCGCCGCCTACGCTTCCTCTCACACAGAGCCCCTAGGACGCCACCAACGTTTTGCCCTCGACCTCATCGCCACAACCTCGACCCACACCCACGCTGACTCCTCAGAGGAGGACGAGGCGTGGGCCGGAGCGGACTTCTCCGGGCTTCGTGACCCTAAAGCCATGCGCCGCTTCATGGCCGCAAGTGACTACTGCTTCGGCTACTCCGACTCCGATGATGAAGGCACTTACGATCCCACTCGTGAGTGCTTCAACGTCGAGCTCGGGATGCCGAGCGCGGGCGATGAGGATGAAGGGGCAGGCGACGCCACACCTTCATGCGTCGAGCCCCCGGCGGCGTGGAACAAGAACCCCGCCCCCGAGGAACTTCGATGCCTAGACCTGGAGCAGCTCCATGAGCTTCAGGACAAGGTCGAACAAGACCGACTCCTTCTATAGTAGCTCCGAGACACTCTCGAGCAAGAGCAGCGGGGTCACGGTGATGGTGGAGCAGCCCGGCGGAGGGCTCGCGACGTCAACCACCGCATCAACAACAACGAAGGGGACGAGCAACCCCCTATCTTCAATCGCGCTAGCCAGAACGTCGCGGCAGTGGCAATGCTACTCCATACAATGCCCGAGCCCTCTACCTCGGAGGGGCGATGGGTCCATAGTGAGCTCCGAGACCTCCTCGAGACCACTGCGGTACAGCAGGCTGAAAGTTCCGCCTCTCGACAGTGCGGGGGCGCCTCAGAACTACCCACGGCATCGCCTCGACAGGATAGAGAGGCCTCGGTTCGTCCCAAGCCTGCTCGGGCACCAAAAGCCAACAAGGCCCCTTCGGTGCACGACCGCCTCAGCGACCGACGCGAGGCGCAAGGTGACCACGATGTGGTCAGTAGGCCCACGACAATGATGGGCCCGCCCGAGGCTACCACCCCACCGAGGCGGTCGCTACGATAGTGGGGAGGACCGTAGTCCTCCTGGGCCACCTGGCCCTCGAGACTTCAGCAAGGCCGTCCGCGGCGCCCACTTCCCGGCCCAGTTTCAGCAACCGGCCAACCTCTCAAAGTATAGCAGCGAGACCAACCCCGAGCTGTGGCTGGCCGACTACCGCCTGGCTTGTCAGCTAGGTGGCGCGGACGATGACCTGCTCATCATCTGCAACCTCCCCTTGCTCCTGTCAGACTCGGTGCGAGCCTAGCTCAAACACCTCCCTCCCTTGCAGATCAACAACTGGCGCGACTTGGTAAAGGTCTTCGTCGGGAATTTCTAGGGCACATACGTGCGCCCCGGGAACTCCTGGGACCTCAAGAGTTGTTGCCAGAGGCCAGATGAGTCTCTCCGAGACTTCATCCGATGCTTCTCCAAGTAATGCACCGAGTTGCCCAGCGTCTACGACTCAGAAATTGTCCAGGCGTTCCTCTTCGGCACCTCCTGCGGAGACCTAGTCCGAAAGTTAGGCCAGAACGTACCGACCACGGTAACCGCGCTCCTCGACATCACCACCAACTTCGCCTCGGGCGAAGAGGCTGTCGGGGCCATCTTCCCCGACAACGACGCCAAGGGGAAGCGGAGGGACGAGGCCCCCGAGGCCTCGGCCCCCCACCTCCCTAAGAAAAAGAAAAAGGGTCACCAGGGGAAGCTGGAGGTCCTCGAGGCCGATCTAGTCGCGGCCGCAGATCGCAAGAATCCCCGAGGCCCTGCTAGAGGCCCCGGGCTCTTCAACGACATGCTTAACAAGCCCTGCCCTTACCACCAGGGCCCCGTGAAGCACACCCTCGAAGAATGCACCATGCTTCGGTGTTACTACACCAAGCCTGGGCTCCCCAACGATGATGCCAAGAAGAAGGGCACCGGCGACAGGGACAACGACAAGGACGACAGGTTCCCCGAGGTGCACAACGCCTTCATGATCTTTGGCGGGCCTTCAGCGTGCCTCACAGCGCGTCAGCAAAAGAAGGAGCGCCAGGAGGTCTTCTCGATTGAGGTGGCCACTCCCTGGTACCTCGACTGGTCTCGGGAGGCGATCACCTTCGATCAGGATGACCACCCCGATTATGTCCCAAACCCCGGGCAGTACCCACTCGTCGTCGACCCGATCATCGGCAACACCCGGCTCACCAAGGTGTTGATGGACGGAGGCAGCGGCCTCAACATCCTCTACGCCAACACCCTGGAGCTCCTGGAGCTCGACCAGTCACAGCTCTGAGGCAATGCCGCGCCCTTCCACGACATCGTGCTAGGAAAACACGCGTGACCCCTCGGACATTGCGCTGCTACACTCGGCCAAGTACCAGCAAGCCCTACGACGCCATCAAGCCCGGCGCGTTCAAAGCCAAGACCTGAAAGTGGGCGACCTAGTGCTCAGACTGAGGCAAAGCAATAAGGGCCGCCACAAGCTGACCCCGCCATGGGAAGGGTCATACATCGTCGCCCAAGTGCTAAAGCCCGGGACCTACAAGCTAGCCAACAAGAAGGGCGAAATCCTCACCAACGCTTGGAACATAGAACAGCTACGTCGCTTCTACCCTTAAATTCCCAAGCATTGTATACATTGTTTCTCGAAATACAATAAAGAAGCGTTCTTTAGTTGTTCTAATTTTTCGAGAAACCCCCCGAGCGCATCGATGGGGGATCGGCGTTCCGATAACGCTATAAGGGAGACTCGGCTCTACCTCTGCAGAGGTGCCCACCGCGGGGCTCGAACAAGACTCGGCTCTGCCTCTGCAGAAACCGAGCCTCCCTCGGGGGCTAGAAGGGGGGGACCCCCCCCCAAGTCCCAGACACCGTTTTTAGTCATTTTTTCAAAAAAAATTCTACGCCAAACTCTCTCGCGTACTCTGACAAATCGATTGTAAAAAACCTAAGGACCGAAAGTCTGTCTCAGGGCCAAAAGGCTGGCCGAGCCGCGAGACGGCCTATGCCTCTGGGCTACAGCAACTCCCTCACCACCTTTTGCCCGAAGGGTAGCTTAGGCTCCGAGGAAGTTTTTTGCAAGAGATATGTTCAAAGATGAGACAGAGGGCAGAGGCTCAGAAATACAATAAAAAATGATTAAAAAGCCTATACACACAAGTACTTTAAAAGGCCTCAACGGCCACAAGCGTCATGGTACAATGATGTAAGTCCTAATCTATTTACATGGCCCCTTTGGCCCAGGTCAAAACTCAGGGTCGCCAGCGTCGGCGGTCGGCGTAGGAGGAACCACCTCCTCTTCGAACAACCTGGCCAATGCCGTGCCAGGGGTCTCAGCCGCCTCCACCTTCTTCTTATTAACCGCGCACACACAGTAACATCCCATCCGCAAACGTCGTGTCGCATTCGACCACAGCAACAGCAGGCGCCGTTCTGTCTCCCCGAGGAACCGCCTCAAAAGGCGCACTCGCCGTCGTTAGCCGATGAGAAGGGAATA
Organism: Miscanthus floridulus; assembly: GCF_019320115.1. NCBI lineage: Eukaryota > Viridiplantae > Streptophyta > Magnoliopsida > Poales > Poaceae > Miscanthus > Miscanthus floridulus. The sequence goes on along the minus strand of NC_089592.1, from coordinate 23,927,633 downwards.
TCCCCCACCCAATTCCTTTCAGACTAAGGAACTAGGCACCGAGCCCGTTACGGTCCAGGGGTTCGAAGGCTGGGCCCCCGAGGGTCTCAATAGCCACCCTAGGACAAACAGAGTCAGGGATGACTATGGGTGAGCCCGTACATGGCTGAGGCCCAAGCAAGCAATTGCTTGGGATGCCCTAAGTCGTGTCCGAGACCGGCAGGGAGGTCTCTAAATGGGATCCCACCGTAGGGAGGCACCGAGCCCCCGGGGCCAATAGAACAGCCCTAGGACCCACTAGAGAAGCCCTCTGGTACTTTTGGAGTGCGTCTCTGGACCGCTAGCCGACCCATATCGAATGGGGCACGGGCCTCCACTCGGACTTACCCGGTAACAGCTCACCGGAGGTGTCACTGCTCGCCCACCGAGGGTAGCCTGGCATACTTCACCCCTCCTTCCGAACGAAAAGGATGCACGAGGGCCGCACAAAAAAGACAGGGAAACTCCTGATCGCCCTCTTGCTGTGAGCAGAGGCTCGGGGGCTCTCCCTGCGACCAAGCCGAGGCCCAGCGACCCGAACTCGCACTCAGGGGCTCGGTAAACGCGATAAAACCCCTCACTCAACATGAGAAAAGCCCCTGGAGGAATAAATCCACTCCTCTAGGGCCTCGGGGGCTACACCCGGCGGGTGCGCTCGCACGCACCCACCGAAGCCTCGAGTATGAAACACCATCCCGCCAGGAGCTGCCGCGAGCCAAGTCTCGTCAAAACCTCAGGGAGAGCACTCACACCCTCCCCGAGGCTCGGGGGCTACTGTCGGGTACCATAAAAAGGGGTCCCCTAAGCAAGAACCGAAAAAATCACTTAGACCTCGTAAATATCGAAGCCAAGAGATAACCACCGGGAAACCCCCACCTTATCCGAGGCCCAGCTAGACCACTTAGCCCACCTCGAACAATATCCAGGCTCTCCTGAAGTGGGCTCGGCCCAGAACGAAACCATGAGGCCTCGGATGAGGTACCGATTCTCCGACTCGCCTAATGCCCCGCGTCACAAGGCCTCGGATGAGGTACCGATTCTTCGACTCGCCCGAGGCCCCGCGCCACAAGGCCTCGGACGAGGTACCGATTCTCCAATTCGCCCGAGGCCCCACGCCACGAGGCCTCGGATGAGCACTCAGTTACCAACTCGCTCGAGGCCGGCTCGGCAACAACCCCGTCACCGCCGCCTTGACCGACTTCTCTGACAGGACGTCACATCCAACCAACGCGTCCAACCACTCCCGCGACGTCAGCCGAACGGCGACACGATATAGCGGAGTGGCCGACAAGACGGGAGTCACATCGACGCCATGCCGTCTGGGACAGGACGGGGCAGGGGTTACCGGCCGCTGTGCTCAGCACTGTGCCCACGACTGACACCCGTGCTGCACTGTGCCACCTAACCCCTGCTTCAAGTACAGCGCGGCGTGGAGAGTCAAGTCCGGGTACCTGTAGCCTCGGAATCGACGTGCAAGACCAACTTCTCCCTCCGAGCCTCGGCTATCCGCTTCCGGGCTCCTGTAGCCTCAGGACTCGCGCCCGCCGAGCCCCCCTCAATGGCTCAGCCTTTGCACCGACTGGGCCTCGACTCTCCATGTTGTCAGCACTCTGGGACTGGCATGTCGTCCGCAGTACGCGCCATGCCCTGCGTCAGGCCACAGGAGCTCCCACGTCATGCACAGGGCCAAGCTCCTATAGCCTCGAAATTAGAGTACCCACGCCGTCGCATCTACCCAGCCTCGGCTCTCCACGCCGGTCAAACATACAGTGACCAGCACGCTTCCAACAGAAGAAGGCGCGCATGCCACCACAGGAGCTCCCACGTCGCACAGGATCAGGCGTGACCGGCGCGTCGCTCCAGTGCACCGAGGACAAGGCCGCTCCACCGACCATGCCGCCATAGTGACGAGCTACAGGGCTCGGACATACCGCCTCTGCTCACAAAATGCCACGTAGCAAATACATGTACCGCCCCTACGCCTCCCTTCAACTATAAAAGGGAGTGACCAGGGCCGCTTCTAGAGATAGGGGAAAGCAACGCACAACGCTCTGTAACACACACACTCCTTCACTGCAGGAGATCAACATCTCAAGCAACCCACACTGCAATTCACAGAGACTTGGGGCTAGCTCCCTCTCTCGCTCAGCTTATAAGCCCCTACTACAAGCACCTCGGTGCAAGGAATATAAGATTGCTCTCTCAGACTAGACGTAGGGCACATATTGCCTGAACCAGTATAAACCTTGTGTCGCTTTGCATCACCATCCGGGATTAGGGGCACGCAGTACACTTTCACTAGTCGGTTGAGGGCCCGCTGGTCCAAAACACCGACATCCTTTCCCTCCATTCCCTGGCCTCCGCCCAAGAAGCCAAATACCAGTAGCCCATGAGCCCGTTAAGTGCTAACAAAGCCCACGACCGATTTGCACAATTCGCTTTTGCAGTTCCGAATTAAACGAACAACCAAGTGAAGCCAAACCATTCCAAAATTCATATCTCATCCATTCAAATTTCGAATGACTCTATTCTTCATCTGAAAATTTAATAAATTTTAAATAATATTGGATCAATATTTAAAAATTTTCATCCATATTTATTGAATGACTTCGCATTTGAATTGCATGTGATGTAAAAAATGACATTTAAATTACAAACAAATATATACCATAAATTAATAATAACACTTAAATTGCATGAAAATTTTAGAAAGTAAAAATTTGAAAAGATTGTATATCTTACACCTGTTTTTCATAGTCAACTTATATTTTTGAAATCTAATAAAAAATAATCTTTCTCAATTTTTTTTAAAAAATGACCATGAATTTACAAAAAATATATGCCATATATGAAATAAATAATACACTTAAATCTAACGAAAATTTTAGAAGGAAAAATTGAAAAGATTGTATATCTTAATTACACATAGGTTTCTTAGTCAACTTATATTTTTCAAAATTCTAATATTAAACAAAATTTCTCCAAAAAATATCAAATCTGACTAGCTTCCCTAAAAAGTTTTCATCTAGTAAATAGAATTCATGTAACGATCATTTTATTCGGTCTTCATTTTAGAGAATGTTTTTTTCCTAGTCAACTCTCTCATCTCTAGCTGGATTCAATGTGGTTAATACTTAAATTTATTATTTTTGCATGAAGTTTTGTACGTTGTTAATTTCATATTGTTTTTATGTAAGTAAGAAGGAAAATATAGAACAAACATGATAATATCTTTAAATATCAAAGTTAAACTTAAAACACCCACAACTTAGCATCACCTGACATAAGATGTAAACTACGACATGCCTCTACTCTTAACAAGAATTGTTCTTAAGACTATCTATGCCTATAGTTTGCAGTATTAACAAAGCTACATTGCAAATGATATTTTAATGCAGTTTTGTACTAATAACACTCATACCAGCAAACTTTTGATATAAAAATGTATAGCTTAAAAGGAATGTACTCCTTTAAAAGGAATGTCCAGCAAACAGTTTTTTTTTTCAAAACAACTCAGCTTCACCAAAAAAGCTACTCTTAAAGCTGCTGGTATAAGTAGCTTGGACTTCAGTGTGTTTAATGAGTCGAACACTACCTTGTAATCGTGGATGTAAACACTACTATCTGTGGAAAATAGCACTGTCCTCTGACAGTTGCCATTCGTTGTTCTTGTGTTCTCTGCGTTCTTGTGTTTGTTCTTCATTACCTCTGATCTTTAGGTTAGCCACTGTATATAGGGCTGTGATTTGCATGCTCTAAAAGCTACAAAGTATTAGGAGTAGATGTCACCTTGACATGGAGATAGATCCCGGTCACATAGACAAGGAAAGCAATAGCCGAGACAATGACATGGATAGAGGCTCTCAAGCTTCGGCTGCTACCATGCAGTGAGTTTCGTGTAAGTAGGGCTTTAATCTGGACCATCAAGATGACAACTACCGATGCCACAAAAATAGTCGAGTTGTAGTAGAAGGAGATATAGCGCTTATCATCGGTGTTAAAAGTATTGGGTCGCCAGCATTGTGCCCATGGGAGCCGGAGCTGGACTGCTGGTTTTCCAGCCAAATGCCCCAGGGCGGGTTCATCCTAGCATGGTACAGCACCCACGCCAGAGCTCTGCTGGAGGTCATCACCGTCAAGCTTCTCCACGGCGTCGCCTCGCTGGAGTTGGAGGAGAAGGCCCCCCAAGACTTCATTTTCTTCCCCAAGCCCATGGAGGTGCCCCAAGGTGATCTACTCCTTCGAGCCACCCCAAACCAAACTGCTGTTGTAGGAGGTCGTCCAGACATGATGAGAATGCCCCAAGTCATCTCCCCCCTCCATCCCCATTTCTATACCCCACCCCCATGGAGCTTCACCTCTCATCCATGGCCACCACCACCATGGATGGGGTCTAGCTCTACAAGTTTTGCTGAGTTACTCAAAATATTCTCTACCATCTAACTATGATTTCGAGGCCAGAAATATATTTTAAATTTGACCTAAATAATGCATTTTTGCTCTTTAAAATATAAGTCCTTCTCTAGGTCTTCAAAATTCATGAAACCAATTTTGTTAGCCTCCTTTGAACATGTGCTACATAAGAGGCATGTTTTGTGCATCATATCAATGCATATGTTTTCATGTCATCTCATTTAGGCATTTTATATATCCTAATCTTGGGGAGAATGGGAAATAGGTTATATATATCTTCATCTTCGCACTCTAAACACATGCACCACGTTAGTGGACTTTCAAGTACCTTAGTAACACAGACTAGCAATGGATTGAACATGCAAGACCTATAGATGAAGATCACAAATTCAAGATGCAATATCTAGCACTGTCTAGCATCTCACGGACCGTCCGCCACTTTTGAGGGAAGGTACCGTCAATGCAAATGCACGACCAAAACACTTAGGTAGACAACTTAACGATTTTAAGACTGATGGAATGTTCCATGATTTCATTTACATGCTTAGAAAACTCAGAGATCATAGACTCAAGTGACGAACTCTACGTAAATTCCCATGGAGCGTCCGGTAGAATTATAATGGCTATAATTCAAACCTGGGAGCAGCCAAAATTGAGGACAGAGCATCCGTCACATTTGACAGAACGTTCCGTAAGCACCACACAGACTTAGTCACTTAAACACCTAAGTCCTAGAACCCACGGAGCGTCCGTGAATCACCTTGGAGTGTCCTTCTGAATTATAAAATTTATAAACCAAACTATTTAGCTTCGGGTTCTGTCAATTAACCTATGCAGAGATCTTTTTGAAAGCCTGAAGTCCTTCGGGATGAAACCCTTTGGTTGTTCTCTCTTCTAGACTTAGTGTAGTGCTAATGATGGAACTTGATGATGAGATGACTTATACATTGATCACTTAACTATGTTTCTCAATTGCTACTTGTCAACATAACTATAAATGTTAAAGACTTGAAGGTTGAATCATGAGCATATCATCTTCTTAATAAACGCCATGCTTTTATGCAAATGTACAAATGCCTATTAATCCCTTTGCATCCACCAAATATATATGCTGGAATTAAGTCTTGCGAGTATGAAATGTACTCACGGTGATGTTGATAAGTTGTTTTGCAGGTACCTAGAGGATATTGGTGGCCATGTCACCCCATTGATGCTAGCAAAGTGGATGAATGGCAGGTGCTATCCGAGCTATGGTGGCGATGTCCATGGGCAAGGGCAACCACCTGTTACTAGTTATACTTAGTTCATAGCGTAGGTGTAATGTGGTATGGTAGTTGTCTTGTTATAACTGTATTTAGTTTAATCAGTGTCTTCATTTATGTTGTAACAATTAAATTATTAATTCAAGAAGACTTGTAATATATGTTTTTCGCTGATTTATGCACTCTATTGCTGAGATGTGATCTTTATTTGTGGACGCTATTGTGGAGATGTGGATGACATCTCCCGAGGATCACCGAGGTTGATTTGCTTAAATTGAGTTGGTCAAGTGGATGATACTCCATTTAAGTAAATTAACATGGTGGGTCCCTATCTGGTACCTGCTGTGAGGGTGTCCTTCCCATGCCAACCTCACTATCCTGGGTGTCATACACTCGACCGACTCGTTCTAGCACAGACCATCACGGAGAGGTCACTAGGAGAGTGCCATCCGCACCTCCTCTTCAAGATCTTTCGCGGTCGAGTTACACAACACGAACCAATCATCAAGCGAATCACACATCATAATCATTATACACAAAAAAGGTTACGGTTTATAGCTGAAACATCATTGACCATAAAAGAATTTACAGTTGTATGTTATGCTAGATAATCATCCACATGTTAATTTAATGTCCCCGCACTTAACTTGGTTTTTTCTTGGTCACCTTCACTAACATCAGAGTTACTTGCAGCTCATCTTGGGGACGCCCGTCCCGAGGTCTGCTATGCTTCGACTTCATACGACAACATGCACGTGAAAGGGTAGGCGCTCGTGCGAGAAGGTGCATGCATGCATGGGACTGGACGGAGGAAAGGTGGACGGCGAGCGACGCCTCTCGTCAATTCTCCCGACTGGGAATCACAGAATAGATCACTCTTGGTTTTAGAAAACAAGGTAGCGATGCTGTTGGATGTAGTTTTCCCGAGAAAGTCTCTAAACCGGACATCATGGGAGCGTATACAGAGTCTTTGGAGCTACTATACGAATTTTAACCGAGGCGGGCATTTTAGCTTAACCGAGGCGGGCAAGCCAACTGCCTCAGCACAAAGGTCAGGGTTAATCGTGGCCTTAACCGAGGTGGTTGGCCAACCGCCTCGGTTAATAGATTAACCGTGATGGGCATCATAAGCTAACCACCTCGGTTAATACATATTAACTGAGGTGGTTGTCGTAACGCGCCCGCCTCGCTTAAGATTTTAACCGAGGCGGTTGAATAAAGACGTCCGCCTCAGTTAAGATTTTAACCGAGGTGGTTTTTATTACTTGGCTGCCTCGGTTAATGATTTTCAAATTTAAACAAATGCTTTTTCAAATTAGAATTTAAAATTTCACTAATGAAAACACAGATAAAGCAGAAAATAGATGACAACACATATATTACATTCATTCTCGTTCGATGAACTGACATTAAGTTGTTACATTAGTGATGTCTTCATCATTGTTTCACAAACACCAATCATTCGTACATCAACAACTAAGGTCATTCATACATATCATTTTTACCGGAAAAGAGGTTCGGCAGAATGTAATCTGAGATTAACTTGGTGCTCCAGTTTCTGATTATATCGAACTTCGGATCCCACGCTAACTCACTTTCCCGGTTGAAGAACATATTCCCTTCATGCACGCTCTCTGTGACAAACTTACACATGTCTACTACTGTTTATCTGAAGTCTTGGTTGACCTTCTCCCTTCGCCTCCATCCTTGTGCTTTCTTGAGCTGCCGTCAGTTGCTGCTGAATCTGTTGCACGTCCTCAGGTACTCGCAAACATAGAATCCACATAGAACTGGGCCATAGGGTTGTTTAGCGCACTGCACGATGTATAATACACAATCATTAGAGCATATATAATAAACAATCGGTAGGAGTAGTAGAACTAGTAATAGTGAGTAGAGTAGAGTAGAGTTGTAGTACTAGGAGTAGTAGTAGTAGGAGTACTAGAGTAGAGTAGTAGGTGTAGTATTAGGAGAAGAGCAGTAGTAGTAGTATTGGTACTTACCGGGAACTCACGCCTGAGTTTCAGTTTCATGCCATTCTTGATCTTCTTCTTCTCAGATCTCCGATCATAGTAGTCGGGATCTTTCACGTACTTCTTATAAGCGCTATATAAAAAACCACTAGTGTCAATGACATTTTCAACAAGTATGTTAACTGTAAATGAATAAGTTCCATCACTTACTATCTCAAACAGCTTTAAAATTGCTTGTACCCTACTTTGTTTGTATCCCACAAAGAGTCAAATATACAGGCCCTTCCGTCCTGAGGATATATTATAAATGCAATCCAGTGGCCCATGATGCCCTGGCTGCACCATTCACACAATATAGATTAGAAATGTTCAAATATGAGATGTCATGATCCTAGTACCTATATATATATATATATATATATATATATATATATATATATATATATATATATATATATGCTCCAAGTATCTTTTGGACTTACCCGAACTTGTGGGCGGCCATGACGCACCCATTTCCCCAGACCTTCTTCATGACCTCATAGATGTACATTCCCGCCCGATACTTATATTATATTCGATTACCAGATCTTCCCTGTATTTCTTTCTCTCCTCTGGATTCAAGTTCACCAGCTTTTCATGAGTGTCTAGCATATCATAACCCGCGATGGTTCTCTCTGTAATAAGCATCGGAGAAATATAGATAATATCGTTGCCCAATTCCTTGCTTACATAGGCCTGCATCCGGCAAGAAAAAGTCATCATGGCATTTTTAGTTTGTTCCTAAAGTACCTACAACGATGCAGTAGTGTCAAAGTCATAAGTAACTTACAGGGCAAATAAAGTGACTTGGGTTACGTCGAGGTCCTTTTGCTGCAGTAATCTATGCATGTCGTGGAAATCTACGATGACTTCACCATCCATGGGTGTGTGGAAGTACTCCACCAGAATGTTGATGATAAAGTTTTCCACGCCCACTTTCGCTGCTTCCATGTACCATAGATGGAACCTCCTTACCTCCCACTTCTCTTCAAGGAGGTTGCCCAAGGTCAACATGAAATTCCACACGCAACACCGGGGCTTGAGATGTTACCGGGGCAATCATCCGACCGGGGCCAAAATGGCGGTGGTGTTTTCAGGCTGCAACACTGGGGCTTGAGATGTTACCGAGTGGAAAAAGTAGATAGCATCTCAAAATGAATTATAGATTGACTATGCTTGCTGGTAGCATACCTTTCAAACATAGTTGAGTATGGGTGCTTGTCGGCTATTTGATAGGCCACCCAACTCGACTTGGTGTGGTTCGGGGCTATGGCCTCCTCTTCATCTGCAGGCTTCCTCGGCGGGGGAGGACATTGGTTTGAGCCCTGCTTCGAACCACATGTAGGCGGTGGTGTCACATCGCCTGATTCTGCCCCTGTGCTTCCCTATGGATTGTTGTTGCTAGGAGGCAGACTGCTGGAGGACTACTGCCTGGGCCGCCAGCATTGTCATTGTCATCGCTGCAGTTATCATCACCGCTGTCATCGTTGTCGTCACCCGGGGGAGACGACGATGGGTGTGAGGGCTGTGACGCCAGCGTCGGCATGTCCAAGACAATGTCGCTCTTGTTCCATAGCACACGCATGCCAATAGTAGCATCGATGAACTAGTACCCCTCTTCAGTGGGAATGTCAATTTCATCCTCGTCAAAATCTTTGTTGGTCCACGTCACATAGACCCAGGCAGAGTAGGGTGGGATCGGCTTGCCGTCGTACATGGCACCGCTTTTAGGTGGCAGTGCCACTCCCATGGCCACGTCCTTCTTCCTCTGTGCCCTACTGAAGGGCACCTAGAGCGTGCAGCTCGTTGGTTCAATGATGTTGTCGACCGGGTACTTAGGGAGTAGTCCGATGTGCGGCACCATCTGCCCTTGTATGGCGGCTTGACCCTATGGTAGCAGCACGCCAGCCTGGTGAAACATCTGCATCCTTAGCTCCACCATCTTGGGGTCGGTGCTCATGAAAGCATCTCGTATCTTCCCCATGATCATATCCTTGACTGCCTCATCGCAGCCTTTCTAGAGGAGCCCTTCCTTGTACCTCTGCCTCATGTGGTAAGAGTTGGCGTTGGATTGCTAGGCCTCCACATCCTTCTAGCTCTGCCTCAAGGAAACCCCACGGATGCGATCACGGTGCTCGGGGTTTCTCAGCACCTCGATCAGTATGTCCCTCTCTCAGCAAGATTCGAAGGACCCGCTCTTCTCGACCATAGAGACCTCTAAGATCCTCTTCTCAACCTCCTCGACCTTCGGCTCATTGTACTTGGTCCTGCCCTCCTTCAACTTTTTTGGCTTGCGGGCATAGAGGTAGTTATGTGACCTCTTATCGATGCCCTATAATGGATTTGGCTACCTAGCCTCAGCTGCCTCCCTTTCTTCCTACCGCCACTTCTTCATCTTTGTGGTGTACCCTATCATGCCTAGGTGGTGGTGGAGTTGGTTCCTCTTTGAGAGCTCTGAGAACTTCTTGCCCAGCTTCTTCGGTCGATTGTTTCACGACAAACTCTTCCTAGACATCACGCTTGATGAAGTTGTAGTCTTCAAATGGTGTCCTCCCTTTCTGCACGTACTCCCTATTGAGCATGGACCTGAAGTTGTGAAGCGCTTTGCCTACAACAAACAGTGCATGTCCCATGCACTTGTCTTCATCATAGCCCTCTGCTGGATACGTGAACTGATGAGGACATGACTTGCGCGGGGCCAAGATCTTGCTTGATCGCCAAATCTGTCTTAACTCCTTGCGTGGGACTCCGAACAGGTTGGCCGGGGCCTAGTCTACATCATGAACCGCCTCTTCACCTCTCCCCACACATTTCCCTTGATGTCTTTGGGGACTTTCCACTAATCATCATATGTTATAGGCACCTTCTCCCTGACTATATAGGAACACTAGTTGCTAAAGGTGCCGATGACGATAGTTGGCTCTAAGGGCTCTCCTTTTGGCCCTATCTTGTGTATCGCACGCACTTTCTTCTTACTAATCTGATGCCTTTTGTGTTGGCCCCTCTTCAAGTTTGACTTCTTCTTGCTACCCATCGATGCTGTTGAAGAAGTGCCCGAGGATGGACTGGGTGCTTCCTCCTCCTCCCCTTCTTCACCGTCGGGGTACTCCAAATGAAGAGGCACCATCGGTATCTATCGAGGACAAGAACTCGCATTAGTTATATACTTGCGCGAGGCCCGCGAACATTGTGTCAATTAGTATGCACTGCTTCGTCTACGTACCTCGTGCCTCATTGCTTGGGTATCATCTTTTGGTGGTTGTCGTGGCTCCGTGTGAGAACCTCATGCCTCGTCCTTCGAATCAAAGTCCGGATCATCTTCTTCATCACCACGAGGTCTCTTCACCAGCCTCGGTGTTAGTTCCTCGCTCTAGTATGAGGTGCTCCCATCTGATGATGAGCCTTCATCATTGCTCGCAACAGGAGTAGCCTCGCACCAAATTTCAAGAGCCTCCTTGGTCAACATTGATAGCTATGACGAAGACAGAGTTATAGGAACATTTCATAATTATATAAACACAATGCTATATTCATCTCAAAACATATATAAAGGAATCATTAATTACATATATTCATTTGAAAACAAGATTACATCCTTTTTTCATATACATTGGGTGTAGGGATACAAAAAGTGAAGAAAAGTACAAAATTGTACAGGAAAAGTACAAAATTATACAAGAAAAGTATAAAATTTAAGAATTTGGAGAAAAATCATGTACATAGTTGGCTTAGATTCGCCCCATTGTCATCACATCGCTTCTAAATTGGTTGCTTGTATACAAGCCATCCTAGTTTAGGAGCTTAGTACTAGTAGGGGGGCATTTGACCATCATAGCCGCTGCCTCAGCATAAAAGGGTTCACATCATTGCAAATGCCACTGCCTCAACACATTTTTCAAAGTTTAAACAGTTCATCATTGCATATGCCACAGAGAAGCTTAAATTCAAATCGACCCCGAAGGCACTACTACACAAATTCTTTTACACAACGTTTCACAAGTGGGCTCCGAGGTGGTTGGTCTGGTTGCCTACCTTGGTTATTTGAGGCAGGGCTGCTCAAATCGTCCCCGAAGGAAGCTGCCAGATATGGACAAGTAGAGAGTAGTAGAGGATAGTAGTAAGAGTAGCAGGAGTATAGAGTAGAGAGGATAGTAGTAAGAGTAGTAGGAGTAGAGAGTAGAGGATAGTAGTTAAGAGTAGTAGAGTACAGAGTAGTAGTAGGACAATGGTATAGAAGTAGTAGGGTAGTAAGTAAGAGTAGAGGAGTAGAGTAGTAGAAGTATTAGGAAGAGTAGTAGGAGTAGAAGTAGTAGTAGTAGGAGTAGGAGTAGTATAGAGTAGTAGAGCAGTAGTCAAAAATAGGAGTAGCAGCCAACACACCAGTAGAGTAGTAAAAGTAGTAGAGTTGTAGTAAGTAGTATGTAGTAGTTGTAGTAAGTAGTATAGAGTATTAGTAGTTGTTGTAGGAGTATAGAGGAGGAGGAGTTGTTGTGGGAGTAGTAGTTGTTGTAGGAGTAGAGGAGGACAGCCAAATTCAGTGAGGGCATCATAACCAGAGGAGGGCAACAAAATTTGGGGAGGTCATCAGTGAGGGCATCACAACCAGATAATAAGCCAATAGTAAGCAACAAAAATAGGCAGCATGTGCTCATTCAAAAATAGGCAGGATGTGCTCAATTCAAAATAGGCTGGCCAAGTAAACATGTGCTCAATTCAAGAATAGGCAGCATGTGCTCAATTCAAAATAGGCATGTGCGCGCTCAGATAATAAGCCAACAGTAAGTATCACAGACAGACAGAAAACAATAGTAGTAGATAGAGTAGTAAGTAGTAAGTAGTAGGAGTATAGGAGTAGTAACTAGTAGGAGTAGAGAACCACCAGTAGTAGTATATAGGAGGAGGAGTAGTAGATGAGTAGTAGTATATAGTTGTAGGAGTAGATGAGTAGTAATATATACCAGTAGCAGTAGTATATAGTTGTAGGAGTAGTAGAGAGCAGCAGCCAGCACCAGCAGTATATAAGAGCTGTAGCCAGCAGGCATAGAAGAGAGAATTAAGTAGACAAGTAGCATATATTTCGTCAAATTCATCTTAAATTCATCCTAATTTAGCTCAAAGTCATCACAAATTTATCCTAATTCATCTCAAATTGACTCCAATTTAGTCAAATTCATCTGAAAGTGGAAATCTCTTAATAAATCATTCAGATAGCGGTAAGTGCTCAGTTGAATATGAAATTAGCATCATAGGCAGTGGCATTGCCATAGTTAAAAAAATTTGCATCACAGGCAGCAATTCATCAAATTGGCATCATAGGAAGTGGCAAATGCTCAGTTAACCAATACATTAGGCATCATAGGCAGTGGCATTTGCATTGTGACAAAAAACACATCAATGCAACATTTAATCAAAACTGGCAAATTAAAACAAAAAACGCATCACAGGCATCACAGATCATAGGCACAAGGACAAGAACATCACAACCAGTGTACCAGTTAAGATAAAGCCAGGGAAGATGGAGTCAGGGGAGAAGCTGGGGAAGACGAAGCCGGTGGAGATTCTCGGTGCGGAGGAGGGAGCACACGCTGGCAGTGGACAGCGGCGGCGCTAGGGTTCAGCGAGAAGACGGGTCCGGGGAAGACAATGCGGCGGAGCTGGGGTTTGGCAAAGATGGGTCTACGAAAGATGACATGGCGGTGCGGGGCGGATCTCCTCGGCGCTGGGGACGATGACGTGGGGTGTGGGGCGATTCTCCTTGGCGCTGTAGCCGGCCAGAGATGAGGATGGCGCGGTAGAGCTAGGGTTCATGGCACCCCGGTGGATGGCACGGTGGAGCTCTCGGGGCTAGGCCTGTGGCAGTGCTCCGGGCTCTCAGTGGCGGGGGCGGAGGAGCTCGGCGACGGCGATGGCGGCGACGGCGGGAAAATTGGGCAGCCCTTCGGGGTCCAATTGAAACAGTCGAAGGACTTAGAAAAAATTGGGGGCTAGAGGGGTATATATAGGCCATGATTTACCGAGGCGGGTGCCTTAGGGTAACCGCCTCAGTTAATATTAATAGAGGCGGGCAACTTAGGGTGCCCGCCACGGTTAATATTAACCGAGGCGGGCGATTTAGGGTGCCCGCCACGGTTAATATTTTACATTTTTTATATTTGATGAAATTCCTCGGTTATTTTGGTTTTACAACATTTTAAAATTGATATTTAATTTGTAATGCTTTTTAATATTCATAGGAGTAGTAGTGTAGGAGTAATAGAGTTGTAGGAGTACTAGGAGTAGTAGTAGTGTTGTAGGAGTAGTAGTAGTATAGCAGTAGTAGGAGTAGTAGTAGTGTTGTAGGAGTACTAGGAGGAGGAGTAGTAGTATAGTAGTAGTAGTAGGAGTAGTAGTAGTAGTGTTGTAGGAGCACTAGGAGTAGTAGTAGTGGAGTTGTAGGAGTAGTAGTAGAGTAGGACTTGTTAATGAAATACTTGTTTCATTCCTTTCAACAAATATCAAATTATTTTTTAAAATCGAACACTTAACACGTACAGATTACGATATCTCACGGTCATATTTATATATGATTCCATTACAATAATAATTAGTTACATAAAAGTTCTTGTTAATCAATAAGTGACTACATTATTACATATTTGTGTGGCACACATATCATTTTGCTGCAAGTGTTCCCACGACGGTCTTCTTCTCACCGTCGGGGCAGAACCAGGGCATCATCTTGGTCTTGTTGACGCGGGTCTCCACCAACTTGATCTTCTGTGGATGATCGATAAAGAGCGAGAGCTCAGCGTAGTTGTTGTATTCTTCGGGGCTCTGGACACCATCAACTCCCACAATCCTCTGCTTTCTGGACACAACCATGTGTTTTTTGCTGTCTTTGGGCATCAGCCAGTAGGCTACTTGTGTGTAGCGGCTTGCTAGTACCCACTGATCATCTTTGTAGCGGACACTTTGGAGCTCCATGGTGGTGAGCCCAAGTCATCCATGACAACCCCCTTTGGTTTGACCCACTGGCACTGGAAGATAGCTAACTGTAGGTCACCGCCATAGTCAAGTTCACATATCTCTTCAATCTGCCCAAAGTATGTCTTGGTCTGCCCCGTTGACTCGTCGATGCCCTCATATCGAACACCACTATTTTGTGCTACGCACTTCTTGTCATTCTCCTTTGTGTGGAACATGTATCCATTGATGTCATACCCTTGCCACATGGTGATTTGGGTGGATGGGCCAGACGCAAGCCTCGCTTTATCAGACTCTCCACGGGGTATGTCCTGTAGCTCTTTGATCCATGTCATGAAACTGATCTTGTGCTATTTCTGGACCCATCCCTCCGTGCGCTATCCATCATGAGCGTCGCGGATCTCCTCCATGTGCTTGTCAACATTTGGTTCCATAATCACTAGCTGATTGAGGACGCTGTGATGAGCTTCTTGCACCTTTTCATACTGTCATCGATGCGTACTTTCCTCCCCATGCAACCCATTCCCGAGGTTCTGCCTTCGTGCTGAGGGATGGGCAGGCCAGTCGCCCTTCCATCCCGGATGTACCTAGTGCAGTAGTTAACGGCCTCCTCAGTTGTGTATGCCTCAATCATAGAGCCCTCCAGGTAGGCACGATTAAGGACGTGTCTATTGAGGGTCGACATGAACCGCTCGTAAGTCCATATCTGGTGCAGGTACATGGGGCCCAGTTCCTATATCTGATCAACCATGCGCATCATCAGGTGTTGCATAATATCGAAGAAAGACGGTGGGAAGCACATCTCGAGCTGGCAAAGGGTCTTCACGATGAACTGTTTTAGGCCAGGTAGCTCAGCTTCATCGATGACCTTCTGTGTGATGTAGTTGAAGAAGTAGGACATGCATGTGATGACGATCTTCACATACTTTGGATAGATAGCCCTGATAACAATTGGAAGGAACACCGTGAGCATGACGTGGTAGTCATGTGCATTGAAGCTAGTTAGTGTGAGGTCCTTCATCGAGACTAGGCTCTTGATGTTGGAAGAGAAACTGGTCAGCACGTTGACACCCCTAAGCCACTGGCACATGACCCTCTTCTCATCTCTCGTCAGGTTGTAGCTCACGCCCGGAAGGTCGACTTTCCTGCTCTGCATCGCCGGTGTTGGGTGAATTTCGGACCTGATGTCCTAGTTGACAAGATCCATACATGACTTTAGACCATCCTTTATCTTAGTCTTGATGTCTAGCAGTATGCCAATGGTGCTTTAGAAGACATTCTTCTCGAGGTGCATGCAGTCGGTGGCACGGGGTGTATCTAGCTCCTTCCAGTACAACAGGTACTTGAAGAAACATGACTGCTTCTTGAAAAGAATGGGGCGACATGTGGTTCCTCCATCTTATCCCGCTTCCTCTTCCTTGTCGT
Organism: Miscanthus floridulus; assembly: GCF_019320115.1. Lineage (NCBI taxonomy): Eukaryota > Viridiplantae > Streptophyta > Magnoliopsida > Poales > Poaceae > Miscanthus > Miscanthus floridulus. Next base: position 23,911,540 of record NC_089592.1, on the reverse strand, counting down.
GGTTCCATCTTCCTCTTTCTTCTTCCTCCCAAACTCAACGTCTATCCCCTTCACCATGTCAAACACCTTTTGCCCGTACCTCGACCTTTTTGGCTCATCCGTTTCAGGCTCGTCCTGGTTGTCGAAGTACTTATTCATCGTAGCTGCCCGGTACCTATGCTTTTTGATGAGGAATTGCCAATGCCTCATGTACACCATCTTCTTGGATGCACTAAGGTAAGTGTAGTAGGTACCGTCAATGCAAACTACGCAACCTAACTTACCTTTGATCTGCCCGGACAGTGAAAAAAGACCAGGGTAATCGGTGATGGTGACAAAGATTATGCCTTTTAGAGTGAACTCCTTCTTTAGGGATGCATCCATCATCTTGACCCCATCTTCCCATAGTATCTTCATGTCCTCCATGAACGGCTCTAGGAACACATCTATATCATTTCATAGCTGCCTAGGTCCAGAAATAATCATGATTAGTAAAAGATACCTACGCTTTTGATATAGCTAGGGAGGTAGGTTGTAGATAGTGAGGATGACCGGCCAAGTGCTGTGTGAGCTGCTGAGGTCACCGAACGGATTCATCCCATCGGTACTCAGCGCAAACCTAACGTTCCTTGCCTCGTCGCCAAACTTCCAGAACTTGGCGTTGAAACGCTTCCACTGCTTGCCATCGGAAGGGTGCCGCAGCTTGCCATCGTCCTTCATGCGCTCATCAAATGCATGCTAGGACATCAGCTTGGCATCCTCGGGGTTCCCGAATATAGCACGCAGGTGATCGATCACGGGCAGGTACCACACCGACAGGGCTAGACTTTTCCTCTACGTGTAACCCTCTTCTTCCTTGTCCTTAGGAGATGGGATCTGCTTCTTCGCGGTACTCTTCTTGGCAATCTTCTTCTTCTTCAGCCCTCTCTCGTTGTTTGCATCCGCGCGACAACCGGCATTCCTCTTGTACCGACTCGCGCCACAGTGCGGACTGCTCTGTAAGTTCTCATACTTGCCCCAATATAGGATATAGTGGTTAGGGCAGGCATGGAACTTTTTAAGCTTCATCGCCACTGGCCGGATCAGCTTCTTCACTCGGTAGGTATTGGCGGGCACCTTGTTACCCTCTAGGTGTGTGTCAGCAAGGATACATAATAGGTCATTGAAACTAGTGTCAGACCAGCCATGGCGAGCCTTCAGCATCAGCATCTAGAGGTTAAAACGCAGCGCCGTCTAGTGCTTCGGACAGTCCTTATAGAGGAGATCAATTGCCGCCTACTTCATCTCTCTGAAATTCTCCAGCCATCTCGGGCTCCCAAACAGAACATCATCATGGTCAAGACGGTTAGCGATTGACTCAAAAAGGTCCACAGTCTCAGGATCCCTCACTGGCTCACCGCCATCCCCATCATCGTCGTCAGCCGTGTCTTGGAGCAGATCATCCATCGTGATATAATCATGATCTACATTGTCGCCAGTAGCAGCATTGTCGTGCCCGTCGGCCGCTGCTGATGAGGTTTGTAGTTCAGCATTCACTGTTGTCGTCGTTGCTGTCGACGAGTTCCCTCCTCCAGATGCACCGGCACTCGGATCCTCTACTTCTCCATGAAACTTCTAGACGGTGTAATCCTTGACGAAACCATACCGGATCAAGTGAGATTTCACCGTGTCATCTCCGTAGGCAAGAAGGTTCTTGCAGCTCTTACACGGACAAATGGTGAGTTCTCGCTTCAGAATCAGACGATGCCTTTTTGTAGTGGCAATAAACTTTGTCACATGATCTAGGAAAGCTGGATGCAGCCTCGATGTCTTTTACATTCATTCCCTGTCCATGACCGCGAACACCTTGCACACACAAACAACAAAAATGGCGCATATAAGCAGAGCAGTACGAAAAAAAGACAACCGGGTAGCTCTAGATCTAATGATTTCTCTCTCCTCCAAATAGATCTAGATCTAGATCTTGAAAAAGCGCCCAAATCATGGAAAAGAGAGAGGATTGAGGGTTTAGGAGCGAGAATAAACCTCTTGCGGTGCCCCCTTCACTAAATCCAAGGGCAAAACTCTCCCCCTAGAAAATGGCAATTTTTTAGGGTTTTGAGGTCAAAACTCAGAAAAATGGAGAAGTTGTGGGGAAGAAGGGTGGGTGAGGCTGTATTTATAGCCCAGAATTAACCGAGGCGGGCACTATAAGGAAACCGCCTCGGTTAATCGTCTGTTAAACGAGACGGTTGCTTTAGACCAAACGTCTCGGTTAATGGATTAACCGAGGTGGTTTCGTTAGGGTAACCGTCTCGGTTAATCCACATTAACCATGGCGGTTTCTTTACGGTGCCAGCCTCGGTTAAGGATTAACCGAGGCGGTTGCTGGCTCGGCTGCCCGGCCTTGAATAATCGAGGCGGGCAACCAGGCCGCCCGCCTCGGAGCTTCAAAGTGAAACGTTGCGCAATAGAAATCCTGTAGTAGTATACAAGTTCATTGGCATCAAGTAAGAAGGAAAATATAGAAGAAACTTGGTAATATCTTTAAATATCATAGTTAAACTTAAAACACCCACAACTTAGCATCACCTGACATAAGATGTAAACTATATATGACATGCCCCTACTCTTAACAAGAATTGTTTTAAGACTGTCCATGATTATAGTTTGCAGTATTAACAAAGCTACTTTGCAATCATGATATTTTAAAGCAGTTTTGTACTAATAATAACACTCATACCAGCAAACTTTTGATATAAAAATGTCTAGTTTAAAAGGAATGTACTTTAAAAGGAATGTCCAGCAAACAGTTTTTTTAAAACAGCTGAGCTTCTTCAGCGAGAAAGCTGCTCATAAAACTATTTTTTTTCAAAAAAACAAAGTGAAGCTGATCTAGCCAAACGGGACCTAACTAGACATGCTGACACGTTCAGAAAGCACTTTCGACCCTAGCACGTCCCGATAACACTTTTCACTAAGGAGCCACATCCAGAGGTCACTCTCCATGTAGTACCGTACTTTTTTCGAGCATGCAGTACCCTATTTGATTTATTTAATTACACTTAGGTCCTATTTGGATCTTTGGAATTGAATTCATTTTAGTAATTATAATTTAGACACATATTAATTAAGCTAATATGGTTGTATATGGATTATATTTGTATATTATTGTTAGCTATACAAGAGAGATACCTATGTGTTGTATTTCTACCGTAGAAGAGTGAGTTGAAGAACGTGTTATAAGTTGCAAATTAGAAATATAGCATGGTGATGTATAGAATCAATTTACATCTCCTACCCTATAAATTTGAGATAGATTTATACGTGAACTTTGAAAAGTGGTGGAATATCAAATTCCAAGCCAATGAGCCTAGTTTATTAAGTAGATTTTAATTTCTCAAAATATAAGGATTCAAATGGCCCCTTACACTTTACAGCAATGGGTGATTTTTATTCGACCAGTGTACGGTATGCGGAACACAACAGCAAGAGGGCGAACGTTACTGGTAGTGCATGCATGATCCTAGTTATTTGGACCGGACCGGACCGGCGGTCGGACCGGTAAAAGACCGAATCAGAGACTATATCGGCTCGGTTCACTTAAAAGACCGTTCATGCCATCAGACCGCTAAAAACCAATTGAACCGGCCAGTTTTTTAAGGAACCGGTGAATCGGCCGGTTCTGTCTAGACCGTCCCGGTCTAGAGCTCTAGTCTCGTAGCGCGCGCGCTGTTGTCTCCTGCTGCCCGTGTGCATATCTGCCGCTGGGCCCAACCTGGCTGCTATTACCGCCTGCGCCTGTGAACATTTGGAGGACGTGTGTGGGCTGTGAACGTTTGGAGAGTGACGTGTGCGTGTGTACATTGCCTGCCACGCTTCATGCACTTCTAGACTTTGGACGCCGCATTTTTAATTTCCAAAAAAATTGAGCTCTCTTATTTAAATAAATAATATATCCATCTTGATTATTTTGATGAGCTCTTCCTAATAGTACACTCTATTTCAACATTTGAGATTATTTTGATAACTGTGCGTATTTAAATTACTATTTAATTCTTTTTGGGAGCTCTCTTAATTAAATAAATAATATATCCATCTTGATTATTTTGATGAGCTCTTCCTAATAGTACACTCTATTTCAACATTTGAGATTATTTTGATAACCGTGCGTATTTAAATTACTATTTAATTCTTTTTGGAACCAATTCGTAAGTTCTCTATATATTATCTTTTCATGCATATTTTTATATATATAATTGTAGCTAGATTAGCTGGAAAATGGTTTAATAATTGTGTTCTTTATTAGATTATTTGTATATATGATCAACTATATGTTGCTAATTATCAGTTATATTTCATTATATTACACCGGTTTGAAGTATTTGTAGGCGGTTCAATTCATCCGGTCCAAAACTATCGAACCGGCGGCTCAACCGGTTCTTAACAGTTGGACCAGTGAACCAGTAAACCGACGGTCTCACCGGTTCGATTTCCGGTCCGGTCCTAATAACTATGTGCATGATATGATGCATGTGCATGAATTTCAGTGGACTCCACACTCCAGTTAATCTTCATGCAATAAGCATATGGTCCAACATATGCATCTAGTCTAAACCAGAGAGGCCTTATTAGACCTATGATAATCGACGAACAGCTTCATGTCATCGACAAGCTTGCCGGAATCAGCGAGCTCCGGGAACACGTAAAAGCCATGGACAGCGTCCGGGTAGTCGACCACCCTGACCAGCTTCCCCTTCCCACGTAGCGTCTCCACGTACTTGGCATGCCAGTCCTTGAGCAGGTCGAACCCGCCGCTCACCACCATGGCCGGCGGGAACGTGTCCGCCAGCTCAACGCCCTCCCCGCACACGCGCGCCGCCGGGTGGTCTCGGGTGGCTCCCTCGGGCAAGAACTCCCTCCAGAAGTGATCCGCTCGAGCCACTGACAATGTGCGGCAGGCCTTGTCCAAGGTCAGCTCGGCCTCCGTCCGCTCCTCCCCGCCGAAGAACGGCTGTATCAGGATGGCACCGGCCGGGCGAAGGCGCACGGGAGGTAACGTCGCCGACATGGATGCCCAACGCTGGGCGACGTGGTGGACCATGTTGGCCCCCGAGCTATCGCCCACGAGGAAGCAACTAGAGAAGTCGACGGCGGGGACCGGTACGAGGTCGGTCGGCAGCGGCAGGGGGGTCTCGTCGAGGTAGCGGAGCGCGGCGACGCCATCGTCATATGCTGTCGGAAAACGATGCTGGGGGGCGTGGCGATAGTTCACGGACACGATGACCGCCCGGATCTCGTGACAGAGACGGCGGCAGAAGGCGTCGTAGGGGCGAGACGACGGGGAGCCGAGCATGAACCCGCCGCCGTGGAAGTAGACAACGACGGGGAGCGGGGCGTCGTCGTCAGAGATCGCCGCCGCCGAGGGGCTGAACACGCGTATCCAGAGGCCGCGGGAGGCGTCAACTGTGATGTCGGCGGATCGGACTTCCGAGGCATCCGAGCTGGGCGTGGCGCCCGTCTTCATGAGAAGATCGTGGAAGAGCTCAACGGGACGCCGGATACAGCCGTGCAGGCAGTATGCTACCGGGAGGGCGGCTAGCATGACGCGCACCTTCCACGGCAGGGACGGCGTGCGGCGGGGGGTCCTGTATCTGGAGGTGGAGCAGCCCATTTCTTGCTTTGCATAGGAATGAGGAGTGTCGCGTCGGGTGTGTGCACCGCGTGTATATACTGCAGGAGCCGCAATGCGAACGCGTGGTGTCGCGCGCCGGAGATATATAGGTAGGTATCACCGGCCCGTATAGGGAAGGGAACGGTTGCTTGAGGTGTCCAATGAGGTTGAGATCGGATGAGGTTGAGCTGGTGGTCCAAGAGCATAGAGTCGTACGCTGGAACGAAGACCATGGAGCGGTGCAGCCACGGAGACGCCGACATGGCCTCGGCACGGAGATCTTGATAGTACAGTAGCAGCTGCAACCAACAACTAACAACCGAACCGCTAACGACTCCAGTCCAGCGTTGGCATCGTATCGGCACGGAGAGCTCGATAGTACAGCCACTACTACAGCGCAAGGATACACTAACATCAACTTGTGTTAATTTAGGTTGGAAAAAGTGTTACTAGCTCTTAGTAACACATTTTTGTTTGTGTTCCAATTGGCCATGTTACTATTGACTGGTTTATTGTAACACATTTACTTATCTACCAGAACATTTTTCTAGTGTTACAATCATTTTTGTTGTAACACTTTTTTTTCTCTAGTCACTACCGGAAACTTCTAATTTGCCGAGTGTTTTTATGTTTGTCGAGTGCATTCCCTTGAGCACTCGGCAACAGCAAAGGGCTCTTTGTCGAGTGTTTCGCGAAAAACACTCGGCAAAATAATTACACTCGGCAAACAAAAGGTTTGCCGAATGTTTTCTTTTTTTGCACTCGGCAACATTTTTTCTGAAAAAGGAGAAGAGAAAAAACCTTTGCCGAGTGCCCCCGATCTGGGACACTCGGCAAACAAAAATATCTACATAACCGCCCCAGCGCCCCACCCCTCCTTCCGCACCCGGCCCCCAGCGCCCCCTCCCCTTCTTCCTCTACACCCGGCCCCCAGCGCCACCCCTCCCTCTCCCGGATCCGGCCGGTGGAGGCCGGATCTGGGCTCTGGTGGTGGCGGGCGGCGTGGCGGCGGGCTTCGTGGTGCTGGTGTGGTGGTGGTGCGTGGGTGTGCTGGCGGTGGCGTGATGGAGGCATGGGTGTGCTGGCGGCGGCGTGGTTGTGGTGGCGGCGTGGGGCGGCAGCGGGCATGGCAGCGTGTTGGCGGATCTGGGTGCTGGTCTTGGCGGTGGCCATGGTGGGCGGCGGCCGGTGGCAGCCGTGGTCGACGGCGGCCGGTGGCAGCCGTGGTCGACGGCGGCCGGTGGCAGCCGTGGTCGACGGCGGCCGGTGGTGGCAATTGTTTTTTTTTGCGAAAAATGTTTGTCGAGTGTTTTTTGGGCACTCGACAAAGTCTTTTTCGAGTGCTCGACGAAAAACACTTGGCAAAGTTAGTTTGCCGTTAAAATTTTTGTCGTGTGCCCTTTGCCGAGTGTTACACTCGGCAGGGTTTGCCGAGTGTTTTAGTGGCTTTGCCATGTGCACTGGGCACGCAGCAAAGCTCCCATTCCCGGTAGTGAGTAACACTTCACATTATGATAGAACGTATAGTTTGTAACACATTTACTAATCTTTTGGAACATTTGCCTAGTGTTATAGTGATTGTCCGCTGTAACACTTTTTTAGTTCTAGGAACACTCACTACAAGGGTTTCAACCCTGATGAAATGGCCTAAAAGTGTTCCAATAGGCCAAAAAGTGTTGCAATAGACAAAATTGCAACACAAAAATTTTGTTGGGAGGTGTTGCCATTGATGCCGTAGCAATAGGTTTGCGCAACACTTCATTTTGGTGTTGCAATAGATTTTCCTCTATTGCAACACAATAGAGTGTTGTTGCAACACCATCAAGTATTGCAAGCCATAGTATAAGCAACCACCGTTGGTGTTGCAATAGTAACCCAGCGTTGCCAGAGATACCTATTGCCACATTCCTAAAGAATGGCAATAGGTGCAGTGTCAATGACAATGGGTGTTGCAATAAACCTTACTGCCACGCGTCAATAGCATTGGAATAGATAGACCCTCTATTGCCACACTATCTCTGTGGTTGCTATAGGTGGAACCTTGTATTGCCACAACAAATATTTGGTTGCTACAGGTGGCCTCTACAGGTACCCCTTGGTGCGGCTCGCCCCCAGCCCCTCCCTCTTCTCGGCCTCCGCCGCCGACTGCGTGACCGAGGAGAAGCAGCACACAGCAATAGTTTCTAGCGGCGATGAGATGCACGGCTCACGGGGGCGTGGATTGGCCGACCTACACTGCCGGTAAGCCCTCGGCCTCCACACACCCCCCCTCTCTCTCTCTCCCGGAGCACTGGCGGATTGGGGGCAGTGGAGGGGCTCCATGTCTGAGCGGTGGTAGGCTGGCATGTAGATTCCGGGTATCAATGTATTAATGATCTAATCAGTGTTCTCAACTACATTTTTTCTTTGTGCTGCGATTTTGGGGAGAGAATCTCCCCCAGCGGTGCAGATGCAGCTTCCTTTGGGATTCGGTTAGTATGTCTTGATAGGGTTAAACTAACCAGAGACAAAAACTTCTATTCTCCATGCATTTAACCATTCACATGCAGAATAAAGCAAAGCAAGTGTCAGGAACAAGGAACTGGATTTCATTTGGTTGCATATGTGCAGAGTTGTAGATGCATACAGAGCATTACTGATCTCTCAGTGTTTTATATCACATCAGCAGGTTGTTTGAAACATTATTTAGGTCCCAATGAGGAAGAATGTGGGTCATGTCTTTCGAATTTGATCACATCCATTTTTTATCTGATATGATAAAAAATATATAAACTTTGTTCAGAATTTTTGTCGCATATCGTATTTTTGTCAAGTAATTCACCTTGAGTTGAGGTCACAGTGTGGCCAAGCGGAGCAGGGGAGGGGCGTCAATGGCGTCCTCGGGCTGGGCATCCTCGCAGTCCCTCGGCCGCACAGCTCCTCCGCATTCGTGTGCCGGGCAGCGCCTCGACGGACCCCGCGTGCTCGCCGCGGCGCCATGCCTGAGCGACAACGCCGACGCAACCAGCCGGATGTTGTCCCCTTCCTCATGGTGTAGCGCGGCAGAGGGCGCACGATGAGCTCGTGTGGCAGAGGACGTCCTGTGCTCGTTGCTTCCTCACGCCTCCCTTCGTGCTCGGATGGATCTGCGCAAGTGCTCACCGATGCCCGTGTAGATGAGCACGGCCACCACATGTTTGGCAAAATATCTCAAAGGGGCTAAACTTACCGGCTCAATGAAGAGGTAATTCTATACAAAGCAATTCAAAAACCAAATTAGCCAAGTTTAGATAACGCAGACAACCGAATAACTAGTGATTGTCTTTACGAGAACATGCTAAAGCTGCTCAGGCTTAGACCCTAGCCAGGCTACAGGTAGGCCAAAAACCAAACACATCCCCAGCTGTAGGAGTTGTCTTCAGAATTGCTAACTCTCAACCGAGTTATTTTGGTCCATCCCTCAACCGAATTCTGGTCTGTTGGATCTTACACGTGTCGGCATCTGCTCGGGCTCCTTCGCCGCTCCTCTGCCACCGCCCCCAGGCCGCTCCTCTGCTCGGGCGAGCACGCGCTCCTTTGTCACTCCTTTGCCGCCGCCACAGGCTGCCACCGTCGCCCCGACATGGACGTCCCCGGCGGGTAGGCCGCCGCCGCGGCCCCAGTGCGGACGCGGGTGGAGCGTCCCCGGCGGGCGTCCCCAGCGCGGGTGTCCCCGGTGCAGGCGCCGTCGTCCCGGTGTGCCGCCGTCCTCTACTTTCTGTCCCTTTTTCTGATGCTGGAAGACGAGATGTGCTCTCGGGTGTCTGTTCTTCTTTGCTCTCTCTCTCCGTTCTTCTATTTGTAAATTTGTATATTTGTGAACAATTTGACGATATTTATGAATAATTTAGCATATATTTCTCTGGTATCTAGAATTCATAGAAAAAATTTGTATTTTTTTTAAAAAAATTGGCTTATATTTGTATGAGATCTTAGATTATCCTCAAATTACATCACTTTGTACTATATATTATACCGAAGAAATCAATATAAATATAGTAATAGAAGAGTATAAATATAGCTAGATGATAAATCAACTGAATATCCGTTATCTTTCGTCAGTCAATGCGTGACCGACTGAGTCTGACAACCACCAGCACCAGCCTGTGGCCTTAAATTTGTGTCTCTTTCCTGGATCCGTCCTGTAAAAGGCTAGTAGTGTGTGGCCTGTTCGGCTGGTATTAAAGCCAGCTAATAAATCGGTTGAAGCTATTTTATTATAAGAGAAAAATACTGTATGGAGACTGTGTTGCTGTACCATTGACAGGCGTCAGTTAGCTTGAGTCAGCCGTAGGGCGGATGGCGTGGGTGTAGAAGTAACTATTATGTCCGTTTGGACTTTCAGTTAATGACCGATGGGGACTATGTTGCTATACCATTGACAGGCGTCAGTCAGCTTGAGCCAGCCGTAGGGCGGATGGTGTGGACGTAGAAGTAACTATTATGCCCATACGTGGTTTGGACTTTCAGTTAATGACCGATGGGGACTGTGTTGCTGTACCATTGACCGGCGTCAGTCAGCTTGAGCCAGCCGTAGGGCGGATGTAGCACTTGTTGATTCCACATGTGAGTCATGGCCACAGAGCAGGCATTCACGGCGGACACGAGCGCCCGCGTCCTGCTGTCGTGCCCAGTGGCGGATGTGGGATGCGGGATAAGGGGGGCTAAAACAACAGAGATGTTGATTTGCACGAAGATTTAACGGTGAAATCAAGTATTTGCTACAGTAATTAGCATTGAAATCAAGAAATTAGGGGGGGCTGGAGCCCCCCCAGCCCCCCCTTTGGATCCGCCACTGGTCGTGCCTCACCTTGTGGTTGCTCGATGGCGACACACATGGGTGCTTACACATTAGTAATTTAGTACTTTATAATTTTTTTGTGTGATTAATTTCATTGGTAACCAAGGAAGGATTCTTTAAAAGGAAATTACCGCAATTATTGACTTGCAGCTTACATAGTTCATTGATCGTTTCGACGAGGTAACTACTGTTGTGAAAACTCATTTTGTTGCAATATACAATTTTATTTTATCAATTTGATGTTAGCATGGTATTATATAATTATATTATGGCAACCTATAAGTTAGTCCTGTCACTGTAAGTACCGACTCCGGCGAGACCATTTATCGTGGCTTCGCCACCCCAGTGATGAGACATTTAGATATGAACACTTCGGTAAGAAAAAAAAATTTGAAGATCGATGGTACCAACACTACCACATAGCGAAACACTCGATCCTTTTGGCTAAAAGAAGTCATGAAAGGCCTAAAAACCATCAGTAATGCGATTGCTATTGGCAAAAAACCGTAAGAAATTAGCTGAAAGGAGCGACTCGTTAGGAAATATCTTCTTTTCTCTCCGCTCATGCATGCTCCCAAGGATATTATATTGATCTATCGCCGCTCATGTTAGGGTTAGTTTTTTCTTAGAGTAATATATTATCAAACAGTTTCGTTGTTCATCAGTTTGAACTTGTAAGCTTCATCTACAACTGCTATATGTTCAGTTTGCGTCTATCTTGTTTTTGCTCGTGTTCTTTGATTCGCATGAGAGATTAGCCTTCTAAGTGAGGTCAGTTGAGCAAAGCATGGTTAATAACCGCAGGAGATGGAAACCGGGACCCGTTCCATCGACTGGTAATCAGAGCCAGCGTCAAAAAGTTGAGATAAGCTCCATTCGATCAAGTTAACGGGATCGAGCCAGCGTCAAAAACATCCAGGACAAAATATGACTGGCCAGAGCAAAATGCACGGGTATCCGTCATGCTAGCAAGTTGAGCTATGCAGCTTGTGGCAGGATTAGTAATTGAATAACGCCTTTCGTTCGGACATTATTATTTGCAGGTATAGTTCCAATGTCCACACCGAGTTCCATCAGTCTTTATCTCCTTATGGCTCCCATATATATAATTAGAGGTTGTTTTCAGATACGGTTGGTATAGGCGTGCGAAGCCTCGATCAGACTATTTATTAGGGAATGCTACCTCTAAACGGCTTCTTTGGCGGAGCGCCCACACTAGTTCACAGCTATACCTGTCGTTGGGGAGGATGTGGACACACCGGCGCTTCTTCACACCCAAATCCATGTAGCTGATGTCCACTCCGAAATTATCCAAATCCAGCTGGCCGTAATATTGGATAATAATGGGAATGATTTGGGCGCCGGCCTGCAGCGGGGTGCACAACCTCTGCCGCCAGCCTGAGTCGAACCCGAGAGACTCAACCTCCACCCTGCTCGGGCACGGTGCGTCGTCCTCGCCATGGCCGAGCACTAGGAGGACTTGAGGTTGTTATTCTTTAGCATATTTGTATTACTGATACTTCATTTAATTCTATGAAGTTTGATTTGAGTAACATTATATTTTTTGGGAAAAAATGTCGGAGCACAATATCCAATATGCCTGAACTATAAACATGTTCATGGGCTGCAAAGCTTTGTAACAAATTCAAAGCATAAAAAAATTGATGCAAAGCTACATGGCGATATCTCTACACCGCAAGCTATTTTGTCAACCAGTGACATTTGAAAATTTAACAACGGAATCAATTTTAAAGCAGCCACAAGAAAATTATTTCTGCAGTTATGAAAATTCCTCCTATTCTCTAATGTTCCAATTTTACAAAACCAAAAGACACAACAGATGCATAGTTCTGATTTTCTGTTCTTTATGTTATCTTCTGATTGAGCAATCATATAGTACTTGCTAATTATTTCTATACCTTTGAACCTTTTCCATATATGTTTCTGGGAGTTTTGATTGTGGGACCTTGAAGATATACAAGTTTGATTGTAATTGACAAATGTTGTTTGATGTCCTGCCATGCTAGAAGAGGCTGATTGATATTACAGGGAAATAATATGCCCATTACTCATCTGAGTTATCATTGCAAATTATTACTGGTTGTAGGAGAAGCTCCTTGACTTATTTCTTTGTCCTAATATTCAGTTTCTTTGCCTCCAAATGAGTGGATACAAGTGCCTTTTTTGGAACTCAATCTCCTGTGATATTTCGTGATACTTGCATTACTTCATTAGCATGTCTACATAGCAGAATTCAATTTGTCTCAGCGATCATCAATTGAAATTTACAGTAACTATAGGAATGCACTTCTCTTACTCATTGCAGTATCTCTAAAAACAAAACATATGGACATGATACATAACTCTCTTCGTGTTGTACTATTACTAAAAAACTTCAATTAGCTGTGGGCTTTTGTCTGATTCTACTCTGCGCTTGTGCAGAACAAACTGGAGGGACTGGTCACCTGCAGCACTGCAGCCTTGCTCTCAAGGTCAATAAACGTGAATATGACTTCAGGTGCTCAGAGATATTTAGGTAATTGAAAAGCTAATCTCATAATTTGTTGTCCTACTAGAGTTTGGAGTGGCAATGATTCTGTCGAATGCATATTCCAATATATAAGGTTCCCTGCCCTCCTCTCTTTGTGTTTGCACCTAGAATGTTAGCACGTACTCCATATTTCAGAGTTTGGTTCTAGGTTATGCTCAAAACTTTCCTGCAAAGCTCTGACTAATGCAATTTTCTTGCTGCTGCATGGTACAATGGCATTAGGGACTTTACAATGAATTTCCATCTACCTCAACTGGAACGGACATGTGATGCCTCTCATAATGTGCTTGTAAGGAGTTAGATTAGTTTCAGAAGTACACTACTAAAGAAACCACAAGTTAACTGTTACTTGGCCATGCTAGTTCTCTAGACATTCTTAAGTTTATTTATTGCTAAGTTCAGTTTTCTTTACACAGTCCAGCACCACAAGTTAATTGTTTTTGTACTAATCTGTAATTCTCTCTTAATGGGGAAAAGAAATGCTACTTTGGTATGTGTACTAAGAGCTACTAAGTGAGTAGCTGCTGTATTTTCTATGGCTATGGCACTCATTGCCTGCTTTGTTAGTTCATTAATGGCTGACTTGTTGCTTCAAGAGTGGCACTGTTTTGCATAAATAGAGACTGGCTGTGCACAAGCACATGGATTAACGCTTAATTCAATCTTTCTATTGAACTTGTGATCCCAAAAAAATTAGTTTAACGCGACATATTTTCATTGACCCTGAAATTTTGTAGGGTTAAATTTTAATGAAGTTTCTGATTCATGGCTTGATGCTGCTACAGGAGGTGAATGAGATGTTGGGCAGGTCTTGGCTACTACCATATGGGTCGATTTCTGTTGGAGGTGAGTTGTGCTCGTAATGGATTGAGGATGAATGACTAGGCTTTCTATTGGAATGTTGATGCTTGCTTAGCAACTTTAGCAGCTGTGCTTGTTTACAGTTTTACAACTAGTCAAATTACTGTGTGCATTTTCTTCTCCTTTTTTAAATGGTTCTGTTCTTACATGTCTCGGTTGTTGATGGATGACTAATGCCACATGATACTCGTAACATGAGCTAAGATATAATTGAAAAATATGAACTAACATATTTCTGACAAGAGCTATAGACTCTCTAGAGTAATTCTTTAGTTCCATTGCTACCAAATGTTAAAGGGAGTGTTCACTAAAGCTTCCTGCACCTGCTGCTGTGCAGCTGCGCAAAGTGCAGCTGTGGTTTGCAGCTGCTGTTAAGTTTTATCTTGCATTTGCCAATTACTAGTACTAGCTATGATTTGTTTTTCGAGGGATACTACTAGCTATGATTTCACTGAACTGAAATGGAAATTGGATTGGTATGTTCGATCTGTATGTATGCCTACATGATCGTTTTCATACATTATTACAGTCCTTGTAGTTTTTAATATTTTTATCTTATTGTTGTTCAGGTTCAGTTTGTTTGGAGCACACGTACTCAAGATTATACTCATACTAGGATGCTCCTCATGGTTGTGGCTTGAAAAATTATTTCATTACGTGTTTGTAACTTGAGTGGTTATGTGCCTGTAAACTTGAATTATATGTACATATTTTTATTGGGCTGTTCCCGTTTACCATGACGTGGACTAATAAAAAAAAAGCTAAAATCTAGAATAATAAGAACGCAACACGTGGAAGAACTGTGTGGTTCATTAAAAACTGATGAAATACGTGGAAGAATTGGGCTAGCCCACAATATGGGACTGGACTATAATGTTGCTAATTTGTAGGCTGGGCCAAAATTTTTTTGGGTAAATTAGGCTAATTGTACAATGAAAAAGCCCATGCTATATGGGCCAAATGTTAGTTGCCATGTCACTCGCCAGGTCAGATGTGCCATGTCATCATACACGTGGCAGTATTCTATTCAATATTTTGTGACGAGTTTAGTCTGGTCACAAGTTAGTGACAGGAGAACTATTGTCACTGTATCAATGGCAATGTCTTCTGGTGGTTATAGAAGCTGGTCAGTGATCCACCTTATGTGATGACAGTCACTTCATCACTGCAGGCTATCAGTGATAGGAAATAGGCCGTCTTCGTCATTATTAACTGTCACAGAAGCTCAGATTTCTTGTAGTTCCACCTAATAAATTGCATCAGGCTCTAGCATCGAACTAACCTTTTTAATGGCTTACTCATTGCTAATTGGTTCTTCGACAAGAGACCGGATGAGCCGATCGACATGAGACCGGATGAGCCGATCGAGGGCATCCGGATGTCCGCCGTCGCCCTCTCCGACGAGGAGATTCTGCGGCGGGTGAGGGAGACGGTGGAGGGGCGGCTGAAGCGCGGTGGTCTGACCACTATCGCGATGCGCCCATCGTGGGGGTACCTCTCTCTGGTAAGTCACGCGCCGCTGCGGCCCCCGAGGCCTCCTCGTTCCTCACCGTTTTTGATCCCTTATTTGTGTTCGTTGTCCCCGCAGGGGATGAGGGACGTGCGAGCCTCCCCGCCGCCCGTTCCCAATGTAACACCTCGGGTGTTAGCCTTGCATAACTTGACTTGCATAACATGAGCATGAGCATCAAGCATTCATAAATCATCATTTACAATTGAAACATTTGATCGAAACATATGAAACATTGCTTGTTATCTCGTGTTTCTTTGTACATATGCAAATGATCATGAATGTAAACATGTACTTGGTAGATTTGAGTCACCAAAATGTTTTGGCAATGCTTAGGTTCACAAATGGAACATGGATCATGAATGTCATTTTTCATGGTCAAGTCTTTAAGGCATATTTCATGTGATTACTTTCAATAGCTCTATGAGTGACTACTACATGAAATGATTGAATGGCCTTGCAAATTGCTTAAACATGCTTAGGATATCGTTATGAACAACTTTGGTATTTAAGGCTAGGGCTAGTTTGGTCATTTAGTCATGGTTTAAGTATGTATCATGATTTCAAAGTGACATGTTTGACCAAATTGGAACTAGGTGTTAGAGACCTTGCATGGAGGAGTTCACTAAAGCAATGTTGTAGTATTTGGAATAAGGAACAACTTTGATTTTTGGGTCTTTGACTGATTCAGCTCCTAACATGTGTGAAATTGGATTTCAAAAATCATCAAATCACTGATTTCCACACTTAGCAAATTTCACCAAGTCTTTTTCAATTGACCGACTGACAGGCTCACTTTGGGGATGTTTTCTTTTCAGTTCGGTTGCGAATTAGCATGAAGTTATTGAACAATAGTTGGAGCTGGTACTTCAGGCTACAAAAATCATGTAGATCGTTTTCGCTTAGGAGCTACGGATTAGCAGTTAAAGGAGTGTCAAAACTCGTCGTCAGGCTCGGCGTATCGCGGCTGACAAACTGAATCAAGCCGATCGGTGGCCGACCGGCGCCAGAACGCGAACACCGCGTGTCCGCGGCGACGGCCGCGCGTCGCCAACGCCCTGACCGCGCAGGCCACGACGCGCCTGGGCGCGCCTTCTTCACGCCAGCGCCCGCCCGCACTCAGCCGCGCTCCATTTTCGCTTCACCTCGGCCTCTCTTCCTCGCTGCAGCAGCCGCCGAGCGCCCGCATCTCCGCCGTCGCCATAGCCGCGCACAGCTCGTGCCTAGCCACTCCAGCACCACCGCCATAGCTCCACCGTCTCCCCAGCACCCCATTGCTTCTTCCCGTGCCTGCCATTCGAGTTCGGTAAGCGTCAGCGCCGTGCAAATGCTCACCGGAGCTCCGCCGCCGACTCCGTCATCGTGGCCACGCCGCCACAGTCCTCCTCCCGCTCCGTTAGCTAGCGCGCTAGGTCCCCCAGCATCCACTGATGCTTGTCCACGCGTTAATTTGAACCACCGTAGCCCACACCGGCGTACCGCCATGGTCCAGCCCCGCCGTTCCGCCATGGCCGCCGCCGTCAGCTCTAGGGTCGGCAATAGGTCCGGCCAAGTGGCTCAGTAGGTTCGCTAGGTCACGTAGAGCACGTAGCGTAGATGTCATCGCCGGCGAAGCTCGCCGTCGACGAGCCGCAGCCGCGCAGTGCCCAGCAGCGCCGCTGCTCTGCTTCGAGTCGATGACATGTGGGGTCCCCTGACCACCGGGTCCCACCGGTCAGCGACTCCATGTTTAAAGGCTAACTCATTTGATTCCAGTTTTTGAATTCTTTTGTGATTTTCATATCTTCAGTTTGGTAGCTCCTAAATTTGTGAAATAAATATGGTTGTGTTCCTTAGGAAGTGTAGTATTTAGGAAAAATATGTTCTTGGCTTCAACAGTAGAAATTTCTGGAGATTTAAATAAGGATTTGAAATGTGCTTTTGAATGCATTCAAATTTGTTTATTTTATATCTAGAGTTCCTGTGCTCCAAAAATTATGAAATTTTTGTGGTAAGCTAGTCTTAGCATATATGAACTCTGGTAAAAATTTGAAGACCAGTGCAGGTGTAGAATTTTAGTTATAGATTTTTCTTTTAGGGCTAGTCAATCCTTGCATGAATTTTTATAAATTATTTATGAGTCCAAAATTCATGAAATTTGTTGGAGGTAATCCTAGTACCATATGTATGTTAAGAAAAATAGGAAATCTGTTGCTTGACACTTTTCAATAGGATTTTCCATTTATGCTATTTCAAGCCTTGCTGCCTTATCATTTTTGTATAGAATGTTCTACTTAGTAAAATGACATGAAATTTTTATAGTAGTCCTTTTATAGCATTAGTAAGGCACTGTAAATTTTTAAGAATTTAATAAGTATGTCTGATATATGTTTAGTATTTAACCTAGATATCAAAATAAAATAATAAAGGTAATTAAATAAATAGTTTGGGCTTCACCATTATATTATCTTAAATGTATTTGGTATGCTTAAACTGTTGGTAGATTCTATGTTGTCAAATTTCGAATGATTACATGAAGTAGAAGTATTATTACTTTATATTGCATGTTAAATAGTTTCCGGACTGATTCTAGAGTGTGATGCGTTGCATGTTGAAACTGATGTGTACTGTAAAAATAGTTAATAACAAAGTTGTAGAGAATTTGATAAGCTTTCCAGAAAGTCTAGGATCACTGTTTTTGGATTAGTAGAACTCCAGTTATGAGTGAAACAAGTAGCTGCTGTTTGTGAAATAGTCGATGTATTGTCGAAGTAGATTCAGTAATACTCGAGAAAAGATATGCACCTACTCAATAAACATGATGCACTTGTTAACATTATGCATTCGTAATACTTATGCCATACTCATGCATCTAGGATCGGAGGAAGAGATCACGTTGCTGGAATTCGAAGAAGCAGAGGAAGGGAACCAGCAGGAGGATCCGCAAGCCGCAGCTCCCGAAGGCGTGGAGCAGAACCCTGAAGAGCTTCTGGAGTGTCCTGACCACCGCCCTACTTCCTTTCTGCGAGGCAAGCCCTGGAGCATTATAAGTCTCCCAGTAATTTACAAATGTCTACTTACTTACTTATGATTGATGCATTAGGTTATAAGAGTTGAATGAAACCACTTGATGCATGTAAATTCCTTGTCCAGATATTAACCCTTTAACCGGTATAGGTCCAGGATCGAATATATGCTTAGCCATACTTAGACCGGTAGAAGTCGGGTGATGTCCTGTCACCTGCGAGATATAGGTGGATACCGGAGCACGGTTGGCTATGTCTGCTATCGTGGAACAGAACCATGTGGTAAAAGTAAATCGAGACCGGACGGGAAGTCGATAGAGAAGCAACAAGACATGGAGGTCTTGGGTGTGGATTTATCCCCGTCTGTGTCGATTAAGGACCATACCGTTGTTGGCGCTTCTGACAAGATTGAACGCATGCCTCTCACTTAGCTGGCCGGATAACTCGTTCCGACCGCGAAGCCGAGTAATTCAACTCAGGCCGGGAATTGTTCTGTTGTGCGCTCCTTCCGGGGAACGATCAGACTGAGCCCAAGGGCAGGCTTGGCCTGAGCATCCTAGCATCTGGTGTTCCAGATTGTGCGGCGCAGTACGGACCCGCGAAATGTGTACCGGAGTTGTACCAAAGGTGACCTAAGACTATCGTGGCTGGTAGATCTGGGTTTGTGTTAGGAATAAACTCCCAGCTGGTTGAAATTGATTCGAATCGCCGTCTCTCCCGGATAGTGAGAAACTTGGCTAGTCCCAACATCGTAGCAACTATATTATGAAACATGATGGTTCAGATGAATATGGAATTACAATACCTGCTATGGTTACTATTGTATGCTTCTAAATGATATACCACATGTTTGGCATAGGGTAGTTGCTAATCTAGAAATGGATAGTTATAATTAACTTGATAAAGGAATCATAATTGTACAACGGGTAATTGCCTTTTACGCAAAATGTTGTCAAGTTACGTCCACTTATACAGCCTTGCATAATCCTTGGAGTCATTTTATTTCTGGTTCATGACGGGTAAGTCTAGCTGAGTACCTTCTCGTACTCAGGGTTTATTTTCCCATTGTTGCAGATGGCACTGTGTATCATGGTTATTGCAAGAGTTGCTTCTATCCCGCCGTGGATGAGGAGTAAGCCTTGGGCAGGCTTCTTTAGTAACTCCTATCTTTGCTTTTATGGACCATGATCTGGTTTGGCACTGTATTAAACTATGTTGGAAACTTTATCTTCGAACTTATTTGCTTCCGCTTTATTTATCAAACTCGGTTTGTAATAACTTTTATTCGTACTCTGATGACGAAAAGTATCTGTGAACTTTATGTATTATGTGGCATGTATGTTGAATCCTGTACGATCTTGGTTGTTGTAAATCGTTTATCGAGACCCGTCGTGGTACTCGATGGACTACCGGGTTTATATGGGTTCAAGTATGACAGTGCGACCGCTTGCGGATTGCCATTGTACTTGTATTCTTATAAATTGGTCGGTTCTGCGACACCCAAGGACGTAGAGCGGCGAGCGGTGAACCGGGCGCTCGCCGAGGCGCAGAAGAGGCGGAAGGACGCCAAGGAGGCAAAGCGCAAGAGGAAGATCCTTGAGCGCGAGGAGCTGGAGAAATGCCGCCGACAGCAGAGGCAGGAGGGTCTCTCGGTGGAGGCGTCTCTGTTGCCGTCGCTGTCGACGGACTCTGCGGGCGAAGATGACGAGAGCGAGGTGGAGCGGGGTCCCCTGGACCATCTCCCTGACGTCGGGGGGACGGCGCTCGGGGTGTCGGCGAGCGGCCCGGCATTCCTAGGAGGAGGAGGAGAGGGCGCCTTGGGGCCGGTGATTGCCCGCCTCGAGGCCGAGGCCGACATGCCCGAGGCACAGGCGTTAGGGAAGCGCGCCGTCAGCCTGGTGGGCTCGGTGGCTGAGGTGGAGCAGGCGGCGGCGGGGGCGTCGGAACCGCCTCCGCAGAGGGTCGAGGGGGCGCTGGAGTCCGGCGAGGGCCGGCCGGCACCGGCGGACACGGCGGCCGTGCCACCGCTGCCGCGACCGCCGTTGCAGAGGAGGGACGCAGTGCCGAAGCAGTTGTGTCCCCGTTCGCGATAAGTGTTTTGTCGGTGGAGTTGTAGTACCTCCCGCTCATCCCTCGGCCGCATGCTGACCTTGTGAATTTGTACCTTCAGCCGGAAGCGTCACGTGGAAGTGCCCGCCCTAGCGCCACGTAAGGCGCTCAAGGTGAGCGCCAGCTCCACCGCCCAATGGGTGATGGAGGCGCAAACCGCCATACTGCGTGGCGCGGCGTCGGCTAGGGCCAACCCGAAGGAGCCAGACGCCCAAGGAAAGGCGGCCAAGGCGGCCATGGAGCAAGCGGAGGAGGAGGAGGAGCCTACGCCCCACGAGGCCGGGCCCGCGAGTCCGGTGGAGCCGAGGCGCCTTCAGTCGCCGAGGACACTGATGCCGAGGCCCCCCGGACCTCCGAGGCCGAGGCGACGGAGGCCTGGGTGCCTAGGACCACCGAGGCCGTGGTGGCGGAGGCCGAAACCCCCGGGACCACCGAGGTCGGGGCGGCGGAGACTGGCGTGAGCGCAGCGAAGCCGATGGCCCAGGAAGTGGAGACGAAGGCGGGGCAAGCTTCAATACTGCCCCCAGTCCAAGGCCCGCCGCCGTCGTAGGAGAGCAGCCGGGAAGTGGAGGTCCATTCGATCTCCTCCGATGATACTTCCCGGGAGAAGGGGGTGGCGGATGCCGAGGCGGCCAGCGCCATGGAGTAGCCTGCTCCGACCTCTGGCGAGGGAAGCTCGGCCCTCGTGCGGGTACAACCCGAGCCCCGCGGGTGGGATCACCCGCGTGTCTTGTGGCGGAGCCGGGACGACCCTAAGGGGGAGCCTCTGTTCGGCCTTGAGGACGCGGCCGAGGTGGCAGAGCAGTCACTGCGGACAGCACTGTCCGTCGTGGTTGACGATCTGCCTGGCGTTGCCTAGGTACGCGTCTTCTTTTCTCGTGTGGTGTCGTCTTTTTCTGAGTTTTCTCATAGTGCATGACCCCTGTTCTGCCTATCCAGGAGCTCGAGACCTGGTCCCTCAGGAAGTCATTGTTCCTCTGACAGGAGAGGGACATCTGGGACCAGCTCCAGTGGTAGAAGGGCTTGCTCGCCGACGCCAATGAGCTTCTGTCAGCGTGGAGCGCGGAGGTGGAGGACATCCACCTTCGTGGTGCCGATATGAAGGCCAAGGCGGCCACGGCTCAGGAGCAGGTCGCCCCTTTGGCGGTACGGGTCAAGGAGCTGGAGGAGGAGCTGACCCGGGTGGCCGGCGATCGGGACACCTTTAGGTCCTGGGCTGAAGAAGCGACAGCCTCTGCCAAGGCCCTCGCTGGCAGCTAGGGGCGAAGCAGGGTGCGCACCTGCTGATGAAAGGCGCCCTGGCAGAGGCCCTCAAGGTGGCTAAGGCTTCCCGAACCGAGGCTATGGTCTAGAAGGGAAAGGTCGAGGGTGAGTCCTGTTCCCCTTATTTTATTTGTTTTTCTTGTGTTCGACCCCTAACTCCCTGGTGTGATGCACAGCTGGAGAAAGAGGCTTCCAGGGCGGCTGAGGCCTCTCGGGTCAAGGTCCAGGGCTAGAAGGAGAAAGCCGAGGCTTCTCGGGTCATGGCCCAGCGCTGGAAAGAGAAAGCTGAGGGTGAGTCCCGTAGTCCTTTGCCCCTGTTTGGCTTATTTTCTTTCGCGCTTAATCCCATCCTGCTTGTCTCGACGTAGGGTTGGAGAAGGAGGCTTCTCGGGCAGCTGAGGCTTCCGTCGCGGTGCAGGCAGTGCTCGAGGCCGAGATCGAGGAGCACAGCGCGCTGTGGAGCGCCGCCCGTACCACCTGCGAGGCCCTAGAGGTTGAGGGGGTCTAGTCAGGCAGCTCCCTTGGGAGCCGCTTGATCGCGTTGAGCGGCCAAGTGCACGAGCGACTCCTAGGGGCGCTACACACAGGCATCAAGCGCGCACTGGCCATCGTCGCCTCGCACTACGTCGGCGTCAACCTCGAGGCCGTCAGTGATGGCTATGTCCTAGCCGAGGATGACGAGGAGGCCGATGAGGAGGTCACGAAGCTGATGGAGGCGGCTGAGGGCCCCGGCACGGCGCTGGCCAAGCTATTCGAAGAGGAGGTGGTTCCTCCCACGCCGTCCGCCGACGTTGGCGACCCTAAGCCTTGACCTGGGCCAAAGGGGCCATGTAAACAGATTAGGATTATTATTGTACCGTAACGCTTGTGGCCGTCGAGGCCTTTAAAGTACTTATGCGTCTATGCTTTTTAATCGTTTTTTGTTGTATTTCCGAGCCTCTGCCCTCTGTCTCGTTTCTGGACATATCTCTTGTGAAAAACTTCCTCGGAGCCTAAGTTGCCCCTCGGGCAAAAGGTGGTGAGGGAGTGCCGTAGCCCGGAGGCGTAGGCCGTCTCGCGACTCGGCCGGCCTTTTGGCCTTGAGACAGTCTTTCGGTCCTTAGGTTTTTTTACAATCGATTTGTCAGAGCATGCCAGAGAGTTTGGCATAGATTTTTTTTTCTAAAAACGACTAAAAAATGGTGCGTGGGACTTAGGGGGGACTCCCCCCCTTCTAGCCCCCGAGGGAGGCTCGGTTCTGTAGAGGCAGAGCTATGTTTCGTTTGAGCCCCGTGGTGGGCACCTCTGTAGAGGTAGAGCCGAGTCTCCCTTATGGTGTTATCGTAATGCCGAGGCCCACGATGGGCTCGGTGGGTTTCTCAAAAAATTAGAACAACTAAAGAACGTTTCTTTATTGTATTTCGAGAAACAAAGTATACAATGCTTGGAAATTTAAGGGTAGAAGCGATGTAGCTGTTCTATGTTCCAAGCGTTGGTGAGGATTTCGCCCTTCTCGTTGGCCAGCTTGTAGGTCCCGGGCTTTAGCACTTGGGCGATGATGTACGGTCCTTCCCATGGCGAGGTTAGCTTGTGGCGGCCCTTGTTGCTCTACGTCAGCCTCAGCACCAGGTTGCCCACCTTCAGGTCTCGGCTTCGAATGCACCGGGCTTGATAGCATCGTAGGGCTTGCTGGTACTTGGCCGAATGTAGCAGCGCAACGTCTCGGGCTTCCTCCAGTTGGTCGAGGGCGTCTTCATAGGCGGTGCGGTTACTTCGCTCATTGTAGGCCTATAGCCTCGGGGAACCGTACTCTAAGTCAGTGGGGAGGATAGCCTCGGCTCCATAGACTAGGAAGAACGGTGTGAACCCCGTGGCTCGGCTTGGAGTGTTCCTCAGGCTCCAGATGACTAACGGGAGTTCGGTAAGCCATTTCTTGCCAAACTTCTTCAACCGGTTGTATATTCTCGGCTTGAGGCCCTGTAGGATCATGCCGTTGGCACGTTCTACTTGGCCATTCGTCCTCGGGTGTCCTACGGCCGACTAGGCCACACGGATGTGGTGGTCATCGCAGAACGTTAGGAACTTGTGGCTGGTGAACTACGTCCCATTGTCGGTGATGATGGTGTTCGGAACCCGAAACCTATGGATGATATCAGTGAAGAACAGCACCGCTTGCTCAGATTTGATTCGATTGATCGGACAAGCCTCGATCCACTTGGAGAACTTATCGATTGCTACTAGCAGATGGGTGAAGCCCCCCGAGGGCCTTCTACAGAGGCCCAACCATGTCGAGCCCCCACACGGCGAACGTCCATGTGACGGGGATGGTTTGGAGAGCTTGGGCTAGGAGATGCGTCTGCCGTGCGTAGTACTGGCATCCCTCACAGGAGCGTACAGGCTTGGTGGCATCAGCAACAGCCATTGCCTAGTAGAACCCTTGGCGGAAAGTGTTTCCGACGAGCGTCCGAGGCGCTGCATGGTACCCGCAGGCTCCCACGTGCAAGTCCCAAAGTAGGGCTTGACCTACCTCGGTGGTGATGCATCGTTGGAGGACGCCAGATGGGCTTCGCCGGTACAACTCGCTGTTGCTGAGCATGTAAGTCTTGGCTCATCGCGCAAGCTGTTGGGCTTCGATCCTGTCTACAGGGAGCTCTCCTCGAACGAGGCAATCAAGGAATGGGACCTACCAGTCTGTGCCTTGGTTGCCCTCGGGAGGTTCCGCGTTGACTTCCATGACCTCGGTCTCGGCCACGGGGGTCTCGGCGACTGAGGGGGCCTCGAGCCCTGCGATGGGCTCGACCGATGGGCCCTCTTCTGCTACCGAGGCATAGTCGATGGAAGGCTTGTGGAGGTCTCTGGCGAAGACGTTCGGGGGGACCGGGGCCCATGCCGACGCCATCTTTGCCAGTTCGTCCGCGGCCTCGTTGAATTTTCGCGCGATGTGGTTGAGTTTGAGACCGTCGAACTTGTCTTCAAGGCGACGTACCAGCTTGCAGTACACCTCCATTTTGGGGTCATGGCAGTTTGACTCCTTCATCACTTGATCGACAACGAGCTACGAATCGCCCCGCACGTCGAGGCGCCGTACTCCAAGCACTCACGAGTGGGGTCTTAAGTGCCTTCATCGTCAGAGTCGGAGTAGCCGAAGTAGTAGTCGCTCGCGGCCAGGAAGCGGCGCATGGCTTCAGGGTCGTGAAGTCTAGAGAAGTCCGCTCCGGCCCATGCCTCGTCCTCCTCCGAGGAGTCATTGTGGGTGTGGGTCGAGGTCGTGGTGTTGAAGTCAAGGCGAAGCGTTGGTGGCGTCCTGAGGGCTCCGCGTGAGCGGAAGCGTAGGCGGAAGCATAGGTGGCGGCGACATTTCTCAACCCAAAGGGGTATAGGGATGGTGCCATCGCCAGGCTTTGCTCCGCCGAAGTCGACTCCTCAGGAGTTGATGGGGCAGAGCTTGATGACGGGGCATTGCCGCACGCCACCGGCGTCTTTCCCTTGTCTAGGCTCAGGCTAGATAGGTCCCCAACCAGGGACCTTGTGCCAACAGCTGGGCGTGGGATACTGGCGGAGCACGGCGCGTCGCCCTGAGCTTGCGCGGTGTCAGGGTGGTCCCGCCCGTGCCGTGCCTGGTGAGCGCGATGAGAGCGGCGGCCTGGGCGCCGCCTGCGCCTAGGCTGCCGGGGCGTGACGTCATCGACGGTCAGTGGGACTCTAGGTGAGAGGAGTACCATATCATACTCATGTCCTAGAGACATGAACTCTAGGCTCCCGAACCAGATTATCATGCCGAGACATAGTGGTCGTATGGGGTCTGCCATCCGGAACTTGTTGGGATGACAAAGCTGACACGCAGTAATCCCCTACCTGGCGCGCCAACTGTCGGTGTTTTGGACCAGCGAGCCCTCAACCAACTAGTAAATTTGTACTGCGTGTTCCTAATCCCAGATGGTGATGCAAAGAGACACAAGGTTTATACTGGTTCAGGCAATAGGTGCCCTACGTCCAGTCTGAGAGATCGATCTTGTATTCCTTGCACCGAGGTGCTCGTAGTAGGGGTTTACAAGCAGGGCAAGAGAGGGAGCTTGTCCCGGGTATCTGCGTGGAGCGATGTGAATTGCTTGATATGTTGATCTCAGGCAGCGAGGGAGAGTGGGTTACAGAGCGCTGTATGTGTTCGCATATCTTGTGAGTTCATCTATGCCTGAGTGCGCGTGAGCGTCGTGAGTCTGTGTGTCCGTCCCTAGAAACGGCCCCAGTCTCTCCCTTTTATAGTTGAAGGGGGGACAGGGGTGTTACATGGGGTTGCTATGTAGCATCGTGCGAACAGAGGCGACATGTTTGATCCCTGTAGCTTGTCACTATGGCGGCATGGTTGATGGAGTGGTCCTGTCCTTGATGCACTGGTGCAACGCGCCAGTCACACCCGATCCTGTGCGACGTGGGAGCTCCAGTGATAGCTTGATGCAGGGCATGGCGGGCGACGTGCCGGTTGCTGTGTGTTGACAGTGTGAAGAGCCGAGGCTCAGTTGGTGCCGAGGCCAAGCCATCATGGGGGCTCGGCGGGCACGTATCCCGAGGCTGTCGAGACCCTAAAGTGGATTGCCGAGGCTTGGAAGGAGCAGTTGGTCTTGTATGCTGATTTCGAGGCCACAGTGACCTAGACTTGACTCCCCACGCCGCACTGTCCTCGGGGCAGTTGGGGTTAGGCAGCATAGTGTAGTATGGGCATCAGTCATGGGCATAGTGCCGGGCACAGCGGCTGGTAACCCCTGCCCTGCCCCGTCCCGGACGGCATGGTGTTGATGCGACTCCCATTTCATTGGTCACTCCACTATGTCGAGCCGTCGTCCGGCTGACATCGTGAGAGTGGTTGGTCACGTTCGGTTGGACGTGACGTTCTGTCAGGGAGATCAGTCAAGGCGGAGGCGGCAGGGCTATTCGCCAAGCCAGCCTCGAGCGAGATGGAGAATTGATACCGCATCCGAGGCCTTACGTGCGAGGCCTCGAGCGAGACGTAAAATCGGTTACTCGTTCGAGGCCTTACGTGCGAGGCCTCGAGCGAGGCGCAGAATCTCCAGGCCGTCCAAGGCCTTTCGTGCGAGGCCTCAAGCGAGGCAAAGAGTCGGTGGCCTCGGACAAGACCGGGGGTTAGCCAATAGTTGTCTGTTGGCTTTGATTTTGACAGGGTCTAAGCGATTTTTTCGGCTTTCGCTTAGGAGACCCCTTTTTATGGTACCCGACACCGCCCTCCTCCATAAGGTGGCTTATTAATTAGTATGCACTATACATGAACCAGGATATGGACCTATCCCATTTTATATATAACTTGCTTTGTTTTAACATAACTATATGCTACGTACCACTACCCCAAATCTGGACATCACTTCTGGTTCAAAAACCCACTTCACTGCCGGATTTTGAACCGACAGTGGCATACCGGCAGTGATGGGGGGTTGACATAACTACCGGTCCTTAAAAACCAACACTGATCTATAGGAAACAGTGTCGGTTCCTGGCTCCGCTCGGCAGTGTCCAGTTGAACAACACTGCCGGTTTGTAGTGCCAACCGACAGTGATGGTTGCTTTAAGAGTGTCGGTTCTTAGCTCAAGCCAGCAGTGTTGAGCAAGCCTACACTGTCGGTTCATGGATCAAACCGGTAGTGTTGTAGTAAATATCAGTGTCGGTTCATGGATCAAACCAGCAGTATTCTTGTAACTATCAGTGTCGATTCATGGTTCAAGCCGGCAGTGTTGAGCAAGACAACACTGTCGGTTTGCTTCTAACTAGCAGTGATGGTTACGACAACATTGCCGGTTTATTGCTAACCGGCGGTGATGGCCCGTTAGTATTTTATTGTTTTATAATTTATTTTAATTTATATTTTTTCATGGAATCGGGTTTTGCTTTATATACGCTACGTAGACGACAGGTCGATCAATATTAAACATTACAAATGTTACGATTACAATTCAAATGTTCTTATCCACATCTCGATCCCTCAAAATAAAAAAGAAATGTTCTTGGACTTCACACATGCTTCTCGAACTTCTTACAATAATCTAGCGAGCCGCTCTGGGCCATACTGGTCCTTGTACTTCATGAATTGTGCAATGGAAAATACTCCATCTTTTTCCAATACCTCGGCTAAGATGAATTTTGCTAGCTCCGATTGTAGTGCGATGATCTCCATATCTAGCAGCCTTTCGTGCTTATATTTCTTGCGCTGTCATTCAAAAAAGATGATATCCAAAGAAGAACAGTAAATCATTTTGTTGAATTATTAACATACATAAATGAAATGGGGATTATACACACCAACTTATCGGCTTCTTCCGATTTCCCACCGATGTAGCGAAGCATTGCCCACATTACATAAAACCCGCATTCATTGTTTCCCGCCGGCTGTGATAGGTACTTCCCCTCCATTTCGACAACCTTGAATGGGACTGACGTCCCACCGATATGTCTTCTTCGGACACTGAGCAATATTAAAAGGAGAAACATTAGAAAGCGGTATGTGTAATTAGAAAATAATAGTTATTAGGATCGCTTACTAATTCAGCACTGCCACCAGTGCATCGAGATGATGAAATGTTTTTTTCTTTGAGTCCCACACCTTGAGCAGATTTTTAGCAAGATTAACACAAATGAAGACGAAATGGTTGCTGCAATCACAGAATCCTAATTATCGAATAATCTTAACAAAAAAAGAAGCATAAAATTAAAAGCCGAGAACACATACTCGCAGTTGTAAGCTAGAAGTATGTGGGTTTTCTTCTTCATAGTGAATTCATCGAAAACAACAATCAATCTCTGTTTCAGGTCTTCCATGTCACATCCATAGGGGCCTAGACATGTCCTCTCATTGACTCGCATGGGGTCCAAGAAGCCTATGTAATCCCATTTGCTTTTTAGAATGCAAAATTTTTCTATACACCTACATAAAATCATGGGAAGTGCTCAAAAGTTAACAATTTGTGTCTCGAGAGAGTAGTTAATTGTAATATCGTGCATGTAGGGTACTTACATAGTCCACAGCGTCAACATTTGAACATCGAGAGAGCGTTTCTGGTATAGCTGGAACAAGCACTCCCACTCGAGAACGAACTTCTCTTCTTCAGGATATTGGAAAACATGTGGCGAACAGATGATAACCTCAAAACCAAAGTCGTCCGTCTCTGTTGCTTGAGCCATGTAATATTCATGTAACTGGCGCATATATGTTGTCAGATTTTTATACTCATGATCGGGAACCAAAAGATTGCCCCTTTCATACTTCATTGCCGGTGTTCCCATCCCTTGTACATCATAATAGATGTTCGCGGCCTCTTCCATGGTTAAATCAGGGTTGTCTTCGACTAACTTCATAATGTTCCTTAAATCTTTATTGTGTATTTCTTCGTCTCTTGTTGTAGCGTATTTATTCTGTGTTTGCCTTTCGAATTCGGACTTCAACAAAATCGGAGGCAGTGAGGCACATAGATTGAAGAAACTAACACAATCTTCCTTCGAGATGTGTGCTATAAATTTTTCTTTCATCAAGGTGGTAACGCTGTCACTGAACGACCTTTTTCTTTTCTATTGGTCCACTTTGGGAGCATTAGCGACCAAATCCAAGGACCTTTTCTGCAACTACGAGGATGTCCTTGATCTTGTTTTGGGCTGAGGTGGAGGAGGAGGATGACGACGAGAATTCTATTTTCCCGGCACTGATGAAGATGGAGGAGGAGGAGGATGAGGAGGAGTCTCTTTTCTTAGGGCTGATGAAGATGGAGTCAGACGAGGAGGAATAGAAGGAGACCTCTGTCTTCTCAGGGGTGATGGCTCCGGATGAGGAGGGGAGTGATCTCTATTGGGAGATGGTGAGTAATCATCGCAGGTGGGCGAAGACTCACAGTTGTCCTCATCATCAGAGGACAATTGATGGTCAAGCTTAATGAAGCACTTGCGCCAGACCACTTGAGAGCCCTTGTTTTGACCAAGTTTCAGCCTGTCTTCCGCCATGGGGTACTCAATGGGTATCTTGTTATACTTCTTATCAAGTATTCTGTCAATGGTGACGCGAGCGTACCCTAGTGGAATTGGGCGGCCATTAATTGTCCCATCTCCTGCAGGCCAGGCCTGGCCGAGCGCCACCTTGTCCTTTGTCCATTCCTGACGGATGTACAACCTGACATTGACGGGTTCAGTGATGTCATCCACCGGATGAGGCACATTCGCCTCTTCTTTATCGAGCGGGGTCGATCCACAGCTGCTGCGACCCCTAAACTGTGGGCTAAAGGCACTAGGAGTTGGGTTTTGTGGTACTACTGACCCCTTGGATAGCAAAATTTGCTCGACTCGCGCTTCAATGGTCGCCTCAATCCGTGCTTCCATTCTGTCTTCCATCTCTTTTAGTCTCCACAAATACTCTGCCTTATGTTCCGCTCTACCCCTCGAGCGGCTCCGGTAAGTGTTAGATTCTTGGGGGAATGCTAGTTTCCAAGGAACAACACCGGTTCCTCTAGTGTGACCAGGGTGCTCCTTGGTTCCGAGTGCTTGGGTGAGCACGTCTTTCTCCCTATTAGAAGTGCGAGTCCCTTGCCTCACCTCCTCAGTTACCTAGGAGATCCTCTAGATGAGTTCGCTCATGGGTTGATTTGAGGAGCTAAAGCTCCCATCCTCGGCGTGTGTTACATTTCTCCCCATACAGTATAATACCGATCTGGGCTCCTAATCGGTGGTCTCCACCTGAACGCCTTCCTTAGCAAGGCGATCTATCTTTTGAAGTTCTGCTTCAAATTCTGGCATCTTTTTGGTGTAGCCACGAGAGCCGAGATGATGAGGATTTGTTGCTTTCTGCGAAATCTCCTTATTCTTCCTGCTCAGTTCTAAGTACTCCTCGGATAACCTGTATTCCTTAAAAGCCAGCTAGAAGTCCTTCTGCTTGCTAAACTATCCACCATCGAAATCTGACTCTTTATTTTGGAGGACAAAATTCTTGTACAATGTCCCCTTGAAATTCTTGAAGCATGTCCCCATGATTTCTTTTGCTTTTTTCTTGACTAACTCTCTGTCATACTCAGCTGGGAAAGTGAAATACTCTAGGATCCTGACATCCCATATGTAATCCTTCTCGCTTTCGGGAACCCTCCATCGGTCATCATATTTCCCAATCCACTTCCTGTACTTAATCGGGATGAAGTCCCTATCAAGTAACCCGAGGATATCTTGTATTTGGTCAAAGCTATAGGCGGTGAGAGTGGATCCCCGAATTCATCAAACTCAGTAATGTGCCAGTGTGCATTCCTACCAACAGGAATCTTTGACACGCCTCGCTTGGATATGGCTTTCCTGCTACCCAAACCCTCTGGCTCCTCGGCCGGCGGAGGCTCCTGCTAGAGACACCAAGTAAGCTATGACCCTCTCAATTGATTAGCGTGTGTGGCTACATAGTGACATGATACCAAAGTTACCTGGCCATCTTGGTCATTTTGACCCAGATTGAGCAGGCCGGACAGGGTCCATGGTTGCTCGTTCTCACTGACCTAATTGAGACCGTCACCGTTTGTTGGATCATGTGGCTCTCCCATCCCAGCGATATCATCCGCTTCTTGTTGCCGATCAGTTCTTCGGCGATGGGGTAACAGGTGATGATGAGTCATGGCTGTGACACGATCGTGGTTAGTTTTGGCCGCGGACAACTACTAATAGCATATGTTCATATATATATAATATGTTTAATGCAAAGTCTAATAATAAGTCCACATACAACAAAGTCAAATAATAGCATATGTTCACCTAGAACAAATTCATTGTTTGATTGACCACATACAACAAAGTCCACCTACTGTTCTACGAAACTAAGCCTACATCAACTTTCAAATAAGAAAAGCGATGACCATAGCCATAAATAAAAGCATGACATCTTTCCAAGACCAAGGAGCAATTCTCCTAATCTTCACATCTCCGGCGGGTGGCTTCTCTTCGATCTCCAGTGCCAGCGGATGGCCATGGTTTACATTCATTGGACCATAGTAGGCCGGTTGCCCATGGTTTGCAAGGTAGGCCGGATGACTATAGTAGGCCCTCAAAGCTTCAGCTTCTGTGTTGTATTTTTTGTGCAAATTACCAGGGTAGCGATTGACTTGAGCATAGCAATATTCCCAGGTTCGATAAATCCCAGGCATGTGACCAACATGCACTACATACCATGCCATGGTTGCCTATACATTTAAGTAAATTAGGCATGTGGTAAGTGGTAATGGTAACTCACTGAACAAGAGTTATTATTCAAGTTATATAGCCAAACTAAATCTATTTAATATTCTTTATCCTTGACATGATAAAAAAATAACCTCAATAATTGGACTGTCTATTATTTGGAGATCAATGTGGTTTAGTAATCATACTTGCTGTTGCTATTGCCGAGCCAATTTTAAAAGTTGTTTTTAACTTTTTTTCTGGAACAAACATCTATAGATGCCTTTTTTTAAGCATGCTATACATTCCATCAAAATCAATTGACACTCTACCTATAGCGATTATACCTGTATACATTTGACAAGAATCCATCAATTGACACCCTACCTATAGCTAAACCAAGGAGTAACAGCATGTAACTCAATCGAATAGGAATCGGCTGCTATTGGGAAGACAACAACCGTGGGGCATTTCATCGAACACTTAGCGGGCAGTGAGCCACACACTCACCATGGGGGTGGGAAAGCAGCTGTCCGCGCGCGCTCCTGAAGGCCTTGGCGGTGCTCCGACGTCTGGCGGTGGATGGCGTGGGGAGTGCTCCGACGTGGGGCGGTGCACAGGCATTGGTGTCGAAGAAGAGGAGCGCGGGGCTAGGAACAGCGACGCGGGGGGCGGTGGATAGTTGCTCCGGCGTGGGGCGGTTCACGGGCCTCGGCATCGAAGAAGAGGAGCGCGGGGCTAGGAACAGCGGCATGGGGGGCGGTGGACGGGTGCTCCGGCTTGGGGTGGTGCACGGGCGTCGGCGTCGAAGAAGAGGAGCGTGGGGCTAGGAACGGTTGGCGTGGGGTTGAAATTTTTCAACCCACGGCGGGCTTTTATACCAGACCTCATCACTGTCGGTTCTAATTAGAAACCGACAGTGATGGGGGTACATCACTGCCGGTTGTAAGTAGAAACCGACAGTGATGGGGGTACATCACTGCCGGGCCATTCTTTAAACCGGCAGTGATTGCCGTGTAGCGGTTACAGCATAAGTAACTAATCTTTTCCACACTTTTCGAATACCTCCTACTGGCTCAACGGTTAAGACCCCACAACTCAGCCCCCGATACCCGTGTTCGAATCCCGGGCGGCCATTTTTTTTTGGTTTAATTTTATAATTTATTAAGCATATGTATTCCTATGTCGAAATGGCTTGAATTTTTTTTGGTTAAGTGTCTAAACTCTG
This sequence comes from Miscanthus floridulus, assembly GCF_019320115.1. Classification (NCBI taxonomy): domain Eukaryota; kingdom Viridiplantae; phylum Streptophyta; class Magnoliopsida; order Poales; family Poaceae; genus Miscanthus; species Miscanthus floridulus. The sequence continues at coordinate 23,878,409 of NC_089592.1, read as the reverse complement.
TAGCCCGAGACCTGAGCTCAAACCCGAGGGCTGGCATAATTTTTTTAATTTTTTATATATCACTGCCGGTTTACAAAATAAACCGACAGTGATAACAAGCATCAATGTCGGTTTCTTCTCATCACTGCCGGTTTTTTAAACCGACAGTGATGTTTATATATACTAAAAAAATTCTTTTATATACTGAATAAATAGAAGCATATGTATTCCTATGTCGAAATGGCTTGAAATTTTTTGGCAAGCTTGTACACCCAAATTAAGATCCCACACAGGATCTTAGGTTTTTCTAATCATTTTTTATTAATTATATTTTTCTATGTGCCTGAATGAGACAAAAGAGGGTGAATTTCATCTTGGACCCAATAGATTTTTTCATCCACCTCAACAAAATTCTTATCCCTAGGGCACATTAGAGCTTGTGTAAAAGTTTGGCACCATTCTGGATCTTTTCATGGGTAGACTCAGTTCAACCTATAATTAAACTGTCTCGTCACGCAGAAATTCAATTAAACCTTAGAAAGTAGCAAACCATCTCCGAAAAATCTAAAACTTGGTGTTTCCTTCACACGTGGCATGTGCAAGCCTAAGAAAAAGTTTGAGACCAATACAACACCGGAATGCATATGAACCATAGAAACCTTGATAACCTATGTGTATAGTCATGGTTCGATGAAAGGGCACATGTACCTCTATGAAGCATGTATACTCCGCCTATGTCGAAATGACTTGAATTTTTTTTGGCAAGCTTGTACATGCAAATTGAGACCCCACAAAGGATCTTTGGTTTTTCTGAGCAGTTTTTTGATTTATTATATTTTTCTATGTGCCGAATAAGACAAAAGAGGGTGAATTTCTTCTTGGACCCAATAGATTTTGTCATCCACCTCCACAAAATTCTTATCCCTAGGGCACACTAGAGCCTGTGTAAAAGTTTGGCACCATTCCGGATCTTTTCGTGGGTAGACTCAGTTCAACCTATAATTAAACTATCTCGTCGCGTGGAAATTCAATTAAACCTCAGAAAGTAGCAAACCATCTCCGAAAAATCCCAAACTTGGTGTTTCGTTCACACGTGGCACGTGCAATCCTTAGAAAAAGTTTGAGACCAATACGACACCAGAATGCTATGAACCACAGAAACCTTGATAACCTATGTGTATAGTCATGGTTCGATGAAAGGGCACATGTACCTCTGTGAAGCATGTATACTCCGCCTGTGTTGAAATGGCTTGAATTTTTTTGGCAAGCATGTACACCCAAATTAAGACCCCACACATGATCTTAGGTTTTTCTGATCATTTTTTATTTATTATATTTTTCTCTGTGCCAAATGAGATAAAAGAGGGTGAATTTCATCTTGGACCCAATAGATTTTTTCATCAACCTCCACAAAATTCTTATCCCTAGGGCACATTAGAGCCTGTGTAAAAGTTTAGCATCATTCCAGATCTTTTTGTGGGTAGACTCAGTTCAACCTATAATTAAACGGTCTCGTCGCGCATAAATTCAATTAAACCTCAGAAAGTAGCAAACCATCTCCGGAAAATCCCAAACTTGGTGTTTCCTTCACACGTGGCATGTGCAAGCCTGAGAATAATTTTGAGACCAATACGACACCAGAATGTATATTTCTAATTGCTCAACAAATGTTACACGAATTACATGCATGACAATAATTAAACACAGAAAGCCGTACATATTAAAATTAGAACCCAATTAAACTATGACCTTGAAAACCTAGCAAAATAAACATTAATTACTATCGGAATCACTGTCGGGATCGATCAGGCCACGCACACTAACATGCCTCTATAGCCATATATGGTAGTTGATGTCACAGATTATGTATCCGCTTGTATCGATGAAGTCCAATGCCCGTATGAGTGCACTCTCTCGTGCCTCACAATACCGAAAGAATGGTCGGCCATAGATGTAACCTACTGAATGACCACTGCCCCTGCTAGTAATCCTTATGCAGTACTAGCATCCTTCTATAGTGAGCTGGCCGAGGTTTCCATTGCAGAAGTCCCAATCATACCCGAGTTGCTCCGTAGCTTGGTCTAGAATGGCCCACAAGCCACATGCAGCATATGTAAGGTCCTGTAGCGCAATCTACATGCGGAGAAAAAGAAAAAAATTAGAGAATGTTATTACAATAATAAACAACAAATAACCATGACTCAGGTATAAGTGACCATTTTACCACATCCGCATGGTTGTAGCTTGCAACCCATTCGCTTGCTTGCAGAACGAGGATATCACCAGCATTCAAAGCAAGTGCCTTGAAGTGCGAGAAATCAGGCACATCATAGCAAATACGTCGAAGTGCCTCTAAATAGATGCGCACGACACTTAATTGGGCGCTTATCACGTCCGGGCTCTGTATTCTCGTCCCGTGGATATGGTTACGATGATTTGAACCCCTTACATGGATGAAAAAACTGAGTTCACACGTCCATAGCCGACCACTTGCATTAGATGCCGTGTTCTCGACGATGTCCGAGATAAAGAACTAGCTAAGTGCTGTTCACAGCCAATCTATTGAGGATATAGTCTGTGACATATATGCATGCAACAATGATATTAAACTAATTACACTTATTTGTTAGCATAAAAAAACAAAAGATGTTGGAAAATATTTCATACAATAGCTGGAACAGGGAACCGTGGAATGGCCACGTTAGGAGCGAATGGCTCATCGCCAGGGTGGAAACCTGGTTCTTGTGGTGGGGGAGGTCCGTTGTTCATACCACCTGATCGATAAAATGTAAAAAAAATATGAACATAAAATATATGCATAAAAAATTCTTCCAAGTAAAATGTGGCAACATAATTAAATATAGATCGATTGCAAGAAATAAGAATATATATAAATGTAGAATGCAAAGAAACATGAATATAAATATAGATCAAATGAATATAGATACAATATTGGAGAAGACAACATATCAATACCATTGAAAAATGTAGGAGCCATGACCAAATCACGTAGAGAGAGAGTGGATGTCTTGAGAAGTGAGAGTGAAACGTGAGAAATGAGAATGAGAGAGTTCATGGGTGGGTGGCCGGCAGTTTATTTTATATAGGGGGGCATGGACATCACTGCTGGTTTTTAAATAGAACCGACAGTGAAGGTGGTAATCACTGTCGGTTTCTAAATAGAACCGACAGTGAAGGTGGCTATCACTGCCGGTTTCTAAATAGAACCGATAGTGAAGGTGCATATATGTAAAGGATATATTTATTTAGATACTATAGTGGGAAAGTTTTAACAAGAACGATATATTTATTTAGATAGTAATGAAATACATCAAAAAATTACAAAAAATTAGAAATAAGTTACATATACGATAACAAAGACCTTACACTAAAATTCCATATACGATAACAAAGACCTATTTGCGTGCAGGTCAATGTTACCGTCAATGTGTATCAACACATTATAATTTAACCACCTCATGTGTACCTCAGTAGCATTCTTCTAGTACCTCAGGTGTGCACCATTTTGGTGGATTACGATGCATAACGATATCTGTGGTTTGCTGTGAGAGGAAAACATTGTATCATGGCTGATAAGGCCTGGCTGAAACCAACATGCATGGAGAGGCTAGCTCCTGGCCGAGGGCCATTTTATAGGGGCTAGCAGTCGTGGTACATTTTTATTTTTGAACTAAAGTTGTCGGGGTAGGTGGGAGTAGTGTTCCAACTGTTGTGGTCAAGGCAGTGTTCTAACTCTAATTTGGTCAACAAGATGAATGAGCAGATGCAATGAGATATCAAAGTAAGTCGGCAGGAAATGCATCTCAAGCCTAACGAGAGTTTCTCCTATGTCCCGCTGCAGCTGCTCTAGCGTGGACACATCAATGACCTTTTTTGAGATCATGTTGAAGAACGAGCAAGCTTTATGATTGGGGCGCGGACCTTTGGGGGGAGGATACCACGCAGGGCAACAGGGAGCAGCTGAGTCATAATGACATGACAGTCATGGGCCTTCATAGGGCCATAGTTGAACTTGAGTTCTCTCATGTTCACTAGCCTCTTCGGGTTCGCACAGTAGCCCATCGGGACTTTGAGTTCATTGAAGAAAGAAATAAGCGCACGCTTTTATTCCTTCTTCAATGTCCATGACGCAACCGGAAGTTTGAACTGGCCATTCTCTAGCTCCACGGGATGCAGCTCCTTCCTGATTCTCATGTGTTGCATGTCCAGGCGTGTGGCTAGTGAATCCTTCGATGTCCCCATGATGTCCATCAAGGTGTTAAGAGTGTTAGCGCACACGTTTTTAGTGATGTGCATGGGATCAAGATAGTGGCGTACACTCAGAAATGGCCAGTAAGGTAGTTTCCAGAAAACTATTTTTTTCTTCCAAACGCTCCCATCAGGCGCTACTACTGCATTGTCCCCCTTCCCAAGGACAACCTCTAGTTTGTTGAGTTCTCGAAGTATCGTAGGCCCGTCTCGATATTTTGGAGCTAAGCGTTTCTCAATAGCACCGTTGAAATCTTTTCTGTTCCTGCGGTAAGGGTGATCCTTAGGTAGAAACCTACGGTGTCCCATATAAACTATCTTTGAGTTATTTGGTAGATTTACCGCATTGGTGTCGTCCAAGCACTCGACACATCCAGTATAGCCTTTTGTCTTCTCTCCGGACAACAAACCTCGACCTGGCAGGTCGATGATTGTAGCGATAAGTACTCCCTTGATCGTGACATGTTCCTTTTTGTACTCGTCCCAAACATCCGGCACACCCTTTTCAAACATCTCCACTAGTTCATCGATCACTTGTTCCAGAAACACATCGATGTCATTCCTAGGCTATCTTGACCCTTGGATCAGTAGTGGCATCTGGATGTACGACCGCTTCATATAGACCCAAGGTGGAAGGTTGTATATATAGAGCATCACTGGCCAGGTGCTATGATTGCTTCTAACCTGGTCGAAAGGATTCATCCCATCTATGCTCAAAGCAAACCAAAGGTGCCTTACCTCTCCACCGATGTCCTTATAGAACATAGTATTGACAGTCCTCTAGTCATGCCCATCGGTGGGGTGCCTCATCATTGTATCTTTCTTACGCTCTTTGCCATGCCAGCGTAATAGCTTGGCTGACTTTGCACATGCAAACAGCCTATGCACCCGGGGAGCTATAGGGAAATACCAAACGACCTTTACGGGACCTCCTCTGGTCTTGGTTCTCTCATCTGATGGCCCTTCCTTGTACCATGGAGCTTCACACTTGGGGCATTTATCCAAGTCTTTGTATTTTTCTCCATGGTACAATATGCAATCATTGGAACACGCGTGGATTTTTTCAACCTCGAGGCTGATGGGGCAGATCATTTGCTTGGCCAAGTATGTCTTTTCTGGCAACTCGTTTTTTCTAGGAGCATTTTCCTTATTATACCTAACAACTGATCAAATCCTTTATCGCTCAATCCGTTTGTCGATTTGAACTCTAACAGCATGATATCGGGTTCCAGTTTGCTCATTGGACAATTCCTATACAATGGTGTTTTGCCATCATGTCTCATTTTCTCTAGCTTTCTCAGCTGTCTTTCACTAAGACATCCGGTCTCTACATTACGTAGTAGCTGAGAAATGCCATCGTTATCCTCGGTGTCGTCAGCTAGCATGTTCCTAAACACATTATTAACTGTGGCCATAGGTTCCGTGTTGACACCGGGTTCCTTGTCAGCATCATGGATGGCTACGTCAGGCATGTCCACATCATCATCGTTTTCCCGCAGAACATTCACACCAACCTCGCCATGCATAGTCCATATCATATAGTTTGGCATGAACCCCCTGGTAATCAAGTGCGATCGTATAGACTCAATTTGACGAAAGTTCCTATGATTCTTGCAATCTTTGCATGGGCAGAAGACAGGGTTCCCATTCCCAGCATGGGCTTTGGCATCGGTGATAAACTGGCTGACGCCATGCATGTATCGCTTGTCCATTCGAGACAGATACATCCACTCTCAATCCATCTCTGCACAAAAAATACTGAGATAGTAATTACAAAGAATTAATAAGAAATCGAGCTTCATGAACAACAATTGTAGCTCGAAAGTACCATTTTTGGAAAACATTATTGTACACTAATTATTGGAAAATTGAAATTGGTAAACCCGACCCTGTAAATTGAAAATCATAGTAAAAAACAATTATTGCACAATATTGAAGAACAACTATTCTACTCTACTTCTAAGAACTAATTATAGCATCACATACTAACAATGATGATCTTGACCACCATGGAATAATTAGCTAGGAATTTAAATGTGTTCATAGACACCAACCTTTTGGATGATGGATTCACCACAATTTGAGCCTGGCATAAATGTCCAATTGGAAAAGTGCTCTCTAGAATGGAGAAAGAACTAGAATGAGAATCAAGCAATGTAGCCATCAAAATGAAGCTAATTAAGCAACAAAATCAAAGGAGTCAATGTTTGTTACTAACCTTAAAGCAAAAAGATCAAGCCATTCTTCAAAATCCAAGCACTAGCTTCATGGTGAAGAGCAGCCGCAACAATGGAGGGAAGGGTCCAAACACGTGCCTCTATTCTCAGGATGGAAGAGAGGAGGAAGGAGAGGACGACTGCAGCCTTTTTGTGTTGTAGGCTTATCACCGTCGGTTCTTGGCTAGAACCGACAGTGATAGAGCCCAATCACTGTTGGCTCTTGGCTTAAATTGGCAGTGATGAGTGCCTGCCAAAATACTATCGGTTCAAGCCACAAACCGGCAGTGATGTGGTCCTTCACTGCCGGTTTTAGCCCAGCCCCAATCATTTTTTCATTTTCAAGCTCATAACCGGCAGTGAAGGTACATCACTACCGGTTCTCACAAATCCAACAATGATGAGGCTGACAGTGATGTGCAAATCTAGCGTAGTGTACCCGTCTTCCTTATATGACTATATCCTTCTATACACTACCGGATTCAACTTCTTTGCCGAGTGCCTCAGGCACTCGGCAAAGGCCGATATACACTCGGCAAAGCCTTTGTCGAGTGTTACACTCGACAAATGGTGCTCGGTAAACAGTTTATTGGCAAAGACCTCTTTGTCGAGTGCACTTTATCAGGCACTCAACAAAGCCTTTGCCGAGTGCTAATCTGACACTCGGCAAAGAAAAGTCGCCGTGACGGCGAGCGCCACCTTGATGGCGGCTTTGTCGAGTGTCAAGGTCGAGCACTCGGCAAAGGTCGCCACTTTGCCGAGCACCATTGACTCAGACACTCGGCAAAGGTGGCCACTGTGCCGAGTGCTACCGGCAAGACACTCAACAAAGGTAGCCTGTTTGCCGAGTGTCCTATCAAGACAATCAGCAAACATGCGACCTTTGCCGAGTGCCTGGCCCATGGCACTCGGCAAATCTGTGATGTTTGATGAGTGCAATGTCCTTTGTACTCGGCAATGCATGTTCCCAGGTAGTCACTTTACCGAGTGTCATGGCCATTGAACTCGGCAAAGTGACTGAAAACAACCTTTTTTATTTATTTTTTACATCCCATCCAAACAAACAGAAGATATATATAACAAACGTCACCAACATCACATATATATCATCAACAGCACATATATATCACCAACACCACATATATATCACAAACGTCACATATATATCACAAACGTCACATGTCTCACAATATATCACAAATAAGTTCACAAGTAATCCAAGTGCTCCATCATCTACAACCACAATTGCAAATAGAAGTGCCATTAACAACCACAAGTATCATCATCAAGATGGCCAATGAGACTGATTTGGTGAAGGATTCACTGAAGCATGAGGATTGTTCGATGCCATCGATTGATTCTGCACAAAGGAGAAGAGATTGCATGTGTGAGACAAGATAAATATATACCATACATGAATAAAACTTTCATACTCCACTAGGTTTGACCGTAAGCATGAACATACAAACTAAAACATTTATACTCACAGGAGTAGAATAGTGAGGAGGTGGAGGTGGAGGTGGAGCGAATAGCGAAGGTGGTAGAACTACACCCGTAGCAGCACCAAGACTTTGCATGTACTAAAGAATCTCTGCCATCCTCCGCTGCTCGGCCTCCACCCTCTCCATCTTCGCCTGCATCTGCTCCCGTATCCTCCTCTCTTGTTCCAGCTGGACCTACAATATATTCACCCCAATGTTACAATAATGCAAAGGAAAGGTATGAAAAAACCAATGAACAACGAATAAACCAGGAATAACCTCGAGTGCCTCCACCCGGTAGTGTGAAGTGTCCTGCCGAGGTCGTATGGCTAGGCTCGTGCTCGTGCTGCTTGCTCGAATCTAGGAGAGACTGGGAGTAGTGGCCGAGTCGATTGCGCCGTCGCCAATCTAGTACCGCCCATGCTTCTTGCCTCCGCCCACCCTCACAAAGACTTCTCCATCAAGGTCCTCGGTGCTCAGATCATACTCTGGCCCATGGACCTCCCTTGCCATCGATGTGTACTCACTGAGGCGGTTGTGGACAGTCACATTACTGTACGCCTCGGGCCCGTCCTCCGAGTTGTAGTCGACGTCGCCTTGCCCTTGTGGGCCATAGCAAATGCCTTGAAGATGGAGCAAGGCTGGCCACCATGTGACGCCGACTGCGAGAAAAACAGCAAGATGATTAGAAATCATGTAGAATTGAGCGTTAGAATAAATAAATGAATTCGTGTACACATGTTTTTACGTATCCGCTGAGGCTGCGGCTGCCTTGATGGTGTGCTACACCTGGCATCATCAAATGCCGTTCCTAGCACAAGTTGTGCGTCTCCTCCCACTCGCGTGAGCACCACTTGTCCACCATCTGTACCCAGCACTGGGGATGCACGGCGCACTAATAAGTAATCATCTACATGCCATCAAGTACATGACATATCAGAAGATGAAATTAAGCCTACTTAATCTCAAAATGATTGGAGGGTCAAATTCGACGTCCTGAAAGGATCAATCAGAATGATTGGCAAAAGCATTCGCCAAGTAGTCTATCTGAAAAGGGAAATAAAAGATTACATCACTACTAGAAGCAAATTCCTCGTCTAGAGCTATACATAGAGGGTGGACCGGCCCATAGAAAAGATGGGAACGCCATTCTTGCCACCAGGTGTCGAAGAGGCTAGAAGAGAAACTGGCTATGACCCAGTCGTGCAAGGAAAAAGAAGGGAGGTCTGACCCCAATTGAAAGATTCTGGAAGCTTCCAGCACATCGCTGACATCTTCCCTCGGCTTCAAGATGTTCTCAAAGAACAGGCGGGGGGGGGGGGGGAAGTTGGCTAAGGCCAAACTGACGGGCCACAAAAGAAGGGTTGTAGAACTCGTAGGTCGGAGGATTGCCCGGGGTGGAGGAGCCTTTGACCATTTTGCCATGACCATGATGAAATTTTGGCCAGAAGAACACAGGGCTTGATAAAGGCATTAAAGATCACGGCCGCTATCTCGTCCGAGCAGCCGGACTCAAATCGGAACTTGAATGGAAAGATCAGTTCATCATCCTCCTTATAAGGTAGCCAAGTCAGGACGGCTACATCAAACCCTCTGTAAAGCTTTTTGAAGAAGTGGCCAACATCGAAGTCAATGGTTATGGCCGATGCAGCCTCACCATAATTCATACACTGTCGGGTTCTTCCTTCTTCGCCTCTGTATTCCTCATCAAAATTGGAGGAGGGAAAACTCAGATCTTTGAGATCAGGCCTTACCGACTTATGCATGTACAGATTGAGCCACAATTGTATCAGCCACCAAGGGCCGCTGATAGTCTATACTGGTTCATTCTTCAGCAGTTGAGCAGCCACTTGGTACATCAGATGATAAGCAGCTCCCAGCAGATATTTTCCAAGAGGGATATCCTTACCTAATGCCAGGTGTTCTGCCATAAGTTTGTAATTATAAGTCGGGCCACAAGATGACCCACAAAAGATAAATTTCTCTAGCCACATATTCAGAAAGGCCACATACTCTCGTTCACTAACAGATTATCCATCCTCAACATGATTCAGAATGTAACTCACCCATTCGGTACAGTCTGCTATCTTGGCCAGTCTTTTGGAACCAGCACTCAAGTACTCATAAGGTTGCATTGGTCCAGTAGTTCTAAGGCCGGTCAACATGTATACATCGGCCAGGGTAATGGTCATCGGGCCATGGCCAAAAATGAAAGCATTTAGAGCATTGGACCAAAAATAAGAAGCAGAGATCAGGAGTGAATCGTTTCTCTCCATTTCGGACAACGAAAGTGTTAGACACTGGTTCAGATCATAAAGCTCCCAATCTCCACCCTTTTTCTTGGATACCCTACAAAACCAGTCTCTCCATCCCTTAGGCGCTTTAGGCCAGTTTCTGAAGGAAGTTTTGTTCCAAGAAGACAAGTCCACTACGGACCTTTTAAAAGGGATCTGGTGGGTTTCTTGGCAGATAAAATCAGATGGATTAGGGTCTCCCATCGGCCCGAGGAAGTAAGCATTAGGGACAACCGCCGATGGAATCAAGATCTCATTCTTCATTTCCTAGAAATCAAACAAAATAAATTCAAAAGGAGCAGAAATATGGGGTAATGGCCGACACCTGGAGAACAGAAACTGGAAACATACATTAGGAACATGATCATAGGTCGCCATCACAGCCGGAGCAAGTTTAGATCTAACAAAGATAGCTCGAATAAACGGTTTGACAGAACGGCGGATTTGCTAGGGTTTGGGTCCCCGGTAACGGCGGCGTCAGCTGTTGAAGTTGGCTCCAGAAAAGAGGGGAAAACAAAAGGGCTGAGTGCATTGAAAGAGGCACTATTGATGTTATGTGAGGCTCAGGACGAAAAGTCAGGAGTTATGCGTATTTCTCGGATAAGGACGGTTGCGGCACGGTAAACCGATGAGTCGGAATTTTGGGATAAAACCATTTTATCCCAAAATTGGGGGGCATGTGTTTACACCAAAATTTGGGAGAAAGAACGCGGGAACTCACATGCTTTCAAGGTTGTGCCAGTCAAGAAAGATCGATGTCAGCCGATTCAAATACAACTCTGGAATCGGATATATTAGGGTGACGTCAGCAGACAGCAATGATGAACTACGGTTGGCACCGGGAAATTACATGTCGGACTCTATAAAAAGGGAAAAATTAGAGTCCAAGTTATCTTAAATTAGGAATGTTTTCATTTTATGCCAAAGGTTGTAACAAATCATGCTCGAGTAGGATTCATGTTTAGGCTCCGGGTATAAATACCGAACCCCGGCTATTGTAAGAATCAATCAATCAAATACAAGTCAATTACTTTTTTCGGCTCCGGCCACCCCTTAGGAGTAGGAGTAGAATAGATCTCGGTGAGTTCTTTGGCAAGTACGGTTGCATCGATCTGGTCGACCTCCATTGCTTGTTGTAAGTACCATCATGGTTTATACCTCTGTTCGTATGGCTGCATCGATCCGGTCGACCCCCACTGCGGCTCTGGTATAAGCTAGTTATCGACTCTTGCCTAATTCAAGTATGGCATGTGTGATTCTGCCTCACACCCCACTGCTTGAATTGGATCAAGGTCAAGTTATCGGCTCTATCTTAGAGTGGCAGTCTTTGGTAGATTCATTAAGTTACCAATATTGCTTATTACTTCCATTGTTTATCTAATTACAACAATATCACTCTGCCCGATTGAGATTGATCTGGATCGACCTTATATCTTGTTGAACTCATCGTTTGCTAATCTAGAACTGATCTAATCTACATCTTAAGCGATGAGTTATGTTTTTATCGGCTGTTTTACATCAATCTTAATCGTGCATAGCGTGCGGTTAAGGCATGTTCGATCTTGAGTAGATCTATCGGTTAGCGAGAACCGTTTCATGGCCCGTCATCATGGCCTGTGGGATTCTGCCTCTCACCCCACTGTTGGTACCGTGGAGTGGGGATCATTGGTTGATAGACCCGTTGCTGAGAAGACATGACCTTAACTGTGCGCTATGCCTAAATCAGCTGTTTAGCCGATATTGAATGCTTTTACGAACGGTTCACATCATGAGATCATTGAAGTTGAGATAAGTTGAAAGATGTGTTAGCCCCATGATCTTGTTATTGTATTACGGACTGCATGATTCTACCTCATGCCCCACTGATATTAGTAATGAGTTAGGGTCGTCGAGTCTATTGTTGTTTCTACGGCCTGCATGATTCTGCCTCATGCCCCACTGGTCATGGCGATAGATGAGATCTAACATGTTCATTAGATTTATCTTTATTAAATGATTAAGTGATGTTGAATTGTTTCTTTATATAAAAAGGAGTTCGGTTACTCGTAATCATTGGCTCAGGATGGACCAATCATCATTGATATCTTATTGCCATTGATTAATATTCGTTTAAATGATGTTTATCCTGAATGATAACTGATTCTCTTCATACGACCCCATGAGCTCTAACTGACTTATTCTCATGAATATACTGGAATCGGCTATTTAGCCGATTTCCTTTCATATCGGCTCTCACAGCCGTACATTTGGGACTGTCTGGCAACACCGGCAAGTTCCGCCCTTAATTACTGATGAACTTTCTCTCCTTGTCAATTGCAGGGTCAAATTGACTGGCACGCCTCGGGAGGATTGCATAGGATCGACCACCCCTATGCTGAAGCTAGGCGGATCTGCTCCATCGAGCGGACCCTTCTGGCTTGCTGCGTGTGTCCTCGGCACGGGATGAAATTCTTTGTCGACAATGAGTGAGTAGGGTGATTATACTGCCGTGTAGAGGAGTGAACCAATCACAAGATGAATATTAAATCAATCACCGGGAGAATACCAAAGGGCAAGAGACAACCAATTTTCTCCCGAGGTTCACGTGCTTGCCAACACGCTGAAGGGACCATGATGCCTAAGAGGGGGGGTGCATTAGGCAACTTAAAAATTCTACTTCAAAACTATGGCCTCTTTTTTTAACCCTAGCAAAACCTATGCAATAGATAAACTATCTAGATGTGCAACTATGGTTTTGCTAGTGTGTTGCTATCTCTACCGCAAACGTAGTAAAGTAAACAATGTAAATGCGGAAGCTAAAGAGCAAGGTAGAGATATGCAAACTCCCGTCGACGACTCCAGTATTTTTACCGAGGTATCGAGAAGCGCGCAAGCTTCCCCCTAGTCCTCGTTGGAGCCCCTCGCAAGGAATCCCTCGCAAGGGCCAAGCTCCCGGTCGGGTAACTCCATGGATAGCCTCAGGCCTTCCCCACGCGCAAGTGGGTCTTCGACTTGCCTTCCGGCAAGCCTCTCCCGGATGCTCCCCGTAGTCTTCACTATCAAGCTTCCGGCCGAAACGCCGCGGGCCTTGTTCCCTCCCATACACGGTGGCGGCCACACCACAAATGATGTTGGTGTGATCTCGCAAGACTTCAAGCCCCTCTGATGTACAACACTTGTGCTCGCAAGCACGGGGTAGCAAGAGGTATGCAAACCTCACTAAACACTAGGACTAAACCTAGAGCAAGCGCATAAGCGGTGGTCTAATCAACCTAAGCACTTCGCAAAGCACCTACGCTAATCACCTGATGAATCACTAAGCACTATGCAAGTGGAGATCACTAAAATGGTGTATCAACACCCTTGGTGTGTTTCCTCAGCTCCACACTTCTCAAATGGCCGGTTGGGGGTTGTATTTATAAGCCCCACTGAGAAAGTAGCCGTTGGGGTTGGATTCCCACGAATCTGCTACTAACCGGACGCCGAATCGTCCTTACCGGACGCGTCCGGTAGTCCCGACCGTTGAGCCGGCAATATACTGATCGGACGCTAGCCAGCGTCCAGTCACAGATTTGCCGCTTTGGAACCTCTCTGTACTTAATCGGACGCTGCTTCCCTGTGTCCGGTCGGTTTTGCCGCCCACGTCCGGTCGTCCCGACTGTAGAGCCGCCTACGTCTGGTCGTCCTGACTACAGAGCCGCCTACGTCCGGTCATCCCGACTGTAGAGCCACCGGTCCTGCATCCGGTCATCCCAACTGCTGAGCCACCGGTCCAGCGTCCGGTCGTCCCGACTACCGAGCCACCAGCGTCCGGTCCAGCATCTGGTCGCCTCTGCGAGCTCGTTTCTTCGCGATCTTGCATATGGCTTGGTTCCAATCTTCATGCTTGGACTTTGCTTGATCTCTTGGGTCTTCTCTTGTGCTCCTAAGGTCTTGCTTGAGGTGTTGATCATCGGATCATCACGTCGCCTTCGTCCAAGTTATGTCTTGCACCCTATTGAACTACAAAACAAACACTTGCAAATTCATTAGTCCAATTTGGTTGTGTTGGTCATCAAACACAAAAATCCAAAGTAAATGGGCCAAGGGTACATTTTCCTTACAATCTCCCCCTTTTTGGTGATTGATGCCAACACGACCAAAGCAAGCAAATAATAAGAATTTAGAAGTTAAAAACTACCTACTTGCTAGGATGCAATGCAAAGGGCAAGGTTATATGATACTAATTGATAGATACCAATTAAAACTTTACTTAAAAGCTTGTCTTGCCCTTGCAAATGTCCCCATGTGATATTATGGATTTAAAGCCTAGCTTTCTAAAAAAAATTCTCCCATTACTTAGACTAATCCATAATTCACTTTCCTCCCTTTCTCGGACCATTACCACTTGTAGACATCAACTTGATGCTTGCCTTTGGTCCTTCAAATTCCCCCCCTTTGGCATCAAACACCGAAAAGGAAGACATTAGCAGCACAAGGGAGGGTCAAATTTCGTGATCCTTTGTGTATAGAGTGAAATGGATCACAAAATTTGACTCTCACATTATATAGACTAAGCCCCCCTAAATATATGCATACATATGGTAGAAAGCAAATCATATGCATAGTTAGCAATTTATTGTACAAGAGAGTTTAATCTATATAATGCATGGAGAAAGCATATAAATGTGAAATGAAATCAACATGATGACGCTAATTGAAGAATGATGCTTAACCCCGGGGACTCCAATTTCCTTACAATGAGACTACTACACAGGTGATAGTTTTGAAAAATTGATACCATTTGAAAAAGTGTTAGTCTCAAGGCATCCAAGTTGTAGAAATACTCCCCCTAAATATGTGCACACAAATGTGGAACACTTGGTAGGAATCATGCACATTGATTTTAGAATCAATATACCACTTGAAAGATGACATCTCATGAATGTGAGAATCATTTTCAAAAATGATATTTGGGAGAGATTATCTACAATTTGGACTTTGGCACATATTAGATAAACAAAAGTAAGACAAGCTATGTGCCGTGCTCCTAAACAATTTTAAACCATGTAGGTTTGCTCCAAGGGTTGATAATGAAACCGAGCAAGCCTACCATATGATATACCTATTGAATGCATGACAAAATATTTGAGCATGTAAATGCAAACATAAGCATGAAAGATAACTAGATGCTTTAAGAGTAAATCAATTGAAAAACAATACCAATTGAAACAAATACTAATTGAAAGTAATGACATCTAGTTACCTAACATGGGAAGGGGAATTTGGGTCCATAGTATTCACTAACCCACTTGGCAATGATTTTGTCCATCATGATGCACCCCATGAAATGCACCCAAACTTTGCCAAGTCTCCAAATTCCCCGAAGTCCGACGGACTTCTCACTTCCCTTTCAGGATCCAAACCTTCTTGGTGCTCTTCATGTTGGAAATGATTTCCTTTGGCACCCAAAAGCGTTTGACCCTATTGTTGGCTTGCTTGTTCACCTTGATGGCCACCACCTTGTCATTTTTCTTCTTCTTCAAGAGATAAGGTGTGGAGGCCTTCTTGTCCACCTTATTGGTGTAGGTGTTGGAGAGCTTGCTTGTTTGCTTTTTCTCTTTCTTCTTTGCTCCTCCCCCATTCTTCACCTTGCACTCATAGGACTTGTGACCTTCCTTGTGGCACACGTAACAAACCACGGTTTGTCCTTCATCAAGCTTCTTCACTCCCTTGACGGTGTTATCTTGATGAAGTTGGGTTTGCTTCGCCTTGCCTTTCACTTGAGTCAAGTCCTTGGTGAGGCGAGCTACTTCTTGCTTGAGTTGCTCATTCTCCTTTGCAACCTCTTGTGTGCATGTATCTACAACAACTTTCTCAACACAAACTTGGTTGCACAAAGGTGAGTCTAAACATAAATCATTGCAAGAAGTAGAGGCATCCTTTTTAGACATGTTAAAGATAGAACTCTTTTTTTAGATGCCTTGGTGGGGGTTGTGCTAACGGCTTCAAGATTAGCAACTTTATTAGTTAGCTCATCACAATGTTTGCACATGGTTTCCATTTTAGCAAGCAAACTATTATATGCTTCTTGTGAGCTAACTAACTTTTCTTTTCAAGTTGCTCATCATTGATTGTGCATGCATTTGAGCACTAGTCTCAAGTTTCTCAATTTTAGTAGATAGTTCAACATTGAGATTAGCAAAGTTCTCATATTGTTCAAGCAAGGTTTTGTATGCTTTTTGTGAACTATCTAGCTTTTCTTTTAAACTTTTGAGCTTCTTTTGTTGACTAGTGCAAGCTTTAGCAAACTTAAGATTTTCTTGCACAAGTTCATGATAAGAAGGCATGTCATCATCACTATCACTCTCACTAGAGGAAGAGCTTTCGTTACCTCGTGCCATAAGACACACACGAGAAGAGCTTGATGATGATTGCTTGCGGCCTCGCCTCTTGTGATGGGGTTCTTCTTCACTTGAAGAATCATCCCATGATCTTATTTATGTGAGGGCTTGGTTCTTGCATGCCTTCTTCTTTGTCTTGGGTGTGGGCTTGTTTGGACAAACTTCCACAAAGTGCCCCAACTCGCCGCATCCATAGCATCCTCTCTTTCTTTGCTCTTTTCTTTGATTTGAGAAAATGAAATCTTGAATTTGGATGGGCACACCCTTGACATTGAGCCTTTGGATCATCTTCTCCACCTTGTTGATCACTTTGATTGATTCTTCATCAAGATTGGAGGTGGAGGAGGAAGATTGATCATCACTTGAATCTTCATCATCATCATCATTGTCCTCATCTTCTTCTTCATCTTCGCTTGAGGAACTTGAGCTTGGGCTTGTCTCAACTTGCTTGCCCTTCATCTTCTTTTTCTCGCTACAAGTGAGAGCTTTGCCTTTGCTTGATGAAGAAGCTTCTTCTTGACCCATCTTACGTGACATTTCAAATGCCACTAACTTGCCAATGGCTATGCCTGGGGTCATATTGCTCAAGTCCTCCATGTTGTGAAGGATGGTGATGATGCTTGCATATTTCTTTTGTGGTAGCACGGAGATGATCTTCCTCATGATGTCCGCATCATCTAGCTTTAATAATCCTATAGAATGGAGCTCATTGATAATTAGATTCAAACGAGAATACATATCATGAACAAGCTCATCATCATTCATAGTAAAGGAATCATAGTTTTGCTTTGCTAGACAATGTTTTTGCTCACGGACATTGCTTGTGCCGTCATGGAGCTCTTGGAGTTTTAACCAAATTTCATGTGCCATATTTAAAGTGAATACTTGGTTGAAAACATCCATACTAAGTGATTCAAACAAGCAATTTTTAGCTCTAGCATTGAAGTGCATTTCTTTTTCATCACTCTTTGTGGGGTTTTCGGGATTCTTGATGGGTTTCATCCCATCACGAGTGACTCTCCATACACCCAAATCAACTGCCTCAAGGTGGCAAGCCATTCTAGCTTTATAGTATGGGAAGTTAGTGCCGTCAAAGTGCGGAGGCCTAGCGGTATCCATCCCAACCACTCTAAATAGCGTCGGCTCACCGGCGGTTAAGCCAAAGGTCCAAATTGAGCCAACCGGCTCTGATACCAATTGAAGGGACCGTGACGCCTAAGAGGGGGGGGGGTGAATTAGGCAACTTAAAAATTCTACTTCAAAACTATGGCCTCTTTTTCTAACCCTAGCAAAACCTATGCAATAGATAAACTATCTAGATGTGCAACTATGGTTTTGCTAGTGTGTTGCTATCTCTACCGCAAACGTAGTAAAGTAAACAATGTAAATGCGGAAGCTAAAGAGCAAGGTAGAGATATGCAAACTCCCGTCGACGACTCCGGTATTTTTACCGAGGTATCGAGAAGCGCGCAAGCTTCCCCCTAGTCCTCGTTGGAGCCCCTCGCAAGGAATCCCTCGCAAGGGCCAAGCTCCCGGTCGGGTAACTCCGTGGATAGCCTCGGGCCTTCCCCATGTGCAAGTGGGTCTCTGACGTGCCTTCCGGCAAGCCTCTCCTGGATGCTCCTCGCTGTCTTCACTATCAAGCTTCCGGCCAAAACACCGCGGGCCTTGTTCCATCGGGTACACGGTGGCGGCCACACCACAAACGCGGTTGGTGTGATCTCGCAAGACTTCAATCCCCTCCGATGTACAACACTTGTGCTCGCAAGCACGGGGTAGCAAGAGGTATGCAAACCTCACTAAACACTAGGCCTAAACCTAGAGCAAGCGCACAAGCGGTGGTCTAATCAACCTAAGCACTTCGCAAAGCACCTACGCTAATCACCTGATGAATCACTAAGCACTATGCAAGTGGAGATCACTAAAATGGTGTATCAACACCCTTGGTATGTTTCCTCAGCTCCACACTTCTCAAATGGCCGGTTGGGGGTTGTATTTATAAGCCCCACTGAGAAAGTAGCCGTTGGGGTCAGATTCCCACGAAACTGCTACTGATCGGACGCTGAATTGTCCTGACCGGACGCGTTCGGTCGTCCTGACCGTTGAGCCGGCAATATACTGATCAGACGCTGGCCAGTGTCCGGTCGCCTGCCACCGGACGCGTCCGGTCTAGATTTGTCGCTCTGGAACCTCTCTGTACTCGATCAGACGCTACTTCCCTGCGTCCGGTCGGTTTCGCCGCCCACGTCCGATCATCCCGACTGTAGAGCCGCCTACGTCCGGTCGTCCCGACTGCAGAGCCGCCTACGTTCGGTCGTCCCGACTGCCGAGCCACCAGCGTCCGGTCCAGCGTCCGATCGCCTCTACGAGCTCGTTTCTTCGCGATCTTGCGTACGGCTTGGTTCTAATCTTCATGCTTGGACTTTGCTTGATCTCTTGGGTCTTCTCTTGTGCTCCTAAGGTCTTGCTTGAGGTGTTGATCATCGGATCATAACATTGCCTTCGTCCAAGTTATGTCTTGCACCCTATTGAACTACAAAACAAACACTTGCAAATTCATTAGTCCAATTTGGTTGTGTTGGTCATCAAACACCAAAATCCAAAGTAAATGGGCCAAGGGTCCATTTTCCTTACACGCGCTATGTCCCCATTGTGTCGACCAACACTTGGTGGTTCGGCGGCTAAGAGGTGTTGCACGAACCTCGTCCACACAATCGGACACTGCAAGAACCTACCCACAAGTGAGTTAACTCACTGACATGAGCAATCCACTAGAGTTATCTTTCGGCGCTCTGCCGGGGAAGGCACAAGACCCCTCACAATCACCGGATATGGCCACGAACAATCACCAACTCGTGCCAATCCTCCTCCGCTGCTCCAAGCTGTCTAGGTGGTGGCAACCACTAAGAACAACAAGTGAATCCCGCAGTGAAACATGAATGCCAGGTGCCACTAGATGCAATCACTCAAGCAATGCGCTTGGATTATCTCCCAATCTCACAATGATGATGAAACAATGATGGAGATGAGTGGGAGGGCTTTGGCTAAGCTCAAAAGGTTGCTATGTCAATGCAAATGGCCAAGGGAGTGAGCTTGAGCCAGCCATGGGGCTTAAATAGAAGCTCCCATGAAATAGAGCCGTTGTACCCCTTCAGTGGGCACAACACGGGGTGACCGGACGCTCCGGTCAAATCGACCGGACGATGGACCCCAGTGTCCGATCACGCGATGCATGCCACATGTCCCTCAGCGTTCAACCGAAGCCGCCCAATCTCAATGGTCAAGTGATGACCGGATGCGTCAGTTAGAAAGTGACCGGACGTAGGACCCGAGCTTCCGGTCGTTTCCAGTAAGGTTCCAAACACGCAAAATCACGACCGGACGCGTCCGGTCATGCTTGACCGGACTCACCTAGCGTCCGATCACTCAATGTCTCCTCTGTGCGCCACCACGTCAGCGTATGCCAGCATTGACCGGACGCACCCTGCCAGCGTCCGGTCACAAGACCGAGACATGTGCTTACTACTGCTACTGATCAGACACAGGACCCCAACGTCCGGTCACTGCACCACCAGCGTCCGGTCACTCTGTGAACCCCTGTCTTTTCTGTATAGGGCGCCAGTGGCACCGTCGGACTGTCCGCACTCTACGGGCAGACACTCTGCCGGTGAAATTTCCAACCCTTGCTCAAATGTGCCAACCACCAAGTGTATCACCTTGTGCACATGTGTTAGCATATTTTCACAAATACTTTCAAGGGTGTTAGCACTCCACTAGATCCTAAATGCATATGCAATGAGTTAGAGCATCTAGTGGCACTTTGATAACCGCATTTCAATACGAGTTTCACCCCGCTTAATAGTACGGCTATCTAACCTAAATGTGATCACACTCGCTAAGTGTCTTAATCACCGAAACAAAATGGCTCCTACTATTTATACCTTTGCCTTCAGTCTTTTGTTTTTATCTTTCTTCTTTTCCAAGTTCAAGCATTTGATCATCACCATGCCATCACCATCGTCATGATCTTCGCCATTGCTTCATCACTTGGAGTAGTGCTACCTATCTCATAATTACTTTGATAAACTAGGTTAGCACTTAGGGTTTCATTAATTAACCAAAACCAAACTAGAGCTTTCAATCTCCCCCTTTTTGGTAATTGATGACAACGCTTTCACAAAGACATGAGTTGAAATTTAATTGAATCTATGTTGCTTGCCCAAGCATATTTACCATGTGTAAAGGATATGGACAAGTTTCATGAATCCCAAATGGTAGCAATTGCTTCCCTTATATATGTGCTAAGAGTTTGGATTGTAGCTTGCACATATGCTTAGATAGGAAATATAGGAGACAATTTCTAACGTATGATGCTAGGGTATAAGAGATGGACATTTGAAGCGTGATACCAATCGGAGTGCACCAATATACCATCCTTAGCACCATTAGTAACTGATGTAGACTAGGCCCGATCTTCCGAAAGGTATGATAGCGTCGATTGGTGGAGACTCAACATTCACGATCTAGGCTTCAAACCAAGACTGATTCGGACCCCCGCAATCGTTACACCACTGCTCCGTTGGTTATCAACCACGCGAACACAATTGACCTCGCTGAGAAGGCTTTCCTGCAAGCGAATCGAGAACACAAGCAAGAACGGGATGAACGCAATCTGAAATTGCAAATAAATATGAGGCTTATGATAACAAGAAGGAGTTCAAGTCTTTATTCAAAAGGACTAATCGCCACAGGCGAACAAGATCAAGAACTGGGGCCCTAGTTCACAGCAAGCAGCCTTGGTGGCACAGTTGCAGCAAAATAATGTCTGTTTCATGAGGAAATCAAGAACTAAACAAAACCCAAACCCTAAGGAGAGCGACGGCTGGTATTTATAGAGTCTTGGACGTCACCCCCCCTGGACGCGCCCCCTAATGGGCCCAAACACGATACACGGTCCAACGGACCAAAAGACGGTGTCGCAGCACCCTGACAGATTCTAGATGCTGACTTGTTTTGACGATTCCCGTTGATTCCGAAGGTATTTTTACATGATACCAATTGGGTTGGCTTCCTTATCCAATTAGCTTTCCATCCATATGTGGATCATCAAAAACGGAGTCCGGATGCGTCCTGGGTGATCAGTTTAAGACAGACTGGTCCTGGAGGCCGAGACAGACTCAAACTTGAGTTGCTTTGGGCCTCCACCTCGGGGACTCGAACCGAATTAGCCTCGGACCTCCTTCTTGACTTGGACACCCTTGCTGGCCTCCTACCCCTCCATACCATGTGCCAAACATGGTCATATACATGGGTGTCATGTCCTCATCAGTAACTATATATACACAAAAACTAGAATACCCCATGAGATCAACATTACAAGCAAGGGTCTAGTTTCCATAAAATTAACATAAGTCTAGTTACTTTAGCCTATGCATGCTAGTTTTTCATTTCACCATTCAAGCATATAACTAGCATACACCACACAAGCAAGGATATTGAAATTTAAAACTTTTGCTATGCAAGCAAATATATGAAATGCACATCAAAATGCAATATACAAGTTTATGAGCTTGCTCCCCCTACTTGTGTGCATTTTTTATTTTCCCCCTTACAATGTCATTTCATTTGTTTGGTTCTCCTATCTTACTATCTTTGTGAATTTCTCTCCCCCTTTGTCAACAATTAGCACAAAAGGTGAGCTCAAATTATAGATAGGTTGGGGTGAAACCATGTGAAATGAGGATCATTTTTTCCCAATTTGGATCAATCTAGATTACTTGCAAAAGATATTTAACTCGGTTTGATCCAAGGACAAGCTTCTTCACACCTCCAAATAAGGGTTATCTTGTACCATGTTGAGTTAAACACTTATAGCTTATTTTCTAGATCAAACACTAGGTTTACAAGTCCACAAACATGTCATATGCTACCACTAGATCATTTCAAGCATACAAGCAATAGTGGTACCATACAAGCATCAAATTCATTTGATTTTCATGAATGAGCCTATTCAAATGTGAAAAATGTCTATATGCACTAAACATGTCCTTAGCAAGGATGTATGTCATGCCAATCAACTTTTACCTTGGATTGCTCGAAGGAGAGGCATGTCATATAAGTGGGGGTGCATCAACACATATTGGAGAAGTCAAGTATGTTCAATTCATTCCTTAGCTTGCAAAACCTCTTTTCATCAAGTGGCTTGGTGAAGATATCAGCAAGTTGATCTTCGGTGCCCACACTCTCAATGCAAATGTCCCCTTTTTGTTGGTGATCTCTTATGAAATGATGGCAGACATCAATATGCTTTGTTCTTGAATGTTGAACCAGGTTGTTGGTGAGCTTTACGACACTCTCATTGTCACATAGCAATGGCACTTGCTTGAATTTGATTCCAAAGTCACTCAAAGTAGCCTTCATCTAAAGTAATTGAGCACAACAACTACCGATCGAAATGTACTCTGCTTAGGCGGTTGAAAGTGCTACACTATTTTGCTTCTTTGATGACCATGACATAAGTGATCTTCCCAATAGTTGACATGTGCCCGATGTGCTCTTTCTCTCAACTTTGCCTCCCGCATAATCGGAGTCTGAATATCCAATCAACTCAAATCTAGCTCCTTTGGGATACCACAATCCAACATTTTGTGTATGCTTCAAGTACCTCAATATTCTCTTTGTTGCTTTCGAATGACTTTCTCTTGGTGAGGCTTGGAATCTAGCACACATGCATACACTAAACATCACATCCGGCCTTGATGCGGTCACATAGAGTAGGCTTCCAATCATAGACCGATACATCTTTTGATCCACCATGTTGCCACTAGCATCACTATCCAAGCTTCCACTTGTCCCCATTGGTGTACTAATAGCTTTAGCATCATCCAATCCAAACTTCTTGAGCATGTCCTTGATGTACTTGCCTTGACTCACGAATGTGCCATTCTTCATTTGCTTGATTTGAAGACCAAGGAAGTAACTAAGCTCTCCAATCATAGACATCTCAAACTCACTTGCCATCATCTTGCCAAACTCTTCACCAAAATCTTGATTTGTTGACCCAAATATGATATCATCAACACAGATTTGCATTACAAACAAGTCATTTCCAAGCTTCTTGGTGAAGAGAGTGGTGTCAACCTTTCCCATCTTGAATCCCTTAGAGAGTAGAAAATCTCTCAATCTCTCATACCATGCTCTAGGTGCTTGTTTTAATCCATACAAAGCCTTTCTCAACTTGTAAACATGGTTAAATATAAGTTTAGGAACATGTTGATGCACTCATGCTGGAGCATATGTTATTTGTGATTGCCTAGTTTTTGTTGCAAGAGAAAAGGAGTTTAAATTCTATTTGGATTTGCTTTGAAAAATTTCTGGAAATAAAAAGAAAAGGGAGAAGCTCTTTTCCTTACTGTTCCTGGCCGCGAGGCCCATTCCTCCTTGATTTGGCCTGCTCGGCCTCTCCTTCACTCTGGCCCGAGTGGCCTTTTCCTTGTGCTGGCCACAGTGGTCTTCTGGGCCATTCTTCTGGCCCAGTCCAGCAGCGCCGCCACTTTCTTCTTGGGCCAAGCCGAAGCCTAGCAGCCGCGCAGCGTCAGCCCACGAGCGACAGTAGCAGCAGCCCGCCTCCTTTCTCCTCTCTATCTCGCTGATGAACTGGGCCCGCACGTCAGTGTCGCCTTCTTCCCTGAGTCGGAGTTGAGCCGAACCCGGCACCGACCCATCCACATGATTTCCTTGCGCGTTGGTGCAATCCGTGTGTCCGAGTCCCTATAAAGCTCAAACGACCCCGTCCGCGACGCCCTTTGCAGCCCTAAGCAACCCACCGCCATGCTCTTGAGCAGCAGAGCAGCTGGAAACCCTAATCGCCGCAGCCGCACACGATTTGTTGTTCGTGTGATTTCGCCGACCCCGTAAGCTCCTGGACGAGCTCCGCATTGCCTTAGTGAAGCCGCCAATTCTTTTCTTTCGTCGTCCTGCACCTTGCTCCGCTCTCACCAGCTTGCCGAACTTGTAGGTCCGTCGTCGCGAGCCGGCCGTTCACCTCAGTCCCTCCCCGACCACATCTTCTTGCTTGGTGAGATCCCCGTCTCCTCCTTTGTCGTTTGGCACCGAAATCATTGAAAATCGTGGCCTATAGCGCTCGGTATGAGTTCGCCGGCGAGGTCCTCGGTTTTCCCGGCAATGGCGCCGCTGCCGGTTGTTTCTTCTCCGTCCGGCCGTCGCCCCTCATCTAATCTGGTCCGTCCATATTGGATCGGATGGCCAGCAGTGGCCGGTACCCTTTCGCGGGGAATAATTGCTAAAGAGCCCCTGAGCTCTTTAGATTTTGAACCCGCAGTCCAAAGCGTATTCCAGAGAATACGTTTTCTCTTTTGGAAAATGTATTTTTCATTTAACAGATTCAAAATCAAGTTCCATCTAATTACAGTTTTGCCACTGATTTCAAAAGCTTATAAAATGCTCATTTTAACTCCAATTCGATCCGTTCAAATTGCGTTGGATTCGTAATCTCATGATCTACGTGTTAGTGTCCTTGTTAGCTCAGTTCTAGTTTTAAATTTCGAGTTCATGTTTAATGCATTAATAGTTTATAGGAAAACTTGGAAAATTCATATCTTGCTCGTTTTAGATCCAAATTCGGTGAATTTCGCGTCTATGTGATCGTAGGGACGAGTAGAATGTTTTATGCACTTTTCAAACTGTTTTCTTGCTGGTGGTGTATTGTTCTAATTATAGCCTTTGTTTGCTTCGTGTATGATTGCTCGGATGATTGTATGTTTCTGCTTGGTGTTGTTGATCGAGTTCAGACGGTGAGGTTTACGTTGGTGATCAAGAGAACTTCTACGACCAGCAAGACCAGCAAGACTTTCAGGAGAACTTTGATCAAGGCAAGTATAGCTAAGGACCTTCCTTGTTGTCCTATTCATGATGCTCGCTAAAATACATATGCATGTGTCTTCCTTGCTACCTATGGTAGGATTTCCTAGATTTTGAATACTCAATTACCTTGTCACCCTGGGAGGTTTGTATTGGGTAGTTCTATTGCTAGTGCAACAATCATGATCTTGAAACTTGATTAATGAATATGCTATAAACAAAAACAAGATGACTTTTTAGCAACAGAAGGACTTGTCTTGTAACTGATTATCCAGGATTTAACGTACAGTTGTGAGGGCTATATGGCTCTAGCTCTAGTTGCTTGAGAAACCCTTTTCTAGTTGGTTAGAGGTCTGCGAGTTGGGTATAGGACAGCCTCTGTCCTGTTGAGCCTAGCTATGGAAGTGGCCTTTTATATTATTGGAAGGGGGGGTTCCTATATCTGATGACCCTGCGGCCCTGGCCGGTTAGACGAGCTCTTGGGTGGCTTTATATGGTTTCTGGTGTTTTGGGAGTAATTAACCCACTCATTTGGGAAACATGACTCACAGTGAAAGTGTACACCTCTGCGCAGAGTTAACAAACTGGTATACTAGCCGTGCTCACGGATACGAGCGACCTTGGAACACTTACATTAAGGGATAATGACTTTTACTTGTTAAGATGATCATTTATGTTAATTGTTTAAGATATTGATTATTCATGTTCATTGATCATGTGTTATGGGATTAATGCTACCTTGATGTTAATAAATGCTAAACTTGATGATGACTTAAATGCTAACCGCAGTAAACCAGTGTCAGCTAATTGAGCCTCATGAACCCTTAGTTATCTTGTTAAGTACGACATGTACTTATGCCTTGCTTTATCTTTTATGTTGGAAAAATCCCGGATGGGTAACAGATCAAGATTGGATTGAAGATTACCGTGATGAGTATTAGGCTTGGTGTCCACCAGTTGACGTCCCTGTTGGAGCTTCCGCAAGAGAGTTATCTTAGCAGCTATTATATCTATGTTTGAGACTATGTGATGAATATTTATTCGCTATGTAATAAACATTGTGTTGGTACAATTCACAATTTGTCCACTTATGTGTGCGACCGTTCCTGGGTGCACATAAGACTTTTATACATCCTCTTTTATTCTTAAAATTGGGTGTGACAGATTGGTATCAGAACACTGTTGACTGTAGGACGCAAGCCTAGTTAGAATGGTCGTTTTTAGCTTCCTTTGCTTCACTTGTTTCATGCTTTCCACCTCAATCTTGCTATTTGCTAAGTTTTTGTGCTTCTTTTATCTTATTCTATTATAAAATCAATTGATTCTATTCTAATTAATTTGAAGCTTCTGTAGATGACACGTGACCGCAAGTCTGCCCGCTTGTACGTTGGAGGCTTTCAACCACAGCGTGTCGTGTATGAGCCAATGGAGCCTAGAGAGGACGTCCAGAGGAAGAACTGGAAGAATGAAGTTGGAGAAGAGGTCCATTCTTCGCCAACTCCGATAGCTCAATCCCCAGCACGTGTGGAGGCCATTGACTTGACCAATGATGGTGAAGATGAAGTACTCCAGCCACTGCCACGTATAGGTTGGACTGACAAGCTAAGCGTCAAGAAGCCTGATGACAATGCCTTCTACCATGACTTGCTGACAATTATGTTGGAGTGCTATTATCCAGACCTGCAAGCCACTCTGGAGTATCACACTACGGAGCACAGTCACCCTCTGATTGGTTCATCTTGGGATACTCGGTTGCTGATCAAGACCCCGAATACTCGCAAGATAGATGCAGTTGTCACCCACCATGTAAGTCGAGCTACCGCGGAAAGAAGCATGGAGGATGTTGCTTCCGTTGCACTTGCCTACTACCGTGGTCGTCTCTCTGATGATAAGAAGGACGATGGACTCTTGTATTACCCATGCTATCTTCCGAAGGAAAATAGTTGGACCATAGAGGTTGTGGTAAAAGGATCGAAGACTCTTGAGGCCACCGTTGAGTTAAACCGTGAACTTACAAATAAGGTGGGAGCGTTGGAAGGAGAGCTGAAGAAGGCACAAGACATGATCAAAGAATACCAGAAAGAGATTGATGGCCTTAACGCTGAGTTAGGCCGTCCCAAGCTATTTGAGAAGTTAGATGAGCCCTCCACCAAGAAGAACGCCACCCCTTAAGTTTATGAAACCATTGTAATAGGCACGTTTTTAGTATCGTGAGTCGAGTCGAGTCTTTTAAGTGTTTGTGAACTATTGGTGTGCTTGCTGGATTATTATTGTGATTTATGTGTGATTTGGATCTTTGTGATGAGTGCTGGAACTTTGTGGGCATGTCCACGAGTTCCTTAGTTAAAAATATTAAGGTTAAAAGTGCTATAATAAATAGTTTGGGTTGGTCTATCCTGTCTCTTGGCTTGCTGTTTTCTGGAGCAGTCAGTGATGTTTTGGTTATAACTTTTCACCTGTTCGAGCAATGGTCATGAAATTTTACTGGGAGTATATAGACTTCTGTGCCTTTCCAATGGCACAAGAATCACCTTTTTATCTGTTCGTATCTGAGAGTTATGACTGTCACAATATGAACTTCTGTGCTGTCTGGAATCTGAGGACAGTTTCTGTTGTGGTCTGTTTTTTATTAATGTAACGTCAGAATCAGAAAATGTGGTATAAATGAAAGTTGTAGATAATTTCTTAAGCTTTCCAACCGTATAAAGATCATCTTATTTGGATATCTGGAACTCGAGTTATGACAGTTTTTCTGACCTGCTGATTCTGCATCACGTCCAGAAATTTTCAGAATTGCCTACCTCTTACATATTGGTGATGTTTCATGTTGGATTACAGATGTCTGGCCGTGGAAGAGGTAGAGGACGTGGGAGAGGTGCTCCACCACCCCCACCACCAACCATGACCGCAGCAGAGGTGTTGGCGATGCAAGGACAGTTCATGCAGTCGATGATGCAGTTCTTTCAGAACCAACCTATTGGAGCACCAGCACCTCCACCACCAAGAGACAAGCGGGGGGAATTCATGCAAGGACATCCTCCAGTTTTTTCTCATGCCGCTGACCCCTTGGAGGCAGATGATTGGCTACGCGCAGTGCAGAAACAACTCAACATCGCTCAGTGTGATGATCAACAAAAGGTGTTGTATGCATCGGGACAGCTTCAGGGAGCAGCTCAAACTTGGTGGGAGTCATATCAGTCTATTCGTCCCAACAATGCTCCTGCTATCACTTGGCTAGAATTTGTGAGGGATTTCAAGGCACACCATATTCCAGATGGTTTGATAGAGCTCAAGCAGGAGGAATTTAGATCTCTCATGATGGGTTCTATGTCCGTCAGTGAGTATCACGACAAGTTTGCTCAGTTGGCTCGCTATGCTCCTAATGACGTGAGGGAGGATGCAGATAAGCAACGTCTCTTCCTCAAAGGAATTTACTATGATCTAAGGTTGCAGTTGGCTGGTAACACATATGCTAATTTCCAGCAGTTGGTGAATCGCGCTATTGTGCTTGACAATATGCGATTGGAGAGGGACAGGAAGAGAAAGATGAAGGGACAGGCCTCCGGAAGCAACACACGCCCACGCTATAATAATCAGCAGAGGTATCAAGGTCCAGTCAGTCAGTGGAACTGTGGTCAGTTTCCACAATGCTCTCAGAACCAACAACAGAATTGGAACCAGCGTACACCGCAGCAAATGGGCAATCAGACTCCACGCCAGGGAATGCCCAACAGCACCCCGATGAAGAGCAGTGCACCTAGTACTCCCAATAGGTGTTTCCGGTGTGGAGATGTGGGACACTATGCTAACCATTGCCCTCAGAAGCCGAATCAACAAACACCTCAGAGGCAGAATATCAACCAGAAGCCCGCATACAACACTGGAAGAGTGAACCATGTGGCGCCTAAGACTGTGGTTGGAGCACCAGAAGTTATGATGGGTACGTTCAACATCAACTCTATCCCCGCTAATGTTCTTTTTGACTCTGGAGCTTCGCATTCTTTTATTTCACAAGCATTTGTTAGAACACATAGCATACCTTTAATTGCAATGAAGACTCAAATGCTAGTAAATTCACCGGGGGGATCAATACCAGCTGCACATTGTTGCCCTTCAGCAAGTCTTACCTTAAGGGGGGTAGACTTCACAGTCAGTCCTATTGTGTTGAGAACTTTTGGGATCGATGTGATTCTGGGTATGGATTGGATGAAAGAACACCGAGCTATGATTCAGTGTCAGGAGAGAGTTGTAGTAGTGACAACACCAAAGGGAGATCGAATCAGTGTTGGCATGACAGTGCAACCACCACCAACAGCTACAGTGAATCAACTAGATGATGATGCTAATCCTCAGGACCATGTTGTGGAGGAGTTTCTAGATGTCTTCCCCGATGATTTGCCAGGTATGCCACCTGACCGTGACATTGAGTTTATAATTGAATTATTACCTGGTACTGCACCTATAGCTAAGAGACCATATAGAATGGGGGTTAACGAATTAGAAGAACTTAAGAAATAATTGAAAGAGTTGTCAAATAAAGGTTTCATACATCCTAGTGCATCACCTTGGGGAGCGCCTATGATCTTTGTTGACAAGAAGGATGGAACACATCGTATGTGTGTGGATTATCGATCTCTTAATGAGGTAACTATCAAGAACAAGTACCCGTTGCCTAAAATTGATGACTTGTTTGATCAGTTGAGAGGTGCTTGTGTGTTTTCTAAGATTGATCTACATTCTGGTTATCATCAGTTGAAGATTCGGAATACTGATATACCAAAAACAGCTTTTACTACGAGGTATGGGTTATATGAGTATACAGTTATGTCATTTGGTTTGACCAATGCACCTGCCTACTTTATGTATATGATGAATAAGGTGTTTATGGAGTATCTTGATAAGTTTGTGGTAGTATTCATTGATGACATATTGGTATTCTCTAAGACTAAAGATGATCATGCTGAACATCTGAGATTGGTGCTACAGAAGCTTAGAGAGCATAAGCTATATGCTAAGCGTAGTAAGTGTGAATTCTAGTTAAGAGAAGTCTTTTTTCTTGGACATGTTGTTTCTAATGGTGGTATAGCAGTGGATCCAGGCAAGGTGAAGGATGTACTGAATTGGAAGCCACCTACTGATGTAAGTGAGATCCGTAGCATTCTTGGTTTAGCTGGTTATTATCGAAGATTCATTGAAGGTTTCTCCAAGCTTGCTAAACCCATGATAGCCCTGTTAGAAAAGAATGCTAAGTTTGAGTGGTCTAGTAAGTGTCAAGCTAGTTTTGAGGAATTAAAGAAGCGGTTGACAACAGCTCCAGTGCTGATTTTGCCTGATCTAAATAAGAAGTTCTCTATCTATTGTGATGCGTCTCGTCAAGGTTTGGGATGTGTTCTTATGCAAGAAGGTAGGGTTGTTGCTTATGCATCTAGACAGCTGAGGAAACATGAATTGAATTATCCTACTCATGATTTAGAGTTAGCAGCTGTGGTTCATGCATTAAAGATCTAGAGACATTATCTGATTGGGCATAAGAGTGATATCTTTACCGATCATAAGAGTTTGAAGTACATATTCACTCAGACGGATCTGAATTTGAGACAACGTCGTTGGTTGGAACTGATCAAGGATTATGATCTGGAGGTGCACTATCATCCTGGTAAAGCGAATGTTGTGGCTGATGCACTTAGTAGGAAGAGATATGCCAATGAGCTTGAGATGGCGCCTGTGCCAGAAGAGTTATGTGAAGAGTTTCAGCACTTGAACCTTGGTATTGTTTATAATGCTATGGAGATAGAAGTGACACCTACACTAGAGCTTGAGATACGTAAGGGTCAGTTGGAGGATGAGAAACTAAGGGAGATAGCAGGTAATGTAGTGCTTGGGAAAGCTCCAGGCTTCAGCACAGATGAGAATGGGACTCTATGGTTTGGGAAAAGAATCTGTGTGCCTGAAGTGAAAGCCATTCGTGATGCAATTCTATGTGAAGCACATGATTCAACTTATTCTATCCATCCTGGCAGTACTAAGATGTATCTGGATCTTAAAGAGAAGTATTGGTGGTATGGTCTGAAGAAAGATGTAGCTGAGTATGTTGCTATATGTGATACTTGTCAGAGAGTGAAAGCTGAGCATCAGCGACCTGCAGGATTGTTGCAACCTATGAAGATACCTGAGTGGAAGTGGGAAGAAGTTGGTATGGACTTCATAGTGGGGTTACCATGTACTCAGAGAGGTTATGATTCGATATGGGTGATTGTGGATTGTTTGACTAAGGTTGCTCACTTCTTACCTGTCAAGACCACTTATAGAGGACCAAAGTTAGCAGAACTATACATGGAAAGGATAGTGAGTCTGCATGGTGTTCCAAGGAAGATTGTGTCTGATAGAGGTTCACAGTTCACTTCTCATTTTTGGAAACAGGTACACACTTCGCTGGGCACAAAGTTGAATTTTAGCACAGCCTACCATCCTTAGACTGATGGACAGACAGAGAGACTTAATCAGATTTTAGAAGACATGTTGAGAGCATGTGCGTTGCAGTATGGTACTAGTTGGGATAAGAGTTTGTCTTACGCAGAGTTCTCATACAACAACAGTTACCAACAGAGTCTCAAGATGTCACCATTTGAAGCTTTGTATGGGCGTAAGTGTAGAACACCTCTATTTTGGAATCAAACAGGTGAAAGTCAAGTGTTTGGACCAGATGTGCTTAGAAACACTGAAGAGCAAGTGAGAAAGATTAGAGAGAATCTGAGAGTGGCACAAACCCGTTAGAAGAGCTATGCAGATAATCGAAGAAGAGACTTGGTATTTGAAGAAGGAGATTATGTCTATTTAAAAGTATCACCTATGAGAAGTGTGAAAAGGTTCAACATGAAAGGTAAACTAGCACCATGGTATGTTGGTCCATTTAAAGTTTTAAAGAGATGTGGAGAAGTGGCTTATCAATTAGAATTGCTTGAGAACCTATCTAGTGTGCATGATGTGTTCCATGTGTCTCAACTTAAGAAGTGTTTGCGTGTGCCTGAGGAGCAATTACCATTTGAGGAACTTGCTGTTAAAGATGATCTGACATATGAGGAGTTTCCAATTAAGATTTTGGATATGGCTAAGAAAGTTACGAGAAGCAGAACGATTAGGATGTGCAAGGTTCAGTGGAATCGGTATTCGGAAGCAGAGGCAACTTGGGAAAGAGAAGATGAATTGAGAAAGACATACCCGCAGTTGTTTGAGTAAGCACAGCCTAATCTCGAGGACGAGATTCTCTTAAGGGGGGTAGATTTGTAACACCCAAAAATTTGCATCAATTTAAAATAGTTGAATTTGATTTTTTTAGTGATTTTGTGAACTTGTCAATATAGTTAAATAAATAATTTTTGTGAAGATAAGATTAAATATAAGTTTAGGAACATGTTGATGCACTCATGCTGGAGCATATGTTATTTGTGATTGCCTGGTTTTTGTTGCAAGGGAAAAGGAGTTTAAATTCTATTTGGATTTGCTTTGAAAAAATTCTGGAAATAAAAAGAAAAGGGAGAAGCTCTTTTCCTTACTGTTCCTGGCCGCGAGGCCCATTCCTCCTTGATTTGGCCTGCTCGGCCTCTCCTTCACTCTGGCCCGAGTGGCCTTTTCCTTGTGCTGGCCGCAGTGGTCTTCTGGGCCATTCTTCTGGCCCAGTCCAGGAGCGCCGCTGCTTTCTTCATGGGCCAAGCCGAAGCCCAATAGCCGCGCAGCGTCAGCCCACGAGCGCCAGCGGCAGCAGCCAGCCTCCTTTCTCGTCTCTATCTCGCTGACGAACCAGGCCCGCACGTCAGCGTCGCCTTCTTCCCTGAGTCGGAGTTGAGCCAAATCCGGCACCGACCCGTCCGCATGATTTCCTTGCGCGTTGGTGCAATCCGCGTGTCCGGGTCCCTACAAAGCTCGAACGACCGCGTTCGCGATGCCCTTTGCAGCCCTAAGTGACCCGCCGCCACGCTCTTGAGCAGCAGAGCCACTGGAAACCCTAATCGCCGTAGCAGCACGTGATTTGTTGTTCGTGTGATTCCGCCGACCCCATAAGCTCCTGGACGAGCTCCGCATTGCCTTAGTGAAGCTGCCAGTTCTTTTCTTTCGTCGTCCTGCACCTTGCTCCGCTCTCACCGGCTTGCCGAACTTGCAGGTCCACCGTCGCGAGCCGGCCGTTCACCTCGGTCCCTCCCCGACCACATCTTCTTGCTTGGTGAGATCCCCGTCTCCTCCTTTGTCGTTTGGCACCGGAATGATTGAAAATCGTGGCCTATAGCGCTCGGTATGAGTTCGCCGTCGAGGTCCTCGGTTTTCCCGGCAATGGCGCCGCCGCCGGTTGTTTCTTCTCCGGCCGGCCGTCGCCCCTCATCTAATCTGGTCCGTCCATATTGGATCGGATGGCCAGCAGTGGCCGGTACCCTTTCGCGGGGAATAATTGCTAAAGAGCCCCTAAGCTCTTTAGATTTTGAACCCGCGGTCCAAAGCGTATTCCAGAGAATACGTTTTCTCTTTTGGAAAACATATTTTTCATTTAACAGATTCAAAATCAAGTTCCATCTAATTACAGTTTTGCCACTGATTTCAAAAGCTTATAAAATGCTCATTTTAACTCCGATTCGATCCGTTCAAATTGCGTTGGATTCGTAATCTCATGATCTACGTGTTAGTGTCCTTGTTAGCTCAGTTCTAGTTTTAAATTTCGAGTTCATGTTTAATGCATTAATAGTTTATAGGAAAACTTGGAAAATTCATATCTTGCTCATTTTAGATCCAAATTCGGTGAATTTCGCGTCTATGTGATCGTAGTGACGAGTAGAATGTTTTTATACACTTTTCAAACTGTTTTCTTGCTGGTGGTGTATTGTTCTAATTATAGCCTTTGTTTGCTTCGTGTATGATTGCTCGGATGATTGTATGTTGCCGCTTGGTGTTGTTGATCGAGTTCAGACGATGAGGTTTACGTTGGTGATCAAGAGAACTTCTACGACGAGCAAGACCAGCAAGACTTTTAGGAGAACTTTGATCAAGGCAAGTATAGCTAAGGACCTTCCTTGTTGTCCTATTCATGATGCTCACTAAAATACATATGCATGTGTCTTCCTTGCTACCTATGGTAGGATTTCCTAGATTTTGAATACTCAATTACCTTGTCACCCTGGGAGGTTTGCATTGGGTAGTTCTATTGCTAGTGCAACAATCATGATCTTGAAACTTGATTAATGAATATGCTATAAACAAAAATAAGATGACTTTTTAGCAACAGAAGGACTTGTCTTGTAACTGATTATCCGGGATTTAACGTACAGCTGTGAGGGCTATATGGCTCTGACTCTAGTTGCTTGAGAAACCCTTTTCTAGTTGGTTAGAGGTCTGCGAGTTGGGTATAGGACAGCCTCTGTCCTGTTGAGCCTAGCTATGGAAGTGGCCTTTTATATTATTGGAAGGGGGGTTCCTATATCTGATGACCCTGCGGCCCTGGCCGGTTAGACGAGCTCTTGGGTGGCTTTATATGGTTTCCGGTGTTTTGGGAGTAATTAACCCACTCATTTGGGAAACATGACTCACAGTGAAAGTGTACACCTCTGCGCAGAGTTAACAAACTGGTATACTAGCCGTGCTCACGGATACGAGCGACCTTGGAACACTTACATTAAGGGATAATGACTTTTACTTGTTAAGATGATCATTTATGTTAATTGTTTAAGATATTGATTATTCATGTTCATTGATCATGTGTTATGGGATTATGCTACCTTGATGTTAATAAATGCTAAACTTGATGATGACTTAAATGCTAACCGCAGTAAACCAGTGTCAGCTAATTGAGCCTCATGAACCCTTAGTTATCTTGTTAAGTACGACATGTACTTATGCCTTGCTTTATCTTTTATGTTGGAAAAATCCCGGATGGGTAACAGATCAAGATTGGATTGAAGATTACCGTGATGAGTATTAGGCTTGGTGTCCACCAGTTGACGTCCCTGTTGGAGCTTCCGCAAGAGAGTTATCTTAGCAGCTATTATATCTATGTTTGAGACTATGTGATGAATATTTATTCGCTATGTAATAAACATTGTGTTGGTACAATTTACAATTTGTCCACTTATGTGTGCGACCGTTCCTAGGGTGCACATAAGACTTTTATACATCCTCTTTTGTTCTTAAAATTGGGTGTGACAAGTTTCTTCTCATCTTCAAAACCGGGAGGTTGATCAACATACACAAGCTCATTGATGTACCCATTGAGAAATGCACTCTTCACATCCATTTGGTACAACTTGATGTTGTGGGCACAAGCATAGGCTAACAAGATCCTAATTGCTTCTAATCTTGCGACCAGAGCATATGTTTCTCCAAAGTCAAGACCTTCAACTTGAGTGTAACCTTGAGCCACTAATCTTGCTTTGTTCCTTATTACTATCCCATCTTGATCTTGCTTGTTCCGAAAGACCCACTTGGTTCCTATCACATTATGATCCTTAGGCCTCTCAACTAACTCCCATACTTGGTTTCTTGTGAAGTTGTTTAGCTCTTCATGCATAGCATTGACCCAATCAACATCCTTCAAAGCTTCATCTATCTTCTTAGGTTCAATGGATGACACAAATGAGTAATGCTCACAAAATGAAGCCAATCTTGATCTAGTTTGCACACCTCTTGAAATATCACCAATGATAGTGTCCAAGGGATGATCTCTTGCAACATTGGTTGGTTGAAGCACTTGCACTTCATTGCTTGCATTTGATAGATCACTTGGTTGAGATGATGAACTAGCCACTTGTTGTTGATCTTGCACTTTGTCATCACTAGTTCTTGCTTGAACTTGATCATGAGAACCTCTAGCTTGCACATTTGAGTTAGAGAGCACTTGATTCTTGTCATCTTCAATATCAATCACCTCTCTAGGCCTTATATCACCAATGTCCATGTTCTTCATTGCATTGACCAATTGAGTGTCTCTTACATCATCTAGATTCTCATCTTCCTCTTGGGAACCATTTGTTTCATCAAACTCCACATCATGAACCTCCTCAAGAGTACCACTAGCTAAATTTCAAACTCTATAAGCCTTGCTAGTAGTGGAGTAACCAAGCAAGAAACCTTCATCACATTTCTTTTCAAACTTGCTCAATCTAGTGCCTTTCTTCAATATGTAGCATTTACAACCAAAAACCCG
The DNA here is from genome assembly GCF_019320115.1 of Miscanthus floridulus. Classification (NCBI taxonomy): domain Eukaryota; kingdom Viridiplantae; phylum Streptophyta; class Magnoliopsida; order Poales; family Poaceae; genus Miscanthus; species Miscanthus floridulus. The sequence continues at coordinate 23,841,746 of NC_089592.1, read as the reverse complement.
AAGGTATGCTATGTTGGGCTTTCTTCCATTCAAAAAGGTCATAAGGTGTCTTCTCCATCTTGGGGTGACAATAGAGTTGGTTGCTATAATAGCAAGCCGTGTTGATTGCTTCAGCCCAAAATGAATGACTCACATTGTACTCACTCAACATTGATCTTGCCATGTCAATCAAAGTTCTATTCTTCCTTTCAACTAAGCCATTTGATTGAGGAGTGTACTTGGCCAAGAATTGATGTCTAATTCCAAATTCATCACACAACTCATCAATTCTAGTGTTCTTGAATTCACTACCATTGTCACTTCTAACTTTCTTGATGGTTGTTTCAAACTCATTGTGAATGCCCTTGACAAATGATTTGAATGTTGCAAACACATCACTCTTGTCAACAAGAAAGAATACCCATGTGTATCTAGTGAAATCATCCACATTCACAAATCCATATTTGTTTCCACCAATGCTTGTGTATGTGGTTGGTCCAAACAAGTCCATGTGCATCAACTCAAATGCCTTAGACATGCTCATCATGCTCTTCTTAGGATGTGTGTTACCAACTTGTTTTCCGGGTTGACATGCACTACATAGCTTATCCTTCTCAAATGTGACATATTTGAAGCCTCTAACTAAGTCATACTTAACCAACTTGTTCAATTGTTTCATTCCAACATGACCAAGCCTTCTATACCATAACCAACCCATGCTAGACTTAGTGATCAAACATGTTGTCAATTGAGCTTCTCTAGCATTGAAATCAACCAAGTATAGATTTTCATATCTAAATCCTTTGAATATCAAGTTAGAGACATCTACACTTATAATCTCTACATCATCCACACCAAATATGCACTTGAAACCAAGATCACACAATTGAGCCACCGACAAAAGGTTGAAGTTCAAGCTTTCTACTAGTAGCACATTGGAAATGCTCAAGTCATTGGATATTGCAATCTTACCAAGCCCTTTGACCTTGCCTTTGCCATTGTCACCAAATGTGATACTATCAATCCCATTGCTCTTGTTTTCATTGATTGAATTGAACATTCTTGGATCACTAGTCATGTGTTGTGTGCACCCACTATCAAGCACACAATGCCTTCCTCCGGCTTTATAATTGACCTACAAAAGAAGATCAATTCTTTTTAGGTACCCAAACCTGCTTGGGTCCTTGAAGGTTAGTTACCAAAGTCTTTGGTACCCAAATGGCCTTCTTCTTTGGGCCCACAATTGGTGTACCAATGAATTTAGCCTTCACACCATTGGCACCCTTAACAAGCATGTAACAAGAATCAAATTTAATTGAGGATACAATAGGTAGCTTGTTCTTGTTAATCTTGCAATATTGCTCTACATGCCCAACTTGCTTGCATCTATTGCAAAACCGACCATTGCCCTTCACAAGTTAACTTTGGGAGTGACAAAGGCCGCCTTGCCTTTCTTGGGGGTATAGCAAAATCCCTCTTTGTTGAGAAAAAACCTTTGGCTACCCAAGCACTTTAGCAAGCGGGCATCTCCACCATAGGCATTGCCTAAGGCATGAGTGAGCTCATTTATCTCCTTCTTGAGGGTCTCATTTTCCACCATTAATGAGGCATCACAAGTGAGACCATCACTCAAAGGTGAAGTAGAAGTAGTAGTGCTACAAGAAGTGTTAGTGGGAGCAACTATAATGGGCTTATAAAAAGATTCATCAATAAGATCACATGTTAGTCCCACATCACATGATACAATCACTTGCTCCTTCTTGGCTTCCTCTTTGACTTGCTTGATGAGAGAGGAGTGAGCTTTCTCAATCTTAGAGTGAGCTTTGCCAAGCTTCTCATAGGCTTCCATTAGCCTCTCATGAGTGGCATTGAGCTCATCAAGGGATTGCTCAAGAAATTTGACTTTCTTGTTCCTTCCTACACTCCTTTCTCTTCATCTCAAAGCAAGTATGCACTTGCTCACACATGTCCATGAGCTCCTCCTTGGAGTACTCCTCATCATCATCATCATCACTCCTACAAGCATCACTTTCACATTCATCATCATCACTCACATCATATTTTACCTTGGTAGGTTTTGCCATGAGGCATGTCGAAGGAGTGTCGAAGATGGAGGGCTTGTTGTTGATGGCGATGCTTGCTAGTGCTTTCTTGATAGATTTCTTGCCATCATCACTAGAGTCATCACTATCCAAAGAGCCATCACTATCCCAAGTGACCACATAGCCTCCACCCTTCTTCTTCTTTTGGAAGGTCATTCTCTTCTCCTTCTTCTCCTTCTTTTCTTTCTTATCCTTCTTGTGCTTCTTCTTCTCATCCTCATCATTGTCACTATTGTAGGGACAATTTGCTACAACATGATCGGGACTCTTGCAATTGTAGCATCTTCTCACATATTCTTTGCTTTTGGTGTGATCTCTTCTCTTTCTTGCACCATAGCACTTCTTCTTCATGAATTTTCCCATCTTGCGTACAAAGAGGGCCATAGCTTCATCATCAATATCACTAAGATCATCATCATCACTTGATTCTTTCTTAGACTTGCCCTTATTCTTGGATGATGATGAGCTAGCCTTGAATGCTATACTCTTCTTCTTCTTTTCGTCTTCTTCCTTCTTGTCATCCTTGTCATCCCCCTCCCTTTCCACATGGTATGTCTCTTGGGTCATGACATCACCTAGTACTTGGTTAGGGGTAATCTCCTTCAATCCTCCTCTTATGATAAGCAATCTCAACATCTCAAATCTTGGAGGTAAGCACATCAAGAACCGATGAGAGACATCATCATCCTTGATCTTCTCTCCCAAGACCTTCAAGTCATTTACAATTACTTGCAACCGATGGAACATTTCCGGAATGCTCTCATCTTCCTTCATCTTGAAGCTTGTCAACTTATCCTTGAGAATGTACAACTTAGCACTCTTCACCGCCGGTGTGCCCTCATATGTTTCCTCCAATCTCCTCCATACCTCATTTGCTCTTTCACAATCCTTGATTTGTTCAAACACCTTGGAATCAATGGCATTGTATATGGTGTTGAGAGCCATTGTATTGCATTGCTTGTTGGTCTTGTCTTGGTTGGTGGGGTCATCGGGATCAATGATAGCATGGTCATTCTTGGTCACCTCCCATACTTGATCATTGATTGAACCAAGATACATCCTCATCTTTCTCTTCCAATAATCATAGCATGTGCCATCAAAGAACGGTGGTTTGCCCCCCACATGATTGAACACAACTTGAGCCATAATTTGACACCGAGGTTGTTAAGCCTTCAATCAAATGGTGACCACGGCTCTGATACCACTTGAAAGGTCCTAATATGGCTAGAGGGGGGGTGAATAGCCTATTTAAAAATCTACAAACCAACTAGAGCAATTTGATTAGTATGACAAATAGCGAAATGCAAACTTGCTCTAGCTCTATAAGGGTTGCAAGCCACCTATCCAACAATTCTAGTTGCTATGATCACTAGGCACACAATTTACTATGTTACTACTCACTAAGAGCTCTCACACTTGCTACACTAAAGAGCTCCAATAGATGAACTTAAAACAACAAAGCAAGCTCTCAATTCTAATTACACTAAAGAGCTTGTCACAACTAGTTTGCAAGAATATAAATGAGTGAGTAGGGTGATTATACCGCCGTATAGAGGAGTGAATCAATCACAAGATGAATATTAAATCAATCACCAGGAGAATACCAAAGGGCAAGAGACAACCAATTTTCTCCCAAGGTTCACGTGCTTGCCAATAGCTATGTCCCGTTGTATCGACCAACACTTGGTGGTTCGGCAGCTAAGAGGTGTTGCACGAACCTCGTCCACACAATCGGACACCGCAAGAACCTACCCACAAGTGAGGTAACTCAATGACATGAGCAATCCACTAGAGTTGCCTTTCGGCGCTCCACCGGGGAAGGCACAAGACCCCTCACAATCACCGGAGATGGCCACAAACAATCACCAACTCATGGCAATCCTCCTCCGCTGCTCCAAGCCGTCTAGGTGGTGGCAACCACCAAGAGAAACAAGTGAATCCCGTAGCGAAACACGAATGCCAAGTGCCACTAGATGCAATCACTCAAGCAATGCGCTTGGATTCTCTCCCAATCTCACAATGTTGATGAAACAACTATGGAGATGAGTGGGAGGGCTTTGGCTAAGCTCACAAGGTTGCCATGTCAATGCAAATGGCCAAGACAGTGAGCTTGAGCTGGCCATGGGGCTTAAATAGAAGTCCCCACGAAATAGAGCCATTGTACCCCTTCACTGGTCACAACACGGGGTGACCGGACGCTCTGGTCAAATCGACCGGACGCTGGACCCTAGCGTCCGATCACGTGATGCATGCCACGTGTCCCTCTGTGTTCAACTAAAGCCACCCGATCTCAACGGTCAAGTGATGACCAGACGCGTCAGTTAGAAAGTGACCGGACGTAGGACCCTAGCGTCCGGTCGTTTCCAGTAAGGTTCCAAACACGTGAAATCACTACCGGATGCGTCCGGTCATGCTCGACCGGACTCACCCAGCGTTCGGTCACTCAATGTCTCCTCTGTGCACCACCACGTCAGCGTACGTCAGCATTGACCGGACGCACCCTGCCAGCGTCCGGTCACTCTTCGCGCTAGCGTCCGGTCACAAGACCGAGACATGTGCTTACTGCTGCTACTGATCGGATGCAGGACTCCAGCATCCGGTCACTGCACCACCAGCGTCCGGTCACTCTATGAACCCCTATCTTTTCTGTATAGGGCGCCAGTGGCAACGTCGGACACTCCACCGGTGAAATTTCCAACCCTTGCTCAAATGTGCCAACCACCAAGTGTATCACCTTCTGCACATGTGTTAGCATATTTTCACAAATACTTTCAAGGGTGTTAGCACTCCACTAGATCCTAAATGCATATGCAATGAGTTAGAGCATCTAGTGGCACTTTGATAACCGCATTTCAATACGAGTTTCACCCCTCTTAATAGTACGGCTATCTAACCTAAATTTGATCACACTCGCTAAGTGTCTTGATCACCGAAACAAAATGGCTCCTACTATTTATACCTTTGCCTTGAGCCTTTTGTTTTTCTCTTTCTTTTCCAAGATCAAGCATTTGATCATCACCATGCCATCACCATCGTCATAATCTTCGCCATTGCTTCATCACTTGGAGTAGTGCTACCTATCTCATAATTACTTTGATAAACTAGGTTAGCACTTAGGGTTTCATCAATTAACCAAAACCAAACTAGAGCTTTCACGCGGCCCGTGTACATCCACTCACGGTCCTCCATCCTCTAACATATAGCGGCGAGTAATATAAACATCAATTGCATCTACATGATGTTCCTACTATCTAATAGGTGAGGAAAGGTCCTAATCCCACACGAGGATCCGTAGATGAGGTTAGTTTCCATGCTCTACTCCTATCCGAGATAGAATTTCGGCAGCACCTCCCCGCTGTTCTCCAAATACACGTCCTACCAAGGAGAGTGTGTATCCAGAGAACAATAGGGAGATGATGCCGAAACTTTGTCTCGCATCGGAGCAGACCATGGAAACTAACCCCACCTACGCATCCGCAGGCTGTCCAAAAAATGTGGACAATTCAAAACAGATACGGTTTTAGATATGGAAATATCTGCATATTTCCAACCGTATCTCTTTCGAACAGGAGACGCCTAACTGGGTTACATGATCTACGACCATGATATGGAAAGAGGGGTTATACCTAGGGTGGCAGTGGAGTCAGGCTAGCGGGGCCATGGTGGGTCGGTGCAGTGGCGAGGCGACGCGGTGCAGGCAGACCTGCAGCGGCAAGGAAGGAGATCAGGGTCGTCGAGGTACTCCGGCTCTGCTCCGACGGGCTCTTCTCTGCAAAAGAAAAGAAACATAAAACTGTCAATACAAAATTTTGGCAGCACCTCGCCTGCACGGTGAGGTTTCCAAAACCTACAAGAAAACCAACGGCACGATGGCCGACATGCACATATATATGAACGGCACGATGGCCGACATGCACAAGATTATATCCAACCACATATATATAACAATGTCACAACCACTCCTACGACTACCACCACTGCTACTCTACCACTACTACTACCGCAACTACTAGTAATACTACGATGATGACAACGGTAGGGCATACCTAGTGGGCGTCGTAGGGCGGTGGTGGTGAAGGGGCTAGGGCACCGGTGGACAAGGCGACGGCTGGGGAAGCGTCGGGGACGTGGCAACGGTGGCCAGGGCGCCTCCTCCTCCTCCTCCTCCTCCTTCTTCCTCCTTCCTCCTTCTCCCTCCTCCTCCTTCTCTTCCTTCTTCCTCCTCTCCTCCTCCTCCTCTCTTTCTCCTCCTTCGGCGGCGCAGGCGTGGGCGGGGGCGGCGGCGGCGCTGGCGCGGGCAGCGGGGGCGGCGTTGGCGCGGTCAGCTGCCTACGTGCGTGTGTGCGTGTGTGCGGTGTGTGTGGGCCGGCTGGGCCGGCGGGGTTAAATCCCCCCTTTGCCGAGTGCCCCCGATCTAGCACTCGGCAAAATATTTTTTTAATTTTTTTAAATTCTTTGCCGAGTGTCACCCGGTCTGGCACTCGGCAAAGAGGGTTTTTTTTAATTTTTTTTAAAATTCTTTGCCGAGTGCCAGCCGTCCTGTCACTCGGCAAAGAGGCTCCTTTGCCGAGCGCCAAACGCAGACACTCGGCAAACTGTTTTTATTTTTTTTCTTTCTGCCCCCAAACTTTTTCTGTAGTCCTCATACAATACCTGGTACTCCATGTTCCAATGCGGCACATTTCTCGGACTTTTCTATATTTCTTTAATTTATTTCATTTAATTTAATTTTTTTGGATAATTCAAATTATAACTGCTAGTCATTCGAATAATGAAAAAATGAATGGGAAAATGATATTCATGTTATTTAGTATAATGTGAGGCCATATCCAGGAACAGACCACCAATTTCGAACATCTTGTTCACGAAACATGACCACGAACTTGCGGTCGAGTTATTTTTAAATTCTATAAAAAGCAAACGGAGACCGAAAATCTTGAAACTTGTCGAGATGTCATGATATCATATGTGGAGGCTGTGATAAAAAATTGAGGAGGTTTCGCGCAAGTTTGTCATGTACGATGCTTACCACCTCGTCGGCCTCTTCACGAAATCATGAAACTTCTTCGAAGATTCTTCGGTTTGCAAGCATCGATTATTATCAAGGGTGTGATTGATTGATTGAATTTATCCCAACAAACCAAACCCACCAATAGGATACACGTTCATGGTGATTTGTTGCCAATACTGCCTTTCTGAGCTAGTTCCGCCCATGCAAGAAAATTCTTCCTCAGCCTGGTTCACAGGATACGTATAGAGAGAGAGAGATTTTGGACGTTTGCCTCAGGCCAGAATCACTGGGCACTATCTTCACCAGTTAATGTTATATTGGTGCTGATGAGCATATACAAAATGGTCCAATGTTTTTCTAAAAACATATTAAGGAACAACATGATAAATAAACATCTCTCTATATATAAGAGGATATAGTTGCACATGATAATAGGCACCTTGATTTTTTTTAGATAATGGAACCATATGTTCCGGCTTCAGCTTCTCACAAAAGAGAAGCATCAGACCAAGCTTATTACACACTCACTCCAAACGAAACTCACACAGGTGCCAACTAGTTCCCAAGGCGACTACTAAAGTTCCAACCATTTGAAGCAAAAATAAACATGGCTTTTGACTCTAAATTTCTGCACACATCTTGGATAAGCACCCTGTGTTCATCCAGCCGTTGCAATGGAGCCCAAAATCAGAGCCAGTATTGTCGCCCTGAAGAGTACTTGCAAAAATGTTTTTGGTTGACATTTATTAAACACCAAATCATTCCTTGTGAGCCAAATAACCCAACAAAGGGCCGCTGCACCTGTCAATAATAAGAGATTGTGTTTTTGTTGACCCAATTTAGACCAACCTCCAAACATATGGGCTATGTTCCTCGGTGGTCTCAAACCAAAAACCCAGTGAACAATACGCCATAGAGCCTTAGCAACAATACAATCGAAGAATAAATGTTTTATGGTTTCCATGCTACTTCAAAAGCTGCAAACCTTACTACCATTCCAATTTCTTTTGGCCAGATTATCCTTGATGATGATCAATTTTTATCTCATGTAACATGTTCTCATGTGCGCAACCAAACACCGTCTCACATCGATCTGTGAGGCTAAGCAGGTAGCAACGAAACAAAGAGAAAATGCATACACCCAGCCTTGTTGAGCTGCTGACCTCCATCAACATCTAGGTGTCTATTCAAGTAGAATCTGGCTCATTGTGTTGTGCATATGAAAGGATTCGTTTGCACACTGACATTTACACTACAGAGAGATTAACTATAACATTAGAAATATCTTTCTTGCAGTATTTGATGATGAAGGATAAGGTCAAAATAATGAAGGAGGAGGTGAACAAAATGCTACTGGATGCTGATTCTTTTGATTTGTCTGATAATTTAGACTGTATTGATACACTAGAACGCCTTGGATTGGATTATCACTATACCAAGGAGATTGATAAATTAATGTGCAATGTCTTCGAAGCTAGGGATCAAGATCTTGATCTTCTTACAACCTCAAATCTTTTCTATTTGCTTAGGAAGCATGGATACCATATTTCTTCTGGTAAGATTCCAGACATATTTTATTTTGCTATTTAATTGTCGTATATTACTTAGATGGAACTTCATATGACTTCAGAAGGACTTTTATGGTATACACACCTTCCACCGAAGCAACAAAGAGGTTTTTATTACTTCAAATAGTGTGGCGATACAAATGCTCAAGTGGTAAATGTAGTATCTGCTTATAAAGATGACACAAGACAGCCTCCAACTGTTAGTTTCAAAGATGGTTTCTATTTTTTCTTAAAATAATAAAAATCTAGTTTAATCACTAAAGAATCATCTTAACTAATTTATTTTAGATTAGGTAAATATGTAAGTATCAGTTTATTTTTTAAAATGTTATCTATTAGTTAAAGATCTATTTAGACTTTTTTTTGAGGCAAAAACTGTGGGGGAGATCTATTTAGATTTATTTTGAACTTACTTTTTTTTCTACTATTTTATTCCTTGTACTGAAACTTGAAGAAGATGAACGAATAAGATTCAAATAACTATGAAAAGAGCATAGCATATAGATGACATATTTAGAAAAAAAATTGTACAGCTTTCACATTTCTCTGATTTAAGATACAAAATTACTTACTAATTTTTAGAGGTTAAACAAGAATTTTTTTATTTTCAAAAAATAGAAAACCACCTTTGAAACAAGAGAGAGGACCAAATTTGCTCGATTTCTGTAGTTGGAGAGCATCCAGTACCCAGTTTCATCCTTCAAAGTTGAAAATCGAACTACCATTCAAGTTGAAGACTAAACAATGGACTTTATACTATTATTCTGTCACTGCCATCTCTTACAATTGTTTCATAGTCCATACTTCTGGCCGTCAATATAATTGATGTCTCATGTGTTTTTAATGTCACAGATGTATTTTTGAAGTTCAGAGATGACAAAGGAAATATTGTAACAGATGATGCAAGATGTTTATTGAGAATGTATGAAGCGGCACATCTTAGAGTGAAAGGGGAAGATGTGCTTGACAATATTCTTATTTTCACCAAGAGTCAGCTTCAGTATATTGTAGACGATCTCGAACCACAATTGAAAGAAGTGAAATATGCATTGGAAACACCTCTTTTTAGAAGACTCAAAAGAGTACAAGCGAGGCAATATATCTCAATATACGAGAAAAATACTACACACAATAATATGCTCCTAGAGTTTTCAAAGTTAGACTTCAACATTTTGCTAACCCTATATTGTGAGGAGCTAAAAGATCTTACACTGTAAGAGCCATCATTAATAGCATAGTGATGTTGTACTAAGTTCTCTAATTACCATTATTTCTAGATATCTTCTCATGCCCTATATATATTTACAGCTGGTGGAAAGAGTTCCAAACACAGGCTAACACGTCAATCTACGCACGAGATAGGATGGTGGAGATGCATTTCTGGATGATGGGAGTATTCTTTGAGCCCCAATATTCCTATTCACGAAAGATGCTTACACAATTGATTATGATTGTGTCTGTACTCGATGACTTGTATCACAATCATTGCACCACAGAAGAAGGCAATGTCTTCACTGCAGCACTGCAAAGGTTTGCAACAGTTCTGTCCATATTCATCATGTTGCTTATAGGGTAATAAATTTATATAGTCCTAATTATTTATTTGTATGGAAAGCTCATGTCTCTAGAAGTTCTATTTTCAATACATAATGTTAATATAATCATAAGTTTCATAAATGACAGGTGGGATGAAGAAGCAGTAGAGCAATGCCCAACATACTTGAGGACTTTATATATAAATATACTTACCACCGTAAAAGCCATTGAGGAGGGGTTGAATCTTCAAAACAACAAACATGCCAAGTTGGTTAAAGGACTGGTATGTCTTACTGAAACAAGATTAAAATGGAGAAACAATTGTATATATCCCTAGGAGGAAAATTATCGTGATTGACATATCTAAAAGCCATCAAGGTTATATTATGTGTGTATGTCCAAACTGTAACAACCCAAAAATCCATACACTAAAAATACCAACTACAAAATTTTTCTTAAAACTCCCATGTGATGATGAGTGTCATGTATAGAAACCTAACCTAAGAGATGCATTAGGTCTAACCCCAACCCAAGTCAACACATAAGCATGGCATGTCATTAGTATTGCATACATTGTTAATTCAAAATGTGATTTGGATTTCCATTTGAGTTATGATATGCTTAACAACTCCAATAAAGTAATAAACCATAAAATAATTAATACTCAAACCAAAGAATAAAGGTTTAAAGAGAAAAACTAATTCTATTTCTGTATAACAAAACCACACCTATTTTTGTTATACAAAATAGCTAAATAAATTCCTAATATTTATATAATAATGTTGTGGGCCTCATATCTAAAACTCCAAAGAATTTGGTGCACCAATTTTTAATTCAAATTTTAAAACCAAATTTGAATTCAAAACAAAGGAGAAGAAAAACAAAATAGAAAAAGAAAAAGAAGAAAGAAGCCTCACAGCAGCCCAGCCTGCTTGGCTTCGCGGCCCAGCCAACCCAACCGCGCCCGCCATCCACCCAGCGCGCGCGCACGCGGCCCACGAGCCGGCCCAACACGCCGCGCACGCCCGCGCGCCCTCCGCTTCGCCTGCTGTCACTGCCTGCCGAGCCCCACCTGTCAGCATTCCCTGTTCATCTTCTCCACGCCACGCCTCAACCGCCGCGCGACCGGAGGCCGACAGCGATGGCAGGGGCGGGCCAGGGGGTCATGCCCGGGGCATGGCCTTGTCTCCTTGGCGCCGCGCCCACGCAACCACTCGCGGCCATTGGATGTAGCCCGCGCCTCCGATCGCCCTTGATCCCCATCCGCCGATCACCGGGCTCCGCCGTTCCCCGCTCGGCTATAAGAGCCCCGGCCCCGGTTGCCCTAGCGCATTCCCGTGCCCGCCGCCACCTTGCGGCCACCCCCTGCACGCCCGAGCCAAGAGAGAGAGCCAAGAGAGCAGAGGGAGAAGAGGAAGAAGAAAGGGGGAGTGCCGAAGCTGTGCGACGCCGCCGGTGTCGCCGGAGTAGGAGACGACGCCACGACGCCGCGCTGCACTGCTTCCGGAGCTACACGGCCGCAACTCGTCAATGCGTCACCATCCAATCTTCCACAACACCAACGGTGAGCCCCCCAGTCATTCCCCTGCTTGCCACCGGACCTCACCACATCGGCCATGGCGCTCCACGCCGGGAGCGCGTAGGCCAGGGCCATCCCCGACCTCTAGGCACACAAGCACAGCACACTCATGCGCACACCGCGACCACCTCCGAGCCCTTGGACGCCGTAGACCTCCTCCTAGCCCCATGGATGTCGAAGCAGAGCCTGCGCAAACCACACTCACGACGACGCCGCCGTCATGGCACGGCCACCGCACGTGCATCCGGCTGCCTCGCTGGGCTAGGACATAGCTGTAGAGCATCACCGTGATGTCTGGACGATAGCCGTGTAGACCGTAACCCCGTTAGCCGACCACAGCGCCCTGGCCATGGGCACCGGACCTCGGCCGGAGCTCCGCCGTGCACCGCCACCACGGCCAGCCAACTGGAGCCGTCCAGCCATCTTGCTAGCTTCACCAGGGCACCCGCCAAGGTAAGGCCGAGCTGTTGCCCACCTTAGTTGGACACCCGCGCCGCTGGAAGGGGCTCGCCGACGAGCACCGCCACTTCGAGCCGCCGTTCATCATGGCCAGAGACCTAGGGAGCCCTGGCCACCACCTAGACCCCATCACTGTGTTCGCCGAAGCCTGGTGAAGCGTTGCCCCACCTTGATTGGACACCAGCGCCTACGGCAAGGCTCGCTAACAAGGCACGCCGCCGGCGGGAGCACAGCTGCGAGAGAAACAGGGGAAACTCACCTCGCCGACCACCCGTGCATGAACCCGGTGCTCATAGACCATGCCCGAGGAAAGAGAGGTAGGCTTGGTCCACCATGCACCCTGCCTTAGGTCCATAGACCAGCGCCTCTTGGTCCACCGTGAGCCACGCTCATGCCCACAGCCGTAGACCACAGCCCAGTGGAGGCCCAAGGTTGTGATGTGGCTGCGTCACAGCCTACCATGTGTCCGGGTCAGCCCGGCCCAGACCGGCCCAACCCGAGCCCACCAAAGCCCGTTTGAGACCAGGCCCATGTTGACCGTTGACCAGTCAACGTTGACCGTTGACCTGGCCCCACAAGTCAGTGGCATAGACACTATGGGCCCACATGTCAGATGATGACGTCATGCTGACGTCACACTAGACCCACACGTCAGAAGCCACCACAGCCAGGGTCACGCTGATGTCATGATGACATCAGCTGCTGACGTCAGCAGCCCAGGCCCCACATGTCAGTGACCCTGACCGTTGATCGTTGACCATTGACTTGCCCGTTGACTGACGTCGACTTTGACCGGACCCACATGTCAGTGACCCGAGAGCCCTAGACCCACCTGTCAGAACTGATGACGTTGCTGACGTCATGCTGACGTCATGCTGATGTCAGCTGGACCCCACCTGTCAGCTTGGAACCAAGACGATGATGTCATGCTGACGTCAGCATGCCATGTGGACCAGTCACAGCGTGACACGTGTCAGCCCAGGATTAAATCAGCCTTTTCCATTTTTAGAAATGATTTAAACTTCAGAAATTCATAACTAATTCATACGACCTCAGAAAAATATGAGACCAGGACCAAAATTCATCTAAAATCAAGCTCTACGCAATGAACCCATGTTTGAGTGCATTTGGCTCTTTTGAATTTCCATTGCTTCTTTGTGCTATTCTATAGACGTCGCTAACGCGACTATAATGCGATCGTTGTAGACTCGGAGGAGAACCTGACGGACGAGGATCGTGAGTACCGTGAGGAGAATGGAGACGACTACACTGAAGGTGCCACATCCCACCCAATCTTGTAGCACCTATTATGCATGGCTAATATAGAACTGCTATTGCTTTACTTTACTGTTGTAATCATGCTATGGTAGGACTTGCATGGTAGTATGCTTACTTGATGGCCTTACCTTGACGCAACCTTGCCCCTGCATACCCTGCTATTAGGCTAGACACACGCTTACTGCTATATTTCATTCCTTACGCTTCTACTACGCTTATACTACATTAATGTGTGGTGGAAACTGGTGTTATCTAGGCTATGGGGAGAGTGCTGCGTGTGTGACTTGGGTGTGTGGAGGGTGAGGGTTGTGTCGACCAAGTTGGAGTATACGATGAGCCTGGGGCAAGTCTTGCCATGGGGTGCTACCTGGGCACCCCTGGAATGGATACCTGTGGTGGGTAAATGGTATATGAGGTGGTCCTGGGTGTGAACTTGTGATGGGAGGAGCCCGGGGTGGAGGTGTTGTGGTGGCACGGTAAATGGAAACCCTGATGGAGACATTCTGGCTTGGTCATCCCTAAGGACTTACTAGTACTCAGATTCACCGGGAAGCCTTACGTACCACTCGCCCTATATGGTGCGGGACGGCCGGACTACTTGGTAGGATATTGCCACTACTGCTAGGTTGATAGCGGATAGTGTAAGGAGGTACGGGGCGCGGAGGATTTCCCCCACACCCTTCCGAGACTTCATGGAGACCTCGTGGACCCGGCTCATGACTCACAGTTTTAGCCACCCCAGACTAGACTTGGGGTGTACCAGGGCTGAATGGTAGAGTGGCATTATCCTAGGCTAGCAAGCGGCCGGAATCAGCCTAGTTGACGACGGTCTGCGAAGAAGGCAGATCTTGTGGTTATGTGAAACCTCTGCAGAGTGTATGGTTGATCGATCGATACATGTGCCGACTTGTCGGCTATGGACCTTTCCTGGGTTTCGCTTAAACTAGATAGTGAGATGAGTCCTTCTCTTCTTCCCCCGTGAGAGAGTGTCGGTCGTAGCCAGGGGCTACGGGCCTTGAGACAGTGCCGAGAGGGAGTTGGCCTGTCGACTGAGCGATGGTATGGTGATGGTGGAGATGGTGGTATATCGATCCCAGGATCGAAACCTGGCTCTGGAAAGGGAATGGGGTGGAATGTGTGGAATGGTGTTAAAACTTGACCAACTATTATTATATACTTGATATGCTACTGCATAGGAAACCCCAGCCATATAGGTTCCTTTGATTATATCCAACATGCATCCAATTTCCACAAAGCAATGCTCATAGGGTGGGAGTGGCCAGTACAAATCGTACTGATAAATTTTGGCACACAGGTTCTGCTGAGGAGTATAGCTCCGAGGAGTTTGACGGTTGAGGGGTTCGTGCCTACGCTCGAGTTTGGCGATCTTATCTTCAAGCTGTTCTGAATGAATGCTACTTTTGATTCCGCCAATGCGGCGATGTAATAAATTATGTAATTCCGCACTATTTGTACTCTGATTTTATCGTTGTATGGATGTGATATTCGACTGGAATTTGGGTAATATGATCTACAACAGTCTTATTACACTTCGACATTGTGGATTTCCCTTCGCGGAAATCGGGGTCGTTTCAGTTGGTATCAGAGCCATACTTGACCATAGGACGAAACCCTTAGAAATGGACAATAGAATAGGACGTGAACAGCCCTTCTTTCAGTTATATATCGACCCTGCATTTACTTTTATGCAAGGCTTATCTATTTTTGACCTGCTAACACCTATTCCTTAAAACATGCAGATGGCAACGAACGTCGACTGGCCGCCTCTAGGACCGCTACCTCTGGACCGCGCTAAGCTTACCGTTGACCTACGTGAGCTCGAGGGTTTTGCACAGACCCTCTGCCGAGTTCTCGTCACGTTAGGTGTCCCCAACGAGCTTGTCAAGGTCACCTGTACCGGGAAGCCCGCTCAGGAAGGAGGAATCGAAGGACCGATTGTCACCTCAGTCGAGTTCCTAGCTAGCACTACCTTACCTTCTGTCCCAACTTTCACCGAGATGACTATAGAGGACATAGTCGAGGAGGGACTGCAAGCTATCTCACACAAGGCACTTCGCAGAGTGATGAGGGACCACTATGAGCACCTGAAGACGACAGAGTTCCATCTACTTCCCTAGGCCCTCGACCTTAGCCTTACCCCCAGTGAGTAGAGTTTCACATCTGGCAGAGTTATCCTGGCCAAGGAGGACCGATGCCTTTGCGTCTCAGCTATCCACCTACTGGAGTAGGACAGGTACGTGACCTAGCTAGAGCAGAGGAGACGCCAGGACCAAGCCCTTCTGTGGGAGTACTAGGAGCGAGACTCACAGGGAGCACAGCAGCAAGCTAGCCTACTTGAGACAGTTGCCAAGCTACAGGACGAGCTCAACCATCGTGAAGAAGTCCATAGAACCGAGGTCGCAGACTTACAGGACAAAGCCGCCGACCTAGGCAATAGGAACTGCTACCTCGACAGCAAGGTCTTGGAGTTGTAGAGAGAGTTGGACGACAAGAAGGCCGAGTTCAACCGCAGAGGAGATAGAGAGAGATCCAAGGGGATTGATATGCTGAAGATCCAATCTCGGAACAAGACCATGACTCAAGAGCTAGAGAAGTTTAGGAAGAAGGCCGTTCGCAACCAGGGACACCTGATCAAGGCACTCAGGCAGACCGAGTACCTACAGGACAAGTGTGAGAGGACATGGTAGGCTTGGCAGAAGTCTGACAGGAAGCGCCTTAGGGAGATGAAGGGTATGTGGGATCAGCTACCCAAGGAGATTCGTAGCAATACGAAGCCTAGGATAGAGGAGTTTGAGTTAGCCCCGACTCGCCTTAACCTAGACGCCTGCCCTACTCTACCTGGAGCCAAGCCTACTGAGGAGCTCGTCGAGGCTTTGAAGTACGTGTCCTGACTTCACAAGTCTGACGAGGAGATCGAGATCGAGAACAGTCGTATCCCAGCTGCGGTATACGAGTTAGAGTAGAATGACCCTGCGTGGTCATGAGTCATGTCAGTAGCTTCCGTAAGTTGTACCCCATGATGTACCCCTTATGAGATGTATTATGAGACATTATGCGTAGTACGATTCTCGCACGTCTTCAAGTGTAGCTACTGGAGATGATGCTATGTAATAAAACCCATGTAATGAATGTTTTGGATCTTATTGCATCTTATGAATCTTATTGCTTCTTTGTAATGAGTGTTGGATAGCATAAATGTTTTTACTTTAAATCATCAAAATCATGTAATCATATTGAATTATAAGCACTAATGGCACATGCACTAAATTCTCTATGATCCGTGTTGCAGATGCCGAACCGCCGATCTAATCGCCTAATGAACCGTGGACGTGCGCCCACCCCTGAACCAGTCGAACCAAATGGGGGGCGTGGTGGCAACAACCGTGGCCGTGGCCATGGCCGTGGACGTGGAGGGATACCCTTCAACCTTGAGAATACTCCGCCGCCTAAGGAGAACATTCCACCACCACCACCACCGAACCTGGCAGAAGTGATGGCACAACAGACCTAGCTTCTTGCAGCCCTTGTTGAAGGAGCAAACCGTCGCTAGGGAGGTCAGCAGAATGACTTCCAAAGGAAGCTAGAGGGATTTCTAAAGCTAAGGCCACCTACCTATGATGGCACTGACCCTGACCCGCTTGTAGCCAATGACTGGCTCAAGGAGATAGAGAAGAAGCTTGACCTCACTACTTTCACCGATGATGAGTGTGTTGGAGCAGCCGCACACCAGCTCATAGGTGCAGCATGCGCCTGGTGGGATAGTTTCAGTGATTCCCATGAAGACCCTGTCAACATCACATGGGATGAGTTTGCCGAAGCATTCACTGAGTATCACATTCCCAAGGGTGTCATGGAGGCCAAAGCTGAGGAGTTCCGCAACATCAAGATGGGAAAGGATAGGGTGACTGAGTACACTACTCATTTCACCAATCTTCTACGCTATGCACCTTCCTATGTTGTGAACTCTGAGAAGGAGAAGCTATACTATTACCACAAGGGACTTAACCCGCACATCAAGCTGAAGTTTGGCGGTATTGAGAGCAACACGTTGCGAGCTCTGGTGGATCGCTGCATCCAGATCGAGAAGGATCATGCTGAAGCTAGAGAGGAGTATAGGGAGAGGAAGCGTAAGCCTGAGGAGTCTCTCCGTCATCGTGATCGCAAGAGGTTCCACAGAGATGCACCATCTAGGGAACGCTCTCGCCACAACAGGGATGACAACTCTGGATCAAGTAGGGGTAGTGGAGGCTACACCGCCAAATACTCCCGCCCTGCTCAGGATCGTTACACCCGGGACCGTTATGTTCAGGACCGCAACACTCAGGACCGTTTCAACCGTTCCCGCTCTGTGAATGAACGCCCAGCACAGAACCGCCCTGCACCAGGCACTGGAAACTGGAAGGCACCCACGCCAACCCCTACAGGCGGTACGCCTTTCACCTGCTTTGCTTGTGGCCAACCAGGTCACAAAGCCGCTGAGTGCCCACAGAACTCAGCTGCTCAGAAGTCTCAGTTCAAGGGATCTGCTACTCGTGGACGTCTCAACCATCTAGATGCCGAGGAAGCATAGGCTGCCCCTGATGTTGTGTACGATATGTTTTTAGTTAATGGCAATACTGCATCAGTTCTATTTGACTCTAGAGCAACTTGTTCATACATATCATCCAAGTTTGCATGAGAACATGACCTGCCTATAACCCCATGTGAAAAGCCTATCATCACCAGTTCACCTTTAGGAGACCAAAAATGCACCCACATCTGTAAGGGAGTGAGTCTTACCATTAAGGGTCTTATCTTTAAAGCCGACCTAACCCTATTACCTTCCACAAACCTAGATGTCATCTTAGGCATGGATTGGCTAACCATTCACCGAGGTATCATATCATGTTCACCTAGATACGTTCAAGTGACCCACCCATTAGGCCAAGTCATTAGATGTGAACCCCAGTCCAGAAAGTCCACCTCTATCCTATGTGCCCTTAAAGCCAGTTCAGAATCACAGAAAGAGGAGAAGACAGTTCACGATGTGCCTATGGTCAGAGACTATCCCGATGTATTCCCTGAAGAATTACCGGGTATGCCACCAGACCGTGATGTGGAGTTCATCATTGATCTTTTGCCGGGAACAGGACCCATTGCCAAGAGACCCTATCGCATGTCAGTTGATGAACTGGCCGAGCTCAAGAAATAGCTTGATGAGCTCATCTCGAAGGGATATATCAGACCCAGTGCTTCACCCTGGGGATCCCCTGTTCTGTTTGTTAAGAAGAAGGATGGCTCAATGAGAATGTGCATTGATTACCGGAACTTGAACGCAGTCACCATCAAGAACAAGTACCCCTTGCCAAGGATTGATGATCTGCTTGATCAGCTTCGAGGTGCCAAGTATTTCTCCAAGATTGATCTCAGATCTGGCTATCATCAGATGAAGATTCAAGAGAGTGACATCCCGAAGACAGCTTTCGTGACTAGGTATGGGCAGTTTGAGTTCACCGTGGTGTCCTTTGGACTCACGAATGCTCCCGCATACTTCATGAACATGATGAATAAGGTTTTCATGGATGAACTGGATAAGTTCGTGGTGGTATTCATTGATGACATCCTTGTCTATTCATCCACCACTGAAGAACATGAACATCATCTGAGAACGGTGCTTGAGAAACTAGCCCAACATCAGCTCTATGCAAAGTTTAGCAAATGCGAATTTTGGCTACAGGAAGTTACCTTCTTAGGCCATGTACTATCAGCTGAAGGTGTCACAGTTGACCTAGCCAAGATTGAAGCTGTGAAAGAGTGGGATCAACCCCGTAAGGAAATCAGAAGTTTCTTGGGATTGGCTGGATATTATCGTCGATTCATCGAGAACTTCTCCAAGATAGCCCGTCTAATGACGAACCTTCTAAAGAAGACTAAGGAGTTTGAATGGACGCCCGCGTGCGAACAAAGCTTCCAGGAACTGAAACAGAAGCTTACCACAACTCCTGTGCTAGCATTGCCTGATATCAGCAAAGATTTCATGGTCTATTGTGATGCATCCCGTCAAGGACTTGGTTGTGTACTGATGCAAGATGGAAGAGTGATAGCATATGCATCTCGACAGTTGAAAGAACACGAGAACCGTTACCCAACCCATGATCTTGAGTTAGCAGCAGTTGTGCATGCCTTGAAAATCTGGAGGCACTACTTGATAGGCAACAAGTGTGATATCTATACGGATCACAAGAGCTTGAGGTACTTTTTCACTCAGGAAGATCTAAATATGAGGCAACGCCGATGGCTAGAGTTGATCAAAGATTATGACCTGGAAATTCACTATCATCCGGGAAAAGCTAATGTAGTTGCAGATGCTCTTAGTCGCAAGAGTTATTATCATGCTTTGATCACTGAATCCGTACCACCTGAGCTCAAGGAAGAGATTGATGATTTCCAACTAGAGATACTACCGCATGGCTTGTTGAATGAGCTCTGCATACAGTATGATCTCACAGATCATATCCGTCAAGCTTAGAAAAGTTGTGAAGAGATCGAATACCTCCGTGGTCTGATGAAACTAGGCTACAAGACCAACCACCAGGAAGATGAGCAAGGAACCATCTGGTTCAAGAATAGAATCTGTGTTCCATCTGACCCGGTACTATGAGAGGAAATTCTGTCAGAAGCTCATGATTCTAAGTACTGTATCCACCCTGGAAATTCAAAGATGTATCAGGATTTGAAGAAACACTTCTGGTGGAAGGGCATGAAGACAGACATTGCAGGACATGTGGCACGTTGTGACACCTACAACAGAGTCGAGGCTGAACATCAAAGGCCTGTAGGATTGCTAAAGCCTCTTGACCTTCCCGAGTGAAAGTGGGAGAGCATATCCATGGATTTCATAGTTGGATTGCCCCGTTCACAGAAAGGCAATGATTCCATCTGGGTAATTGTTGATCGTTTGACCAAGATTGCTCACTTTGTACCAGTTAAGACCAAGACCAATGCCGAAAAATTAGCAGATCTATATGTTGAGCATATTCTCAGACTGCATGGAGCTCCCTCTAGAATTGTGTCTGATCGTGGTCCTCGGTTTGTGTCTCGATTCTGGGAAGCTCTGCACAAGTCCATTGGAACCAAACTTGATTTTAGTACCGCTTATCACCCACAGACAGATGGACAGACAGAACGAGTAAATCAGATCTTAGAAGACATGCTTCGCACTAGTGTACTGAACTATGGCTCTGATTGGGAGAAATGCCTACCCTATGCAGAGTTCTCTTACAACAACAGCTACCAAGCCAGTATCAAGATGTCGCCATTTGAAGCTCTATATGGCAGACCTTGTAAGACACCTTTGATGTGGTCCCAACCGGGAGAAAGATCGTTCTTTGACTCCGCAAAAATTCAAGATGCCGAAGAAGGAGTTGCTTAAGTGAAGGAGAATTTGAGGATTGCTCAAAGTCGATACAAGAGCTATGCTGACAAAAGGAGAAGAGAACTTGAGTTCAATGTGGGAGATTTTGTTTATCTCAAGGTATCCCCGCTACGTGGAACTGTCAGATTCCATGTGAAAGGAAAGCTTGCCCCTAGATTTGTTGGTCCATACAAGATTTGCAAGAGGATTGGGAAGCTCGCCTACAAACTTGAGCTACCCGGGGAATTGATGGGTGTACATCCCGTATTCCATGTCTCACAGCTACGCAAGTGTTTGAGAGTGCCCGATGAAGTAGTTCCAACTGATACACTTGACATTCAAGATACACTTGAGTATAAAGAACATCCTATCAGAATCCTGGGCAGAGATACCAAAGAGACCCGAAGCAAAACTATTCCTATGTGCAAGATCCAATGGAGCAATCACACAGAGAGAGAAGCAACATGGGAGAAAGAGTCTGACCTCCGGCTACGATATCCTTACCTCTTCGAAGAGTACGTTACGCATTAATCTTGGGGATGAGATTCTGTTAAGGGGGTAGGACTATAATAACCCAAAAATCCATACACTAAAAATACCAACTACAAATTTTTTCTTAAAACTCCCATGTGATGATGAGTGTCATGTATAGAAACCTAACCTAAGAGATGCATTAGGTCTAACCCCAACCCAAGTCAACACATAAGCATGGCATGTCATTAGTATTGCATACATTGTTAATTCAAAATGTGATTTGGATTTCCATTTGAGTTATGATATGCTTAACAACTCCAATAAAGTAATAAACCATAAAATAATTAATACTCAAACCAAAGAATAAAGGTTTAAAGAGAAAAACTAATTCTATTTCTGTATAACAAAACCACACCTATTTTTGTTATACAAAATAGCTAAATAAATTCCTAATATTTATATAATAATGTTGTGGGCCTCATATCTAAAACTCCAAAGAATTTGGTGCACCAATTTTTAATTCAAATTTTAAAACCAAATTTGAATTCAAAACAAAGGAGAAGAAAAACAAAATAGAAAAAGAAAAAGAAGAAAGAAGCCTCACAGCAGCCCGGCCTGCTCGGCTTCGCGGCCCAGCCAACCCAACCGCGCCCGCCATCCACCCAGCACACGCGCACGCGGCCCACGAGCCGGCCCAACACGCCGCGCACGCCCGCGCAGCCTCCGCTTCGCCTGCTGTCGCTGCCTGCCGAGCCCCACCTGTCAGCCTTCCCTGTTCATCTTCTCCACGCCACGCCTCAACCGCCGCGCGACCGGAGGCCAACAGCGATGGCAGGGGTGGGCCAGGGGGTCATGCCCGGGGCATGGCCTTGTCTCCTTGGCGCCGCGCCCACGCAACCACTCGCGGCCGTTGGATGCAGCCCACACCTCCGATCGCCCTTGATCCCCATCCACCGATCACTGGGCTCCGCCGTTCCCCGCTCGGCTATAAGAGCCCCGGCCCCGATTGCCCTAGCGCATTCCCGTGCCCGCCGCCACCTTGTGGCCACCCCTGCACGCCCGAGCCAAGAGAGAGAGCCAAGAGAGCAGAGGGAGAAGAGGAAGAAGAAAGGGGGAGTGCCGAAGCCATGCGACACCGCCGGTGTCGCCGGAGCAGGAGACGACGCCACGACGCCGCGCTGCACTGCTTCCGAAGCTACACGGCTGCAACTCGTCACTGCGTCACCATCCAATCTTCCACAACACCAATGGTGAGCCCCCCAGTCATTCCCCTGCTCACCACCGGACCTCACCACGTCGGCCATGGCGCTCCACGCCGGGAGCGCGTAGGCCAGGGCCATCCCCGGCCTCTAGGCACACAAGCACAGCACACTCACGCACACACCGCGACCACCTCTGAGCCCTTGGACGCCGTAGACCTCCTCCTAGCCCCACAGACGCCGAAGTAGAGCCTGCGCACACCGCGCTCACGACGACGCCGCCATCATGGCGCGGCCACCGCACGCGCATCCGGCCGCCTCGCTGGGCTAGGACGTAGCTATAGAGCATCACCGTGACGTCTGGACGATAGCCGTGTAGACCGTAACCCCATTAGCCGACCACAGCGCCCTGGCCACGGGCACCAGACCTCGGGCGGAGCTCCGCCGTGCACCGCCACCGTGGCCAGCCATTTGGAGCCGTCCAGCCATCTTGCTAGCTTCACCAGGGCACCCGCCAAGGTAAGGCCGAGCTGTTGCCCACCTTAGTTGGACACCCGCGTTGCTGGAAGGGGCTCGCCGACGAGCACCGCCACGCCGAGCCGCCGTTCGTCGTGGCCAGAGACCTAGGGAGCCCTGGCCACCACCTAGACCCCATCACTATGTTCGCCGAAGCCTGGTGAAGTGTTGCCCCACCTTGATTGGACACCAGCACCTACGGCAAGTCTCACCGACAAGGCACGCCGCCGGCGGGAGCACAGCCGTGGGAGAAACAGGGGAAACTCCCCTCGCCGGCCACCCGCGCATGAACCCGGTGCTCATAGACCGTGCCCGAGGAAAGAGAGGTAGGCTTGGTCCACCATGCACCCTACCTTAGGTCCATAGACCAGCGCCTCTTGGTCCACCGTGAGCCACGCTCACGCCCACAGCCGTAGACCATAGCCCAGTGGAGGCCCAAGGTTGTGATGTGGCTGCGTCACAGCCTGCCACGTGTCCGGGTCAGCCCGGCCCAACCTGAGCCCACCAAAGCCCGTTTGAGACCCGACCCATGTTGACCGTTGACCGGTCAATGTTGACCATTGACCGGTCAACGTTGACCGTTGACCGTCAACGTTGACCGTTGACCTGGCCCCACAAGTCAGTGGCAGAGACACTATGGGCCCACATGTCAGATGATGACGTCACACTGGACCCACACGTCAGAAGCCAACACAGCCGGGGTGACGTCATGCTGACGTCACGATGACATCAGTTGCTGACGTCAGCAGCGCAGGCCCCACACGTCAGTGACCCTGACCGTTGATCGTTGACTCGTCCGTTGACTGACGTTGACTTTGACCGGACTCACATGTCAGTGACCCGAGAGCCCTGGACCCACCTGTCAGAACTGATGACGATGCTGATGTCATGCTAACGTCAGCTAGACCCCACCTGTCAGCTCGGAACCGAGACGATGATGTCATGCTAACGTCAGCATGCCATGTGGACCAGTCACAGCGTGACACGTGCCAGCCCAGGATTAAATAGCCTTTTTCCATTTTCAGAAATGATTTAAACTTTGGAAATTCATAACTAATTCATACGACCTCAGAAAAATACGAGACTAGGAACAAAATTCATCTAAAATCAAGCTCTACGCAATGAACCCATGTTTGAGTGCATTTGGCTCTTTTGAATTTCCATTGCTTCTTTGTGCTATTCTATAGACGTCGCTAACGCGACTATAATGCGATCGTTGCAGACTCGGAGGAGAACCTGACGGACGAGGATCGTGAGTACCATGAGGAGAACGGAGACGACTACACTGAAGGTGCCACATCCCACCCAATCTCGTAGCTCCTATTATGCATGGCTAATATAGAACTGCTATTGCTTTACTTTACTGTTGTAATCATGCTATGGTAGGACTTGCATGGTAGTATCCTTACTTGATGGCCTTACCTTGACGCAACCTTGCCCCTGCATACCCCGCTATTAGGCTAGACACATGCTTACTGCTATATTTCATTGCTTACGCTTCTACTACGCTTATACTACATTAATGCATGGTGGAAACTGGTGTTATCTAGGCTATGGGGAGAGTGCTGCGTGTGTGACTTGGGTGTGTGGAGGGTGAGGGTTGTGTCGACCAAGTTGGAGTATACGACGAGCCTGGGGCAAGTCTTGCCATGGGGTGCTACTTGGGCACCCCTGGAATGGATACCTGTGGTGGGTAAATGGTATATGAGGTGGTCCTGGGTGTGAACCTATGATGGGAGGAGCCCGGGGTGGAGGTGTTGTGGTGGCACGGTAAATGGAAACCCTGATGGAGACATTCTGGCTTGGTCATCCCTAAGGACTTACTAGTACTCAGATTCACCGAGAAGCCTTACGTACCACTCGCCCTATATGGTGCGGGACGGCCGGACTACTTGGTAGGATATTGCCACTACTGCTAGGTTGATAGCGGATAGTGTAAGGAGGTACGGGGCGCGGAGGATTTCCCCCACACCCTTCTGAGACTTCATGGAGACCTCGTGGACCCGGCTCATGACTCACAGTTTTAGCCACCCCAGACTAGACTTGGGGTGTACCAGGGCTGAATGGTAGAGTGGCATTATCCTAGGCTAGCAAGCGGCCGGAATCAGCCTAGTTGACGACGGTCCACGAAGAAGGCAGATCTTGTGGTTATGTGAAACCTCTGCAGAGTGTATGGTTGATCGATCGATACATGTGCCGACTTGTCGGCTATGGACCTTTCCTGGGTTTCGCTTAAACTAGATAGTGAGATGAGTCATTCTCTTGTTCCCCCGTGAGAGAGTGTCGGTCGTAGCCAGGGGCTACGGGCCTTGAGACAGTGCCGAGAGGGAGTTGGCCTGTCGACTGAGCGATGGTATGGTGATGGTGGAGATGGTGGTATATCGATCCCAGGATCGAAACCTGGCTCTGGAAAGGGAATGGGGTGGAATGTGTGGAATGGTGTTAAAACTTGACCAACTATTATTATATACTTGATATGCTACTGCATAGGAAACCCCAGCCATATAGGTTCCTTTGATTATATCCAACATGCATCCAATTTCCACAAAGCAATGCTCATAGGGTGGGAGTGGCCAGTACAAATCGTACTGATAAATTTTGGCACACAGGTTCTGCTGAGGAGTATAGCTCCGAGGAGTTTGACGGTTGAGGGGTTCGTGCCTACGCTCGAGTTTGGCGATCTTATCTTCAAGCTGTTCTGAATGAATGCTACTTTTGATTCCGCCAATGCGGCGATGTAATAAATTATGTAATTCCGCACTATTTGTACTTTGATTTTATCGTTGTATGGATGTGATATTCGACTGGAATTTGGGTAATATGATCTACAACGGTCTTTTACACTTCGACGTTGTGGATTTCCCTTCGCGGAAATCGGGGTCGTTTCACAAATGTTCATTGTGCATCCTTGTGATTGACATATTTATAATCTTACTATGGTACAATGTGATCTAAAATTAATTTAGAGCAACATGATTGTCACTACTTTATTTTTATTCAATATATACTAATCAAACAAGTGTACAACATCTAAACTAATTTAGTTCTAATAATTTTGCTTGATCTAATATTAACTACTACATCCAAAATTTGGGGCTTATGATTATGAAATGCCTGTCTTAATTCTTGAAAAAAATTTGTTCAACAATTATTCAGATTATATGCATGCATAGTAGATAAAATTTGTATCAATGGATCCACATTATATTCCACACGTCTTTTAATACAAATTTATTTTTATTGTAACCAATGATATCTTATAAGAGTTTAGTGACAAGTATAGTTTAAAAATACTTTTCTTATATTCTTAATACTCCATACAGAAAGAAATATATAAATCAGTAAGTATTTTTTCATAGAGAGAGCAATAATTTCGTCATTAGTTTAAACTTATGTGTGTTTGAGAGTTTGGGTGCACATAGTATACGCAAGTATAAAGAATAATTAATGTGTTCCAGACAAAATGGCATTTGCTAACAGTAGTTAGAGCTCCCTGAGGCCTCCATTACAAATTTAAAGGTTTGCCTCGGTAGTTTTCTCTTTGGGATATATTGTATCATCTTTGAGCTTTCACACTAATCTTACATGCATTTTAGATAATCGACATGGCCAAATGCTATAATGCTGAGACCGAATGGCGTGACAAGAAATATGTGCCAGCCACCGTTGATGAGCATCTAAAAATTTCAGCACGCAGTAGTGCTTGTATGCACATCGTGAGCCTGGGATTCATTTCAATGGGAGATGTGGCAACTAGCGAAGCTATTGAGTGGGCTTCTACCTATCCGAAAATCATCCTAGCTGTCTGTGTTATTGGACGCCTCGCTAATGATATAATGTCGTACAAGGTGCCAGTTAGTCTATACTTTCTAAGTGCTAATAAATGATAAGCTCAATTATAGAATCGTTCCTAAACTTTTCAATGTTTTTGGCTGCAGCGAGAAGAAGCATCAAAGAATATGGTATCTACAGTGCAAACTTGTGCAAAAGAATATGGTACCACAATAGAACAAGCCATAGAAAAGCTTAGAGAACTGATCGAGGAAGCGTGGATGGACATCACCGAAGAGTGCATGAGACAGCCACAACCAAAGGCTCTTCTGGAGAGGGTAGCCAACCTGGCTAGTACAATGGATTTTGTATACAAAGATGTCGATGGATACACCGATTCACGGAGTATCAAAGGCATATTGGATTCACTGTATGTGGATCTAATCAACTAAAATTAGGTGACAGCGTGGCTATAACCAGCTGGACAACAATTCAGTGTCTATATAGTTTGTAGTATTTGCAAATGTATTGTGTTTCTCGGAAGATCTTGCAGATATATATATATATATACTTTAGTGATCTTTTTCTATAGGAATATGTTTACTAGCCGGAACTGTAAAATCCAAACCTTACTAGGTTTCCAAGTATGGCCTGTGGGTTCATAACTATTATACAACTCGATGTAATGATTGTGAATTAATAAAATCTTTCTTTTACCAAGAAAAAGTATGGCTTGTTTGGCGTAGAGTTAGATGGAACAATTTCTAGGCACCAGAAATTATTGAAATCGGAGCTATAGACACATGGACGACATTTAGTTGAGCAATTTTGTTATTAATTTTTGAGATAAATACAGATATTCAAACCAACTTATTTTATTCTAGAAACTCCAAATCATATATGGTAGAATTATGATAAGGGCAGTCCTAATGGTGTATTGATGATGGTTTCTATCCTCATTAAATGACTTGCCACGTAGGCAAAACGCTGACATGGCAACGTAATTAATGAAGAAAGAAAGCAAAAATCCTAGAAATGGTTTCCTCATGAAGAAATCATGTCTTCTCTTGACCCAATGCATCAAAAAACCATGAAATCGCCATTGGGGAGAAACCACCAGTTTCTAGGGGGCTCATGCCGCACTCCCATTGGAGAAAGAAGATAGAGTTGGGAGAGAGAAAGAGAAAATAATTATTACTCATAGAAACCATGGGTTAGAAAGTAGTACTTTTTTGTGCGGTATCCTATGTTATAGAAACTATCAGTTTCTTTCATTGGGACTGCCCTAAACAGTGTGGAGCTAGAGTTGCGCTAATAAACCGGCTGTCCATGACTAAATTGGGCTACGCCTGGCTAGTTTGTCTCCTACCCTCTTCTGTATTCATGGTGGCTGGGCTAGAAGCTACTCCCTCTATTCCCAAATAAATCAATTCATAGAATCCGTGCCAGTCAAATTTTTTTAAGTTTGACTAACTTTATAGAAGAAAGTAACAACATCTATGACATAAAATGAACACATTATGAAAATACACTCTATGGTACATCTAATGATACTAGTTTGATATAATAAATCTTGATGTTTTTCTATGAATTTGGTCAAAATTTAAAAAGTTTGACTCAAGATAACTCCAGGAATCTATTTAGTCAGGGACAGAGGGAGTAGTGTGCACTTAACTATATATCCTTGAGCTCTTATCAAGAAAAAAACTACACATTTTCTATTTATCTGCCGACATATTTTTGAGGAAAAAATATGTCAAATTTTTTGATGTTGCGAATGTTGTTCTTTCATGTTGTAAATGTTGTTATTTGATGTTGCAAATGTTGTAGAGGAGAAATATGACAAGTTGTATAAGATGTTGCTGATGATATTTTATCATGTTTCAAACATTGTTCATGCATGTTGCATACTTCATTGTTTCAGTCATATGCAACATCGGAGGATAACATGTGCAACATCAGAGAATAACACGTGCAACATTATAAAATTCGACAGATAAATAGATATTCCCAAAAAAAACTATATGTCCTTGGGCTCATTTCTTTCTAAGTTGACTTGGTTGCAGCAATTTTATTTTTGGAAAGAGTTTGTCTTACCATCGTCAACTATTGTGTTATTCCAATTAGCCCCTCGATCGGAAAATTGGATTATATTTTTATACTCCTCCAACTCTTTAAACCATTCGATTGTAACACCCTAAAATTTGCATGGTTTTAAATTAGGAGAAAATGATTTAATTATGTATTTTGTGAGCATTGAAATTTAGAAAAATAATAACTTTGTTAAAATTAAAATTAAATATAGGTCTACATACATGTATGTGCATACATGCTGCTGCATATTTTATTTGTGATGCTTTGGTTTGATTGGAATTTGCAAAAGACTTTGAATTTGAGTTTAAATTGGGTTTGAAAATATGTTAACAAAATGGAAAAGGATTTTATTCTTCCTTTCTTGGAATTTGGCCCGTCGCAACCCAGCTCGGCCTGCTTTCCCGCGCGCCCTGCTTCCTCTCCCACAACGTCCCAACCAGTTTGGCCCAGCAGCCAGCCGACGACCTGCACTCCTGCCGCGCCTCTTCTTTCCCCTTCTCTCTCACTGACATCGCGGCCCACGCCTCCTGTCTCGCTGATAGTCTGGGCCCACTTGTCAGCCACGTCATGCTCCTCCAGCTCGTGTCCGAGCAGGACACTACCGTCGCTGCCATGACCGCCTCCTCTACGCCGCGCCCTGGCGTGACCCGCACGCCGAAGCCGCCCATAAATAGCACCCCTGTGTTGCGCCGCCCTCACCTGACCCTAGCGTCGCAAGCCACCGCTCTCGCTTGTGCCGCAAGAGCAGCCGCGAAACCCTAGCTAGCCGCGCCGCTTCGGTCTCCGCCGTCACCGTTCTTCCATCAACGTAACCACCTCCCTGAGCTTCGGAACCTGGTAAGAAGTATGTCAGTGCCTCTCTTGATCTCTCCCTCCCTTCCTCTTGCGCAATCACACTCGCCGGAGCAACGCTGTCCTTGTCGAGCCGCCATCACGAGCCTCCCACTGCCTCCATGCCTTCGCGGCCATCCTGAAGGCCCCCATCGAGTTCGCAAGCTTGAGCTACACACCCCGGTGCTTTTCCCGAGTTGTTTTGTGGTCACTAGGGCCCTAGCCGTGCACGCCGGTGAGGTGTTCACCGCCGGCCATGGCCTCCACCGCGTCGGCTTCACTGTTCCGACCGGCGCATCTCATCCAACCGTTCCTAGCCGTCCGATCTGGATCGAACGATCCCAAATAGAAGATACCCCTTCTCTTGTCATTTTGCAAAAAGGCCCTTACAATTATTTGGATCTCATCCCACCGTCCCTACTTTTATGCTACAGAGTCCATACACTTTTTGGTATTATAACCCGCAGTCCAATGTGCGAATCCAGAATACGCATTCTTCTTTTAAAAGCACAGTTTCTTTCGGTTTAGATCCAAAATACGTTTTTGTCTATTTACAGTTTTGCCACTAATCTTGTTTTAGCCATAAAATCTTTGTTTGAACTCCGATTTGGTCCGTTCAACTTGCGTTAGGTTCATAATTCCATAATCTACATGTTCATAATACCATTAAGTATGTTTCCAACTTTAAAATTCAAGGTTAGATTTAATCTATTATTTTACTAAAGGAAATCTTGTTTAATTCATAACTTCTTCCTTTTAGCTCCAATTTTTGTGATCTTCGCGTCTGTGTGTTCATAGTGAGACGTAGATTCATTTTACAAACTTTTCATCTTGATTTTATGCTAATTGGTGTACTTTCTAATCTATAGCCTTTGTTTGCTATGCATGATTGCTTCTGGATGTTTGTATGTTGTTGTGGTTATCGAGTATAGACGGTGAGCAATTCGTCGGTGATCAAGAGTACTACTTTGATGAGTAGGAACAGCAGAAGCACTTTGTCCAAGACAAGTATAGCATGGGATTATCAACTTTAATACATTTATTTCATGTTGCATGTGTCACCTTGATAGGGATTCCCTAGAATTGAACTTAAACCTTGTCTCCTATGAAATATGCATTGGGTAGCTTTGCTAGTGCTCAATTAAACCATGATCTTGTAACTCGACTAATGGTATATGTAATAAACATTAAAATATGACTTTTTAGCAACTTAGAAACAAGGGGCTAGAGTGTTTAGCTACTTTCTAAATGCTTCAGATTCCTCTCCCTAAGGACTTATCTGTAAGTGATCATTCGGGACTTACAGTATACCTTTGAGGGCTACATGGCTTCGGCTTTAGCTCAGTATGAGGACCTTTTCTAGCTTGTTAGTGGTTACCTTTATTGGCATAAGAATGGCTTGCCGAATTGGGTATAGTGCGGCCTATGTCCCCATGAGTATAGGCTACGCGTCAATGTGCCATCGGGAAGGGGGGCTCTACATCTATTTGCCGAGTGAATCTAGCGGCTCTAACTTGTTAGACGAACATTTGAAAGGCTTCATAGTGAACCCTACCTGCTCAGCTTGGAAGTGTTTTGGGAGTAATTAACCCGGGCATATGGGTATCATGACTCACAGTGAAAGTGTATAACCTCTGTAGAGTGTAAAACTGGTATATTAGCCGTGCTCATGGTCATGAGCGGCCTTGGAGCATTTATGGAATAGATGATCACTAAGAATTATCTGTTTATGCTATTCATTATTCATGTTTACATTGATCATTTGTTTTACTTTGGAATTGAAACAACTTGTTGCTACTCTTATGCTAAAATTGTGACAATTAAAAGCTGAATGCTGTTAAACCTGTGTCAAGCCTTTTGAGCCTCATGAACCCGATGTTACACTTGTTGAGTACAACACGTACTTACGCTTGTTTATTTTCATTATTTGGATAAAAATCCCAGATGCGTAACAGATGGCTATGGTAATAACGACTTTCCTGAGGAATACTAGACTTGTGGTCAACCAGTTGACGTCCCTGTGATATGGAGCTTTCGCGAGAGATTTATCTTTATACTTCTGCTATATTTATATGAAGACTCTGTCTTATTATTCGTGATGTAATAAACACTTCTGATGATACTATTTATAATTTATCAGCTTATGTGTGTGACTGATCTCTGGGTGCACATAAGATTTTGCATTCCATTTTATCCTTAAAATCGGGTGTGACAAATTGGTATTAGAGCCATGTTGACTGTAGGACGCAAGCCTAGTTAGCAATGGTCGTTTTAGCTTCTTTTGCTTCACTCATTTCATGCTTTCCGTCTCACCCTTGTTATTTGCTAAATTTTATGTTTCTTTTGCCTTGCTCTGTTATGAAATTTTTTGCTTCTAATCTAACTAAATCTAATTCTGTAGATGTCTCGTGCCAATAAGACCGCTCGCATCAGCACCAGAGGCTACTACCCGCCTCGTGGCTTGTATGAGTCTATGGAGCCACGTGAGGAGGAGGAACTCCATGAGCAAGAAGTTGACTCACCAACACCTGCACCTACGCCTGAGCCATTCTAGGAAGAGCCCAAAGAAGAAGAACCCAAAGAAGTGGAGGTCGTTATATTGTCTGATGATGAGGAGGAGGAGGACGCCGTTCAAGAGGATGAGCCGATCCCTCCCCTGGGATGGACTACAAAGATCTGATATAAGCCCAGCTCGCGGCCTGCTTTCCTATGCGCCCTGCTTCCTCTCCCGCAGCGGCCCAACCAGTTCAGCCCAGTAGCCAGCCGACGGCCCGCACGCCGCGCCGCGCCTCTTCTTTCCCCTTCTCTCTCACTGACATCGCGGCTCGTGCCTCCTGTCTCACTAACAGCCTGGGCCCACTTGTCCGCCGCGTCATCCTCCACTAGCTCGTGTCCGAGTAGGACACTGCCGTCACCGCCTCCTCTACGTCGTGCCCTGGCGTGACCCGCATGTCGAAGCCGCCCATAAATAGCACCCCTGTGTTGCGTCGCCCTCACCTGACCCTAGCATCGCAAGCCATCGCCCTCGCTTGAGCCACATGAGCAGCCGTGAAACCCTAGTTAGCCACTACCGCTTCGGTCTTCACCGTCGCCATTCTTCCATCACCATAACCACGTCCCTGAGCTTCAAAAACTAGTAAGAAGTACGTCGGTGCCTCTCTTGATCTCTCCCTACCTTCCTCTTGCGCAATCACGCAAGCCGGAGCAACACTGTCCTTGCTGAGCCACCGTCGTGAGCCTCCCACTGCCTCCATGCCTTCGCGGCCATCCTAAAGGCCCCCATCAAGTTCGCAAGCTCGAGCTACGCACCCCGGTGCTTTTCCCAAGCTGTTCCGTGGTCTCTAGGGCCCTAGCCATGCATGCCGGTGAGGTGCTCACCGCCGGCCATGGCCTCCACCGCGTCGGCTTCACTGTTTTGGCCAGCGCATCTCATCCAATCGTTCCTAGCCGTCCGATCTGGATCGGACGATCCCAAATAGAAGATACCCCTTCACCTGTCATTTTGCAAAAAGGCCCTTACAATTATTTGGATCTCAACCAGCCGTCCCTGCACTTTTTGGTATAATAACCCACAGTCCAATGTGCAAATTCAGAATACACCTTCTTCTTTTAAAAGCGTAGTTTTTTCGGTTTAGATCCAAAATATGTTTTCGTCTATTTATAGTTTTGCCACTAATCTTGTTTTAGCCATAAAATCTTTGTTTTAACTCCGATTTAGTCCGTTCAACTTGCGTTAGGTTCGTAATTCCATAATCTACATGTTCATACTACTATTAAGTATGTTTCCACCTTTTGAAATTCGAGGTTAGATTTAATCTATTATTTTACTAAAGGAAATCTTGTTTAATTCATAACTTCTTTGTTTTAGCTCTGATTTTTATGATCTTCTCATCTGTGTGTTCGTAGTGAGATGTAGATTCGTTTTACAAACTTTTCATCTTGATTTTATGCTGATTGGTGTACTGTTCTAATCTATAGCCTTTGTTTGCTATGCATGATTGCTTCTGGATGCTTGTATGTTGTTGTGGTTATCGAGTATAGACGGTGAGCAATTCATGGGTGATCAAGAGTACTACTTTGATGAGTAGAAAAAGTAGGAGCATTTTGTCCAAGGCAAGTATAGCATGGGATTATCCTTGTTTCCTATCAGTTTTAATAAATTTATTTCATGTTGCATGTGTCAACTTGATAGGGATTCCCTAGAATTGAACTTATACCTTGTCTCCTATGGGATATGCATTGGGTAGCTTTGCTAGTGCTCAATTAAACCATGATCTTGTAACTTGACTAATGGTGTATGCAACAAACATTAAAATATGATTTTTTAGCAACTTGGAAATAGGGGGCTAGAGTGTTTAGCTTCTTTCTAAATGCTTCAGATTCCTCTCCCTAAGGACTTATCTATAAGTGATCATCCGGGACTTACGGTACAGCTATGAGGGATACATGGCTCTGGCTTTAGCTCAGTATGAGGACCTTTTTCTAGCTTGTTAGTGGTTACCTTTATTGGCGTAAGAATGGCTTGCCGAATCGGGTATAGTACGTCCTCTGTCCCCATGACTATAGGTTGCGCGTCAATGTGCCATCGGGAAGGGGGGCTCTATATCTGTTTGCCGAGTGAATCTAGCGGCTCTAACTTGTTAGACGAACCATTGAAAGGCTTCATAGTGAACCCTGTCTGCTCACCTTGGAAGTGTTTTGAGAGTAATTAACCCGGGCATATGGGTATCACGACTCACAGTGAAAGTGTACAACCTCTACAGAGTGTAAAACTGGTATATCAGCCGTACTCACGGTCACGAGCGGCCTTGGAAGATTTATAGAATAGATGATCACTAAGAATTATCTGTTTATGCTATTCATTATTCATGTTTACATTGATCATGTGTTTTACTTTGAGATTGAAACAACTAGTTGCTACTCTTATGCTAAAATTGTGACAATTAAAAGCTGAATATTGTTAAACCTGTGTCAAGCCTTTGAGCCTCATGACCCCCATGTTACACTTGTTGAGTACGACACGTACGTATACTTGTTTATTTTCATTATTTGGATAAAAATCCCGGATGGGTAATAGATGGCTATGGTAATGACGACTTTCCTGAGAAATACTAGACTTGTGGTCAACCAATTGACATCCCTGTGATATGGAGCTTCCGCGAGAGATTTATCTTTATACTTCCGCTATATTTATGTGAAGACTCTATCTTATTATTTGTGATGTAATAAACACTTGTGATGATACTATTTACAATTTGTCGGCTTATGTGTGTGACTGATCTCTAGGCGCACATAAGATTTTGCATCCCATTTTATCCTCAAAATCGGGTGTGACACCGATATACCTCCCTTAGCTTGTCCGATTTTTTAGAAAAGGGAATATATTAATATCCCAGCTTCTGCATCGACTAATGCATATGGCTGTTCGTTATTACAAGCGAGAGCAAAACGGTCCAGGAATCTCAAAAACAAAGTTTTGAGCCATAAAGACAACAAAAAAGTTTTCAAAAGCCACAACTAAAAAGCAAGCCTGTTGGCAAATCTACAGCCGTGTCTTGCAAACACCTCCATCGTGACTATCTCAATAGTCCTACATCCCATCTTCAACAAATGGCAATCCTCCTCCTTCTGTATTAGGGACCAGTACCTGGTCCAATATGTCTCCTTGAAGATAACCTGCAAATAAGATGGTGTTAGGGCCTTGTCAAACATAATATCGTTCCGGGTTAACCAAATCACCCAACAAATGGCACTTGCACCCACAAGAATTTGTGATTTCATTTTCCTATTTATCCCTTCCAACCAACTTGTAAACAAATTATGCACACTAGTTGGAGGTATTAGGTTAAAGGAAACATGAACAATTCTCCACATAAATTTAGCAAAATGATAGTCAAAGAGTAGATGTTGTATGGATTCGTTCAAGGAACACAAACAACACTTTCTATCTCCTTGTCACTGTCGCCTCGCTAAATTATCTTTTGTTAAAATTACACCCTTGTACAAGTACCACATAAAGACTTTGATTTTGAGAGGTAGTTTAAGTTTCTAAATTAAAGTGTTAAACGGTAAAGCTTGTGCTCCTAACAAAGCTCTGTACATGGAACTAACTGAGAACAACCCATTCTGGTGTAGCCACCACACAAAGCGATCTCTCTGGTTTCTTAGGTGTACATCTGCAACCATAGCCACCACATTATGCCACGCCTACAAATTAGCACCCATCAGCGATCTCCTGAAAGCTACATTTAACGGTTCGTGGACATCACTGACCTTGCAGATGCACTTTTCTTCCTCACAATGTTATATAGTGCAGGAAAGAGTGTTTTAAGTGGGCGTGGTCTTATCCATGAATCCTCCCAAAAACGCACTTGAGACCCGTCACCTAGTTCAAACCTACCCATCGAAAGGAACTCACCCTTGACCTTCAGGAGGCTAGCCCAAAACTGAGAGTCCCCGGCCATGTATTGAACCTGTGTCAAAGATTTGTCCCTTAAATATTTATTTGTAAGCAATTGTTGCCAAACCCTGTCTCCATTTAACAATTTAAAGAGTCATTTGCTTAGGAGACACTTATTGTGATCATCTAAATTTAGGACTCTCAATCCTTCTTGTCTTTTGGTGTACATACTACCTCCCACTTTGTCAAACTATATTTTTTGTTATGCTCATCACTCTGCCAAAAAAACAGGATCTAAAATAGTCCCACTTCTTCAAAACCCCTCTAGGTATTTCAAAAAATGACATCATGAACATGGGAAGACTACTTAGAACAGAGTTAATAAGAACAAGCCTCCCTCCTACTGATAACATCTTACCCCTTCAACAGCTCAATCTCTTTTGAAATCTTTCTTCAACATGTTTTCAGTCCTTATTCATGAGTTTTCTATGGTGCATAGGAATTCCTAGGTATGTAAACGGGAACGATCCTACATTACACCCAAAAATTTGTGCATACTCGTTTTGATTATCTTTGGCTGCTCTCTTGCAAAACAATTCGCTCTTATGGAAATTGATCTTGAGTCCTAAAAGTTGTTCAAAAGCACAAAGCAGAAGCTTCATGTTTTTGGCCCTCTCTAGATTATTGTCCATAAAGATAATAGTGTCATCCGCGTACTGAAGGACTAAAAGTCCATCATCTACCAAATGCGGCATAACCCCTTGGACTTGTTCAACCTCTTTGGACTTGTTCAGTCTCTTGTGCTCATAAAATAAGAATAGCCAGCATATCAACCACTATATTAAATAAGATTGGAGATAACAGATCCCCCTGACGTACTCCTTTTTTTGTTTGGAAATAATGGCCTAAATTATCATTGAACTTTACTACAACACTCCCTCTAGTCAAGACTTTTGCAATCCATTCACAACAAATTGGTGAGAATCCTTTCATTCTAAGGACTTATTGTATAAAAGGCCACTTTAGTTTGTCATATGCTTTTTCAAAGTCTAGTTTTAAAATCACTCCATCTTGTTTTTTCCTATGTAACTCATGAATTGTTTCATGTAGGATCACAACTCCTTCCATTATATATCTCCCCAGAATGAAGGTCGTCTGAGACGGACCTATCAACTTATCAGCCACTTTTAAAATTCTATTGTTTAGTACTTTCGTAAAAATCTTAAAGGACACATTTAAGAGACATATAGGCCTGTATTGTTGTATCCGGATCGCATCAGTGATCTTAGGTAAAAGTGTAATTACCCCAAAGTTTAAACTATGAATAGGCAGTCTCCCAGCATGGAATTCATAAAAGAGGCTCATCAAATCTGGCTTCACAACTTCCCAAAAGAATTGGTAAAATTCAGCGGGAACGCCATCCGGACCAGGTGCCTTGTTTTGTTCCATATCCAAGACTGCCAATTTGACCTCCTCCTCACTGAATGGAGCTACCAATACTTCATTCTCCTCCTCCGACACTTGAGGTATGTCATGCCTCAAAGTCTCATCCATTGAGAAAGAATTATGTACACGAGGTCCAAACAGACGTTTATAGTATTCCGTTATATAATCTTTCAAGTTCGCATCCCCAACAATAATTCCTTCTTCCTGTTCTAGCTGTATAATTTTTGTTTTCCTATGTCTCCCATTTGCCACCAGATAGAAATACTTGGTATTATCATCCCCTTGCAATAACTTTGTTGCTTTTGATCGTTGAAGCCAGTATATCTCCTCCTCTCTTAGCAACTTAGTTAATTACCCTTTGAGATGATGTCTAAGCTCCACCTCTTGAGGTGACAGCAAACTTGTTTCAGCCTGTCTATCGAAGACATCTATCTTAGCCAACAGGTCTAATTTATACTTCTTGTTTTGGGAAACCAAATTTCTAGCCCATCCTCTAAAGGAACGTCACAACCTTCTAATCTTATTTTGCCACTGTTCCATGGGTGATCTACCTCTATTCTCAGACTTCCAAACCTCTTTTACCAAGCCAAAGAAACAATCCCGTGTCAGCCACCCTAGCTCAAATTTAAAATTCCAAACGTTGTCTCTGTGAGACGGTTCCCTCCATCTAATAAAAATGGTGTGTGATCTGAGATTTCTCGGGTGAGTGCTTGAACAGTAGCCAATGGAGAGTTTTGTTCCCAATCTGTTGTTACCAAAATACGGACTAACTTTTCATATGTTGGAAATTAATCTAACTGGTTTTGAAAGCGGTTATGGCTGGCTAAAATTTTTCCTAACCATGATTTCATAGATAGATAGATAGATAGATAGATAGATAGATAGATACAGTGGCAAAGCTACAGAGAGCCTGTGGGCCGCAGATCACCCTGCACTTGACCTATAGGAGTCAGAAGTGAGTATGTGACTACATGAGATGTCCCTTAGCAAACAGAAACGTGGAACGTTGTTCCAAAAATATTTACGTTTCCAATTCGAAAAGATTTATGTTTCCACACGAGAAAATGCATGCTTCTTTAAGTTTTCATTCTCGTTTTCTGCTGGAAACATGGCTGCTAAGGGATGTCCAGGCTAGTGCCGCTCGGCCTGTCACCTTCGCTTCGCACAGCGCCACAGCCCTTCGACCCTTCCTATTCTTTTCCTTGCGGGTACCCCTTCGTTTTCTTCCGTGGTACGCGTGCAGTCGATCAGTTTGGCGGGGGCGACAGCAGCGGCGGGCGTGTCCATCAGCGCCTAGTGCCGCTCGGCCTGTCACCTTCGCTTCGCACAGCGCCACAGCCCTTCGACCCATCCTATTCTTTTCCTTGCGGGTACCCCTTCGTTTTCTTCCGTGGTACGAGTGCAGTCGATCAGTTTGGCGGGGGCAACAGCAGTCGGCAGCAGCGGCGGGCGTGTCCATCAGCGCCTCCGCGACGGGATTGTGAACGTCGAGCAACAGCCCAGCACCAGCAGGTATGATCTGTCATCTCGAAGAATCAAAGACTCGAACTGATCTTATCATCAGCCAAAGCAATTTAGCCTATTGCCCCTATCCGGTAGTCACGTTTCTTTTTTCCTTTCAGTTTCCCTCTAGGTATCGTTGCTCGCGGCTGGTGATCAGGGATTTCATGATTTGCACGGACAGCAAAAGTGCATAAGGCACAGGGTATGCAAAACTAACTTAGGTTATAGACTTCTAGGCCGTTGAGTTATTGGAGGATTTTTTTTTTTTTGGCAACACTGGATTACTTTATTTCAATTGTAGGATTTTTTTGTAGCATTGGATTATTGGAATGGTAAATTAAAACAATTTGCTGATGTGTTGAAACATAAAGAGTGTTGAGGGACAACGCCAAGACCATAGACGTCAACTGCCGTCGCTGACCAGAGCCTGTGCGCGGTGACCACACGCACGGCGTGCGCCCCCGCGCCCATGTTGTACACTAGCACTTAGGTGCAGTTGCCAATTGAGCAACACATGTTGTAACTTATATAAACACATCAGAGATCAATGGAAACACTGTTGGCTCCCATTCCTACTTTCTACAAAGAGGATATTGTCTTAGAACTGGTTTTGGGGCATATGCTCCGGTACTCCTTTCTCAAAAATTTGCATGCTTTTCAAAGCAGCCAATTGAAGTAATTAATTTTGTTTCTTTATTTATTTTCTATCTGGGCCACGCTCGGACCACACCCTGTCACCGTGAGCCATTCCAAGATGCTGTCCAATCTAACCATTTGTTTAGTGGTTGACGAAGGAGATGGTGCCGCCGCCGCCGTGACAATCCACAGTGTAGCTAGGTTTGGGTCTAGGGACTCTAGGGTGCGGGGGCTATCAGGCAAAGGCCTTGCCAAGCCTTTAGCTGCGGCTGACAATGGTGATGCTTTTGGTAGCACACTACTTATCAGAGGCATTGTAGTCAGGCCCTCTTCCCTCTACGAGTTTTGGTTGAAAAAACTTGATTTTCCAATCGACGTTAATGGCACCTGTAGATGTCATTTATCTACTTGGAGGCGTTGCAATGAAAACTCACTCCCTCCCCCTTCCTAGGTTACATTGTTTGTTGCTTGGGGCATGCATGGAGGTGTAGTGGCAACCGATGCTTCTAAGGTTTGCCAGTGTTGTGTTTCTTGCGGTGGTAGTTTTGTTGTGCCTCCTCCGCAAGGATTTGTATATGTTTTAATTTTTTGCTAGGTTGTTTGGTTTTGTATTGTTCTTGGGTTTTTCTCTTTGAATATTTGCGTGACATGCTCTTGACGTTTATATGTTTTAATTTTTTGCTAGGTTGTTTGGTTTTGTATTGTTCTTGGGTTTTTCTTATCTACTTGGAGGCGTTGCAATGAAAACTCACTCCCTCCCCCTTCCTAGGTTACATTGTTTGTTGCTTGGGGCATGCATGGAGGTGTAGTGGCAACCGATGCTTCTAAGGTTTGCCAGTGTTGTGTTTCTTGCGGTGGTAGTTTTGTTGTGCCTCCTCCGCAAGGATTTGTATATGTTTTAATTTTTTGCTAGGTTGTTTGGTTTTGTATTGTTCTTGGGTTTTTCTCTTTGAATATTTGCGTGACATGCTCTTGACGTTTATATGTTTTAATTTTTTGCTAGGTTGTTTGGTTTTGTATTGTTCTTGGGTTTTTCTCTTTGAATATTTGCGTGACATGCTCTTGACGTTGGTTTTTCGGAAAAAGATAAAAGAAAGAAAGATGGAACAAGACAGACAACAAGTCGGGGAATGGAAGTCGAACTGCTTGGGTAAATGAATTTCTTGTGGCTGGCGCCTGGCAGGAACCCGTTCCATTCAATACAGCAGGCCACTACCCGTCGGCCCGCGCGTGTGTCGGCCCGTTTCGTCTTCCATCTACAAGGCTCATTCTCAGCAAATCCTATGCTTTTGTCTCGCTCGCGCGTCCGAGCTGGGCTCTGGGCCTGCCAGTCCTGGCGGCCAGCCCAGACCAGCCTTGACACTGCAGAGCTTTGCATTTCCTTGTCATTTGTCAAATCCGATGGCTGCATTTGTTGTTGATGAACCGGAAATGGAGGGTCTGGTTGCAGCAGATGCAGCAGCGGTCTCCCAGGACGAGGTGGCCGGAGCAGTCGCTGAACCTGGGCGCGGCGGCGGACTCGGAGGGCTGGGACTTGCTGCCACCTCTCTAGCGATGGCTCCATTACGCTCTTCGGGATGCTGATTGCTGGCGTCATCCAGGTCACTGTCCGTGTGTTCCGCGCTTAATACGCACGGAGTTGTAAATTGTAATAGGTCGCAGCGTCCGTCGTGAGAAATTTGCAGGTGATCTGAAGTTGACAGAGAGGTTGAGTGATGTTTCTGTATAGCTGGCTCATTTGGCGTGTGGGGACGAGACAGAGATGGTGTCCTGTTTAGCAATCTTGGTCATTCTTCACCCTTTTACTTCTATAAAATGAGTAGTACAAAATGTTCCTTTGATTGCTCCTGGTCTTTCTATTAGATGTTTATTTGGGTTGTTTGTTCTGCAGGACCAGATATTAGTTGAAAATAAGAAAAGGACATGTGAGTTTGTGATGTATAATGCATATCTACTATTCTTCTAAACTAATTTCTCTGAACTGAAACGAGTGATCTGATAAATTGATGAGCCTTGCTTACTTTACTCTGGCAGTTCAACATTTTTAGATAGCCCGTGGCAACAAGCATGTTCATTGTATTGATTTTTCTGTTTTTTAGTTTGTGTACAAAGACAGTTAAGAGTTAAGTAAGTTTTATGTGATGTTTACTTTGTAGCAGATATATGGAAGTAATGAAAGGTGGTTTTGTAATGTCGTCCAAGGGAAGGAAACAAAGCTGCAATTATTTGATAGTGTGTGATTAGAAGACTGACGAAGATGGATATTTATTTCTTGACATGAATAATCTTATTTGCATCTTTATGTAAAATGATCTGTTAATTTGAAGATGAGATTTTCTCTATTAACTATGACTTATTAGCTGATTGAAATACAGTCATGCATACTGTAGTTAGGATCAATGAAGTAAATTTCTCGAAGTCATGAATTGTATGATGCTCATACATGCACAAGATTGCTCTTTTCAGATTTTTCAGAATTTTTAAGTCAATATATCCTTTTCTTAATTTTTTCCGGATGGAACTCCCATTTATATTTTTATTTCTGTAGCAGTTTTTTTTATCCAATATGCTTATATTTGTTTTGTTTTTTTTTTATAATTTTGGCATTCACCGAGAGTAATAATTGCTTGAGGCACGACTAAAATTTTGGCATCAGACGTAAAATTCCTGCTGATCTCACACGTCCTTCCAAATGCACGACTAACGCAGATTCCAGAGTCC
Organism: Miscanthus floridulus; assembly: GCF_019320115.1. Classification (NCBI taxonomy): domain Eukaryota; kingdom Viridiplantae; phylum Streptophyta; class Magnoliopsida; order Poales; family Poaceae; genus Miscanthus; species Miscanthus floridulus. Next base: position 23,799,229 of record NC_089592.1, on the reverse strand, counting down.
AGACGTGTGAAATTTCTCCCAGGTTCCATGCATGGATCGGGTGGTGGGCAGGGTTTGACCAAATCCACGTGTGGACTAGAAACCACGTGAATACGATACACGATTAGCCAAACGAGCCCATGTGATGTGTGGGTGTCAACAACTCACATTGTTACGAATGGGCCCGTGGTCTAGTGGTATGACAATCCAGTAGGACGCTACCCACCAGAGTTTAAACCATGGCATTTGTATATTTTTTTGGAAATTTTTCAGAAAATTTCGGGTACACACACTATCGGTGTTTTCGGACCACCGATGAGTAAATTTGTATTTGCACGTCTGACTTGGATGGTGTGCTCGGAGGACACAAGGGTTTATACTGATTCGGGTGGAACGTCACTACGTCCAGTTTGTTGTTACTCGTGTTACCGACACTTGGTTTACGGTAGGGGTTACAAATAGGCGAGAAAGGGAGAAGATCCCAAGTCTCTGGAACAAGGAGTGAACGGATGATGAGAGCTCGCTTGCCGCTCAGCCGTGTGCTCGTGTCGTGCTCTTGTGTTTTTTTTGCCCTCCAGTGTAGGGCGTCCTGCTTCCATTTTTATAGGCGAAGGGAAAGCGTGGGTTACAGGGGAGGAAAAGTAGAAGAACGAGAGAGAAGAAGGCTTCCAGGGTTGCCGGGTCCTTCTTCTCCTTCATGCGGGTCCTGCTGATCCTGTGGATGTCAATAGGGACGGCTCCATGTCACGGCCATGTTCGTCACTAGCGCCATGCGCAGGCGTCATCTGCCGGTCATAGCGTTCCACTCCGTCCCAGCGGACGTCGTGGTGAACTGACACGCCTGTCAGCGTTCATACGAGGGTTAGGCAGAACAGCACCGGCACGTCCGATACTGTTCTTGATGTGAATCCCCAGGTATGACCCGTCGTGGCCACGGGTTACATCGAGGCATGCCAGCCTTTTCCTTGGCGTCAGAGTTTTGACCCAAGCCCATACGCTTGGACCCGGAGTGGTTGGCAGTGGTATGTGTCCCCGTCGGGTGAGACGGAACCCGCGTCCTCAAGGTTGGGTGAAACAGAGCCCATGACCTTGGGCGAGACAGAGCCACGCCCAAGGGGTCGGGCGAGACAGAGCCCGTGGCCTCGAGGTCGGGCGAGACGGAGCCCGAGGTCAGGCGAGACGCAAACCGCGTCCTTGGGGTCGGGCGAGACTGAGCCCGTGGCCTTGAGGTCGGGTGAGACAGAGACCGCATCCTTGGGGTCAGGCGAGATGGAATCCTGTACCCAAAGGGGTCGGGCGAGACGGAGTTCGTGGCCTTGAGGTCGGGCAAGACGAAGCACGCGGCCTTGGGGTCGGGCGGGACCTTTTAATACGTCTTGAGCTATCCGGGGAAGTCAGCGTGGGTGCTAACTTCCTTGCTTTGGGTATCCCTACTATCGATACCCGACAGTAGCCCCCGAGCCTGCGGAGGAGTAGAGTACTCCTTTGGAGGCTTTTCTAGATGGGAGGACTCTGAGGGCCTCGTCCTACTTTTTGTAGCCCGCGGCGTGTCCTAGTAGGATAGTGATTCCCTTTTTTATTGCGATCGGTCTTCTAGGGGGCATGTAACCATAGGATTCGAGAGGACGAAAAGATTGTTCTTGATTCCGGTCCCTAGGATCCGATCGGTCCGCCGTTGTACTACGACCGCGCGTTCAGTCTCCTTGCGAGTCCAACTTCCCTCGAACCCCCGCGCGTATCAGGGTTCCGGTCGAGGGTCGGCTCGTCTTTGTGATCGTCATTCCTCAAGCGTTTTTTCGATAAAACGGAGGGGCTAAGCCATGCCACGTTTTTCCTTGATGGAGGAAACATGGTGCTCGATGAGCAATTAACGGGCTAGTCTGAGTGGGGCCCCGGCTTCCCGTTCACTGGGGTCCAGCATGGGTCAGCTGGTGACCGACTCTAGACTCTTGGTGGCCAATCCATATATTTCTTGGGTCCGTTCGGCTAGTCCCAAGGGCTTGTTGCCTTTCTTCAAGGAAAAACCATGGACTGGGACCCAACCAAGACTCGAACATGGGCCGGGATGCTCGTGGCACTCGTGCACCCGAGTACTAGCTTCTAGTGGGCCCATCCCTTTCCACCCCTGCTCTAAGGGTGTCCCGGAGTGGCCGTGAACTCGTCGGTGGGCCTGCCTTCGAACTCCTAATCCTGAAGTAGGAGCGTTTTCAGCTCCATATCCCTCCTTACCTGTTACTGTTCTCGCGCCTGTCTACACCGACGCCGAGTTGGACAACATCGAGAAGTAGGTGGCCCCTCTGGCACAGGACTTACCTACCGAGATAGAGGATGAGGTCATCCCCCAAGAAATTAGTTAGGTAGATAAGCTAGGCAGTGAACTTGTAATAAGTGGACAAGCTCTTAAATTTCGTTATGGCCAAACAGATTTTTAGCTCTTCTCATCTTTTTGTATAAAAAGGTTAATGTGTTTCAACTCTTTTCGTAGTTAAGGCTGTAAAGCTCAGGGTACGGGTGAAAAAACTCTGATCACGCAGGTGAACAAAAATGTCGTAGCCGCTGGGGCGTAGATTTCTTGCAGTCCGACCAGTTTTACTCAGCTCTCTTTCCGCAACCGTTGCTTCTAGATCTTAACATGAGAAAGGGTCGGACACATAAAATGTTTGCCGAGTAGATATACTCTTATCAGCCCCCCGAGTGAGGCCTGACCCCTTTCCATTGCTAGGGTCAGGTGTCACTAAAGATCGAGGAGTCGATAGCGAAACCGATAAGAGAAAGCGTGCGTAAATTAAGGGTAAAAGCGATGTAGTTGTTTAATGTTCTGGGCATTGACGAAGACTTCACCGTTGATGGTCCTGAGCCCCTTGCCTTTGCTAGGGTCGGGTGTCACTAAAGATCGAGGAGTCGATAGCGAAATCGATAAGAGAAAGCGTGCATAAATTAAGGGTAAAAGCGACGTAGTTGTTCGATGTTTCAGGCGTTGACGAAGACTTAGCCATCGATGGTCTTGAGCATATAGGTGCCTAGTCGAAGCACCTCCATGATGACGTATGGTCCTTCCCATGGTGGCGAGAGCTTGTGGCGGTTCTTTTTGCTCTGGACGAGGCAAAGCACTAGGTCCCCGATGTTGAAGGCCCGACCCCGCACTCGATGGTTGTGGTACCGGCACAACACTTGCTGGTATTTGGTCGAGCGGAGGAGGGCAACGTTGCGCGCTTCATCTAGCTAGTCCATGGTATCCTCGAGGGATGCCTTGGCTCCCTGTTCATCATATGCCCTGACCCTCAGCGCTCCACAATCAAGGTCGGTCGGGAGGATAGCCTCAGAATCGTAGACCATGAAGAATGGCGTGTAGCCGGTGGCCCGACTGGGGGTCGTCCTTAGGCTCTAGAGCACCACGGGAAGCTCCGCGACCCATCATCTACCAAACTTATTCAACCTGTTGAAGATCCTAGGCTTGTGGCCTTGTAGGACCATGCCGTTCATGCGCTCGACCTGCCCATTCGTGCGGGGGTGTGCCATGGTGGCCCAATCGATGCGGATGTGGTATTCATCGCAGAATTGGAGGAACTTCCTCCCGGTGAACTACGTGCCGTTGTCCATGATAATGGAGTTTGGGACTCCAAAGCGATGGATGATATCAAGGAAGAATAGCATGGCTTGCTCGGACTTGATCGCGGAGATCGATCGAGCCTCTATCCACTTTGTAAACTTGTCTACGGCGATAAGCAAGTGCATATAGCCTCCGAGCGCCCTCTTGAGAGGTCCGACTAGATCAAGCCCCTAGAACATGAACGGCCACGTGATGGGGATCGTATGGAATGCTTGGGCCGGTAGGTGGGTCTGTCGAGCGTAGTATGGGTCCCCGTCATGGGTGCGCACAATCTGTCCAGCGTCGGCTACAGTGGTCGGCCAGTAGAAGCCATGCCGAAACGCGTTTCCGACCAGGGTCCTAGGTGCGGCATGGTACCCGTAGACCCCACCATGGATATCACTCAACAACTGCTTCCCTCGTTCGATGGGGATGCAGTGCTATAGGATCCCAGTGTGGCTTCACCTGTAGAGGTCACCCTCAATAATGACAAAGGACTTGGCACGACGCATGAGCTGTTGAGCCTCTATTTTGTCCATCAACAACGCCTCATGGAGGAGGTAGTCGAGGTAAGGCACCCTCCAGTCGGCTAGAGAGTCGGACTCTATCATAGGATCCTTGTCAAGCTCCATGACTTCAGGGTCGGATGGAGCCACTGGCTGGTTAGTCCTTGAGCCCAGGGCAAGTGGCCCATCACTGGTCTATTCTAGCTCCTCATAGCAGACCGAGGGCTTGTACTGATCGCTGGCGAAGACGCCTGTCGGAATCGGCTCTTGGCCAGAAGCCGTTTTCACCAGTGCGTCGGCCGCCTCGTTGAGACGCCTCGAGATGAGATTGAGCTCGAGACCGATGAACTTGTCCTCTAGCTTGTGGACTTTTCGGCCATACGCAACCATCTTGGCATTGTGGCCGCTTGATTCCTTCATGACTTGGTCGATGACCAGCTAGGAGTCGCCCCGGACGTCAAGTAGTCAGATTCCCAACTCGATGGTGATGCGTAGGCCATTGATGAGTGCCTCATACTTGGCCACATTGTTGGAGGAGGGGAAATGGATGCAAACCATGTACCTCATGCGTACCTCGAGGGGCGAAATGAAGACTAGCCCCGCATCGGCACCTTTCTTCATCAGCGATCCATCGAAGTACATCGTCCAGTACTCTTGGTTGACAACTGTCGGTGGCATTTGGATCTTGCTCCACTCTGCACCGAAATCAGGCATCACTTGGGGCTTGATGGCATCTGAGGGGCATATAAAATGCCTTGACCCATCAGCTCGAGTGCCCACTTCGTGATTCTTCCTGTGGCATCCCGGTTTTGGACGACCTCGCCGAGAGGGAAGGATGTCACGACTATCACTGAATACGACTCAAAGTAGTGATGCAACTTCCTCTTGGCGATAAGGATGACGTACAGGAGTTTCTGGATTTGGGGGTAGCGAGTCTTGGAATCGGACAAGACCTCACTAATGAAGTATATGGGATGCTGCACTTTGAGGGCGTGTCCCTCTACTTCTCGCTCTACCACCAGGGCAGCGCTGACCACTTGCATGGTGGCCTCAATGTAGAGCAGAAGAGGTTCCCCGTCTGTCAGAGCGACCAGGATTGGAGCCTTTGTCAGGAGCTGCATGACCTTGTCAAGTGCCTCCTAGGCCTTGGGCGTCCATTCAAAATGGTCGGCCTTCTTTAGAAGCCAATAGAGGGGGTCCTCGTTCACCAAGGCGTGAGATAAAGCGGCTGAGCACGGCAAGGCACCCTATAACTCATTGTACCCCCCTTTATGTTCTGAATCGGGCCCATCCTCATGATGGCCGAGATCTTCTCTGGGTTGGCTTCGATGACACGCTCGGAGACGATAAAGCCTAGCAGCATACCCCTCGGGACCCCAAAAACACATTTCTCGGGGTTGAGTTTGGTGTCGTTTGCTTGGAGTTTCACAAAGGTCTGCTCTAGGTCGGCTATGACCTAGTCAGCTAATTTGGACTTGACCACAATGTCATCTACGTAGGCCTCAATGGTCTGCCCGATGAGGTCACCGAAACACTTGAGCATGCAGCGTTGGTATGTGCCCCTGCATTCTTTAGGCTGAACAGCATTATGATGTAGCAGAATGATCCGAATGGGGTGATGAAAGATGCCGCGAGCTGGTCAGACTCTTTCATTGTGATTTGATGGTACACGCGATTAGACAAACGAGCCCATGTGATGTGTGGGTGTCAACAACTCATGTTGTTACGAATGGGCCTATGGTCCAGTGATAGGATAGTCCAGTAGGACGTTATCACCAGAGTTTAAATCATGGTGTTCGCATATTTTTCTAGAATTTTTTCAGAAAATTTAGGGTACACGCACTGTCGGTGTTTTTGGATCACCGATGAGAAATTTGTATTTGTGCGTCTGGCTTGTATGGTGTGCTCAAAGGACACAAGGGTTTATACTGGTTTGGGCGGAATGTCCCTACATCCAGTTCGCTGCTGCTGGTGTTACCGACACTTGATTTGCAGTAGGGGTTACAAACAGGCGAGAGAGAGAGAGGATCCCAAGTCTCTGATGCAAGGAGTGAACGGGTGCTGAGAGCTCGCTTACCGCTTAGCTGTGTGCTCGTGTCGTGCTCTTGTATTTTTTTTTTGACCCCCAGCGTAGGGTGCCCTGCTTCCCTTTTTATAGGCGAAGGGAAAGCGCGGGTTATAGAGGAGGAAAAGTAGAAGAACGAGAGAGAAGAAGGCTTCCAGGGTTGCCAGGTCCTTCTTCTCCTTTCATGCAGGTCCCGCTGATCCTGTGGATGTCAACAGGGATGGCTCCATGTCATGGCCATGTTCATCACTAGTGCCATGCGCAGGCATTATCTACCGGTCATAGCGTTCCACTCCATCTCGGCGGACATCGTGGTGAACTGACGTGCCTGTCAGCATTTGTACGAGGGTTAGGTAGAGCAGCACCGGCACGTCCGACACTGTTCTTGATATGAATCCCCAGGTATGGCCCGTCATGGCCTTGCTTTACATCGAGGCATGCCAGCTTCTTCCCTGGCGTTAGAGTTTTGACCCGGGCCCATACGCTTGGATCTGGAGTGGATGGCGGGGGTATGGGTCCCCGTCGGGCGAGACGGAACCCGCGTCCTCGAGGTCGAGCGAGACGGAGCCGGCGACCTTGGGTGAGACAGAGCCCGTGACCAAGGGGTCGGGCGAGATGGAGCCCGCAGCCTCGAGGTCGGGCGAGACGGAGCCTGAGGTCCGGCGAGACGGAAACCACATCCTTGGGGTTGGGTGAGGTGAAGACCACACCCAAGGTGTCGGGTGAGACGGAGCCCGCGGCCTTGAGGTCAGACGAGATGGAGACCGTGTCCCTAGGGTCGGGCGAGACGGAGCCCTGCACCCAAAGGGGTCAGACGAGACGGAGCCCACGACCTTGAGGTTGGGCGAGACAGAGCCCGCGGCCTTGGGGTCGGGTGAGACCTTTTAACACGTCTTGAGCTATCCGCGGAAGTCAGCGTCGGCGCTAACTTCCGTTCTTTGGGTATCCCTACTATCGATACCCGATAGTAGCCCCAGCGCCTGTGGAGGAGTAGAGTACACCTTCGGAGGCTTTTCTAGATGGGAGGACTCTGAGGGCCTTGGCCTTCTTTTTTGTAGCCCACGGCGTGTCCTAGTAGGATGATGATTCCCTTTTGTCGCTATCGGTCTTCTAGGGGGCATGTAACCGTAGGATTCGGGAGGTCAAAAAGATTGTTCTTGATTTCGATCCCTAAGATCCGATCAGTCCGCTGTCGTACTGCGCCCGCGCGTTCGGTCTCCTTGCAAGTCCAACTTCCCTCGAGCCCCCACACGTAGCAGGAGTTCGGTCGAGGGTCGGCTCGTCTTTGTGATCGTCATTCCTCAAGCGTTTTTTTCATTAAAACAGAGGGGCTGAGCCATGCCACGTTTTTCCTCGATGGACGAAATATGGTTCTCGGTGAGCTGTTAAAGGGCTAGTCCATGTGGGGCCCTAGCTTCCCATTCATGGGGGTCCGGCATGGGTCAGCTGGTGACCGACTCCAGACTCTTGGTGGCCAATCCATATAGTTCTTAGGTCCATTCGGCCAGTCCCAAGGGCTTGTTGCCTTTCTTCGAGGAAAACCCATGGACTGGGAATCGACCAAGACTCGAACGTGGGCAGGGATGCCCACGGCGCTCGTGCACCCAAATACTGGCTGCTAGTGGGCCCATCCCTTTCCACCCCTCGCTCTAAGGGTGTCCCGAAGTGGCTGTGAACCCGTCGCCGGGCCAGCCTTCGAACTCTTGATCGTAGGATCATTTTCAGCTCCGTATCCCTCCTTACCTATGATGGTTCTCGCGCCTGTCTACACCAATGCTGAGCTGGACAACATCGAGAAAGAGGTGGCCCCTCTGGCATAGGACTTACCTGCCGAGATAGAGGATGAGATCATCCCCCAATAAATTAGTTAGGTAGATAAGCCAGGCGACAAACTTGTAATAAGTGGACAAGCTCTTAAATTTTGTTGTGGCCAAACATATTTTTAGCTCTTCTCCCCTTTTTGTATAAAAAGGTTAATGCGTTTTGACCCTTTTTGTAGTTAAGGCTGTAAAGCTCGGGGTGCGGGTGAAAAACCTCTGATGACACTAGTGAGCAAAAACGTCGTAGCCGCTAGGGCATAGGTTTCTTGCAGTCCAACCAGTTTTACTCAGTGCTCATTTCCACAACCCTTACTTCTAGATCTTAACGTAAGAAAAGGTCAGGCACAGAGAATGTTTGCCAGGTAGATATACTCTTATCAGTCACTGGGTGAGGCTTGACCCCTTGCCATTACTGGGGTCGGGTGTCACTAAAGATCGAGGAGTCGATAGTGAAACTGATAAGAGAAAGCATGCGTAAATTAAGGGTAAAAGCGATGTAGCTGTTCAATGTTCCGGGCGTTGATGAAGACTTCGTCATCGATGGTCCTGAGCCCCTTGCCGTTGCTGGGGTCGGGTGTCACTAAAGATCGAGGAGTCGATAGCAAAACCGATAAGTGAAAGCGTGCGTAAATTAAGGGTAAAAGCGACATTGCTGTTCGATGTTCTAGGCGTTGACGAAGATTTTGGCGTCAATGGTCTTGAGCTTATAGGTGCCTAGTCGGAGCACCTCTGTGATGACGTACGGTCCTTCCCATGGCGGAGAGAGCTTGTGGCGGTTCTTGTTTCTCTAGATGAGGCAAAGCACTAGGTCCCCAATGTTGATGGCCCGACCCCGCACTCGACGGCTGTGGTACCGACGCCACGCTTGCTGGTACTTGGCCGAGCAGAGGAGGGCAACGTTGCGTGCTTCATCTAGCTAGTCCATGGCATCATCGAGGGATGCCTCGGCTCCCTATTTGTCATACACCCTGACCCTCGGTGCTCCATAATCGAGGTCGATTAGGAGGATAGCCTCGGAACCATAGACCATGAAGAATGGCGTGTAGCCGGTGGCCCGACTAGGGGTCGTCCTTAGGATCTAGAGCACCACTAGAAGCTCCGTGACCCATTGTCTGCCAAACTTGTTCAACCGGTTGAAGATCCTAGGCTTGAGGCCTTGTAGGACCATGTCGTTCGCGCGCTCGACCTGCCCGTTCGTGTGGGGGTGCACCATGGCAGCCCAATCGAGGTGGATGTGGTATTTATCGCAGAATCATAGGAACTTCCTCCTGGTGAACTATGTGTCGTTGTCCATGATAATGGAGTTCGGGACTCCAAAGCGATGGACGATGTCAAAGAAGAACAACACGACTTGCTCGGACTTGATCGCGGAGATCGGTCGAGCCTCTATCCACTTTGTAAACTTGTCTACGGCGACAAGCAAGTGCGTATAGCCCCCGAGCGCCCTCTTGAGAGGTCTGACCAGATCAAACCCCTAGACCGTGAATGGCCACGTGATGGGGACCATCTAGAGTGCTTGGGCCGGTAGGTGGGTCTGCCGAGCGTAGTATGGGTCCCCGTCACAAGTGCGCACAATCTGTTCAGCGTCGGCTACTGCGGTCGGCTAGTAGAAGCCATGTTGAAACGCGTTTCCGACCAGGGTCCTATGTGTGGCATGGTGCCCGCAGACCCCAACGTGGATATCACTCAACAACTGCTTCCCTCGTTTGATGGGGATACAGCACTGCAGGATCCCAGTGTGGCTTTGCCTGTAGATCTCACCCTCAATAACGACAAAGGACTTGGCGCGACGCGCGAGCCGCTGAGCCTCCGTTTTGTCTGTTGGCAGCGCCTCACGGAGGAGGTAGTCGAGGTAAGTCACCCTCCAGTCGACTAGAGGGTCAGACTCTGTCGTTGGATCCTTGCCAAGCCCCATGACTTCAGGGTCGGATGGAGCCACTGGCTGGTTAGCCCCTAAGCCTAGGGTAGGCGGCCCATCACCGGTCTATTCTGGCTTCTCGTAGCGGACCAAGGGCTTGTACTGATCGCTGGTGAAGACGCCAGTCGGCACTGGCTCTCGGTCGGATGCCGTTTTTGCCAGTGCGTCGGCCGCCTCATTGAGATGCCTCGGAATGTGATTGAGCTCGAGACCATCAAACTTGTCCTCCAGCTTGTGGACTTCTCGGCAATACACAGCCATCTTGGCGTTGTGGCAGCTTGATTTTTTCATGACTTGGTCGATGACTAGCTGGGAGTCGCCCTAGATGTCAAGTCGTTGGATACCCAACTCGATGGCGATGCGTAGGCTGTTGATGAGTGCCTCATACTCGGCCACATTATTGGAGGAGGGGAAATGGATGCGAACCATATACCTCATGCGTACCCCGAGGGGCGAAACAATGACCAGCCCTGCGCCGATGCCTTTCTTCATCAGCGATCCATCGAAGTACATTGTCCAGTACTCTTGCTCGATGACTACCGGCAGCATTTGGATCTCGGTCCACTCTCAACGAAATTAGCCAGCACTTGGGACTTGATGGCTGTCTGAGGGGCATATGAAATGCCTTGACCAATCATCTCGAGTGCCAACTTCGTGATTCTTCCTGTGGCATCCCAGTTTTGGACGACCTCACCGAGAGGGAAGGACATCACGACCATCACCGAATACGACTCGAAGTAGTGACGCAACTTCCTCTTGGTGATAAGGACGGCGTACAGGAGTTTCTGGATTTGGGGGTAGCGAGTCTTGAAATCGGACAAGACCTTGCTAATGAAGTATACGGGACACTGCACTTTGAGGGCGTGGCCACAATGTTGAGCAGAAGCGGTTCCCTGTCGGTCGAGGGGACTAGGATCAGGGCCTTTGTCAGGAGCTGCTTGACCTTGTCAAGTGTCTCCTGAGCCTCGGGCATCCATTCAAAATGGTCGGCCTTCTTCAGAAGCTGATAGAGGGGGAGTCCTCGTTCGCCGAGGCGCGAGATAAAGCGGCAGAGCGTGGTGAGGCACCCTATAACTCGTTGTACCTCCTTTATGTTCTGAATCGGGCCCATCCTCATGATGCCCGAGATCTTCTCCGGATTGGCTTCAATGCCACACTCGGAGACGATAAAGCCTAGCAGTATACCCCTTGGGACCCCGAAAACACATTTCTCGGGGTTGAGTTTGATGTCGTTTGCTCAGAGTTTCACGAAGGTCTGCTCTAGGTCGGCTACGACTTGGTCAGCTCGTTTGGACTTGACCATGATGTCATCTACGTAGGCCTCAAAGTTTTGCCCGATGAGGTCACCGAAACACTTGAGCATGCAGCGTTGGTATGTAGCCCCCGCGTTCTTCAGGTCGAATGGCATTGTGACATAGCAGAACGATCCGAATAGGATGATGAAAGATGTTGCGAGCTGGTCGGACTCTTTCATTGTGATTTGATGGTACCCAGAGTACGCATCAACGAAGCAAAGGGTTTCGCACACCGAGGTCGAGTCGACTACTTGGTCTATGCGTGGAAAAGGAAACAGATCCTTTGGACACGCTTTGTTGAGACCTATGTAGTCAACACACATTCTCCATTTCCCACTCTTTTTTCGTACAAGAACGGGATTGGCTAACCACTCGGGGTGGTATACTTCCTTGATGAACCCGGCCGCCAAAAGTTTCGCAATCTCCTCGCCGATGGCCCTACGATTCTCCTCGTCGAAGCGACGCAGCCGCTGCTTCACTGGCTTGGAGCCTGACCTGATCTTCAAGGCGTGCTCAGCAACTTCTCTCGGAATGCCTGGCATGTCCGAGGGTCTCCATGCAAAGATGTGTCTATTGGTACGGAGGAAGTCGGCGAGCGCGCTTTCCTATTCGGAGGAAAGCATGGTGCCGATGCGCACCACTTTGCCCTTGGAGCCACTTGGGTCTATGAGGACCTCCTTGGCGCCCTCTACAGGCTCGAAAGACCTGGCCGACCGCTTAGGCTGGAGAAAATGATGCATAGGCTGGAGAAAGAAAAACAACTTTTATAGCCACACATAGTATTATGTTGAATACACAATCAGGGCTCAGTAACTCATCAGGCCAATAAATTATGAGAATAAATGACAACACATACATTCATGCTACAACTGTGTTTGCATTGCATTAATCTATCAGCTAGATTGATTTTCAGTTCAGAGTGGAGAAGGATCTCGTTTCTGGCTGGTTTCTGTGTGGAGATATACAAATATATATTTCATAATACTACAAAAATCGGGAGGTTTTTGGCTGGTTTCTGTGTGGATATATGCATACAAAAAATTGGAAATATGAGATTGGGAGAGACGAGATTTAGAACCTGCAGCATGAAAAGCCAACGCCGGACCAACCGGAGAGGAGCTGCTGGACGCACGGCACCACAGCATTCCTCGAGCGTGGAGCTAGTGTTGGCTTGACCAGGAACATGGAGAGCACACGAGGTAGCCGGATCCGCCGCCGTAGCCCCAAAACGAGGTGGAGACGAGGTGAGGGTGCCCAATCTGCCATCGTCGGAGTCAGATCCGGGGGCGGGGGCGCCGCTGCTGCTTGGGGCTGTGAGGTAGCAGGATCATCGCCGCTCGTACCAGGGACGCCGCTCGTACCGGGGACGCCGCTGCTTGGGGCCGCGCGAGGGAGTCAGATCCGCCGCCGTCGCCGCCCTAGCCTTGCGCGCCACCACTTAGGGGCCAGCGTGGAGGGCGCCGTTGCTTGGTGACAGGAGGAGGCGTCGTAGCTTGGTGACCGGAGGAGGCGCCGCCGCTTGGGGGTCGCGCCGTCGCGGGGCGAGCGAGCCGAGAACCGAATCTCCCGCTATCGCGGTCTCACGAAGTGCAGGAGGCGGTGAACGGGTGGGAGAGGAAGAGAGATAGAGTGTGGCGCTAGGGTTTGGGGCGCCGCTTTTATATGTCCGTGGCATAACCCGCCCGCTGTTGGGCCGGCTGAAAGACCAACGCTGCCCAGGCCCAAGTTGGATGCGCGTTTCGTTCTCCAGCGCTCGTCAAAATGAATTTTTCTGTCGTTGTCACCAAAACACATAGAAAACTTTATATTTTTCCGTAGGTAGATGGAAAACCGACGGTAAAATTATATTTATTCTGTCAGTTTCGTTATTTTTTTGTCGGTTCGTAGGTAACCGACAGAAATATACAATTTCCCTGTCGGTTTGTCTTTAACCGACAGTGAATTTTAAGTTTCCAGTAGTGAATGGAACCTATTGGCCGGACATCAATCTAGTACTCACAAAATTAAAACTCTTAACGATACTAGCTAGCCGGCGGCGGCATGGGAGATCATAAACAACATTACATAGCTTGCTCTATCTCTCTTCGTCATCTTGGAGCCAATTTCCAACAGTTCCCAACAAAACATTCTGACAATATAATGTAATTCCAATATACATGTTGTTTTTATGTTACTATAGGATCAATCAATAGTGACAGACGCACGTACCATTGCTTGTGGGAGAAACAACTAGTAGAGAACTCAATTGTGGTGCACACAACTAGCACCTCTTTCTCTTTTACCTTAAACATATTTATAACGCAATTTACATATTTTCCCAGATGATTTCACACTGCTATGAGCACGTTCATATTGGTTTCTCTAGCTCACAACTGGCAACATTTATATGCAAATTCCCATGAAAAGTGTTGCTATGAAATTCGCGTGTGTCTTAAGTAATATTTATATCCCTAAATAAGTTTATTATGAAAATATATTGAATGATCTAATGAAAGGGGGCAGTTGTAAATCCCATTATGTTAGCTGGCCATGGCACGCAGACGCTGGCTACATTCAAATCCAATCTGCAGAGGACAAGGTCAGAAGCTCTTAGTAATTTTTATCATGTAAAATCAGTGGTTGGTGGAGCGTGTCAACGACACTGGCTGCATGTTAATTAACTTGCTAGTAGACGCCATCATGCCATATTAATCCTAGCGAACAATGGAACCTATTGGCCGGACATCAAACTAGTACTCACAAAATTAAAACTCTTAACGATACTAGCTAGCCGCCGGCTGCATGGGAGATCATAAACAACATTACATAGCGCACATAGGTAATAGGTTACTGATGACGATGTGTAGTGTCGTGCAACCGCTTCGTGAGTCTATATAAAGCCAGTGATCTAGGCAATCTTCTCCAAGCAACTACCCACGGAGCCAGCAGCTCTCTAAAGCCTCTCCTGCTTCGCATTGATCTAACGGCCCCAGCAGCCACCCAGAGATGGCCACCAGCGGCCCCGTCCCTCTGGTCTCACAGGTGCAGCAGCGCAAGCCACAGACATACACCCCGAGCCCATGGGGTGACTTCTTCCTCCACCACATCCCATGCACTCCATCACAGGTACATGCTCCATACGCTACAAAACTAATTAAACATGTCATTTGGCTCTCATCACATCGCTGCAGGAAAAGGTGCCAAGACCGCCAACACTTTGTTTTATTTTGCATGACTGCTAAAATTCTAGGCTATATATGTAACTGGTCGATGTGTAGGGATCGATTATTATCAAGGGTGTGATTGATTGATTGAATATATCCCAACAAACCAAACCCACCAATAGGATACAAGTTCACGGTGATTTGTTGCCTATACTGCCTTTCTGAGCTAGTTCCGCCCATGCAAGAAAATTCTTCCTCAGCCTGGTTCACAGGATACGTATATAGAGAGAGAGAGATTTTGGATGTTTGCCTCAGGCCAGAATCACTGGACACTAGCTTCACCAGTTAATGTTATGTTGGTGCTGATGAGCATATACAAAATGGTCCAATGTTTTTTCTAAAAACATATTAAGGAACAACATGATAAATAAACATCTCTATATATATAAGAGGATATAGTTGCACATGATAATAGGCACCTTGATTTTTTTTAGATAACGGAACCATATGTTCCGGCTTCAGCTTCTCACAGAAGAGAAGCATCAGACCAAGCTTATTACACACTCACTCCAAACGAAACTCACACAGGTGCCAACTAGTTCCCAAGGCGACTACTAAAGTTCCAACCATTTGAAGCAAAAATAAACATGGCTTTTGACTCTAAATTTCTGCACACATCTTGGATAAGCACCCTGTGTTCATCCAGCCGTTGCAATGGAGCCCAAAATCAGAGCCATTGCCCTGAAGAGTACATGCAAAAATGTTTTTGGTTGACATTTATTAAACACCAAATCATTCCTTGTGAGCCAAATAACCCAACAAAGGGCCGCTGCACCTGTCAATAATAAGAGATTGTGTTTTTGTTGACCCAATTTAGACCAACCTCCAAACATATGGGCTATGTTCCTCAGTGGTCTCAAACCAAAAACCCAGTGAACCATACGCCATAGAGCCTTAGCGACAATACAATCGAAGAATAAATGTTTTATGGTTTCCAGGCTACTGCAAAAGCTGCAAACCTTACTACCATTCCAATTTCTTTTGGCCAGATTATCCTTGATGATGATCAATTTTTATCTCATGTAACATGTTCTCATGTGAGCAACCAAACACCGTCTCACGTCAATCTGTGAGGCTAAGCAGGTAGCAACGAAACAAAGAGAAAATGCATACACCCAGCCTGGTTGAGCTGCTGACCTCCATCAACATCTAGGTGTCTCTTCAAGTAGAATCTGGCTCATTGTGTTGTGCATATGAAAGGATTCGTTTGCACACTGACATTTACACTACAGAGAGATTAACTATAACATTAGAAATATCTTTCTTGCAGTATTTGATGATGAAGGATAAGGTCAAAATAATGAAGGAGGAGGTGAAGAAAATGCTACTGGATGCTGATTCTTTTGATTTGTCTGATAAGTTAGACTGTATTGATACACTAGAACGGCTTGGATTGGATTATCACTATACCAAGGAGATTGATAAATTAATGTGCAATGTCTTCGAAGCTAGGGATCAAGATCTTGATCTTCTTACAACCTCATATCTTTTCTATTTGCTTAGGAAGCATGGATATCATATTTCTTCTGGTAAGATTCCAGACATATTTTATTTTGCTATTTAATTGTCGTATATTACTTAGATGGAACTTCATATGACTTCAGAAGGACTTTTATGGTATACACACCTTCCACCGAAGCAACAAAGAGGTTTTTATTACTTCAAATAGTGTGGCGATACATATGATCAAGTGTTAAATGTAGTATCTGCTTATAAAGAGGACACAAGACAGCCTCCAACTGTTAGTTTCAAAGATGGTTTCTATTTTTCTTAAAATAATAAAAATCTAGTTTAATCACTAAAGAATCATCTTAACTAATTTATTTTAGATTTGGTAAATATGTAAGTATCAGTTTATTTTTTTAAATGTTATCTATTAGTTAATGATCTATTTAGATTTTTTTGAGGCAAAAACTGTGGTGGAGATCTATTTAGATTTATGTTGAACTTACTTATTTTTTCTACTATTTTATTCCTTGTACTGAAACTTAAAGAAGATGAACGAATAAGATTTAAATAACTATGAAAAGAGCATAGCATATAGATGACATCTTTAGAAAAAAAAATTGTACAGCTTTCAAAAAATAAGTATAATTGATGTCAAACAAGTATATAGTACAGCTTTCAAAAAAATTGTACAGCTTTCAAAAAATAAGTATAATTGATGTCAAACAAGATGAACGAATAAGATATAAACTACTTACTAATTTTTAGAGGTTAAACAAGTATTTTTTTATTTTCAAAAAATAGAAAACCACCTTTGAAACAAGAGAGAGGACCAAATTTGCTCGATTTCGGTAGTTGGAGAGCATCCAGTACCCAGTTTCATCCTTCAAAGTTGAAAATCGAACTACCGTTCAAGTTGAAGACTAAACAATGGACTTTATACTATTATTCTGTCACTTCCATCTCTTACAATTGTTTCATAGTCCATACTTCTGGCCAACAATGTAATTGATGTCGCATGTGTTTTTAATGTCACAGATGTATTTTTGAAGTTCAGAGATGACAAAGGAAATATTGTAACAGATGATGCAAGATGTTTATTGAGAATGTATGAAGCGGCACATCTTAGAGTGAAAGGGGAAGAAGTGCTTGACAATATTCTTATTTTCACCAAGAGTCAGCTTCAGTATATTGTAGACGATCTCGAACCACAATTGAAAGAAGTGAAATATGCATTGGAAACGCCTCTTTTTAGAAGACTCAAAAGAGTACAAGCGAGGCAATATATCTCAATATACGAGAAAAATACTACACACAATAATATGCTCCTAGAGTTTTCAAAGTTAGACTTCAACATTTTGCTAACCCTATATTGTGAGGAGCTAAAAGATCTTACTGTAAGAGCCATCATTAATAGCATAGTGATGTTGTACTAAGTTCTCTCATTACCACTATTTCTAGATATCTTCTCATGCCCTATATATATTTACAGCTGGTGGAAAGAGTTCCAAATACAGGCTAACACGTCAATCTACGCACGAGATAGGGTGGTGGAGATGCATTTCTGGATGATGGGAGTATTCTTTGAGCCCCAATATTCCTATTCACGAAAGATGCTTACACAATTGTTTATGATTGTGTCTGTACTCGATGACTTGTATGACAATCATTGCACCACAGAAGAAGGCAATGTCTTCACTGCAGCACTGCAAAGGTTTGCAACACTTCTGTCCATATTCATCATGTTGCTTATAGGGTAATAAATTTATATAGTCCTAATTATTTATTTGTATGGAAAGCTCATGTCTCTAGAAGTTATATTTTCAATACATAATGTTAATATAATCATAAGTTTCATAAATGACAGGTGGGATGAAGAAGCAGTAGAGCAATGCCCAACATACTTGAGGACTTTATATATAAATATACTTACCACCGTAAAAGCCATTGAGGAGGGGTTGAATCTTCAAAACAACAAACATGCCAAGTTGGTTAAAGGACTGGTATGTCTTACTGAAACAAGATTAAAATGGAGAAACAATTGTATATATCCCTAGGAGGAAAATTATCGTGATTGACATATCTAAAAGCCATCAAGGTTATATTATGTGTGTATGTCCAAATGTTCATTGTGCATCCTTGTGATTGACATATTTATAATCTTACTATGGTACAATGCGATCTAAAATTAATTTAGAGCAACATGATTGTCACTACTTTATTTTTATTCAATATATACTAATCAAACAAGTGTACAACATCTAAACTAATTTAGTTCTAATAATTTTGCTTGATCTAATATTAACTACTACATCCAAAATTTGGGGCTTGTGATTATGAAATGCCTGGCTTAATTCTTGAAAAAAAATTGTTCAACAATTATTCAGATTATATGCATGCATAGTAGATAAAAGTTGTATCAATGGATCCACATTATATTCCACACGTCTTTCAATACAAATTTATTTTTATTGTAACCAATGATATCTTATAAGAGTTTAGTGACAAGTATAGTTTAAAAATACTTTTCTTATATTCTTGATACTCCATACAGAAAGAAATATATAAATCAGTAAGTATTTTTTTCATAGAGAGAGCAATAATTTCGGCATTAGTTTAAACTTATGTGTGTTTGAGAGTTTGGGTGCACATAGTATACGCAAGTATAAAGAATAATTAATGTGTTCCAGACAAAATGGCATTTTCTAACATTAGTTAGAGCTCCCTGAGGCCTCCATTACAAATTTAAAGGTTTGCCTGGGTAGTTTTCTCTTTGGGATATATTGTATCTTTGAGCTTTCACACTAATCTTACATGCATTTTAGATAATCGACATGGCCAAATGCTATAATGCTGAGACCGAATGGCGTGACAAGAAATATGTGCCATCCACCGTTGATGAGCATCTAAAAATTTCAGCACGCAGTAGTGCTTGTATGCACATCGTGAGCCTGGGATTCATTTCAATGGGAGATGTGGCAACTAGCGAAGCTATTGAGTGGGCTTCTACCTATCCGAAAATCATCCTAGCTGTCTGTTTTATTGGACGCCTCGCTAATGATATAATGTCATACAAGGTGCCAGTTAGTCTAAAAAATATTTTCTAAGTGCTAATAAATGATAAGCTCAATTATAGAATCGTTCCTAAACTTTTCAATGTTTTTGGCTGCAGCGAGAAGAAGCATCAAAGAATATGGTATCTAGCAAACTTGTGCAAAAGAATATGCACTACTACAGAATGGACTTGTTGTCCCGGGCGGTAACAGCCTTTAGTCCCGGTTACCGCGCCGGGACAACGATCCCGGGACTAAAGGTGGAACCTTCAGTCCCGGGTCATCGAGCCGGGACTAAAGAGGGACCTTTAGTCCCGGTTGGTAACACCAACCGGGACTAAAGGCCCTCCAGCCGAGCGAACCTGGCGCACCCTTTAGTCCCGGTTGGTAACACCAACCGGGACTAACGGTTCACCCTTTAGTCCCGGTTGGTAACCCCAACCGGAACTAAAGGTTCCTTTTCTTTTTCTTTTTTTTTGTTTAATTTGTTTTCAGTTCAGTTACACGTATTTGTTTAATATATAATATGTTTTTATGTACGTATTCTACGCTGCTAATATAAATACACGCATGCGTATAATTACATCTAATTCTCATCTTGAGCATTATTATATTCGAATAAAGTATGAAACTATATATATTATAGATATATATATATATATATATGTATATATACAACACTTTCATAATCTTGTTCTCGAAAATAACGATATCAATAAACATTTAATTTACATCATTTATTCCTTAAGATCAAAGTAGAACTCGCCATTGGGATTTAGCACTTTTTCTAGAAGATATCCTGCTATTGACTCTTGAACTGCTTTCAGATGGTCTTTTTGCATGACCCTTCATTTCAACCATTCAGTCTTGCATTTGAAATAAAAGGAAAAGTATTAATACACATATATGTATATATATTCATTTAAAAATAAATAAAAATTGATATATACGTACTCTGAGGACATCTTCAGGAGTTCTTCTTATGTGCGCAGTGATAAATTCACAAACGTAGTATCCACACAAGTTATTACCTGGTTCCTGCCGCAAACACCACTGTACGAGAAGAAGATTATTCTCATCATCTCACACGTAAATTGAAGTACGATATAGTAATTAAACACGTGGGGAAGTGTATATAGTACAACTTACTGGTATTTCAACTACATTAAGTGGTGCCTTGCAATCCTTGCGATGTTGCCGAATAAACTCTTTCCAAACCCTGTGCGACCAATAATGTACGATCGTTAATAAATTATGGCAAAGTCTATTCAATAATAGTTGTGCGCGAGAGATCGAAATTACCCCTGGATAATGTCTATCATATCTTGGTATAGTGCCCGTTCTTTTCTCAACGAGTCAAAGATTAGTAACCGACTTGAGTTTAACTCAATGACAATGAGTATCCAGTGAAAACTGCATTGGTTTATACACACACGTATATGCATATAAGTTGTATTGATATTACATAAAATGTGTAGACTACATTATTATTAACACTTACTCAAAGTTGTACGGGAAAAGTATTGTTGTCTTGTCGTGCTGCTTCACGAAGAACATCATGATATTCTCCTGTGCTTCAGATACCCATCGCTCCTTGACAATAATATCGGTTTTGAATACGATATAAGGATCAATGAAGCCAACACTGGTGTCTTGTATTCTTTGGAGCTCTGACATCTGAAATCTGTATATAAATATAAGTTACATGTGAGGATAATTATATACACGTACGCATGGAAGTGAGTTTATTAAATAAAAGTAAGAATCACTTACAAACAAAAGGAGCTAATGATTGATTTGTCCAGAGCGTCCATGTGGTATAGTTGATGCAATTCTTCGAAACTAATATGTAAGATGTCATCGCCACGGAAGTAATGATGGTCTCTAAATCTGACAAAGATCCACTGCTCACCCCTGCCACACGCCTGCATGTACCACTTGTTGAGCAAGTACATTTGCGTACCCAATTCATTCAGAGCCACAGGGTTGTACAGACTTTTGCCATATTTATAAGTCTTCCAGGTATCAACTTCCAGGTTCTGGATTGGAGCTTTGCCCGTCAATTGATCCAAGGTTAAACCAATATCTTGAAAAAAAGCATTAAGGGCTTGAACCGACACTTCTCCAGAGTTGTCTGGTCGATAGACTTCTATGTTGGAACCATATTGATTAGCAACAACAAGATTTTGCATTGGTTGCTTCTGTTGTCCGAGCTGTGGGACATCCTTCCCTGATGCTCTTTTCCTTTTCTTATCTGCATCATGTGACTTCACGAGGGAGCGATCATAGTCTGATAGTGGCGAAGGCTTACGAAGTTCAATCATCTTTTTCTAGTGAGCATCGACCTTCTGCCTCAGCACCTCTCGTGGTAGGTAAAAGTACGGCTTCTCCTTAAGCTTCGCTTGACTCTTCTTTTTGGTATCTATAAAAAAATCTTTCACTTTTTTGTCTTCTTCAGCTGCTATTTGCTCATCAGTTTTTTCAGAAAGTATTTCTTGAGAAATAACTCTTTTTCTCGGGGTCTTCTTTGCCGCCGGGACCTTAGACGTCTTTGTAGTGCGTCGCTGTGGAGGGGGTGGGGGCGGTGTTGGAGACCGGCGTGGAGGCGATGTGGCCGGTGTTGGTGGAGACCGGCGTGGAGGCGTTGGAGATCGTTGTGGAGGCGGTGGGGCCGGTGTAGGAGTTGGAGATCGTCGTGGAGGCGATGGGGCCGGTGTAGGAGTTGGCGATCGCCGTGGGGATGAAGTCGTCTCGCCCCCCGTGACGCTGTGATGAGATGGGGAATGAATGATTAGGCTAGGCTGGAGGGAGACCCTGCTACAAAAACAAGTTGTGTGTCAATTATTTTTTAAGCCAATAGAAAATTAATGGAAAATAATATTTCATTCACTTTCATTCGTACCTAGGGTGAGGTAGGGGAAGCGGTGGCGCCCCAGGAATGATGATGAAGCGTTTGCGCCATTGAATAAATGTCTTTTCTGCTTCTCCTAGTGTCTTCTCCCCATCACCGCCTTCAATGTCAAGAGGAACATTGTTGTAACCTTTGAGCACTCTATCGACCGAGACGCTAGCATATCCAGGTTGAATAACTGACCCATGGATTCTTGGTGTCTTCATTCGGTCTATTGGAGATACAACCCCAACAGCCACCATGATTGATGCATTATTACCATCTAGAATGTGCAGCTCACATGTTGTTAGAGGCTCGGTAATGTCATCAACAGGGAAGCGCAACCCAGCGTCGTCTTGAATAACTGGCAGCTCTGTAGAAGCACAACTGCTTTTCATCTGACCAACGGGGCTAATGGTGACTCCCGGCGTTGATTGCGATTGCATTTGACTCATTGCTAGCTGCACTTGCCTCTTGATCTCCTCCTGCATTCTTGCCTCAAGAGATTTTTCTCGTTCACGTGATTCAAGCAATGCTTGTCGTGACTCGTCAACAAATTGCTCCAATGCACGGATTTGTTCTGCCTCCTCATCCTTCTTTCTTTGGCGACTTCTGTAGGTATCCTTGTCTGCTGGGAATGCGTGTAGCCACGGAACCGCCCCATAGCCTCTTGTTCGACCACCGTGTTCGGGATTCTCTAGTGCATATGTCAATTCATCCTTCTCTCTGTTGGGCTTGAAAACACCACTATCAGCTTCTTCCCTAGCACGAGCTAGTCTCTGTGTTGCTCTCTCAATTTTTTGGCCGAAAATTAGCTTGCCAGTGTCTAGGTCTAGGCTTCCCCCATGAGCGTAGAACCAATTCTTCGCGCGTTGAGGCCAGTTCTTCTCTATTGTTTCAGGTATGATTCCCTTGGCAGTAATCTCTGCTTCTAGGTTCTACCACTTGGGAATAGCACTCTTATAACCACCTGATCCCATGCGATGATGGTATTGCTTCTGTCGGGCATTCTGCCGATTCCTCATCACACGTTCCTCACTGTCTTGGGATGTCTTGTATTCTACGAAGGCATCCCAATGGGACTCCAACTTGACAAATGCCTTAGCATTGAAATTCGGCGTAGCATTCTTCAAGATAAACTTTTTATACAATGTCTTCTTCCAACTCTGGAACAATGTTGGCATCTTCTTCATTGTCCAATCCCTCACTAGCTCCTTCAAAGCATCATCTGCTTGTAATGTGAAATGTTGAGTGATATCTCTCCAAGCTAGGTTCTTGTCACGATCAGATACAAAACTAACATTAGGAGCGGATATCTTCTGCTTCCATTCACGAGCACTAACTGGGATCCTATCCCTTACAACGAACCCACATTGATTGACATATGTCTGAGCATGTGGTCCCAATGGTTTGCCGGTGTCGGTGTTGAATTCTGATATTATGAAACGGCCCTCTAATGGCTTTTTTGGCCCTCGGACTTTCCTACTTTTGTCAGTGGTTGATGTAGATCCAGAGACCGGCTACATGAGTAGAAACACAACGATTAACAACAAATATACGTATGCATGCATCTATAAGAGATGATAGATAATCGAATATACCTCGCCAGTATTTTCTTGCGCGACAATTTGTTGATCTTCAACCACCGGCATATTCAGGATATCCTCATAATCAGCAAAGTACTGACTCGTGTCATCTACATCCACATTGGTGCCGGCGTTGATAATATCCGCCATTATGTCATCACTCAAGTTATCATTCGGAGCAGCCATTTGTATCTTCAAGATAACACATAGATAGAATTACTATGGTACATAACATAAGTACATGTGATAACACATATAGAATTACTAAATCCAATTAAATATAATAACACATAATATTTCATCAACATGGAAATAAGTACAATTTTCTCTCTCTCTCAACACATGAAAATAAGTACATGTATATATACATATAGAAATAATTAAGTACATATGTATACATATAGAATCTCTCTCTAGATATAATATATATAGAGAGATAGAATATATAATTACTAAATCCAATTAAATAAATCTAACATGAAATTAGATAAACTAGTAAGATAATACATTTTAATCTAACATATATCAAAAACTATAATAAAAAACTATCTAAAAAAACTATCTAAATAAAATACTAATTAAATTTTAATACATTTAAATCTAATATATCAAAAACTATCTAAAAATAACTAAAAAACTAACAATAAACATGGCCGATCGAGAGCAGCAGATCATATCGAGTTCGACGGAGGCTGTACGGCGTGGGTGCGCGGGAAGCGACGGCGACGGATGGTGGGGTCGGGTGCGGCGGCGGAGACGGGATGCGGCGATGCGGGCCTGGAGAATGGTGCGGCCGGGCGGGGGTAGACGACGACGGCGGCACGGCAGAGATGAGCTCAACGACGGCGGATGGCGCGGCCAGGCGGGCGGCTGAGCGACGGAGGCGAGATCGAAGATGAACAGAACAGACGTTCGATATATATAGCCTACGACCCTTTAGTCCCGGCTGGTTACACCAGCCGGGACTAAAGGGCATTTAGTCCCAGCCGGGACTAAAGGGCATTTAGTCCCGGCTGGTAATACCAACCGGGACTAAAGGTCCAACCCTTTAGTCCCGATTGGTCTTACCAGCCGGGACTAAATGTCCTTTAGTCCCGGCTCGTGTTGCCAGCCGGGACTAAAGGTATTTTTTTGGCGGGCACCAAAATTGCCGCCCACCCTTTAGTCCCGGTTCTTGGTCTGGGCCGGGACTGAAGCCCTGAAAAATTTGCCAGCCCGCCAGCGTAATTGGAAAGGCCTGGGATTTTGTTTTTGTTTAATACTAGGTTAATCAATTAATTCCATAGCAACTTCAATACTTTGCAATATTTATTTTAAAAAATACTATTGATTAACTAATTATTTATTGTAAATAGAAAAATTTTGTAACCTAAAGTTTTTAATTTCTTTTATGAATATAGAATATAAATGTTACTAATACTAAGTATTTTGTTAATGCAAAAATATATTTCTAACTTAAAATTAATAAAACTAATATTATTCGATAGGAAATTTATTATCACATTATTGTAACATCAATGTTTCAATTTTTTCTCGGTTTTTGACCAAAATTGACAGGAATTTTTTGTTGAACCTATAAAAATAGAGAAAATGTAGTATTTTTTGTTCTACAGCTTTCTCAAATGAAAAAATGGCCTATATAAGGATTGTATATATTGATGAGCTTAACAAACTCGGTATTCAAAACTTTTCAATTTGAGACAATCTAGGGTCCCGAAAACTAGTTTGTAGGCGTCGAAATTTAAAAATCACAAATTTGAACCGTCCAAACTTTCTCAAATGGAAAGTTGACCAAAACAACAATTGTAGATCTTTTTGAGTTTAACAAACTTGGTATTCAAAACTTTTCAATTTGAAGTCATTTAGAGTTCATAATACTAGAGTCAAAGTATTGTTTTTTTATTTGACCAAATTTGACTTGGTCAAACTTGCTCAAATGAGACACTAAATGACCTCAGATGAAAAAACTCTGAATACCAAGTTTGATCATCTCAGAAAGATCTACAATTGTTACATAGCTCATTTTCCCATTTGAGAAATTTTTATCAAACACTAGTCACAACTTCTTGAATCTCATATATACTTTCTAAAACTATGTCACACACTTGTGAAATTTGAACTACATTTTGTTCAAGCTTTCTCAAATGAAAAAATGGCCTATATAAGGATTGTATATATTGATGAGCTTAACAAACTCGGTATTCAAAACTTTTCAATTTGTGACAATCTAGCGTCCCGAAACTAGTTTGTAGGCGTCGAAATTTAAAAATCACAAATTTGAACCGTCCAAACTTTCTCAAATGGAAAGTTGACCAAAACAACAATTGTAGATCTTTTTGAGTTTAACAAACTTGGAATTCAAAACTTTTCAATTTGAAGTCATTTAGAGTTCATAATACTAGAGTCATAACATATTACATAATATCCGTCTCTAAAACATAATATATTAAACATGCATCGTTGTATCATGCGGGCACAACAGTGAATTTCTTCTTGACGTATGACCCTTGGTTATGATCTTGTCGTAACCATGGAGTGTCTTCATCATTTAACATGATGCTTGGATCTTTCTTCACTATGAAGGGTGGAATTCGGACATTTCTTTCGTAATCTTCTGACATGTCTGACTTGTCTTCAATTCCTACTATATTTATTTTCCCAGAAAGAATTATGTGGCGCTTTGGCTCATTGATCATTGAGTTGATGTCTTCGTTTTTTCCTCTCTTTGATTTTGTAGACATGTCTTTCACATAGAACACCTGACTCACATCGGCAGCAAGGACGAATGGTTCCTCTTTGTACCCAATATTGTTGAGGTCCACTGTTGTCATTCCATACTCTTTGTCGACTGTTACCCCTCCTCCGGTCAGCTTCACCCATTGGCACCGGAACAAAGGGACTTTAAAATTAGGTGCGTAGTCTAGTTCCCATATCTCTTCTATGCGGCCATAATATGTTTGTATATTCCCATTTGGATCTGTTCCATCTATGCGAACACCACTATTTTGATTGGTGCTCCTTTTATCTTGGGCAACTGTGTAAAATGTATTCCCATTTATCTCGTACCCTTGGTACGTGAGGATATGCCACGATGGCTGCCTAGCCAACAAATACAGTTGCTCATCAATATTGTCATCGCCTTGACATTCTTTTCGCAACCAACCACTGAAACTTTCCATGTGCTGACGCCTAATCCAAGCTTCAGTCTTCCCTGGAAATTTGGATCGTAAGAACTCCTTATGTATCTCGATGTACGGATGCACCAATGACGAGTTCTGAAGAACTGTGTCATGTGCTTTATTGAAATAATCGTCTTCCATGCCGATATATGTTTTCTTCCCTAAAGTTCCTTTACCACTGAGTCGCCCCTCGTGTCGTGATTCGGGAACACCAATCGGGGCAAGGTCAGGAATAAAGTCAACACAGAACTCAATGACCTCCTCTGTTCCATAGCCCTGGGCGATGCTTCCTTCAGGCTTAGAACGGACTTTCACATATTTCTTCAAGACTCCCATAAACCTCTCGAAGGGGAACATGTTATGTAAGAACACAGGTCCAAGAATACTAATCTCCTTCACCAAATGAACTAGGATGTGTGTCATGATATTAAAGAAGGATGGAGGGAACACCAACTCAAAGCTGACAAGACATTGAACCACATCATTCTGTAGAGTAGCTAGTTCCACTGGATTGATTGCCTTCTGAGAAATTGCATTGAGGAATGCACATAGCTTCACGGTGGCTAGACGTACATGTGGAGGTAGAATTCCTCTTAAAGCAACTGGAAGCAATTGCGTCATAAGCACGTGGCAGTCATGGGACTTTAAGTTTAGGAATTTCTTATCTGGCACATTTATTATACCCTTTATATTGGAGGAGAATCCCGATGGGACCTTGATGCTGCTTAGACATTCGAACATGCTGTCCCTCTCTTCTTTGCTAAGCGTGTAGCTAGCAGGACTTAAGTAATGACGTCCATCATCTGTCTTCTCTGGATGAAGATTGTCTCGTTCTTTCATGCCCTGCAAGTCCTGGCGTGCTTCAAGTGAATCCTTTGGCTTCCCGTACACACCCATGAATCCTAACAGGTTCACACAAAGATTCTTTGTTAGGTGCATCACGTCGATTGCGTTGCGGACCTCTAGGACTTGCCAATAGGGTAGCTCCCAAAAGATGGACTTCTTCTTCCACATGGGTGCGTGTCCCTTAGCATCTTTGGGAACAGATTCACTGCCTTGTCCCTTTCCAAATACTACTTTCACATCCTTGACCATTGCGAGTACATCTTCCCCGGTTCGGTTATGAGGCTTCTTCCCATGGTCTGGCTTACCTTTAAAATGCTTCCCTTTCTTTCTTACTTGGTGATTCAACGGAAGGAATCGACGATGGCCAAGGTACACGACCTTTCAACATCTTTTCAAATATATACTGTCAAGGTCATCAAAACAATGTGTGCATGCATTATATCCTTTGTTTGTCTGACCTGAAAGATTACTTAAAGCAGGCCAATCATTGATTGTTACGAACAACATTGCTCGTAGGTCAAAGTGTTCTTGTTTGTACTCATCCCAGACACGTACACCTGGTTTGTTCCATAAAACTAGAAGTTCTTCAACTAATGGCTTTAGATAGACATCAATATCGTTGCCAGGTTGCCTCGGACCTTGGATAAGGATCGGCATCATAATGAACTTCTGCTTCATACATAACCATGGAGGAAGGTTGTAGATACATAGAGTAACTAGCCAAGTGCTATGACTAGTGCTCTACTCTCCAAAAGGATTCATACCATCTGTACTTAAGGCGAACCTTAAGTTTCTAGCCTCATTTGCAAACTCTGGAAATTCCCTGTCTATCGCTCTCCACTGGGACCCATCAGCTGGGTGTCTCAGCATATTGTCTACCTTACGGTCTTCTTTATACCACCGCAACAACTTTGCATGGTCTTTATTTCTGAACAAACGTTTTAAGCGTGGTATTATAGGAGCATACCACATAACCTTGGCAGGGATTTTCTTTCTAGGACGTTGTTCACCCTCGACGTCACCAGGATCATCGCGCCTGATCTTATACCGCGATGCTTTACATACCGGGCATTCATCCAAATTCTCGTATTCATTGCCATGGTAGAGGATGCAGTCATTAGGACATGCATGTATCTTCTGGATTTTTAATCCCAATGGGCAGACAACCTTTTTTGCTTCGTACGTAGTGGTGGGCAATTCATTTGGCTTCGGAAGCATCTTCTTTATAAGGTTCAATAAATTCCCAAATGCCTTGTCGGATATACCATTCTTTGCCTTCCACTGTAGCAATTCCAGTGTTGTACCCAGCTTTTTTTGCCCCTCTTCGGCCGTCGGGTATAGCAACTTCCTATGATCCTCAAGCATGCGCTCGAACTTAACTTTCTCTTTTTCACTTTCCCATTCTTGTTGTGCATCACGAATGGAATCGCCAAGAGCATCACCGAGATCATCTTCTACCGCTACCTCTTCTTCATCTCCCCCCATTGTAGTATCATCAAAGGCACCATACTGAGCAATAATGTCATCAATGTCTAAATCTTCCCCTTCACCTTCTTCCATCATGATCCCGCTTTCTCCATGCTTAGTCCAACATATATAGTTTGACATGAAACCTGACTTAAGCAAATGTGAATGAAGACTCATTGAGCTTGAATATTCCTTTAAATTCTTACATAGGGTACATGGACAGCACATGAAACCATCCCGCTTATTTGCCTCGGCCACACCTAAGAAATAGTGCAAGCCCTCAATAAAGTCTTGGGAGCGGCGATCGGCATTGTACATCCAATGGCGTGACATAATCTGTATTACACGACAAATTATGAAAACCTTCAACATAATTTAGTATTTTATTACACAACATAAATGACACACACGGTTGATTAATTAACTAAGTCTGGCTACAACATAAGCAATCCCAACTATCACTAAACAAACTAAAACTACAATGCACTTCAGTAACATAATTATTTCGTGATCGTACGCAACTAAAATAGACAAATCATTCTTCTGTTGAATATCAATAAGCTTCTCCTACTGGCTCACTGCCTCATCAGCAGCAGCCGCTACCTCAAGCGCACCCAAATTCTGCACGTATGTAGCATAATCTTCCTCCCAGTACCAACCATCGCATCCATTGCCCTCCCACTGTAATTAAAGCCAAAAATTATTTAGTCAAAAATATTCAAGAAAAGCAGGTCAATTAGCCATACAGATAAAATGCGTAAGAAACTCACATCGCGATCCGGGCACTTGTAGAAAACACGACCCTTGTTGGGTCCCTGTCTCTTGACTCGGTACTCCATCACAATCTTCTGCTTACACTTGCCGCAGATAATGAGAGGGAGTTCTGGCCTCAGTCGTTTCGCAACCGAACGAGAGGCCGATGATCCGGTACCAGTTGTCATCTACTTTCTATACTTATTTTTGCAAACTAGTGTAAATTTCATATTTTCTAAAATGATATATTTAAACAAAACTAGTACGGATTTCACATGTTTCAATAAATAACCATCCGTACTAGTTGACCTTGCTTACGTGATCATCTCGGCCAGCATTTCTCCACCGGACGGCACCGTACTTGGCCAAGGAAGAGCTCCGATTCTACGAGAAAGGGAACACGGTCTTCCACGACCGTTGCCGCTCTCCCTCGTAGCATCAAAGTTCCTCCTTGACGTCCGTTACCGCTCGGCAGAGAACATGTTGGCCGAGCTGAACACGGTCCGCAAGTTCAACTAGTACGGATTTTCTATAATTTTCTAACTATTTATTAAGTTTTTCATTTCATGGAAAATTTAATTCTAAAAAAAGGCATGATTTCTAAGTAGCTCATTTCATGGAAAAAATAATTCTAAGTGACCTGCTCGATATCGGCGAGCTCGCGGACGTTTAGGTTGCCGAGGATAGTAACATTTGTAGATCTGAAGTTATCAAATATCCATCAAATTATAGCTCAAAAACATGTTTCAATAAATGACCATCCGTACTAGTTGACCTTGCTTACGTGATCAACTCGGCGAGCATTTCTCCATCGGACAGCACCGTACTTGGCCAAGGAAGAGCTCCGATTCTACGAGAAAGGGAACACGTTCTTCCACGACAGTTGCCGCTCTCCCTCGTAGAATCAAAGCTCCTCCTTGACGTCCGTTACCGCTCGGCAGAGAACATGCTCGCCGACCTGAACACGGTCCGCAAGTTCAACTAGTACGAATTTTCTACAATTTTCTACATATGAACTAATTTAACTTTTGTTTATCCAAACATATATGCAAATCATCATGTGATTTTGAGCTAAAAATGACATATAAAATCATAATAAAGTCCAACATATAAAGTTACACATGCATCTACATCGCAAAATGAGATAAGCTACTGATAAAACATAAGATGATTAAGTTTGTTACCTCCAAAATCGAAGAGCAACACCAATGGAGGGGGAGAGAGCAAGAACAACAGCAAGCTGAAGAACAGAGGCAGTGAGTTTGAATGGAATGGCTCGGGCTCGGGGAGGAAGAAATGAGCTGGATTATAGGCCGGGATAATTAGTCCCGGTTAGGGGTCCAAACCGGGACTAAAGATTAATCTTTATTCCCGGGGAATTACCCAAACCGGGACTAAAAGCTTTAGTCCCGGTTGGTATTATGAACCGGGACTAAAGGTAAACCTTTAGTCCCGGTTGGTAATACCAGCCGGGACTAAAGATCCCTGCCCCGCGAACGACCGTTGGGCAGGGACCTTTAGTCCCGGTTGGTATTACCAACCGGGACTAAAGGGTCCTTTAGTTCCGGGGGCAAAAAATGCCGAGGCTAATGCTAATTTGGGACATCGTTCTAAAGTCTGTTCTCTAGTAGTGATGGTACCAGAATAGAACAAGCCATAGAAAAGCTTAGAGAACTGATCGAGGAAGCGTGGATGGACATCACCGAAGAGTGCATGAGACAGCCACAACCAAAGGCTCTTCTGGAGAGGGTAGCCAACCTGGCTAGTACAATGGATTTTGTATACAAAGATGTCGATGGATACACCGATTCACGGAGTATCAAAGGCATATTGGATTCACTGTATGTGGATCTAATCAACTAAAATTAGGTGACAGCTTGGCTATAACCAGCTGGACAACAATTCAGTGTCTACATAGTTTGTAGTATTTGCAAATGTATTGTGTTTCTCGGAAGATCTTGCAGATATATATATACTTTAGTGATCTTTTTCTAGAGGAATATGTTTACTAGCCGGAACTATAAAATCCAAACCTTACTAGGTTTCCAAGTATGGCCTGTGGGTTCATAACTATTGTACAACTCGATGTAATGATTGTGAATTAATAAAATCTTTCTTTTACCAAGAAAAAGTATGGCTTGTTTGGCGTAGAGTTAGATGGAACAATTTCCAGGCACCAGAAATTATTGAAATCGGAGCTATAGACACATGGACGACATTTAGTTGAGCAATTTTGTTATTAATTTTTGAGATAAATACAGATATTCAAACCAACTTATTTTATTCTACAAACTCCAAATCATATATGGTAGAATTATGATAAACAGTGTGGAGCTAGAGTTGCGCTAATAAACCAGCTGTCCATGACTAAATTGGGCTAGGCCCGGCTAGTTTGTCTCCTACCCTCTTCTGTATTCATGGTGGCTAGGCTAGAAGCTACTTCCTCTATCCCCAAATAAATCAATTCATAGAATCCGTGCCAGTCAAACTTTTTTAAATTTAACTAACTTTATAGAAAAAAGTAACAGCATCTATGACATAAAATGAACACATTATGAAAATATACTCTATGGTACATCTAATGATACTAGTTTGATATAATAAATCTTGATGTTTTTTCTACGAATTTGGTCAAAATTTAAAAAGTTTGACTTAAGACAACTCCAGGAATCTATTTAGTTAGGGACAGAGTGAGTAGTGTGCACTTAACTATATATATCCTTGAGCTCTTATCAAAAAAAACTACATATTTTCTATTTATCTGCTGACATATTTTTGAGGAAAAATCTGTCAAATTTTTTGATGTTGCGAATGTTGTTCTTTCATGTTGTAAATGTTGTTATTTGATGTTGTAAATGTTGTAGAGGAGGAAATATGACAAGTTGTATAAGATGTTGCAGATGATATTTTATCATGTTTCAAACATTGTTCATGCATGTTGCATACTTCATTGTTTTAGTTATATGCAACATCGGAGGATAACATGTGCAACATCAGATAATAACACGTGCAACATTATAAAATTCGATAGATTTTACCATTCAAAATATGTTGACAGATAAATAGATATTCCCACAAAAACTATATGTCCTTGGGCTCAATTCTTTCTAAGTTGACTTGGTTGCAGCAATTTTATTTTTGGAAAGAGTTTGTCTGACCATCCTCAACTATTGTGTTATTCCAATTAGCCCCTCGATCCAAAAATTGGATTATATTTTTATACTCCTCCAACTCTTTAAACCATCCTATTTACCTCCCTCAGCGTGTCTGATTTTTTAGAACATGGAATATATTAATATCCCAGCTTCTGCACTGACTAATGCATATGGCTGTTCGTTATTACAAGCGAGAGCAAAATGGTCCAGGAATCTCAAAACCAAAGTTTTGAGCCATAAAGACAACAAAAAAAAGTCTTCAAAAGCCACAACTAGAAAGCAAGCCTATTAGCAAATGTCGCACCCGATTTTAAGAACAAAACCAGATACACCCCATATGTGAGTACATGAAGTCAAATCTCACATATAGCTACAAATAAGGGTAATATCAAAGGACAATGCTTAAATACATAGCGTATTAGTATAAAGAATATAACCTCAGAGTATAGACAGCGGAAAGACAACTCCGATCTTCAGGTGAAGACTCCAGTTCCACAGGGACAACTGACTGGTTGATCACAAGCCTAATTCCTCCAAACTCTAACAATCTGGTACCTATCCGGGATTTTTCAAAAGTATTGAAAAGTAAAGCAAGCGTAAGTACATGTCGTACTCAACAAATATAACATGGGGTTCATGAGGCTCAAAAGGCTGACACTGGTTCACTACGATTAGCTTTTAATGAGTCATGATTTTAGCAATTGAGTAGCAACAAGTTTATCACAAGCCCATAAACACATGATCAGGTAAACATGAATAATGAATAGCATAAACATTAATCATTAATGAGCATCTTCATCATCCATATCATTAGTGTTCATCATCTATTCCGTAAGGGTTCCAAGGCCGCTCGTGACCATGAGCATGGCTGATATACCAGTTTTACACTCTGTAGAGGTTGTACACTTTCACTGTGAGTCGTGATTTAC
Organism: Miscanthus floridulus; assembly: GCF_019320115.1. Taxonomy (NCBI): domain Eukaryota; kingdom Viridiplantae; phylum Streptophyta; class Magnoliopsida; order Poales; family Poaceae; genus Miscanthus; species Miscanthus floridulus. Next base: position 23,765,550 of record NC_089592.1, on the reverse strand, counting down.
CCTTTCGCCCGAGGTGATCAGCCTCTTGACCCACTACCAAGGAAGGTCGGTAGGGTTCACAATGAAGCCTTTCAAAGGTTCGTCTAACAAGTTAGGGCCATTAGATTTACTCGGCAAACAGATATAGGAACCACCCTGTCGAATGGCACAATGACATGCAGCCTATACACATAAGAGTAGAGGTTGTCATATATCTGATTTGTCAAGCCATTCTTACGCCAATAAAGGTAACCTCTAACAAGCTAGAAAAGGTCCTCATACTGAGCTAAAGCCAGAGCCATGTAGCCCTCACAGCTGTACTGTAAGTCCCGGATGATCACTTACAGATAAGTCCTTAGGGAGAGGAATCTAGAGCACCATAAAAACAGCCCAATGCTCTAGCCCCCTTGTTCTATGTTGCTAAAAAGCATCTTTTAGTGTTTATTGCATATTACATTAGTCAAGTTATAAGATCATGGTTGTCGTTGAGCACTAGCAAAGCTACCCAATGCAATAACCCAAAGGTATCAAGGTACAAGTACAAAGTACTAGGAAATCCTTAGTGGCAGTCAAGGTAGACACATGCAGTATGAATTAAATGATTAAAGGTGTATAGGACAACAAGGAAGATCCCATGCTATACTTGCCTTAAAACACCGAAACTTCGGTAAGCTTTAATCTTCAACGTTCTTCTTCTTCTTCTTGATCACCACGTATATCTCACTAACTGGACAAGGTAATAAACTACCACACAAGCACCCATGCAATCATACATGAGGCAAACAATAGATCTAAATTAGAACAGTACACCAAACATAAATCAAGATGAAAAGTTTGTAAAATGAATCTACGTCTCACTACGAACACACAGACACGAAAAGCACGCTAATCGGAGCTACGGTTAAAAAGATACAACTATCGATAGATTTACTCATAAAACTATTAGCTTCATGTGTCTTAATGGTATAAAAACATATATAAGATATTTTATAGAGATTATAATTTAAGTCAAATTTAGATTTGATTTATAAAACTAAAGTGAAACAAATCATATTCTATTTATAAAATCCAGTTGCATAATTGTTATTTAAGATATGATTCAAACCATGAGATTCTAGAATTAGTGACATGATAAACACTGTTACTAACGTGTAGATCTTGACGCTATGAATCTAACGCAACTTGAATGGACTAAAACGGATCTAAGACGCAGAAGATATGATTTAAACAAGATTTCTTTTAATCAAATAATAGATTAAATCTAATCACAAATTTTAAAAGTTGAATACACATCTAACAGTAGTATGACCATGTAGATTATGATATTACACACCTAACGCAAGTTGAACGGGTCAAATCGGAATTAAAACGGAGAAGTTATGGCTAAAACAAAATTAGTGGCAATTCTGTAAATAGCTGAAAACGTATTTTAGACTTTACCGAAACAAAATACGCTTTCCAAAGAAGAAAACGGACTCAGGGAAAAACGTTTTGGACTACGGGTTCAATTATTGAAAAGCGCAAGGACTCTTTAGCAATTGTGCCTGCGAACCGGTACCTTCTAATCTGGGATGTTGATCACGAATCCGACGGCTGCGATTGGTTGGGAAAGATGAGGTCGCCAGCGGCTGCATCCAGACGGCAGCGCCATCGCCGGACCTTGCCGGCGACGTCGGCTTCGATGCTCCCGGTCACCACAGCTCACGGGAAGACCACGGGGGCAAGAGTGGCTCGAGGCGAGCTCGGTGGAGGGCTACGACAGCACGGTGGCGAGTGACGGCGGGTTGGGTTGCTTGGAACTTGCGGCGAAACTCCGATGGCGACACTGCGGTAGATAGGAGCAAAAGAGAAGCAGGGGAAGGCGCTATAAGGTTCGTCACCTCGTCTCGGTGCTCGGTACGGCCCCGAACTACGGTGAATCGGCGGTGGAGTTAATGGCAGCGGCAGGTGGCTCGACGGAATCCGACCAGGGTGCACGACGCGGCTAGGGCTAGGCATCTAGGCGCTAGGATTAGGGGATAGGGGTGGCGTGCGGCACCGAGGCTTCGTTTTAAAGGGAGCTTCGCGTGGGGCGCACGGCAAACGGCGAGGCCAGGGCAAGCATGGACTCCACGGCGGCGTCGGAGTCCAATTCGGGGACGACTGGAGGAAGAAGATACCGGTTGACATGTGGGCCCGGGGTGTCAGCGTCAGGTGAGAGAGAGGAGGGAGGGGACGCGTGGCGCGACTGGCTGCTGAGCAGGCCGAGCGCGGGAGCGGGCTGCGGGCGCGATGCTGGGCCAGACGCGGGGGAAAGAGGGACGGGGCGCAGGCCCAAGAGGAAGAAGATGGACGGCCCGCGGAGGGGGGGGCAAGCGCGAGTGGGCCGAGCCAAGGCAGATGGGCTCCGGTGGCCTGCTGGGTTGCTGTGCTTCCAGGCCAGAAGGCAAGGGCTTGCTCTTTTTTTCTAAATTAATTTTCCTAATACTTTTTCAAATGGGTCTTGAATTCATTTGAACCTTGAATCAAAACCAAACTTAAATATTATTTCAAATATACCTTTCAATAAAGATGAGAAAGTTTGGTAAGTTTTCAAAAATAAATTTTTACAACTTTAAAAATTCTTTTATCTTCAAGTTTTCTTTTTATTTTTCTTTTCTTTTATTTTAAAGCCATTTTCAAATTCATTTTTAAAAGCAATTTAAACCATTTTAAATTCTCAATCAAAACCACTCAATCAAATACATCAAATGCAAGGGCATGTATGCACAAACATGTGGCTAAACCTTATGATGAATTTTAATTTAATGAAATTTTTTATTTTCCTATGTTTTCATGTGCACAAAAATTCACAAATAAATCATTTCAGCTCTATTTCCAAAAATTCAAATTTTAGGGTGTTACAATTCTATCCCCCTTAAGATGAATCTTGTCCCCAAGATTCGGACGACGTCGACTAGGAGGTAGGGGTACTCTGTCTTTGAATTCTTCTTTACTTCCAAAAAGACAGTACTTCCACGCTCCACAATGGATAACTCCAAATAACATGTCAGTTAGTTCAACTCACGCTTCCTTAGTTGACCTAATGAACCAGCCACTACTATTATTCTCGTATAAAGACACATCCCACACCTTGACAAGGTGCATCATTGTAGATATAAAGCTCTTGTCCGGATCTGGCAAAGCTAATACATAGGTTTTACTCCAACCTCTTCTTGGATTCCGTCAAACACTTACCCTCTGTCTTTGAATTCTTCTTTACTTCCAAAAAGACAGTACTTCCACGCTCCACAATGGATAACTCCAAATAACATGTCGGTTAGTTCAACTCACGCTTCCTTAGTTGACCTAATGAACCAGCCACTACTATTCTTCTCGTATAAAGACACATCCCACACCTTGACAAGGTGCATCATTGTAGATATAAAGCTCTTGTCCGGATCTGGCAAAGCTAATACATAGGTTTTACTCCAACCTCTTCTTGGATTCCGTCAAACACTTACCTGAGGTTTCTTGATCCAAACTAACTTAAAAACTTCTCCGGTAGCTCTACCAAAATCTTGATGACCTTGGATAAACCTTCGTTGAATCTTCAATCAAACCTCATTGAAATTCTGAGTTTCTCTCACATCTTTGGGTACCACCACGCTTCTGCTGCGCAAACTAGAACGTAGGATACTTCATCTTGCAAATTTTTCAACTTGGCTACCCCCATTAAAAAAATAAACTAGGGGACACCAAGCATAGCTTGCACATTCTTTTAGATGAGCTAACTAGTATCACGACGTCCTGACATCCCAATGATACTCTTGTATATGAGCAGGAACAAGAAATCTGAAATTCCTCGCAGGATGGAAAACAGCAGCACAGTAAAATAGCTGTAACTCTCATTCCGTTAATCCAATGAAGTTGTAGCTTATACCATTGAAAAGCTTATAAAATTCTACATAACTTCCTTACAGAACACTTTTCCAAATTCTACAGTTAACTTGGCCGAAAATGGTACACAACCGAAACTATTCCAGGTTCCAAACAGCACAGAATCATCGTCTTGTGATTTTCGTATCTCCATAACCAAAATAGTTATCAGGGTGATTCTTGCGCTCAGAGAAAGATATCGAAGTCTACTATTGTCCAGAATTTTGTCATGATTTTTGGTCATCTAAGAATAGAGATATAAGCTGATAAAGACAGGTTGCTCCCGAAAGACAGAATATAGAAAACAGGAGATAAGCGAAACCCATCTATTTATTGCATTAATCCTTATGCCTTAGGCCTATAAATTAAATGAAATTGTGGGAACACCCGACAAGTTCATTACAATCATTACAAAGATGCAAAACAATCATAAGCATTATGACAATTCAACAAGTAATAAAGGTGCACAACTCAATCATTGACTCAACTTTCGATACTATCGTTTTTATTACATAAAGGGCACCAACTCCTATTCCTTAAACATGGTGTGAGTACATGAGCATCTAGGATAGCATCTCTTGCATGGGAGTGAGAGCGACACATCATCCACTTCATCAATTTCATCATGGGCTTTCTTCGTGTTGCGTGTCACTTATCACTTGCTGGTGGTAGTCTGGTAGTGATCTGACTCTGGCTACTTCGAGGGTGTAACTGTTGATTCTTCTGTGGACAAGATTTAATATAATGTCCTTCCTATTGGCAATGATAATACTTTCTCTTAGCTGGATCCTTTGTGATGTCATACTCCACAGAATTGTTGCTTAGTGTGTTGTCAGCTTGCTGACCCTGAAGGTTCATCTTTGTTTGACTAGACTGCTTTTTAGCTCGCTTGATCCTTCGAGGTTGAAACTCCTTGTAGGTGATCGTCCACCCATCTATGCATACCTCCGGTGGAAAGAGTGGAGTAGTCTTAGCTTGAGAAACTTCTGACTCTTTAGAGTCTGAGTTGATCTGACTAGGGATTGGAGCTGGATGCGGCAATGTAGTAGAACTCAAATGTTGATTGCTTTCCAATTCTAGCTCTGGAGAGACTACCTTCCTCTTCTTATCCACATTGTCCTCAGGTACAAGCTGAATACCTTCATACTCAGTTCTTTCTCCTGATGGTGTTGTTAGAAGAACCAAACATTGGGCATGCTTAATCACTCCTTTACAGGCAGATAACCATCCCTGTCCTAAGACAACATCAATTTTCATTGACTCCAAAACGATAAGGTTTGCCATGAAGTTCACCCCCTTTATGTCGAGACTAACTTTGGGCATATGTGGTCTGCCTTCACTTCACCTCCTAGAGAGTTAATCATCACCAGGTTCCTTATCGGAAGCATAGTTATCTTGTGGTCTTCTACATATTGGCTAGAGATAAACAAATGTGAAGCTCTGGGATCAAACATCACTGTGGCGGGAGCTGAGTTTACTAGAATGAAGCCATACACAACCTCCTTAGCTCCATGAGTAGTAGTCATATCCACATTATTCAATCTTCCTTGAATGTAGTTTCTCTTTACTTTACTTCATTGCTCCTGTTTCTTCTTGTCGAAGGCAGTTAAGGACAACATAGCTTGATCCCCCTGACCTTTGATACCGGTGGTCTCCTCATTACGACCCATCTATATAGATGAAGAGAGAAGGTTCATAATAGAGGCAAGGTTTTCATAACAGAACAGAGGCTGAAGTGAGCATAACCTTTTAGAAAATAACAAGGTTGGAGGGAAAACAAGAAGTAAGCAAAGATAAAAGAATGCTAAAACGTCCAGTTCTATCTAGGCTTGTGTCCTACAGTTAGCATTGCTCTGATACCACTCTGTCGCACCCGACTTTAAGAACAAAACCAGATACACCCCATATGTGAGCCCAGGAAGTCAAATCTCACATATAGCTACAAATAAGGGTAATATCAAAGGACAATGCTTAAATACATAGCGTATTAGTATAAAGAATATAACCTCAGAGTATAGACAGCGGAAAGACAACTCCGATCTTTAGGCGACGACTCCAGTTCCACAGGGACAACTGACTGGTTGATCACAAGCCTAATTCCTCTAAACTCTAGCAATCTGGTACCCATCCGGGATTTTTCCAAAGTATTGAAAAGTAAAGCAAGCGTAAGTACATGTCGTACTCAACAAATATAACATGGGGTTCATGAGGCTCAAAAGGCTGACACTGGTTCACTACGATTAGCTTTTAATGAGTCATGATTTTAGCAATTGAGTAGCAACAAGTTTATCACAAGCCCATAAACACATGATCAGGTAAACATGAATAATGAATAGCATAAACATTAATCATTAATGAGCATCTTCATCATCCATATCATTAGTGTTCATCATCTATTCCGTAAGGGTTCCAAGGCCGCTCGTGACCATGAGCACGGCTGATATACCAGTTTTACACTCTGTAGAGGTTGTACACTTTCACTGTGAGTCGTGATTTACCCTTTCGCCCGAGGTGATCAGCCTCTTGACCCACTACCAAGGAAGGTCGGTAGGGTTCACAATGAAGCCTTTCAAAGGTTCGTCTAACAAGTTAGGGCCATTAGATTTACTCGGCAAACAGATATAGGAACCACCCTGTCGAATGGCACAATGACATGCAGCCTATACACATAAGAGTAGAGGTTGTCATATATCTGATTTGTCAAGCCATTCTTACGCCAATAAAGGTAACCTCTAACAAGCTAGAAAAGGTCCTCATACTGAGCTAAAGCCAAAGCCATGTAGCCCTCACAGCTGTACTGTAAGTCCCGGATGATCACTTACAGATAAGTCCTTAGGGAGAGGAATCTAGAGCACCATAAAAACAGCCCAATGCTCTAGCCCCCTTGTTCTATGTTGCTAAAAAGCATCTTTTAGTGTTTATTGCATATTACATTAGTCAAGTTACAAGATCATGGTTGTCGTTGAGCACTAGCAAAGCTACCCAATGCAATAACCCAAAGGTATCAAGGTACAAGTACAAAGTACTAGGAAATCCTTAGTGGCAGTCAAGGTAGACACATGCAGTATGAATTAAATGATTAAAGGTGTATAGGACAATAAGGAAGATCCCATGCTATACTTGCCTTAAAACACCGATCCTTCGGTAAACTTTAATCTTCAACGTTCTTCTTCTTCTTCTTCTTCTTGATCACCACGTATATATCACTGACTGGAGAAGGTAATAAAGCACCACACAAGCACCCATGCAATCATACACGAGGCAAACAATAGATCTAAATTAGAACAGTACAACAAACATAAATCAAGATGAAAAGTTTATAAAATGAATCTATGTCTCGCTACGAACACACAGACACGAAAAGTACGCTAATTGGAGCTACGGTTAAAAAGATACAACTATCGATAGATTTACTCATAAAACTATTAGCTTTATGTGTCTTAATGGTATAAAAACATATATAAGATATTTTATAGAGATTACAATTTAAGTCAAATTTAGATTTGATTTATAAAACTAAAGTGAAACAAATCATATTCTATTTATAAAATCCAGTTGCATAATTGTTATTTAAGATATGATTCAAACCATGAGATTCCAGTATTAGTGACATGATAAACACTGTTACTAATGCGTAGATCTTGACGCTATGAATCTAACGCAACTTGAATGGACTAAAATGGATCTAAGACGCAGAAGATATGATTTAAACAAGATTTCTTTTAATCAAATAATAGATTAAATCTAATCACGAATTTTAAAAGTTGAATACACATCTAACAGTAGTATGAACATGTAGATTATGATATTATGCAACTAACGCAAGTTGAACGGGTCAAATCGGAGTTAAAACGGAGAAGTTATGGCTAAAACAAAATCAGTGGCAATTCTGTAAATAGTTGAAAACGTATTTTAGACTTTACCGAAACAAAATACGCTTTCCAAAGAAGAAAACGGACTCAGGGAAAAACGTTTTGGACTGCGGGTTCAATTATTGAAAAGCGCGAGGACTCTTTAGCAATTGTGCCTGCGAACCGGTACCTTCTAATCTGGGATGTTGATCACGAATCCGACGGCTGCGATCGGTTGGGAAAGATGAGGTCGCCGGCGACTGCATCCAGACAGCGGCGCCATGGCCGGACCTTGCCGGCGACGTCGGCTTCGACGCTCCCGGTCACCACAGCTCACGGGAAGACCACGGGGGCAAGAGTGGCTCGAGGCGAGCTCGGTGGAGGGCTGCGACAGCACGGTGGCGAGTGACGGCGGGTTGGGTTGCTTGGAACTTGCGGCGAAACTCCGATGGCGACACTACGGTAGATAGGAGCAAAAGAGAAGGAGGGGAAGGTGCTATAAGGTTCATCACCTCATCTCGGTGCTCGGTACGGCCCCGAACTGCGGTGAATCGGCGGTGGAGTTAATGGCAGCGGCGGGTGGCTGGACGGAATCCGACCAGGGTGCACGGCGCGGCTAGGGCTAGGCATCTAGGCGCTAGGATTAGGGGATAGGGGTGGCGTGCGGCACCGAGGCTTCGTTTTAAAGGGAGCTTCGCGTGGGGCGCACGACAAACGGCGAGGCTGGGGCGAGCACGGACTTCACGGCGGCGTCGGAGTCCAATTCGGGGACGACTGGAGGAAGAAGATACCGGCTGACATGTGGGTCCGGGGTGTCAACGTCAGGCGAGAGAGAGGAGGGAGGGGACGCGCGGCGCGACTGGCTGCTGAGCGGGCTGAGCGCGGGAGCGGGCTACGGGCGCGCTGCTGGGCCAGACGCGGGGGAAAGAGGGACGGGGCGCAGGCCCAAGAGGAAGAAGATGGACGGCCCGCGGAGGGGGGGCAAGCGCGAGTGGGCCGAGCCAAGGCTGATGGGCTCCGGTGGCCTGCTGGGTTGCTGTGCTTCCAGGCCAGAAGGCAAGGGCTTGCTCTTTTTTTTTCTAAATTAATTTTCCTAATACTTTTTCAAATGGGTCTTGAATTCATTTGAACCTTGAATCAAAACCAAACTTAAATATTATTTCAAATATACCTTTCAATAAAGATGAGAAAGTTTGGTAAGTTTTCAAAAATAAATTTTTACAACTTTAAAAATTCTTTTATCTTCAAGTTTTCTTTTTATTTTTCTTTTCTTTTATTTTAAAGCCATTTTCAAATTCATTTTTAAAAGCAATTTAAACCATTTTAAATTCTCAATCAAAACCACTCAATCAAATACATCAAATGCAAGGGCATGTATGCACAAACATGTGGCTAAACCTTATGATGAATTTTAATTTAATGAATTTTTTTATTTTCCTATGTTTTCATGTGCACAAAAATTCACAAATAAATCATTTCAGCTCTATTTCCAAAAATTCAAATTTTTGGGTGTTACAGCAAATCTCCAGCCGTGTCTTGTAAACACCTCCATCGCGGCTATCTCAATAGTCCTACATCCCATCTTCAACAAATGGCAATCCCCCTCCTTCTGTATTAGGGACCAGTACCTGGTCTAGTATGTCCCCTTGAAGATAACCTGCAAACAAGATGGTGCTAGGGCCTTGTCAAACATAATATCGTTCCGGGTTAACCAAATCGCTCAACAAATGGCACTTGCACCCACAAGAATTTGTGATTTCATTTTCCTATTTATCCCTTCCAACCAACTTGTAAACAAGTTATGTACACTAGTTGTTGGAGGTATTAGGTTAAAGGAAACATGAACAATTCTCCACATAAATTTAGCAAAATGACAGTCAAAGAGTAGATGTTGTATGGATTCATTCAAGGAATAGAAACAATACTTTCTATCTCCTTGCCACTACCGCCTCGCTAAATTATCTTTTGTTAAAATTACACCCTTGTACAAGTACCACATAAAGACTTTGATTTTGAGAGGTAGTTTAAGTTTCCAAATTAAAGTGTTAAACGGTAAAGCTTGTGCTCCTAACAAAGCTCTGTACATGGAACTGACTGAGAACAACCCATTCCGATGTAGCCCCCACACAAAGCGATCTCTCTAGTTTCTTAGGTGTACATCTGCAACCATAGCCACCACATTGTGTCACGCTTGCAAATTAGCACCCATCAACGATCTCCTGAAAGCTACATTTAACGGTTCGTGGACATCACTGACCTTGCAGATGCACTTTTCTTCCTCACAATGTTATATAGCGCAGGAAAGAGCATTTTAAGTGGGCGTGGTCTTATCCACGAATCCTCCTAAAACGCACTTGAGACCCGTCACCTAGTTCAAACCTACCCATCGAAAGGAACTCACCCTTGACCTTCAGGAGGCTAACCCAAAACTAAGAGTCCCTGGACATGTATTGAACCTGTGTCAAAGATTTATCCCCTAAATATTTATTCGTAAGCAATTGTTACCAAACCCCGTCTCCATTTAACAATTTAAAGAGTCATTTGCTTAGGAGACACTTATTGTGAACATCTAAATTTAGGACTCCCAATCCTTCTTGGTCTTTTGGTGTACATACTACCTCCCACTTTGTCAATCTATATTTTTTGTTATGCTCATCACTCTGCCAAAAAAACGGGATCTAAAATAGTCCCACTTCTTCAAAACCCCTCTAGGTATTTCAAAAAACAGCATCATGAACATGGGAAGACTACTTAGAACAGAGTTAATAAGAACAAGCCTCCCTCCTACTGATAACATCTTACCCCTCCAACAGCTCAATCTCTTTTGAAATCTTTCTTCAACATGTTTCCAGTCCTTATTCATGAGTTTTCTATGGTGCATAGGAATTCCTAGAAATGTAAACGGGGACGATCCTATATTACACCCAAAAATTTGTGCATACTTGTTTTGATTATCTTTGGCTGCTCCATTGCAAAACAATTCGCTCTTATGGAAATTGATCTTGAGTCCTAAAAGTTGTTCAAAAGCACAAAGCAGAAGCTTCATGTTTTTGGCCCTCTCTAGATCATTGTCCATAAAGATAATAGTGTCATCCGCATACTGAAGGACTGAAAGTCCATCATCTACCAAATGCAACACAACCTCTTGGACTTGTTCAGCCTCTTTGGACTTGTTCAGCCTCTTTTGCTCGTAAAATAAGAATAGCCAACATATCAACCACTATATTAAATAAGATTGGAGATAACAGATACCCCTGATGTACTCCTTTTTTTGTTTGGAAATAATGGCCTAAATTATCATTGACCTTTACTACAACACTCCCTCTAGTCATAACTTTTGCAATCCATTCACACCAAATTGGTGAGAATCCTTTCATTCTAAGGACTTATTGTATAAAAGGCCACTTTAGTTTGTCATATGCTTTTTCGAAGTCTAGTTTTAAAATCACTCCATCTTGTTTTATCCTATGTAACTCATGAATTGTTTCATGTAGGATCACAACTCCTTCCATTATATATCTCCCCGGAATGAAGGTCGTCTGAGACGGACCTATCAACTTATCAGGCACTTTCAAAATTCTATTGTTTTGTACTTTCGTAAAAATCTTAAAGGACACATTTAAGAGACATATAGGCATGTATTGTTGTATCCGGATCACATCAGTGATCTTAGGTAAAAGTGTAATTACCCTAAAGTTTAAACTATGAATAGGCAGTCTCCCAGCATGGAATTCATAAAAGAGGCTCATCAAATCTGGCTTCACAACTTCCCAAAAGAATTGGTAAAATTTAGCGGGAAAGCCATCCAGACCAGATGCCTTGTTTTGTTCCATATCCAAGACTGCCAATTTGACCTCCTCCTCACTGAATGGAGCCACCAATACTTCATTCTCCTCCTCCGACACTTGAGGTATCTAATGCCTCAAAGTCTCGTCCATTGAGAAAGAATTCTGTACACGAGGTCCAAACAGTCGTTTATAGTATTCCGTTATATAATCTTTCAAGTTCGCATCCCCAACAATAATTCCTTCTTCCTATTCTAGCTGCATAATTTTTGTTTTCCTATGTCTCCCATTTGCCATCCCCTTGCAATATAGCTGGGCGAACGACGAGTTCTACATGTGCCCACAGGAGAGCAGTTCGCGGACGTCAAGACGAAAGGCCTACCGATGGCGTCCTTTGAACGTCTTCGTTCCAGTCTTTGTGTACCGCCGCTAGAGCATTCAACTACGGGGGGTGATCTCTTGTACAGCATCACTCACCCATCAGACTGCGGGGGGTGTTGAGGGACAGCGCCAAGACCACAAACGCCAACTGTGGTCGCTGACCAGAGTCGGTGCGCGGTGACCACATGCACGGCGCGCGCCCCAGCGCCCATGTTGTACACTAGCACTTAGGTGCAGTTGTCAATTGAGCAACACATGCTGTAACTTATATAAACACATCAGAGATGAATGGAAACACTGTTGGCTCTCATTCCTACTTTGTACAAAGAGGATATTGTCTTAGAACTGGTTTTCGGGCATATGCTCCGGTACTCCTTTCTCAAAAATTTGCACGCTTTTCAAAGCAGCCAATTAAAGTAATTAATTTTGTTTCTTTATTTATTTTCTATCTGGGCCACGCTCGGACCACACCCTGTCACCGTGAGCCATTCGAAGATGTTGTCCAACCTAACCATTTGTTTAGTGGTTGACGAAGGAGATGGTGGCGCCGCCGCCGTGACAATCCACAGTGTAGCTAGGTTTGGGTCTAGGGACTCTAGGGTGTGGGGGCTATCAGGCAAAGGCCTTGCCAGGCCTTTAGCTGACAATGGTGATGTTTTTGGTAGCACACTACTTATGAGAGGCATTGTAGTCAGGCCCTCTTCCCTCTTGGAGTTTTGGTTGAAAAAACTTGATTTTCCAATCGACGTTAATGGCACCTGTAGATGTCATTTATCTACTTGGAGGCGTTGCAATGAAAACTCACTCACTCCCCTTCCTAGGTTACATTGTTTGTTTCTTGGGGCATGCATGGAGGTGTAGTGGCAACCGATGCTTCTAAGGTTTGCCAGGGTGGTAGTTTTGTTGTGCCTCCTTCGCAAGGATTTGTATATGTTTTAATTATTTGCTAGGTTGTTTGGTTTTGTATTGTTCTTAGGTTTTTCTCTTTGAATATTTGCGTGACATGCTCTTGCCGTTGGTTTTTTGGAAAAAGAAAAAAAGAAAGAAAGATGGAACAAGACAGACAACAAGTCGGGGAATGGAGGTCGAACTGCTTGGGTAAATGAATTTCTTGCGGCTGGCGCCTGGCAGGAACCCGTTACATTCAATACAGCAGGCCACTACCCGTCGGCCCGCGCGTGTGTCGGCCCGTTTCGTCTTCCGTCTACAAGGCTCATTCTCAGCAAATCCTATGCTTTTCTCGCTCGCGCGTCCGAGCTGGGCTCTGGGCCTGCCAGTCCTGGCGGCCAGCCCAGACCAGCCTTTGGCGTGCATGGCCATTTTGCTTCTCGTCTCTCAATTTAAGCAGACCTTGACACTGCAGAGCTTTGCTCTGTTTTTGTCTCTGTTTTTCGCAGTCCGAGCTGCCATTTCCTTGTCATTTGTCAAATCCGATGGCTACATTTGTTGTTGATGAACCGGAAATGGAGGGTCTGGTTGCAGCAGATGCAGCAGTGGTCTCCCAGGAGGAGGTGGCCGGAGCAGTCGCTGAACCTGGACTTGCTGCCACCTCTCTAGCGATGGCTCCATTACGCTCTTCGGGATGCTGATTGCTGGCGTCATCCTGGTCACTGTCCGTGTGTTCCGCGCTTAATACGCACGGAGTTGTAAATTGTAATAGGTCGCAGCGTCCGTCGTGAGAATTTTGCAGGTGATCTGAAGTTGACAGAGAGGTTGAGTGATGTTTCTGTATAGAGATGGTGTCCTGTTTAGCAATCTTGGTCATTCTTCACCCTTTGACTTCTATAAAAAGAGTAGTACAAAATGTTCCTTTGATTGCTCCTGGTCTTTCTATTAGATGTTTATTTGGGTTGTTTGTTCTGCTGGACCAGATATTAGTTGAAAATAAGAAAAGGACATGTGAGTTTGTGATGTATAATGCATATCTACTATTCTTCTAAACTAATTTCTCTGAACTGAAACGAGTCATCTTATAAATTGATGAGCCTTGCTTACTTTACTCTGGCAGTTCAACATTTTTAGATAGCCCGTGGCAACAAGCATGTTCATTGTATTGATTTTTCTGTTTTTTAGTTTGTGTACAAAGACAGTTAAGAGTTAAGTAAGTTTTATGTGATGTTTACTTTGTAGCAGATATATGGAAGTAATGAAAGGTGGTTTTGTAATGTCGTCCAAGGGAAGGAAACAAAGATGCAATTATTTGATAGTGTGTGATTAGAAGACTGACGAAGATGGATATTTATTTCTTGACATGAATAATCTTATTTGCATCTTTATTTAAAATGGTCTGTTAATTTGAAGATGAGATTTTCTCTATTAACTATGACTTATTAGCTGATTGAAATACAGTCATGCATACTGTAGTTAGGATCAATGAAGTAAATTTCTCGAAGTCATGAATTGTCTGGTGTTCATACATGCACAAGATTGCCCTTTTCAGTTTTTTTTTCAGAATTTTTAAGTCAATATATCCTTTTCTTAAACTTTTCTGGATGGAACTCCCATTTATATTTTTATTTCTGTAGCAGATTTTTTTATCGAATATGCTTATATTTGTTTTGCATTTTTTTAATATAAGTTTGGCATTCACCGAGAGTAATAATTGCTTGAGGCACGGAGTCATCAGACGTAAAATTCCGGCTGATCTCACACGTCCTTCCAAATGCACGACTAACGCAGATTCCAGAGTTTAGACATGTGAAATTTCTCCCAGGTTCCTTGCATGGATCGGGTGGTGGGCAGGGTTTGACCAAATCCACGTGTGGATTAGAAACCACGTGTATACGATACACGATTAGCCAAACGAGCCCACGTGATGTGTGGGTGTCAACAACTCATATTGTTACGAATGCGCATGTGATCTAGCAGTGGTAGGACTCAACGAGACGCTACCCATCAGAGTTTAAACCATGGTGTTTGCTTATTTTTCTTGAATTTTTTTCAAAAAATTTAGGGTACACGTACTGTCGGTGTTTTCGGATCACCGACGAGTAAATTTGTATTTGTGCGTCTGGGTCGGATGGTGTGCTCGGAGGACACAAGGGTTTATACTGATTCGGACGGAACGTCCCTACGTCCAGTTCGCTGCTGCTCGTGTTACCGGCACTTGGTTTACAGTAGGAGTTACAAAGAGGCGAGACAGGGAGAGGATCCTAAGTCTTTGGTGCAAGGAGTGAACGAGTGCTGAGAGCTCACTTGCCGCTCAGCCGTGTGCTCGTGTCGTGCTCTTGTGTTTTTTATGCCCCCAGCGTAGGGCGCCCTGCTTTCCTTTTTATAGACGAAGAGAAAGCGCGGGTTACGGAGTGTGGGGGTATGGCCCCCGATATCCACAAGACAAGACATGGGCCGCACCATCAGAGGTGGCCTAGCCCACAAGATCAAGGCATGCACGGCGCTGCTCGGCGTGCACCGCAAGATATTGTATAGTACCAAATAGGCTACTTTCCTTGTAACCCTACCCCTCCAGAGTATATAAGGAGAGACATGGGTCCCCTAGTGGACACGATCCATACATCTCAATGCAATACATCAGAACACAGGATGTAGGTATTACGTCATACTGACAGCCGAACCTGTCTAAATCTTATGTCTTGGTGCTTGTCTTACCATCTCGCTCCTGATCACGTGCACCCCCACCGACAAATCTACCATCGTGGGATACTCCTCAGTGGACTACCGAGCATCTTTTGTCGACGGTTGGCGCGCCAGGTAGGGGTGTGTGCTTGATCCATGGCGAGCCAGACGGACCTCAAATCAACAACGTGTTCTTGTCATCAATCTCGTGGAGATCCATGTCGATCCATGACGATGATTCATCGCTGGCTACATCAGCCCCCATGACTGCAGATCCGATCTCGGAACTGCCTCCGAGGTCGCCTTCATCAACAACTCGCTGCCTGCTTTCTCGCTACCAGAGGAGGCAGATCAACAATGACGATATGATCGCATCCATCGATCAGATCTATTGGATGCTGCTCAGGAAACTCCAGGGGTTACGGCCCTACCTTTCGGGTTCACCAACGTCGCCGCCACCTTCCAAGATGCCCTAAGGGGCAAATTCATCAACCTGGTTGAAGACGTCCATCCTCTCGCCGACCAGATAGCGCCATACGCCGCCGACCAGTCGTTGTCTAAAGCTAAGTCACGATTTAATATTTTTCTAAATATTCTCCAATCTTCGTTAATCGCCATGATGATTCTCCGAGCTGTTTTCTCTGTGTTTGCTCTCCAAACGATTTTCCAAACCCCTGAACAGTCATGTTGATGCTCGGACGCCTCCAGAGATGGCCCTGTCTTCGGCTCCTCCCTACACGTGCACGAGCGTCTGCCCTCTGCGTTATGCGTGGTCGGCAGTGGCTCCTTAGCGATGCCTGTTCCTCCTACACGTGCACGGGCTCCGCGCTCCGCGTTATGGTTAACAGGCTAGCTAGGGATGGAGACTCAGCTACACACTAACTATTCGAGCAGTTTATATTAAAATGCATCTTCACTCCAACTGATCGCCAAGATACATAAGCTATTTTTTCTCTGGAGTTCATATATTTTTTCATCATGTACTACACGTTCTACATGTTTGTATTGCAGGGTCATCGTCCACGTGATCGGACCACCTGGTGCTCGGACTTCTCCATCGATCAACTGGTCGGACCACTTGGTTCATCGACTTCATCACCGACCAGTTGATCGGACTGTTCGCCGGTCGTTTCTAGTCAATGCTCACTTCACCGCCGACCAGTTGACCAGAATATTCATAGCTCGTGCTTCATCGCCAGCTACATCGGTTACTCCTCGGCCCTCGAATCCTTCGTGCTCGAGGACTAAGTGGGCACACTTTACCGCACGGACGTCGCCAGCTACGCCGGTGCTCGGACCTCGCCAGATTCACCGGGAACTCCTCGATGCTCGGACATCGCCAGCTACGCCAGGTACTCCTCGGTGCTCGGACATCGCCAGCGACACCAGGGACTCCTCGCTCCTTGATGCTCGATCATCGACAGCGACGTCGGGGACTCCTCGCTCCTCGGTGCTCGGTCATCGCCAGCGACGCCGGGGACTCCTTGCTCCTCGGTGCTCGGTCATCGCCAGCGACATCGGGGACTCCTTGCTCCTCGGTGCTCGATCATCGCCAGCGACGCTGGGGACTCCTCGCTCCTCGGTGCTTGGTCATCACCAGCGACGTCGGGGCTCCTTGCTCCTCGGTGCTCAGTCATCGCCGGGGACTCCTTGCTCCTCAGTGCTCGGTCATCGCTAGCGACGCCGGGGACTCCTCGTTCCTCGGTGCTAGGTCATCGCCAGCGACGCCGGGGACTCCTCGCTCCTTGGTGCTCGGACATCGCCAGCTACGTCGGGGACTCCTCGCTCCTCGGTGCTCGGACATCGCTAGCTATGCCAGGGACTCCTCGCTCCTTGGTGCTCGATCATCGCCAGCGACGTTGGGGACTCCTCGATGCTCGAACATCGCCAGCGACGCCGAGAACTCCTCGCTGCTCGGACCTCGCCAGCTTCACCGAGGACTCCTCGCTCCTCAGTGCTTGGTCATCGCCAGCGACTCCAGGGACTCCTCGCTCCTCGGTGCTTGGACATCGCCAGCGATGCTAGGGACTCCTCGCTCCTTGGTGCTCGGACATCGCCAGCGACATTGGGACTCCTCGCTCCTCGGTGCTCAGACATCGCCAGCTACGCCAGGGACTCCTCGATGCTCGGATCTTGCTACGTCTCATCGGTGTGCTATCAAGCTGCTATATGCTGTTCGGATCAGGGTACTGATCTTGGGTAGCACATCTGGGGTCTTGATATGCGCATGTCAGACGACGTCGGTAAGCTTTCAGACTTCTTTGACCCTGCTACAAGATTCATTCATCATCTTCTAGTAGGCTCGGGGACTAAGTGGGCACACTTCACCTTGCGGTGAATGTGCTTGTTCTCATCTCGAGGCTACGCCCGGGGACTGGCTGCCTGCTCGGCTGGTCTTCTACTTTCTGACCCTAGCACCATGTGACTACATCACTTACTATCAGGCTCGGGGACTAGCTGTGGGGGTGTGGCCCCCAGTATCCACAAGACAAGACATGGGCCGCACCATCAGAGGTGCCCCAGCCCATAAGATCAAGGCGTGCACAGCACTGCTCGACGTGCACCACAAGATATTATATAGTACCAAATAGGCTACTTTCCTTGTAACCCTACCCCTCCAGAGTATATAAGGAGAGGCAGGGGTCCCCTAGTGGACACGATCCATACATCTCAATGCAATACATCAGAACACAGGATGTAGGTATTACATCATACTAACGACCGAACCTGTCTAAATCTTGTGTCTTGGTGCTTGCATTACCATCTCGCTCCTGATCACGCGCACCCCCACCAACAAATCTACCATTGTGGGATACCCCTCGGTGGACTGCCGAGCATCTTTTGTCGACACAGAGGAGGAAAAGTAGAAGACGAGAGAGAGAAGAAGGCTTTCAGGGTTGCCGAGTCCTTCTCCTTCATGCGGGTCCCGCTGATCCTATGGATGTCAATAGGGACGGCTCCATATTGCGGCCCTATTCATCACTGGCGCCATGTGCAGGCATCATCTACCGGTCATAGCATTCCACTCCATCCCAGTGAACGTCGTGGTGAACTGACGCGCCTATCAGCGTTCGTATGAGGGTTAGGCAGAACAACGCTAGCACTCCGACACTGTTCTCGACGTGAATCCCCAGGAGGCGTGCCAGACTCTTCCCCAGCATCAGAGTTTTGACCCATACCCATATGCTTAGACCTGTAGTGGTTGGCGGTGGTATGCATCCCCGTCGGGTGAGACGGAACCTGCTTCCTCGAAGTCGGACTAGACGGAGCCCACGACCTTGGGTGAGACAGAGCCTATGCCCAAGGGGTCAGGCGAGACAAAGCCCGCGACCTCGAGGTCGGATGAGACGGAGCCCGATCGGGCGAGACCTTTTAATATGTCTTGAGCCATCCGGATAAGTCAGCGTGGGCACTAACTTCCTTGCTTTGGGTATCCCTACTATCAATACCCGATAGTAGCCCCCGAGCCCACGGGGGAGTAGAGTACTCCTTCAGAGGCTTTTCTAGATGGAGGGACTCTGAGGGCATTGGCCTTCTTTTTTTGGCCCACGGTGTGTCCTGGTAGGACGGTGATTCCCTTTTTGTCATGATTGTTCTTCTAGGGGGCATGTAACCATAGGATTCGGGAGGTCGAAAAGATTGTTCTTGATTCTGGTCCCTAGGATCCGATTGGTCCACCGTCGTACTGTGACCACGCGTTCAGTCTCCTTGCGAGTCCAACTTCCCTCGAGCCCCCACGCGTAGCAGGGGTCCAGTTGAGGGTCAGCTAGTCTTTGTGATCATCATCCCTTAAGGGTTTTTTTGATAAAATGGAGGGGCTGAGCCGTGCTATGTTTTTCCTCGATGCATGAAACATGGTGCTCGGTGAGCTGTTAACGGGCTAGTTCGAGTGGGGCCCTGGCTTCCCATTCATGGGGGTCCAGCATGGGTCAGCTGGTGACTAACTCTAGACTCTTGGCGGCCAATCCATATAGTTCTTAGGTCCGTTCGTCCAGTCCTAAGGGCTTGTTGCCTTTCTTTGAGGAAAATCATGGACTAGGAACCGACCAAGACTCGAACATGGGCCAAGATGCTCACGGTGGCCGTGCACCTGGGTACTGGCCACTAGTGGGCCCATCCCTTTCCACCCCTTGCTCTAAGGGTGTCCTGGAGTAGTTGTGAACCCATCGGCGGGCCAGCCTTCGAACTCCTGATCCTGAATGGGTCATAGGAGCATTTTTAGCATTGTATCCCTCCTTACCTATTACGGTTCTCGCGCCTGTCTACACCGACACCGAGCTAGACGACATCGAGAAGGAGGTGGCCCCTCTAACATAGGACTTACCTACTGAGATAGAGGATGAGATCATCCCCCAAGAAATTAGTTAGGTAGATAAGACAGGCGGCAAACTTGTAATGAGTGGACAAGCTCTTAAATTTTGTTATGGCCAAACAGATTTTTAGCTCTTCTCCACTTTTTGTATATAAAGATTAATGCGTTCTGACCCTTTTCATAGTTAAGGCTATAAAGCTTAGGGTGTGGGTGAAAAAACTCTGATCACACTGGTGAGCAAAAACGCCATAGCCACTGGGGCATAGGTTTCTTGCAGTCCGACCAGTTTTACTCAGTGCTTGTTTTCGCAACCCTTGCTTCTAGATCTTAACGTGAGAAAGGGTGGGCACAGAGAATGTTTGCTGGGTAGATATACTCTTATCAACCCCCGAGTGAGGCCTGACCTCTTGCCATTGCTGGGGTCGGATGTCACTAAAGATTGAGGAGTCAATAGCGAAATCGATAAGAGAAAGCGTGCGTAAATTAAGGGTAAAAGCGACGTAGCTATTTAATGTTCCAGGAGTTGACGAAGACTTCGCCATCGATGGTCCTAAGCCCCTTGTTGTTGCTGGTGTTAGGTGTCACTAAAGATCGAGGAGTTGATAGCGAAACCAATAAGAGAAAGCGTGCATAAATTAAGGGTAAAAGCGATGTAGCTGTTCGATGTTCCAGGCGATGATGAAGACTTCACCGTTGATGGTCTTGAGCTTATAGGTGCCTGGTCGGAGCACCTTCGCGATGACGTATGGTCCTTCCCACTATGGAGAGAGCTTGTGGAGGTTCTTGTTGCTCTGAACGAGGCAGAGCACTAGGTCCCCGACGTTGAAGGCCTGACCCCACACTCGATGGCTGTGGTACTAGCGCAATGCTTGCTGGTACTTGGCCGAGCGGAGGAGGGCAATGTTGCATGCTTCATCTAGCTGGTCCATGGCATCCTTGAGGGACTCCTTGGCTCCCTATTCGTCATACGCCCTGACCCTCGGCGCTCCATAATTGAGGTCAGTCGGGAGGATGGCCTCAAAACCGTAGACCATGAAGAATGACGTGTAGGCGGTGGCCCGACTGGGGGTCATCCTCAGGCTCTAGAGCACCGTGACCCATCGTCTGCTAAACTTGTTCAACCAGTTGAAAATCCTAGGCTTGAGGCCATGTAGGACCATATCGTTCGCGCGCTCGACCTACACGTTCATGCGGGGGTGCGCCACGGTGGCCCAATCGTCACGGATGTGGTATTCATCGTAGAATTGGAGGAACTTCCTCCCGGTGAACCGCGTGTCGTTGTTCATGATAATGGAGTTTGGGACTCCAAAGCGATGAACGATGTTAAGGAAGAACAGCATGGCTTGCTCGGACTTGATCGCGGAGATCGGTCGAGCCTCTATCCACTTTGTAAACTTGTCTACGCCGACATGCAAATGCGTATAGCCCCCGGGCGCCCTCTTGAGAGGTCCGACCAGATTGAGCCCCTACACCATGAATGGCCACGTGATGGGGATCGTCTAGAGTGCTTGGGGTGGCAGGTGGGTCTGCCGAGAGTAGTATGGGTCCCCATCACTAGTGCACAAAATCTGTTCAACGTCGGCTACTGCAGTCGGCCAGTAGAAGCCATCTCAGAACGCATTTCTGACTAGGGTCCTAGGTGCGACATAGTGCCCACAGACCCCACCATGGATATCACTCAACAACTGCTTCCCTCGTTCAATGGGGATGCAGCGCTATAGGATCCCAGTGTGGCTTTGCCTATAGAGCTCTCCCTCAATAACAACAAAGGACTTGGCGTGAACACGCGAGCCATCGAGCCTCCGTTTTGTCCATCGGCAGCGCCTCACGGAGGAGGTAGTCGAGGTAAGGTGCCCTCCAGTTGGATAGAGGGTCGGACTCTATCGCTAGATCCTTGTTAAGCTCCATGACTTCGGGTCAGATGGAGCCGCCGGCTGGTTAGCTCCCGAGCCTAGGGCAGGTGGCCCATCACTTGTCTATTCTGACTCCTCATAGCGGACTGAGGGCTTGTAATGATCGCTGGCGAAGATGCCTGTCAGCACCGGCTCTTTGGCCGGACGCTATTTTCGCCAGCGCGTTGGCCGCCTCGTTGAGATGCCTCAGGATGTGATTGAGCTCGAGACCATCAAACTTGTCCTCCAGCTTGCGGACTTCTCGGTAATACACAGTCATCTTTGCATTGTGGCAGCTTGATTCCTTCATGACTTGGTCGATGACCAGCTGGGAGTCACTCCGGACGTCAAGCCGTTGGATACCCAACTTGATGGCGATGCGTAGGCCATTGATGAGTGCCTCATACTCGGCCACATTGTTGGAGGAGGGGAAATGGATGTGAACCATGTACCTCATGTGTATCCCGAGGGGCAAAACAAAGACCAGCCCCACACCGGCGCCTTTCTTCATCAGTGATCCATCAAAGTACATCGTCCAGTACTCTTAGCCAATGACTGCCGATGACATTTGGATCTCGGTCCACTCTGCATTGAAATCAGCCAACACTTGGGACATGATGGTCGTCCAAGGGGCATATGAAATGCCTTGACCCATCAGCTCGAGTGCCCACTTCGTGATTGTTCCTGTGGCATCCTGGTTTTGGACGACCTCACTGAGAGGGAAGGACGTCAAGACCATCATCGAATATGACTCGAAGTAGGGATGCAACTTCCTCTTGGCGATAAGGACGGCGTACAGGAGTTTCTAGATTTGGGGGTAGCGAGTCTTGGAATTGGACAAGACCTCGCTAATGAAGTATACGGGATGCTACACTTTGAGGGTGTGTGATGAGTACAGGCCCGATCTTCTGAGAGGTAGCCGATAAGTTTGATTTTGTGGAGATCTCGACGTTGGCGATCCGGCTTCAAATCAGACGCGATTCGAACCCTGCAACCGTTACACCACTGCTCCGTTGGTTATCAACCAAGCACAACTTGATTGACCTCGCCAAGAAGGCTTTTCCTGCAAGCGAATCGAAGAGCACAAGCAAGAAGGTAAAACACGCAATCTGAAATTGCAAATATGAATGACGCGAATATCAATAGAGGATTCAAGAACTCGGTTCCAAAGGACTAATCGACACAGTGGAGGAGATCAAGAACGAGGGCCCTGGATCACTGTAAAAGGATTTGTCACCACAGTTACAATGAACAATTTAGTTTCTCGATGGAAAACTAAACTCTAAACAAAACCCAATTGTGTAGCAGCGGTGGCGGCTGTGTTTATAGTCTAAGACTCGACCTAGGGTTGGGGACGGCCAGGGGTTGGGCGCCCACAACTTGGGCTTAAGGCCCGACACGATACATGGCCAAGTTGGCCCAAATAGGTGATGCAGCACCTTGCTGTGGTCACACAGAATGATCCACGGACCTTCTGGAGCTGGGACCAGATCCAAAACGACGGCGTCGTCGTCCCCTTTCCAACGCATCCAAGAACGGCCCGTTTCGATGTCGTATGAGAAAGTTATGACTAAAACAGTGACGACGTGTCTGCTGAATCCGAGGGCGACGTGGCAGTTGAGTTGGGAACGAATTGCAACTTGGGGAAGACCATGGCGTCGGTGTGTCCAGCATGGCGATGTCCTCATCATCCTCCCCTTCTTGAATTGGAGTCGTCCTCGACTCCATCTTGGCGATGTCCTCATCAGTGTGTCCCTCTTCTTCTCGCTCGACCACCAGGGCAGCGCTGACCACTTGCGTGGTGGCCATAATGTAGAGCAGAAGCGGTCCCCCGTTGGTTAGGGGACCAAGATCGAGGCCTTCATCAGGAGCTACTTGACCTTGTCAAGTGCCTCCTGGGCCTCGGGCGTCCATTCAAAACGGTCGGCCTTCTTTAGAAGCTAATAGAGGGGGAGTCCTCGTTCACCGAGGCACGAGATAAAGCGGCTGAGCACGGCGAGGCACCCTATAACTCGTTGTACCCCTTTTATGTTATGAATCAGGCCCATCCTCATGATGGCCAAAATCTTCTCTGGGTTGGCTTCGATGCCACACTCAGAGACGATAAAGTCTAGCAGCATACCCCTCGGGACCTCAAAAACACATTTCTCGGGGTTGAGTTTGATGTCGTTTGCTCGGAGTTTCACGAAGGTCTACTCTAGGTCGGCTACGACCTGGTCAGCTCATTTGGACTTGACCACGATGTCGTCTACATAGGCCTCAACGGTTTACCCGATGAGGTCACCAAAACACTTGGGCATGTAGCGTTGGTACGTAGCCCCAGCATTCTTCAGGCCGAACGACATTGTGACGTAGTAGAACGATCCGAATGGGGTCATGAAAGATGTCATGAGCTGGTCGGCCTGTTTCATTGTGATTTGATGGTACCCAGAGTACGCATCAACGAAGCAAAGGGTTTCACACACCGAGGTCAAGTCGACTACTTGGTCTATGCGTGGAAAAGGAAACGGGTCCTTTGGACATGCTTTGTTGAGACCCGTGTAGTCAACACACATTCTCCATTTCTCACTTTTTTCGTACAAGAACGGGATTAGCTAACCACTCGGGGTGGTATACTTCCTTGATGAACCCGGCCGCCAAAAGTTTCACAATCTCCTTGCCGATGGCCCTGCGTTTCATCCTCGTCGAAGCGACGCAGGCGCTGCTTCACTGGCTTGGAGCCTGGCCTGATCTTCAAGGCGTGCTCAGCGACTTCTCTCCGAATGCCTGGCATATCCAAGGGTCTCCATGCAAAGATGTCTTTGTTGGTGCGGAGGAAGTCGGCGAGCGCGCTTTCATATTCGGAGGAAAGCATGGGGCCGATGCGCACCACTTTGCCCTCGAAGCTGCTGGGGTCTATGAGGACCTCCTTAGTGCCCTCTATAGGCTCGAAAGACCTGGCCGACTGCTTGGGGTTAGTCGCTTCTTCGACGACCTCCTCCCTGATGGCTGCAAGCTCTTTGGAGGCGACAATTGTCGCGGCGTATTCGCAGCACTTGACCTCACACTCGTAAGCGTGCGGGAAGGAGGTGTCGATGGTGATGATCCTGCATGGACCCAGCATCTTCAACTTTAGATAGGTGTAGTTTGGGACGGCCATGAACTTCGTATAGCATGGATGTCCTAGGATGGTGTGGTAGGTCCCATGGAACATGACCACCTCGAAGGTAAGGGTCTCTTTCCTATAATTGGTCGGATTTCCAAAGGTGATGGGCAGATTGATCTGCCCAAGTGGTATGACCAGCTTTCTAGGCATGATGCCGTGGAAAGGCGCCCCTGTCGGCCAGATGCGCAATCGGTCGATGCCCATGGCATAGAGCGTTTCAGCGTACATGATGTTGAGTCTGCTGCCTCCATCCATTAGCACCTTGGTGAGCCGCTTTGTGCCGATGATCAGGTCGACCACGAGCGGGTATCTTCCCGGCTATGGGACGCTTTCTGGGTGGTCGATCCGATCAAAGGTTAGGGCGGACTCCGACCATTGGAGGAAAGAAGGTGCGGCTGGCTCGGCCATATAGACCTTGTGGCGTGCAAGCTTCTAGCGATGCTTCGAGTCATAGGCCGCCAACCCTTCGAAGATCATGAGGCAGCCATCCAGCACCAGAAATCCACCACCCTTCCCCTCGGTGTCGTCTACAGCCAGCTTGGGTTCCTTCCTATGCTCCCCTTGTTGGAGCCTCCAGATGAGAACCGCTTCATGAGGACGTAGTTCTTGTATAGGTGCTTGATGGGGAAAGCATGGTTCAGGCAAGACCCTTCGAGCAGCTTCTCAAAGTGGTCCGGGGTACCCTCGGCTGGCTTCTGACCCCCTTGCGGTAGATAGTGGCCACGAGCGAGCCCTCGTGTCGCTGCTTGTTCTTCTTCTTGTTGGGCAGTTGGAGACGCCTTCGCCGACATCCTCGTCCCGCTTCACCTTGCCCTTGGGATGGTTGAAAATCGCCCTGACCACCTCCTCGCCCAAGGCATGGCTGGTGGTGATGTCAAAAAGCCCCTTGTTGGTTCACGGGCCCTTACGTCCTAGCTTGTTGACTATGGACTCGCAGGTGGTCCTGAACAGGAAAGCTCCTATGATGTCGACATCGGCGGTGTTGGGCAGCTCGTTGCACTATCGGGAGAAGCGCCGGATGTACCCATGAAGAGTTTCCCTGGACTTCTGTCGGCAGTTTTTGAGATCCCATGGGTTCCCAAGACATGCATATGTGCCCTGGAAGTTTCCCATGAAGATCTCTTTTAGGTCCGCCCAACTTTGGATTCGGTTGGGTGGAAGGTGTTCCAACCACATTCGCGCCGAATCGGCCAGGAACAATGGAAGGTTACGGATAATGAAATTGTCATGATCCGCTCCATCGGCTTGGCAAGCAAGCCGATAATCTTGGAGCCACAGTCCGGGTTTTGTTTCCCTAGAGTATTTCAGGATGTTGGTCAACGGTCGATACCACAGTGGGAAGACGGCATTGAGGATGTATTGGCCAAAGGCTTGAGGTCCCGACAAGTTGGGTCTCAGGCTTTGGTCCTTGTCGCTGTCATAGCGTCCACCATGATGAGGGTGGTAGCCACGGCAATCCTCCTCCCTCTCATCGCTGCGGGCACTCCTACAGGCATCTAGGGTGTTGCACGCGTCACGGTGGAGGCTGAGACGCTCATGCACCAGACCGCGGTGCATGGCATATCGCGTCACTGCGCCTGGTGGACTGACACGTCCCTGTCGGGTCGCTTTGAGGGCACGTGCTAGCTGGCATCGAGCTCGTGTCGTCGGGACAGTGAGCTCTCGGCCTACTATGCCGCTGCACGCTCGAGTAGCATGCGAATCTCGCGATGGGCCCAACGATCCTCTAGTGTCATGGGCTCCAGAAGCCCCTAGAGCAAGGCTATCGTGGCAGCGATGTTCTGGCCTACCTGGGTGAAGTGTGGGAGGGCTTTGTTAGCCTCGATGATCCTCTAGTTCATGTCGTGGGCCATGGCACATGCACGCCCACCATCTCTGTGGCGCTCGATCTCTCGCTCGAGCTCCACGCGTTCCTGCTCAAGCTAGAGTCATGCTTCTTCGAGCTCTTGGTGCCGCGCCCTCAGCTGCTCTACTCGTAGGCGAGGTGGGGCCCCTACATCCCCGTCGACCTCATCTTTGAGTTCATCTATTAGGGTAGCCCCTCCCTCATGGATGCTTTTGATGTATCCCTCGAGGGTACCTGCCATGAAACATTCTCGCGAGGGGTGATGGTTCCCCATGCTGGAGTCAGAGTCGGAGGGCGACTTTGATTCTTCCACGAGAAGGTCATGGAAGGATTCCACGATGTATTCGGTCATCCTCATGAACTCATCGTTCGTAGGGTATGGGGGAGTGTGTTGCGTCACAAGGTGACCAACGGTCTCTACGGTGTTGCGTTGACCGAACGGGAGCGCTGTCAGGGCGCTCCGGATGAGGTATTCTGGGGAGAGCGGTTCTCCTTCGGCAAGCTGTGTCATGACGTTGGTGAACAAGAAGGTGAGGCAACGTAGGTTCTCTCGGGACGGTCGGGGTCCTAGAAAGGCGCCGAGCTGGCGCTCTAGCCTCCCTAATCGAAGCCGAGGAGCTGGTCGCTCCTAGGGGCACGGGCCTCCAGTGCATGCAGCTATAGCTCCTCAAGCGCCTCGGCGATCATGTCGAGGCCGGGGGAGTGGAGAGGTTAGAAGATGGCGGGAACCTACGCCAACTCTCCCTCTGTCGTAACGATGAAGTCTAGGTTCTCGAAGTGCACGTGCGCGCCCGGGACCCAGCTGATGCCGTGACTAGCCATCTGAGGCCTAATATGGACATCGAGATGCACAAAAAGCCCCTACATGGTGAGCCCACTATCGGTATGTCGGTGTTTTTGAACCACCGATGAGTAAATTTGTATTTGCGCGTCTGGATTGGATGGTGTGCTCGGAGGACACAAGGGTTTATACTGGTTTGGGAGGAACGTCCCTATGACCCGTTCGTTGATGCTCTTGTTACCGGCACTTGGTTTGCAGTAGGGGTTACAAACAGGCGAGAAAGGGAGAGGATCCCAAGTCTCTGGTGCAAGGAGTGAACGGGTGCTGAGAGCTTGCTTGCTGCTCAGCCGTGTGCTTGTGTCGTGCTCTTATGTTTTTTTCCCCCCAGAGTAGGTCGCCCTACTTTCCTTTTTATAGGTGAAGGGAAAGCGCGGGTTACAGAGGAGGAAACGTAGAAGAACGAGAGAGAGAGAGAAGAAGGCTTCCAGGGTTGCCGGGTCCTTCTTCTCCTTCATGCGGGTCCCGCTGATCCTGTGGATGTCAACAGGGATGGCTCCATGCCATGGCCCTATTCAACACTGGCACCATGCGTAGGCGTCATCTGCTGGTCATAGCGTTCCACTCCGTCATGACGGACGTCGTGGTGAACTGACGCACCTGTCAGCATTCGTACGATGGTTAGGCAGAACAACACTGTCACGTCCGACACTGTTCTTGATGTGAATCCCCAGGTATGGCCCGTCATGGCCATGGATTACATCAAGGTGTTCCAGCCACTTCTCTGGCGTTAGAGTTTTGGCCTAGGCCCATATGCTTGGACATGGAGTGGTTGGCGGTAGTATGGGTCCCCGTCGGACGAGACGGAACCCGCTGAAGTGAACCGTGATGCCTAAGCGGGGGGTGAATTAGGCAACTTAAAATTCTAACTCCAAAACTATGGCCTCTTTTTGTAATCCTAGCATAACCTATGCAATAGATAAACTATCTAGATGTGCAACTATAGTTTTGCTAGTGTGTAGCTATCTCTACCGCAAACATAGTAAAGTAATCAATGTAAATGCTGAAGCTAAAGAGCAAGGTAGAGATATGCAAACTCCCATCGATGACTCCGGTATTTTTACCGAGGTATCAAGAAGTGCGCAAGCTTCCCCCTAGTCCTCGTTGGAGCCCCTCGCAAGGAATCCCACGCAAGGGCCAAGCTCCCGGTCGGGTAACTCCGTGGATAGCCTCGGGCCTTCCCCATGCGCAAGTGGGTCTCCGACGTGCCTTCTGGCAAGCCTCTCCCGGATGCTCCCTGCCGTCTTCACTATCAAGCTTTTGGCCGAAATGCCGCGGGCCTTGTTCCCTCTGGTACATGGTGGCGGCCACACCACAAACTTGGTTGGTATGATCTCGCAAGACTACAAGCCACTTCAATGTACAACAATGGTGCTCGCAAGCACCGAGTGGTAAGAGGTATGCAAACCTCACTAAACACTAGGCCTAACCCTAGAGCAAGCGCATAAGCGGTGGTCTAATCAACCTAAGCACTTCACAAAGCACCTATGCTAAATCACCTGATAAAACACTAAGCACTATGCAAGTGGAGATCACTAATATGGTGTATCAACACCCTTGGTATGTTTCCTCAACTCCACACTAATCAAATGGCCGGTTGGGGGGTCTATTTATAAGCCCCACTGAGAAAGTAGCCGTTGGGGACGAAATCCCGCTTTTCTGCTACTGACTGAACGCTAAACTCGTCCTGACCGGACACGTCCGGTCGTCCCGACCGTTGAAGCCATGAACCACCGATCGGACGCTACCAGCGTCCAGTCGCCTGCCACCGGACGCGTTCGGTCGCAGTTTCGCTGCTCTAGAACCTCTTTGTACTCAATCGGACACTGTTGCCCTGCGTCCGATCGGTTGCCGCCAGCATTCGGTCCAGCGTCCGGTCGCTGCTGATGATGCCTGTCTACCGAGTCTCCGGTCCAGCGTCCGGTCGCTTCTTCCAGCGTCTGGTCCAGCGTCCGGTCGCCTCTGCGAGCTCGTTTCTTCGTGATCTTCCATATGGCTTGGTTCCAATCTTCATGCTTGGACTTTGCTTGATATCTTGGGTCTTCTCTTGTGCTCCTAAGGTTTTGCTTATGGTGTTGATCATCGGATCATCACGTCGCCTTCATCCATGTCTTGCACCCTATTGAACTACAAATAAACACTTGCAAATTTATTAGTCCAATTTGGTTGTGTTGGTCATCAAACACCAAAATCCAAAGTAAATGGGCCTAGGGTCCATTTTCCTTACAATCTCCCCCTTTTTGGTGATTGGTGACAACACGACCAAAGCAAGCAAATAATAAACTTTTTGAATTTAAAAAACTATCTACTTGATAGGATGCAATGCAAGGGGCAAGATTATATGATGCTAAAAAATACTCTATGTAGGATACTACATGCAAACTCATCCTGCCCTTGCAAATGTCCCCATGTGGCATTATGGATTTAAGCCTTGTTTCCTATAAATTCTCCCCATTACTTAGACTAATCCATAATCCATTGTCCTCCCTTTCTCGGACCATTACCATTTGTAGACCAATAGGTCCTATAAATGATGCTTGCTTTTGGTCCTCTAAATTCTCCCCCTTTGGAATCAAACACCAAAAAGGAAGACATTAGTAGCACAAGGGGGGGTCAAACTTTGTGATCCTTTGTATGTAGAGTGGAATAGATCACAAAATTTGACTCTCACATTATATAGACTAAGCTCCCCCTAAATATATGCATACATATGGTAGAAAGCAAAGCATATGTTGGCAAATTATTTCTCAAGGGAATTTAATCTATATAATGCATGGAGAAAGCATATAGATATCAAAAATGAAATCAACATGATGATATTGGTTTAGAAATACCACATGTGAAAACCAATTTGATTTCTACCACTTGTAATAGGTGGTGGATGTTTGAAGTATGATGCTTAACTCCGGGGACTCCATTTTCCTTGCAATGAGACTACTAAACACATGAAGGCTTGAAAAGGTGTTAGTCTCAACACATCCAAGTTGTAGATTAACCTCCCCCTAAATTTGTGCACACAAGTGTGGGATACTTGAAGAAGTTATGCACATTGATTTTAGAGTCAATAATACCACTTAAAAATGACATCTCATGAATGTGAGAATTATTTTCGAAGATGATATTCGAGAGAAGTTATCTACAATTTGGACTTTGGCACATATTAGATGAACAATTGAGAGACAAGCTATGTGCCGTGCTCCTAAGCAATTTTAAACCATGTAGGTTTGCTCCAAGGGTTAAGAATGAAACCGAGCAAGTCTACCATAAGATATACCTAGTGTATGCATGACAAAAGATATAAGTATGTAAATGCAAATCTAGGCATCAAGAGTAACTAGATGCTTAAAGATACCAATTAAACAAAATATTACTAGAAGGAAGTACCAATTGAAAGTAATAACATCTAGTCACCTAACATGGGAAGGGGAATTTGGGTCCATAATATTCACTAACCCACTTGGCAATGACTTTGTCCATCATGATGCACCCCATGAAATGCACCCAAACTTTGCCAAGTCTCCAAATTCTCCAAAAGTCCATTGGACTTCTCACTTCCCTTTCGGGATCCAAACCTTCTTGGTGCTTTTCATGTTGGAGATGATTTCCTTTGGCACCCAAAAGCGTTTGACCCCATTATTGGCTTGCTTGTTCACCTTGATGGCCACCACCTTGTCATTTTTCTTCTTCTTCAAAAGATAGGGTGTGGAGGCCTTTTTGTCCACCTTGTTGGTGTAGGTGTTGGAGAGATTGCTTGTTTGCTTTTTCTCCTTCTTCTTTGCTCCTCCCCCATTCTTCACCTTGCACTCATAGGACTTGTGACCTTCCTTGTGGCACACGTAACAAACCACGGTTTGTCCTTCATCAAGCTTCTTCACTCCCTTGATGGTGTTATCTTGATGAAGTTGGGTTTGTTTCGCCTTGCCTTTCACTTGAGTCAAGTCCTTGGTGAGGCGAGCTACTTCTTGCTTGAGTTGCTCATTCTCCTTTGCAGCCTCTTGTGTACATGTATCTGCAATAACTTTCTCAACACAAACTTGGTTGCACAAAGATGAGTCTAAACACAAATCATTACAAGAAGTAGATACATCCTTCTTAGACATGTTAACCATAGAACTTTTCTTTTTAGATGCCTTGGTGGGGGTTGTACTAATGGCTTCAAGATTAGCAACTTTATTAGTTAGCTCATCACAATGTTTGCACATGGTTTCCATTTTTGCAAGCAAACTTTTATAAGCATCTTGTGAGCTAGCTAACTTTTCTTTTAATTTTTCATTTTTCTTTGCAAGTTGCTCATCTTGATTGTGCATTCATTTGTTATTGCACTAGCCTTAAGTTGCTCAATTTTAGTAGATAGTTCAACATTGAGGTTAGCAAAGTTCTCATATTGTTCAAGCAAATATTTGTATGCTTCTTGTGAACTATTTATCTTTTCTTTTAAACTTTTGAGCTTCTTTTGTTGACTAGTGCAAACTTTAGCATAATTAAGATTTTGATGCACAATTTCATCGTAAGAAGGCATATCATCATCACTATCACTCTCACTGGAGGATGAGCTTTCGTTACCTCGTGCCATAAGGCACACACAAGAAGAGCTCGATGATGAGTGCTTGCGGCCTTGCCTCTTGTGATGGTGTTCTTCTTCACTTGAAGAATTATCCCATGATCTTATTGATGTGAGGGCTTGGTTCTTGCATGCCTTCTTCTTTGTCTTGGGTGTGGACTTGTTTGGACAAACTTCCACAAAGTGCCCCAACTCGCCGCATCCATAGCATCCTCTCTTTCTTTGCTTATTTCTTTGATTGGTGAAAATGAGATCTTGAATTTGGATGGGCACACCCTTGACATTGAGCCTTTGGATAATCTTCTCCACCTTGTTGATTAATTTGATTGATTCTTCATCAAGGTTGGAGGTGGAGGAGGAAGATTGATCATCATCACTTGAATCTTCATCATCATCATCATCTTCTTCTTCATCATCTTCACTTGAGGAGCTTGAGCTTGTCTCAACTTGTTTGCCCTTCATCTTCTTTTTCTCACTACATGCGAGAGCTTTGCCTTTGCTTGATGAAGAAGCTTCTTCTTGACCCATCTTATGTGACATTTCAAATGCCACTAACTTGCCAATGACAATGCCCGGGGTCATGGTGCTCAAGTTCTCCATGTTGTGAAGGATGGTGATGATGCTTGCATATTTCTTTTGTGGTAGCACGGAGATGATCTTCCTCACGATGTCCGCATCATCTAGCTTTATTAATCCTATTGAATGGAGCTCATTGATAATTAGATTCAAACGAGAATACATATCACGAACAAGCTCATCATCATTCATTGTAAAGGAATCATAATTTTGTTTAGCTAGATAATGTTTTTGCTCACGGACATTACTTGTGCCGTCATGGAGCTCTTGGAGTTTTAACCAAATTCCATGTGCCGTATTTAAAGTGAACACTTGGTTAAACACACCCATGCTAAATGATTCAAACAAGCAATTTTTAGCTCTAGCATTGAAATGCATTTCTTTTTCATCACTCTTTGTGGGTTTTTCGGGATTCTTGATGGGTTTCATCCCGTCATGAGTGACTCTCCATACACCCAAATCAACCGCCTCAAGGTGGCAAGCCATTCTAGCCTTATAGTAAGGAAAGTTAGTGCTGTCAAAGTGCGGAGGCCACGAGGTATCCATCCCAACCGCTCTAAATAGCGTCGTCTCAACGGCGGTTAAGCCAAAGGTCAAAATTGAGCCAACCGGCTTTGATACCAATTGAAGTGAACCATGACGCCTAAGAGGGGGGGTGAATTAGGCAACTTAAAATTCTAACTCCAAAACTATGGCCTCTTTTTGTAATCCTAGCAAAACCTATGCAATAGATAAACTATCTAGATGTGCAACTACGGTTTTGCTAGTGTGTTGTTATCTCTACCGCAAACATAGTAAAGTAATCAATGTAAATGCGGAAGCTAAAGAGCAAGGTAGAGATATGCAAACTCCCATCAACGACTCAGGTATTTTTACCGAGGTATCAAGAAGCGCGCAAGCTTCCCCCTAGTCCTCGTTGGAGCCCCTCTCAAGGAATCCCTCGCAAGGGCCAAGCTCCTGGTCGGGTAACTCCGTGGATAGCCTTGGGCCTTCCCCACGCGCAAGTGGGTCTCCGACGTGCCTTCCGGTAAGCCTCTCCCGGATGCTCCCTGCCGTCTTCACTATCAAGCTTCCGGCCGAAACGCCGCGGGCCTTGTTCCCTCCGGTACACGGTGGCGGCCACACCACAAACTCGGTTGGTGTGATCTCGCAAGACTACAAGCCTCTCCGATGTACAACAATGGTGCTCGCAAGCACCGAGTGGTAAGAGGTATGCAAACCTCACTAAACACTAGGCCTAACCCTAGAGCAAGCGCATAAGCGGTGGTCTAATCAACCAAAGCACTTCACAAAGCACCTATGCTAATCACCTGATAAAACACTAAGCAATATGCAAGTAAAGATCACTAAAATGGTGTATCAACACCCTTGGTATGTTTCCCCAACTCCACACTAATCAAATGGCCGGTTGGGGGGTCTATTTATAAGCCCCACTGAGAAAGTAGCCGTTGGGGACGAAATCCCGCTTTTCTGCTACTGACCGGACGCGTCCGGTCGTCCCGATCGTTGAAGCCGCGAACCACTGATCGGACGCTGCCAGTGTCCGGTCGTAGTTTCGCCGCTCTAGAACCTCTCTGTACTCGATCGGACGCTGCTGCCCTGCGTCCGGTCGGTTGCCGCCAGCGTCCGGTCGCTGCTGATGACGCCTATCTACCGAGTCTCCAGTCCAGCGTCCGGTCGCTTCTTCCAGCGTCCGGTCCAGCGTCCGTCGCCTCTGCGAGCTCGTTTCTTCGTGATCTTCCGTATGGCTTGGTTCCAATCTTCATGCTTGGACTTTGCTTAATATCTTGGGTCTTCTCTTGTGCTCCTAAGGTTTTGCTTATGGTGTTGATCATTGAATCATCACGTCGCCTTCGTCCAAGTCACGGCTTGCACCCTATTGAACTACAAAACAAACACTTGCAAATTCATTAGTCCAATTTGGTTGTGTTGGTCATCAAACACCAAAATCCAAAGTAAATGGGCCTAGGGTCCATTTTCCTTACACCCGCGTCCTCGAGGTCGGGCAAGACGGAGCCATCGACCTTGGGCGAGACGGAACCCACGCCTAAGGGTCGGGCGAGACGGAGCCCGTGGCCTCGAGGTCGGGCTAGATGGAAACCGCGTCCTTGGGGTTGAGCGAGGTGGAGCCCGCACCCAAGGGGTCAGGCGAGACGGAGCCCGTGGCTTTGAGGTCGGGCGAGACGGAGACCGCGTCCTTGGAGTCGGACGAGACGGAGCCCCGTACCCAAAGGGGTCGGGCGAGACGGAGCCCGCGGCCTTGAGGTCGAGCGAGACCTTTTAATACGTCTTGAGCCATCCGGAGAAGTCAGCGTGGGTGCTAACTTCCTTACTTTGGGTTTCCCTACTATCGATACCCGACACGCACACGTGCCCGTTCGGTGGTACGCCTCCCAATATATTTTTTGTGTGTGTGCGTGTGGTGTGAATGTGGAGTGTGTGTTGTGTGTGTGTCCCAGTTGTACCGCATAAAAAAACCTCACATTGTTCATATCACTTGGGCGGGTGTGCTAGCTATAGCTCACAACGGGCAACAAAGCCATTGCCATCACTAGGAAGCTGTCTATGTGTGTGTGTATAGTGTTGGGTAGTGATGGGTGATTGTGATGTTTTTAAGCATGCATGGAATTGAATGGAAGCGCAGCATAAGAACGGATGATGGGCACACCAATAGACCAATGGGGGATGCATGCATGCATGCGGTGTTCGTGGTTATAGTCATACTATAGTATTTTTTTCTCAAAAAAAAATCAAACATACCAATCAGTACGGACGACTTATAAACCAGCCGACCCGACATCGACGTTGCCAGTGGGCTAGCAAGTCTCGCACGATACCCAGCTTTGGTAATTGGTGGCGTCACGCGGTCAGGATCCCACGGATAAAGCCAACTAGCCACGCCATGCGCAAAGGCATCCACCTGCCACGTTTGAGCCGAACAGACCCGACATCGACGTTGCCAGTGGACTAGCAAGTCTCGCACGATACCCAGCTTTGGTAATTGGTGGCGTCACGCGGTCTGGATCCCACGGATAAAGCCAACTAGCCACGCCACGCGCCAAGACATCCAGCTGCCACGTT
Organism: Miscanthus floridulus; assembly: GCF_019320115.1. NCBI lineage: Eukaryota > Viridiplantae > Streptophyta > Magnoliopsida > Poales > Poaceae > Miscanthus > Miscanthus floridulus. Next base: position 23,729,833 of record NC_089592.1, on the reverse strand, counting down.
TGCACGCCGACCAGCAACCAGAATACCAATAGCTGCCTAGTCATCTCCCCCCGACCACGGCGCAGAAAAGTCGTACGCTGCGGCCAAACGGAGACACGCCCCACAACCCCCACTGGCCACTGCTCCCCGTCCCCGGGTCTCCAGAGTCCAGGCACCCCCACATTCCCACTGCACGAAGCCACGAACAGCATGGCCCGGGGGATGATGCCCGAGGCTGGCACGGCCGCCGGAGCGCGCGGGGACCTCGAGGACCGCGCGCGTCCGCGTCCGGAGGCGATGCCGAGCGTGTACGGCGGGATCGAAGCGGGCCGCCTGGTGGTGCTAGCCAAGCCGCTGCCCTCCGGCGCAGGCTACTACCAGCCCTTTGCCGTCGTCCGTTTCGAGGATCTGCCGGAGGAACTCCGTCGGCAGATAGCCGGCGCTAGCGGCCACGGTGCCGGTGCCGCCGCGCGGCCTCCGAGCGCCGCACCGGTGGCGGCGCCCCTGCGTGGCGATGGCGAAGGAGACGCGCGGCGGTACCACGCCGCGCACCCCGTCGACGTCGTGCCGGAGGAGGGACTCCACCGCCAGCTGCCCGGATTGGTTTCCTCCGGGACCAACGACGAGCCGACCGTCAAATTCGCCGGCGACGGAAACAGCGACGCCGTCAAGGACTACTCCGAGTCCGAGCGCCTCATCCTGCGGGTACAAGCTCTACCTGCCGGTCGGAACAGAGCAACGTGCTGCGCCTGATCGTTTGTCTTTTCTTTCGTAGCTCATGGAGGAGGACGGAACGGTGGTGGTGCACCTGGACGCGTCAAGGCTCCAGGTGCTCGGCGACAAGGAGGGAAGCCTGTTCCAGAAGGAGAAAGGTTTCTCGCACGCTTGGATGGGCCACTCTGGCGACGAGGTACGCGCCGCCCACGGCTATATGGGCGCGTTGTACGACAACAGCCTCCTGACGCGCGAGAACGCCGCGCCCGTCGTCGCGCTCCTCCTCGGCACCGACCACATCGCTGGACCGCGCGCGCTTGACAGCTGCTCCGACGGCCTCGCGTCCCCACGAGAGGACGCGGTGCCTTTCGTCACCGAGCAGGGCGTCTACTACTACGACGTGCTCCTGCCGCCTGAGAACGTCGTGCCCGCCGCGGAGGCGTTACGCGCCCCGCGTTCCCCTACTTACGCCGTGCAGGTGATCTGGGCTTGTGCACGTGAAGTTTCTCGAGACGCCACGCAACAGCGTTCAATTGCCTCTGCCTCTGTTTTCAGTGGAGCAGAGCTCAGTCCTGGCCGCTCACCTGACCTTTGAACGGACGCGCAGGTCTCGGTCGACGCGGCCGTGGGCGGCAAGGCCGGGGATCCGACTGCTGTCGGTGTGAAGGCAGCCGGCGCGGACGACGGACACGAGCATGGCGGCAGCCTCTCAGCTGTGTTGGGCATCGTCGTTGCCTCCTCAGCTGCCACTGCACTCGCCGCCAGCACCGTCGGCCCAGCGACGGCGTTCGGGCTGTTCGCGGCCCTTGTTGGCGGTCTTTCCCTGGCTATGGCCAGCGTTCGCGGCCGGTAGGATGCACCGGGATGGTCGGATGGATGGATGGCTGGGCACTGTTGGATTGTTGACCTTTCGCCAGTCAAACTAGTATGGAATAACAACGACCATAGTCAGGAATGCCTTTTTTTTTTGTTTTGGAGGTGGTGTACTGCGTCGTCCCTGTTTCAGCATTTCGCTCTGTGTTTGCGTCGTGGTATTTTTTAGGCCTGTGCATATGGAATTGGGGCGTTTGCCTACCGGGCATCTCTGGCCAACCCTATGGAATTGGGGCGTTTGCCTACCGGCAGCGACGAAGCCAGGAATCGACGAAGCCAGGGCTGGCTTCCTCTTCTTCTTCCTCCAGCCCCTCCTTGCCTTCTTCTTCCTCCTCATGGCGGTAGCCCGGGCTAAGCCTGGGCTCCATGTAAATCATGGCCGTAGGGGGGGCTGGAGCACGGGTAGCCCCCCCCCGCTGGCTTCGTCGCTGCCTACCGGGCCATCTCTGGCCAACCTATAAGACCGTCTCCAACAACAAATCTATATGGACATTCAAACCTAAAATAGATAGCAAGAGACTCAAAATCAACTTCAACAGAGTACATATATGGGAGACCTATTTTGGGTTGCCTGAGAGGCACAACCCAAATATGGACATCATCCCTCCTGAAAACTTATTTGTAGAAATGATTCTCTTTTGGGTCTTGTTGTTGGAGAAGATGTCGAATAGGTATTGAACTTTTTGCCTGTAGCACTACCTAAAAGACGAATGAGTCTTTTTATTTTGGGTGTTGTTGTTGGAGATAGCGTTAGGCTTACCGAAGCTACCTTACCACGTTTCTTCGTCTCGTCGAGGGGCCAAAGCATGTCTACATAGCCCAGCGGGCCTCTCCGATTTGAGTGGCCTGACGGAGGCATCCCTATGGCCAGCTGCATCAGCAATTCCCCTCGTCCCATCAGCGGCGGAGAGCTCCAAGCCTCCAACCCTGCCACCACCGCGCCGTTGTCGCCATCTGCCATTCTGCCACCATGCGGCATGAGCGAGCTCGCCGTCGTGCACCCACGGCTTAACGTCTCCAGCGTGGGCGTCAATAAGGCCTCGGCGTTGCGAGCGCAGCGACGTGTTGTAGGGCTGACCGTGGCTACACACCATCCCACTGCGCGTCATCCCATACCGTTCGTGTGCTGCATCGTCGTCGTTTTAGTGTGCTTTACAAGCAACTCGATGATTGACTCCGTTCACTGCGCCGCCCTGGTACGCACTGGCAGCACCCGTGGTCGGTGGTCTCCTATGTACGACACGGCGAAGTAACGAAGGCCTCGGCAACTTTGTGCCCTGTTCGATGGATGAATTTGTGAACTTTATGTAACTTGTGACATGTATGTTGAATCATGTACGATCTTGGTTGTATGTTGATTGAATCGAGACCCTTCACAGTACTCGATGGACTATCGGGTTTATATGGGCTCAAATATGACAGTGCGATCGTTTGCAGGTTGTCATTGTACTTGTGCTTTTATAAATTGGTCGGTTCGGTTGCAGTAGGGTGGCAGAAATAGAGAAGCTTTATGCTGAATTGATAAATGTCATTTATAACTGTGAGAATAAAGTGATGTCCTGAAACGCCTCGCTAAGAGGTTCTACCATCGCATCCGCTACCTCAATGAGACCATGCACGTGGAAGTTGATGAAAGCCCCGGTATATTGTAGCCCATTTTCAATACCAGTAACTAGTCTGATTTGACATTCGTGTCTATTTTAGCATCAGTCGTCCAATATCTGCATCTAAACGAACCTTAGGTGTTCATTGTACATCTTTCACATGATCTGTTTACAGGTTGACCGAGACAAACAGCAACTGAACAATACAAGCCTGTCCTACTGCTACCCAAACAACTTTGTATATTGTATTTACACCTGTAATTTCTTTGATCTGTCAATCAAATCCAAAGCCTATTCACTGCTGTAACTGTAACCATTAGAAGATTCAGGTTTCATTCTGAGAGCCAACAGAACACGCCGGTTGCCCGTACCAGAATACCAGATGCGCAGAGCTGGAAGGAAAACCGAGGCACTGACCGCAGCAGCCTTGCTCCGCCGGGCGCTCCGGGCGGTAGCCAAAGCCAACCACGCGCGCACGTGCCTGCAATGCCGCTTCCTCTTCGCGTTCGCCGTCGCCGTAGCCGTCGCGGGGTGTTTCGTTACGCTTACGCCGGCTCCCGCGGGCGCGCCGCCCAGAGCGAGCTGAGCGCGCGCAGCCGCTGGCCGTAGTCCGCGAGCGCGAGCAGCCCCAACGCCGCCTGCCGCGGCGTCAGGATCTTGTGCATGTTTCGCAGCGTCTGCTGCCGGAGATGGTCCGCCTGTGCCAACAACGTCGAGGTCGGTCGGTCAGAAACAAGAGGCCGTACACCGATCGAGCGTGCCAATGCCAAAGATTTTGGTTTCGCCTGCTGCTCAGTGGCAACTGGCCAGTCAGTCACCTTGTCCACGAAGTCGACGAGGTCGGCGAGCTTGCCCACGGCGCTGGCCATCTGCTGCTCAGCGTACCCGCCCCCGCCGGCAGCGCCGTCCGGCGAGACGTCGACGGTCATGAGGGTCTCGACGAGCGTCTGCTGCCGCGCCGTGTTCTGCAGCTTGCGCACCTCGGCGGCCTGGAGCTCCAAGAGCGGGTCCAGCTGCGGCGCCAGCACCTTGAGCAGCTCGGAGGGGCGGAACCCGCCGATCCAGAGGAAGAAGCGCTCCGCGGGGGCCCGGCACACGCCGGACAGCACGAAGAAGGCGTCGGACCGCGCCGCGCGCGCCTTGGCCTGGAACAGCGCGCCGTAGTGCGCCAGCCCCGCGTCGACGAGCACGCGCAGCTGCACGTCCGGCACGTGCGACTGCAGCGCCGCACGCAGCTCCGTCGCCTGCCTGCCCTGCTCCTCCACCCAGTGCGCGTACTCCAGCTCGAACGCGGCCACACGCGGGTCCACGGGAGCCCCCGCCGCCGCCGGCGGTGTGACTCCTCCTCCTCCCACGCCGTACGCGCCGTGCTGCTGGCGCCTGGCCATGGTGAGCTCCGGCTCCAGCTGCGCTAGCTTCATGCGGCTCGTCTCGAGATTCTGGATGTACGCCTGTGTCGTATCAATGGATGGAACAAAAGCATCAATCATGAGCGATGAGCTGATTCGACTGATGATTCGACGGAGAGAATAACGTAACAATTCGAAGGAACAAAAGCAAGAAGATTTACTTGGCACGCGATGAGTGTTCGCTCTTAGCTGAGACGCTGCTGACCTTCTTCCGTAGCCAGCTCTTCCGGGCTGCCTCTCTGTTCTGCGCGAGCCGTCTCTAAATCTAGGCAAAGCAGAGCGAGGGCAAAGATCAGCGATCGAGGATCGTGCCGGCAGATAATTCATCCGAGTCATCACTCATCAGTCGGGTCCGTCTCACCTTGTCTCTTGGCCTGGCGTCGTCGTCGTGGCCGAAGCTATCCGACGACGGCGGCGGCGCTTCTTCTTCCACCAGCGGCGCGACGTCGTCCTGCTGTGCCTGCAACAGCAACAAACCACGGCCCACCAGTGATGATTATCTGAATCCATGAGGAGACGGAGAATCGCATCGAGCTGCGATGCAGCACACAGGGGTCAGGGGAGGGCGCTTGAATAATTATTACCAGGCGTTTGCCGAACTTGACCTCCTCTGCTTCGACGACGTCGAGCAGCGCCGGCGTCGTCACCACGGTGACCGTGGGGACGACCGCGGCCAGGGGCAGGGCCACGGCGTCGGCGTCGGGCCTGAACGGCTCCCCCCACACGCCGGCTGCCACCAGGTGGCGCTGCCGCTCGTAGATCCCCATGGCCCCGCCGCCGACGGGGCCCGAGGTCACGTAGCGGCCGGGCGCGGCGCCGCTCGTCGCCAGCGGCTGCAGGCGACTGCAGGAACAACAAGCAAGAGCATGTCAGCGCGCCCGCAGCTTCTGTCTCCACCAGAAATCAAGCCTGAGCGAGGCCGTGGGGATGGTTATTACGCGCGCCGATGAGACGGGTAGAAGAGGCGGCGAACGCCACGGCACGGCCCGGACGGACTGGCTAGTGGTCAGTGGTCACTTACTCACTGACTACGAGAGCCATGTCGTCGGCGGTGAGCTCGCCTCGGCTGGCAGGGACTCGGTGGGGGCTATGGCTGCGCTGGCGTTCAGTGGCATGTAGGAGGACGACGACGACGCCGTGTTCAAGATCTGGGGCTGGGTGTACCGTGTATGTCTGTCAGCTTCTGCCTCCCCCCTCTGTCGTCTCGTGTGTCCGTGGCTGACGATGACTGATTGATGAAGCAAGCAGTGCAGTGAGCCGATCGGACGACGTGGGTGTGGTTGGTCGTTGCGTACGTGCTGGGTCTGGCCGTCTGGGTGGCGCTACGGCCGTCCGGCGGGCCTCCCCTTCATGGTCCGGCGCTCCGGCACACGACAAGAAGCCAACCTCGGCGCGGGGCAGAAACAGAAAGGTGTCGCCTTGTCGCTACGTACTCGGAGGGACGGCCGGACGGGGATCCCGCCGGCGGGCACCGTCTGTTGCTAGGCAAAGTAACCCATGTCACTGTGCCATTGCCCTGTTAGTTTCACTAAAAAGTCATGCTGAAAATTATTATTCGCTGATTTATGGTGAAAAAAAAACACTATACCATAACTGATAAATAAGCGAACAGCATAGTCAACGTTGCACATGTGCTCGAGATTGATTATTTTTGAATCCGATTCTGGCTATAACCTCTTCCTAGGGCACGGTTCAACCACGACCGTATTGCGTGCGCTTGCACCTCGAGATTGATTATTTAACCAAGTAAAAAATATTTGCAAGGTTATGTATTATGCTTGTGCACAGCACAAAAAAATATACGTACTAGATAGTATGAACCTTAGCCAATAATGCAAGGCAGCGTGCACTGAGTACGCAAGTTCATGAATTGGCTGGTATTATATCCCTGGTCCCTTGTTTCATTTTGCAACGAGCCCTGAAGTGGACAGCCACTGTGGCGTGGACGACACTACCGAATTTTTTACTTTTTAGTTTTTTTTAAAGTTTTTCATAAATACGTCTCTGGTGGAAAGAATTTAGAATCTGTACCCTTAACTCGGCGCCATCGATGCTGGTGCCGAGCTAACACGTCTCGGCGCCAGCGTCCCTAGCGCCGAGATCTTGGGCTCGACGCTGACGTGGCGCTGATTTGGCAAGAGCTCGGCGCCGTAGACGCTGGCGCCGAGCTTGGCGCCCTGTATGAGAGGCCCTGATGGGACAACGCTATGGCCGTGGCGCCCTGTACGGCCCTGATGGGACCCTGATGGCCGGGTGGCGTGTGCACTGGACACCGACTCTCATTAATGGAAACGGGGATCCCGATCTTCCGTCAGGTGGTGGTAACTATCGTTGTGGCGGAGAATGACACACCGATCCGGCTTCAGATCGAAATATCGAACCCTGCAATCTTAGCACCACAGCTCCTCTGGTTATCAACCGAGTCACGGACCAGGTTGACCTCGTCAAGAAGGCTAATCCCTGTCTGCGCAACGAAGAACACAAGCAAGAACAAGAAAGAACGCAACCAAATTACAGATGAATGATTAATCTCACGAGTTGGGGTCTCACAAACCGATAAACGATGAAACTGTTCTTGACAGAATAATCTAAGCAAAACCCAAAACCTAACGACGGCGGCGGCGTATGATTATAAAGGTCTTAGGGTCGTCGCCTAACCTGGACGCGCCCCCTAATGGGCCTAAACACGATACACGGTCCAACGGACCAAAAGACGGTGTCGCAGCACCCTGACAGATTCTGGACGCTGACTTGTTTCGACGATTCCCGTTGATTCCGAAGAGCTTTTAACGTGAGACCACTTAGGTTGGCTTCCTTATCAAATAAGCTTTCCATCCATATGTGGATCGTCCAAAATGGAGTCCGGATGCGTCCTGGGTAACCAGTTTAAGGCAGACTGGTCCTAGAGGCCGAGACAGACTCGAAATCATGTTGGACTAGGCCTCTGGTTCGTGTTGGACGTCCTTGCTGGTCATCATCACCTCCTCCACGTCCTCTTAGTCCCTCTTGACCATTTCCAATGTTACTAAGCAAGATAACATCATTAGGTAGTAGTCTATTCTCAAAAGTATGAAAAGGATCGCTTAAGAACGAGCTCACCTCTAAATTGAGTTGACGCATTCGAGCCCGGGTCATTGGACCTTGCATGACGGTTGGAGGATCAGCTGGTACATCCGAATGTCCAATCTGAAAATCAGCAAGTTGCTAATTCTATTTTCCCACCTAAAAAGGATAAGTCTACATCTATTTCTAAGGCTGAGGGGATTAAATTGAAGGGTGGGGTTATGCTTGCAACAAAATGTGACTTTGCTGAAATTTCTGATGATGATATTTGCTATGCTTTGGTATGCAAACGAGCAATGTTTTCGCTTGATGAGATTGTTAGCTCGATGCCTCCTGCTGTCACTAACCTTTTGCAGGAGTATGAGGACATTTTTCCAGCTGAGATACCCCCAGGGCTGCCACCTATGAGAGAGATAGAGCATCAAGTCGATTTGATTCTGGGAGCAACCTTGTCCAACCGTGCTGCTTATCGAACCAATCCTGAGGAGACTAAGGAAATTCAGCGACAAGTCCAAGACCTTTTGGACCGCGGGTATGTACGTGAAAGCCTTAGTCCTTGTACAGTTCCTGTACTTTTGGTTCCTAAGAAAGATGGAAGTTGGCGTATGTGTGTTGATTGTAGAGCCATCAATAATATTACTATTTGGTATCGTCATCCTATTCCTAGGCTAGACGACATGCTTGATGAGTTGTGTGATTCTATAATTTTCACTAAGATTGACTTGCGAAGTGGCTACCACCAAATTAGAATGAAACTTGAAGATGAATGGAAAACCGCGTTTAAAACCAAATTCGGGTTGTATGAGTGGTTAGTAATGCCTTTTGGTTTGACAAATGCACCTAGCACTTTCATGCGCTTAATGAATGAGGTTTTAAGAGCTTTTATTGGACATTTTGTGGTAGTTTACTTTGATGATATATTGATTTACAGCAAGTCTTTTAATGAACATATGGATCACTTACGTGCTATTTTTAATGCTTTACGTGATGCACGTCTATTTGGCAACCTTGAGAAGTGCATCTTTTGCACGGAAAGAGTTTCTTTTCTTGGCTATGTTGTAACTCCACAGGGAATTGAGGTGGACGAGATGAAAATTGAAGCCATTATAGGCTAGCCGGTTCCCCAAACTATCACACAGGTGATGAGTTTTCTTGGTCTTGCAGGATTCTACCGCCGCTTCATCAAAGATTTCAGCACCATTGCTGCCCCATTGCATGAGTTGACGAAGAAAGGGGTGGTGTTTCATTTAGGAGAGGCACAAGAGAAGTCCTTTGACACTTTGAAGGACAAGCTCACACACGCACCATTGCTGCAACTTCCAAATTTTGGTAAGACTTTCGAGCTAGAATGTGATGCTAGTGGAGTTGGCATTGGTGGTGTTTTGATGCAAGATGGTAAACATGTTGCTTATTTTAGTGAAAAAATGCATGGTCCTATTCTTAATTATTCCACGTATGATAAAGAAATGTATGCACTTGTTCGTTCTTTAGAGACGTGGCGTCATTATTTATGGCCTAAAGAATATGTTATTCATTCTGATCATGAATCGCTTAAGCATCTTCGCTCTCAAAATAATCTGAATCATAGGCATACTAAATGGGTTGAATTTATTGAATCTTTTCCTTATATTATCAAACATAAGAAAGGAAATGATAATGTGATTGCTGATGCTTTGTCTAGAAGATATACATTGCTGTCCCAACTTGATTGTCGGATTTTTTGTCTTCAATTAATAAAAGAACAATATGCGCTTGATCCTGATTTTAAGGATGTGTTGCTTAATTGTAGAGAGGGACATACATAGAATAAGTTTATGATCAATGATGGGTTTTTGTTTAAGGCAGACTGGTCCTGGAGGCCGAGACATACTCGAAATCATGTTGGACTGGGCCTCTGGTTCGTGTTGGACGTCCTTGCTGGTCATCATCACCTCCTCCACGTCCTCTTAGTCCCTCTTGACCCTCTCCAATGTTCCTAAGCAAGATAACATCATTAGGTAGTAGTCTATTCTCAAAAGTATGAAAATGATCGCTTAAGAACGAGCTCACCTCTAAATTGAGTTGACGCATTCGAGCCCGGGTCATTGGACCTTGCATGACGGTTGGAGGATCAGCTGGTACATCCGAATGTCCAATCTGAAAATCAGCAAGTTGCTAATTCTATTTTCCCACCTAAAAAGGATAAGTCTACATCTATTTCTAAGGCTGAGGGGATTAAATTGAAGGGTGGGGTTATGCTTGCAAAAAATGTGACTTTGCTGAAATTTCTGATGATGATATTTGCTATGCTTTGGTATGCAAACGAGCAATGTTTTCGCTTGATGAGATTGTTAGCTCGGTGCCTCCTGCTGTCACTAACCTTTTGCAGGAGTATGAGGACATTTTTCCAGCTGAGATACCCCCGGGGCTGCCACCTATGAGAGGGATAGAGCATCAAGTCGATTTGATTCCGGGAGCAACCTTGCCCAACCGTGCTGCTTATCGAACCAATCCTGAGGAGACTAAGGAAATTCAGCGACAAGTCCAAGACCTTTTGGACCGCGGGTATATACGTGAAAGCCTTAGTCCTTGTACAGTTCCTATACTTTTGGTTCCTAAGAAAGATGGAAGTTGGCGTATGTGTGTTGATTGTAGAGCCATCAATAATATTACTATTTCGTATCGTCATCCTATTCCTAGGCTAGACGACATGCTTGATGAGTTGTGTGATTCTATAATTTTCACTAAGATTGACTTGCGAAGTGGCTACCACCAAATTAGAATGAAACTTGAAGATGAATGGAAACCGCGTTTAAAACCAAATTCGGGTTGTATGAGTGGTTAGTAATGCCTTTTGGTTTGACAAATGCACCTAGCACTTTCATGCGCTTAATGAATGAGGTTTTAAGAGCTTTTATTGGACATTTTGTGGTAGTTTACTTTGATGATATATTGATTTACAGCAAGTCTTTTAATGAACATATGGATCACTTACGTGCTATTTTTAATGCTTTACGTGATGCACGTCTATTTGGCAACCTTGAGAAGTGCATCTTTTGCACGGAAAGAGTTTCTTTTCTTGGCTATGTTGTAACTCCACAGGGAATTGAGGTGGACGAGATGAAAATTGAAGCCATTACAGGCTGGCCGGTTCCCCAAACCATCACACAGGTGATGAGTTTTCTTGATCTTGCAGGATTCTACCGCCGCTTCGTCAAAGATTTCAGCACCATTGCTGCCCTATTGCATGAGTTGACAAAGAAAGGGGTGGCGTTTCATTTGGGAGAGGCACAAGAGAAGTCCTTTGACACTTTGAAGGACAAGCTCACACACGCACCATTGCTGCAACTTCCAAATTTTGGTAAGACTTTCGAGCTAGAATGTGATGCTAGTGGAGTTGGCATTGGTGGTGTTTTGATGCAAGATGGTAAACATGTTGCTTACTTTAGTGAAAAATTGCATGGTCCTATTCTTAATTATTCCACGTATGATAAAGAAATGTATGCACTTGTTCGTTCTTTAGAGACGTGGCGTCATTATTTATGGCCTAAAGAATATGTTATTCATTCTGATCATGAATCGCTTAAGCATCTTCGCTCTCAAAATAATCTGTATCGTAGGCATGCTAAATGGGTTGAATTTATTGAATATTTTCTTTATATTATCAAACATAAGAAAGGAAAGGATAATGTGATTGCTGATGCTTTGTCTAGAAGATATACATTGCTGTCCCAACTTAATTGTCGGATTTTTTGTCTTCAATTAATAAAAGAACAATATGCGCTTGATCCTGATTTTAAGAATGTGTTGCTTAATTGTAGAGAGGGACGTACATGGAATAAGTTTATGATCAATGATGGGTTTTTGTTTAGAGCTAACCGCCTATGCATTCCAGTTGGTTCCGTTCGTCTTTTATTGTTGCTGGAGGTACATGGAGGCGGATTGATGGGATATTTTGGTGCCAAGAAGATGGAGGAGGTGTTGTCCACACACTTCTTTTGGCCTAGGATGAGGCGTGATGTGGAGCGGTACGTGGCTCGGTGCACCACATGTCAAAAAGCTAAGTCGCGGTTGAACCCACATGGTTTGTATATGCCTCTTCCTGTTCCTTCTACTCCTTGGGCTGATATATCTATGGACTTTGTATTGGGTTTGCCAAGGACTAAGAGGGGGATGGATAGTATTTTTGTGGTGGTTGATCGTTTTTCTAAGATGTCACATTTTATTCCTTATCATAAGAGCGACGATGCTATTCATATTGCTGACCTTTTCTTTCAAGAAATCGTTCGCTTGCATGGTATGCCTTCTACTATTGCTTCAGATCGCGATACAAAATTCTTGAGCCATTTTTGGCGCACGTTGTGGAATAAATTGGGGACCAAGCTGCTGTTTTCTACAACATGTCATCCCCAAACTGATGGGCAAACTGAGGTTGTGAATAGAACATTATCTACTATGTTGAGAGCAATTTTGAAGCGCAATTTGAAGATGTGGGAATAGTGTTTGCCGCATGTGGAGTTTGCATATAACAGGGCGGAACATTCAACCACCAAGGTAAGTCATTTTCAGGTAGTGTATGGTTTTAACCCCCGTGCTCCTATTGATCTTTTGCCTTTACCTACCACTGAGAGAATACATAGTGATGCTAGAGAGCATGTTGATTTTATTCGTAAGTTGCATGAAACAACTAAAGTAAATATTGAAAGAATGAATGAAAAGTATAGAATAGTGGTAGTAAAGGTAGAAAAGAGATTAAACTTAACCGGGTGATTTGGTTTGGTTATATTTGAGAAAAGATAGATTTCCTGAGCTGCGTAAGTCTAAATTAATGCCAAGAGCAGCTGGTCCTTATAAGATTATTGAGAAAATAAATGATAATGCATACAAACTTGAGTTGCCACCCGAGTTCGGGGTTAGTCTCACATTTAACATTGCAGATTTGAAACCTTATTTAAGAGAAGAAGATGAGCTTGAGTCGAGGACGACTCCAATTCAAGAGGGAGAGGATGAGGAGGACATCCGAAGGAGTGATGTCCTCATCACTCATGCAGCGTACTACCCTATGTTTTTCCTAGAATTAAAAAAGAATAAGCTAGTGTACACGTACGGCAAATAGTAATGAAATCCATAGCCCACCGTGAATTTGTCTGGCAGTAGCTTAGACAGGACAGGAAGACAGCACGAGCTCCTCAATGCCATGGGCCGACTTGGTCTTGTACGTACTCTAGCTTGTTCACAAGTTTTTATTTGTTTTATAGGAGTACTCCTGAGTAGCAACAGGCAAGTAGCGCATGTTGGCCGTAGCTTCTGGATGGCCATGTTCTGACATGGTAAGGCATGTCTCTTTTGTGAGGGCAGGTACAACAACAGTCGTATCGTCAAGCGTGTCAGAAGCTTTGCTAATCCGAAGGAGAGAGAAAACATGACACGGGACTACTTGGCGCTGCAGAAGTCGACTAGCTGATCACATATTCCCATGCAAAAAAAGCTGCTGCCTTTTTTTGATTTTTATCGAGCATGAGAGGGAGGACAAGAAAGAGAGTATGGAATAGTTGAACGGTGGAACCATTTCAGTACTAAAAATTATATATTAAATTAGTTGTAGACAAGTTGTTGTATGGTTTGGCTATTAAGACTTGTCTTCCAGCTAAACACTTGTCTCAACTATTGAACCAGCAATGATCATGTTGTGGCAGAGGCAGCATTTCCATCCAAGGGAAATAACGAATAAATCAGATCCATTCTCGGACGCCAGAGGTACTCCATCCAGAGGGGAAATTCAGCCCACTAGCATCAGCATTAGGTAGTTGCAGCTGCGCCAATACTGTGCTATAGTAGTATGTAGCCCACAGTTGGTCAATCTCTATACGGAGACAGAGCCTATAATACACGCCTGAGTCTTCCAGCATGGCACATGAGGGGCAGGCCAGCGCCCGGCAGGCGTGCAGCGGAAGAGTGACCGTGGTCGTCCGTTTTGGCGAGACTAGCTGGCCGGCCGGCGGCGCGCGCAGTGCACAGTTCCTGGCAGTGCAGTGGGATGCTGAAAGCTCTAGTTTAGTTTTGGTGAATTGATGAAACCCTAAGTGCTAACTTAGTTTATCAAAAGTGATTATGAGAAAGGTAGTACTTGTCGAAGTGGTGGAGCAAATGAAGATCATGACATGATGATGGTGATGCCATGGTAATGATCAAGTGCTTGGACTTGAAAAGAAGAATGAGAAAAATAAAAGGCTCAAGGCAAAGGTATAAATGGTAGGAGCCATTTTGTTTCGGCGATCAAGACACTTAGTGAGTGTGATCATATTTAGGTTCGATAGCTGTACTATTAAGAGGGGTGAAACTCGTATCGAAATGCGGTTATCAAAGTATCACTAGATGCTCTAATTCATTGCATATGCATTTAGGATCTAGTGGAGTGCTAACACCCTTGAAAATATTTGTGAAAATATGCTAACACACATGTGCACAAAGTAATACACTTAACGGTAGAGTGCGTACAGTCCAACGGTGCCACCACCGCCCTATATAGAAAAGACGGAGGTCACTATAAGTGACCGGACGCTGGTCTCGGTTGGACCTGCGCGTCCGGTCAGTGGCAGCAGAGGGCTTGTTTGTTTCGGTCTCATGACCGGATGCTAGCGTGAAAACTGACCGAACGTTCAGGACCTGAGTCCGGTCAGTCTAACATATGATGACGTTGAGTGATCGGACGCTGGGTGTGTCAGGTCGAACATGACCGGACGCGTCCGGTCATGATTTCTCGCTTCTGGATGCTTACTGGAAATGACCAAACGCTGAGGTCCAGCGTCCGATCACTTCGCAGCAGCTCGTCCGGTCATTACTTAACCGTTGGGATCGGGCGCTCAATATTTAAAGAGAAGGGACACGTGGGGTGCATTGCACGACCGGACGCTGGGGTCCTGCGTCCGGTTGCCCCATGTTCAGTGCAGTGAGTAGCCCAACGGCTCTATTTCATGGGGGCTTCTATTTAAGCCCCATGGCTGGCTCAAGCTCATACTCTTGGCCATTTGCATTGACATAGCAACCTTATGAGCTTAGCCAAAGCCCTCCCACTCATCTCCATCATTGATTCATCATCTTTGTGAGATTGGGAGAGAATCCAAGTGCATTGCTTGAGTGATTACATCTAGAGGCACTTGGTGTTCGTGTTTTTGCTACGGGATTCGCTTGTTGCTCTTGGTGGTTGCCACCACCTAGATGGCTTGGAGCAGCGGAGGAGGATTGGTACGAGTTGGTGATTGTTCGTGGCCATCTCCGGTGATTGTGAGGGGATTTGTACCTTCCCCGATGGAGCGCCGAAAGGTAACTCTAGTGGATTGCTCGTGTCATTGAGTTACCTCACTTGTGGGTAGGTTCTTGCGGTGTCCAATTGTGTGGACGAGGTTCGTGCAACACCTTTTAGCCGCCGAACCATCAAGTGTTGGTCGACACAATAGGGACATAGCGTGTTGGCAAGCACGTGAATCTCGGGAGAAAATTGGTTGTCTCTTGCCCTTTGGTATTCTCCCGATGATTGATAAAGTATTCATCTTGTGATTGGTCCACTCCTCTACGCGGTGGTATAATCACCTCACTTACTCATTTACATTCCCACAAACTAGCTATATCAAGCTCTTTAGTATAGCCAGAATTGAGAACTTGCTTTGTGGATTAAGTTCATCTAGTAGAGCTCTTTAGTGTAGCAATTGTGAGAGCTCCTAGTGAGTAGTGACCTAGTGGATTGTGTGCCTAGTGATCATAACAACTAGAATTATTGGATAGGTGGCTTGCAACCCTTGTAGAGTTAGAGAAAGTTTGCATTTCGCTATTTGTTATACTAATCAAATTGCTCTAGTTGATTTGTAGATTTTAAATAGGCTATTCACCCCCTCCCTCTAGCCATATTAGGACCTTTCAAGTGGTATCAGAGTCGTGGTCACCATTTGATTAAAGGCTTAACAACCTCGGTGTCAAATTATGGCTCAAGTTGTGTTCAACCATGTGGAGGGCAAACCACCGTTCTTTGATGGCACATGCTATGATTATTGGAAGAGAAAGATGAGGATGTATCTTGGTTCAATCAATGATCAAGTATGGGAGGTGACCGAGAATGACTATGCTATCATTGATCCCGACAATCCCACCAACCAAGATAAGACCAACAAGCAATGCAATACAATGGCTCTCAATACCATATACAATGCCATTGATTCCAAGGTGTTTGAGCAAATCAAGGATTGTGAAAGAGCTAATGAGGTGTGGAGGAGATTGGAGAAAACATATGAGGGCACACCGGCGGTGAAGAGTGCCAAGTTGTACATCCTTAAGGATAAGTTGACAAGCTTCAAGATGAAGGATGATGAGAGCATTCTGGAGATGTGTTGCAAGTAATTGTCAATGACTTGAAGGCTTTGGAAGAGAAGATCAAGGATGATGATGTCTCTCATCGGTTCTTAATGTGCCTACGTCCAAGATTTAAGATGTTGAGATTGCTTATCATAAGAGGAGGATTGAAGGAGATTACTCCTAACCAAGTACTAGGTGATGTCATGACATAAGAGACATACCGTGTGGAAAGGGAGGGGGATGACAAGGATGACAAGAAGGAAGAAGAAGACAAGAAGGAGAGTATATCATTCAAGGCTAGCTCATCATCATCCAAGAACAAGGGAAAGTCCAAGAAAGAATCAAGTGATGATGACGATCTTAGTGATATTGATGATGAAGCTATGGCCCTCTTTGTACGCAAGATGGGAAAATTCATGAAGAAGAAGGGCTATGGTGCAAGAAAGAGAAGAGATCACACCAAAAGCAAAGAATATATAAGAAGATGCTACAATTGTAAGAGCCCCGATCACATTGTAGCGAATTGTTCCTACAATAGTGACAATGATGAGGATGAAAAGAAGAAGCACAAGAAGAACAAGAAAGAAAAGAAGGAGAAGAGAATGACCTTCCAAAAGAAGAAGAAAGGTGAAGGCTATGTGGTCATATGGGATAGTGATGGCTCTTCGGATAGTGATAGCTCTTGTGATGATGACAAGAAATCTATCAAGAAAGCACTAGCAAGCATCGCCATCAACAACAAGCCCTCCATCTTCGACACTCTATCGACATGCCTCATGACAAAGCTTACCATGGTAAAATATGATGTGAGTGATGATGATGAATGTGAAAGTGATGCTTATAGAAGTGATAATGATGATGATGATGATGATGAGGAGGAGTACACCAAGGAGGAGCTCTTAGACATGTGTGAGCAAGTGCACACTTGCATTGAAATGAAGAGAAATGAGTGCAAAGAATTACGCAAGAAAGTCAAATTTCTTGAGCAATCCTTTGATGAGCTCAATGCCACTCATGAGAGGCTAATGGAAGCCTATGAGAAGCTTGGCAAAGCTCACTCTAAGCTTGAAAAGGCTCACTCCTCTCTCATCGAGCAAGTCAAAATAGAGGAAGCCAAGAAGGAGCAAGTGATTATGTCTTGTGATGTGGGACTATCATGTGATCTTATTGATGATTTTTTAAGCCCATTGTAGTTGCTCCCACTAACACTTCTTGTAGAACTACTACTTCTACCTCACCTTTGAGTGATGGTCTCACTTATGATGCCTCACTAATGGCGGAAAATGATACCTTCAAGAAGGAGGTGAATGAGCTCACTCGTGCCTTAGGCAATGCCTATGGTGGAGATGCCCGCTTACTAAAGTGCTTGGGTAGCCTAAGGTTTTCTCTCAACAACAAGGGATTAGGCTATACCCCCAAGAAAGGCAAGGCGGCCTTTGTCACTCCCAAAGTTAGCTTTGTGAAGGGCAATGGCCAGTTTTGCAATAGATGCAAGCAAGTTGGGCATATAGAGCAATATTGCAAAACTAACAAGAACAAGCTACCTAATGTATCCTCAATTAAATTTGATTCTTGTTACATGCTTGTTAAGGATGCCAATGGTGTGAAGGCTAAATTCATTGGTACACCAATTGTGGGCCCAAAGAAGAAGGCCATTTGGGTACCAAAGACTTTGGTAACTAACCTTCAAGGACCTAAGCAAGTTTGGGTACCTAAAAAGAATTGATCTTCTTTTGTAGGTCAATTATAAAGTCAGAGGAAGACATTGGGTGCTTGATAGTGGGTGCACACAACACATGACCGGTGATCCAAGAATGTTTAATTCAATCAATGAAAACAAGAGCAATGGGATTGATAGTATCACATTTGGTAACAATGGCAAAGGCAAGGTCAAAGGTCTTGGTAAGATTGCAATATCCAATAACTTGAGCATTTTCAATGTGCTACTTGTAGAGAGCTTGAACTTCAACCTATTATCGGTAGCTCAATTGTGTGATCTTGATTTCAAATGCATATTTGGTGTGGATGATGTAGAGATCATTAGTGTAGATGGCTCTAACTTGATTTTCAAAGGATTTAGATATGAGAATCTATACTTGGTTGATTTCAATGCTAGAGAAGCTCAGTTGACAACATATTTGATCACTAAGTCTAGGGCTTGGTCATGTTGGAATGAAACAATTAAACAAGTTGATTAAGCATGACTTAGTTAGAGGCTTGAAAGATGTCACATTTGAGACGGATAAGCTATGTAGTGCATGTCAAGCCAGAAAGCAAGTTGGTAACACACATCCTAAGAAGAGCCTGATGAGCACATCCAAGGCATTTGAGTTGATACACATGGACTTGTTTGGACCAACCACATACATTAGCATTGGTGGAAACAAATATGGATTTGTGATTGTGGATGATTTCACTAGATACACATGGGTGTTCTTTCTTGTTGACAAAAGTGATATGTTTGCAACATTCAAATCATTTGTCAAGAGCATTCACAATAAGTTTGATACAACTATCAAGAAAGTTAGAAGTGACAATGGTAGTGAATTCAAGAACACTAGAATTGATGAGTTGTGTGATGAATTTAGAATTAGACATCAATTCTTGGTCAAGTACACTCCACAATCAAATGGCCTAGTTGAAAGAAAGAATAGAACTCTGATTGATATGGCAAGATCAATGTTGAGTGAGTACAATGTGAGTCATTCATTTTGGGCCGAAGCAATCAACACGGCTTGCTATTATAGCAACCGACTCTATTGTCATCCAATGATGGAGAAGACACCTTATGAGCTATTGAATGGAAGAAGGCCCAACATAGCATACTTTCGGGTCTTTGGTTGCAAATGCTACATATTAAAGAAAGGCACTAGATTGAGCAAGTTTGAAAAGAAATGTGATGAAGGTTTCTTGCTTGTTTACTCCACTAATAGCAAGGCTTATAGAGTTTGGAATTTGGCTAGTGGTACTCTTGAGAAGGTTCATAATGTGGAATTTGATGAAACAAATGGTTCCCAAGAGGAAGATGAGAATCTAGATGATGTAAGAGGCACTCAATTAGTCAATGCAATGAAGAACATGGACATTGGTGATATAAGGCCTAGAGAGGTGATTGATGTTGAAGATGACAAGAATCAAGTGCTCTCTAACTCAAATGTGCAAGCTAGTGGTTCTCATGATCAAGTTCAAGCAAGAACTAGTGATGACGAAGTGCAAGATCAACAACAAGTGGCTAGTTCATCATCTCAACCAAGTGATCAATCAAATGCAAGCAATCAAGTGCAAGTGCTTCAACCAACCAATGTTACAAGAGATCATCCATTAGGCACTATCATTGGTGATATTTCAAGAGGTGTGCAAACTAGATTAAGATTGGCTTCATTTTGTGAGTATTTCTCATTTGTGTCATCTATTGAACCTAAGAAAATAGATGAAGCTTTGAAGAATGTTTATTGGGTCAATGCTATGCATGAAGAGCTAAACAACTTCACAAGAAACCAAGTATGGGAGTTAGTTGAGAGGCCTAAGGATCATAATGTGATTAGAACCAAGTGGGTCTTTCGGAACAAGCAAGATCAAGATGGGATAGTAATAAGGAACAAAGCAAGATTAGTGGCTCAAGGTTACACTCAAGTTGAAGGTCTTAACTTTGGAGAGACATATGCCCCGGTTGCAAGATTGGAAGCAATTAGGATCTTGTTAGCCTATGCTTGTGCCCACAACATTAAGTTGTACCAAATGGATGTGAAGAGTGTATTTCTCAATGGGTACATCAATGAGCTTGTGTATGTTGAGCAACCTCCCAGTTTTGAAGATAAAAAGAAACCCAACCATGTTTACAAATTGAGAAAGGCTTTGTATGGATTGAAACAAGCACCAAGAGCATGGTATGAGAGATTGAGGGATTTCCTACTCTCTAAAGGATTCAAAATGGGAAAGGTTGACACCACTCTCTTCACCAAGATGCTTGGAAATGACTTGTTTGTAATGCAAATCTATGTTGATGATATCATATTTGGGTCAACAAATCAAGATTTTTGTGAAGAGTTTGGCAAGATGATGGCAAGTGAGTTTGAGATGTCCATGATTGGAGAGCTTAGTTACTTCCTTGGTCTTCAAATCAAGCAAATGAACAATGGCACATTTGTGAGTCAAGGCAAGTACATCAAGGACATACTCAAGAAGTTTGGAATAGATGATGCTAAAGCTATTAGTACACCAATGGGAACAAGTGGAAGCTTGGATAGTGATGCTAGTGGCAACATGGTGGATCAAAATATGTATCGATCTATGGTTGGAAGCATACTCTATGTGATCGCATCAAGACCGGATGTGATGTTTAGTGTATGTATATGTGCTAGATTCCAAGCCTCACCAAGAGAAAGTCATTTGAAGGCAACAAAGAGAATATTGAGGTATTTGAAGTATACAAAAAATGTTGGATTGTGGTATCCCAAAGGAGCAAGATTTGAGTTGATTGGATATTCAGACTCCGATTATGCGGAATGCAAAGTTGAGAGAAAGAGCACATCGGGCACATGTCAACTATTGAGAAGATCTCTTGTGTCTTGGTCATCAAAGAAGCAAAATAGTATAGCACTTTCAATCGCCGAAGCGGAGTACATTTCGGCCGGTAGTTGTTGTGCTCAATTACTTTGGATGAAGGCTACTTTGAGTGACTTTAGAATCAAATTCAAGCAGGTGCCATTGCCATATGACAATGAAAGTGCCGTAAAGCTCACCAACAACTCAGTTCAACATTCAAGAACAAAGCATATTGATGTCCGCCATCATTTCATAAGAGATCATCAACAAAAAGGGGACATTTGCATTGAAAGTGTGGGCACCGAAGATCAACTTGACGATATCTTCACCAAGCCACTTGATGAAAAGAGGTTTTGTAAGCTAAGGAATGAATTGAACATACTTGACTTCTCAAATATGTGTTGATGCACCCCCCATTATATGACATGCCTCTCCTTCGAGCAAAGCAAGGTAAAGTTGATTGACATGTCATCCATCCATTGCTAAGGACTTGTTTAGTGCATCTAGTCATTCCTATCATGTCCTAGGCTCATTCATGAAAATCAAATGAATTTGATGCTTGTATGGTACCACTATTGCTTGTATGTTTGAAATGATCTAGTGGTAGCATATGACATGTTTGTGACCTAGTTTTTGATCTAGAAAATAAGCTATAAGTGTTTAACTCAACATGGTACAAGATAACCCTTATTTAGAGGTGTGAAGAAATTTATCCTTGGATCAAACCGAGTTAAATATCTTTTGTAAGTGATCTAGATTGAACCAAATTAGGAAAATGATCCTCATTTCGCATGGTTTCACCCCAACCTATCTATAATTTGAGCTCACCTTTTATGCTAATTGTTGACAAAGGGGGAGAAAAATTCACAAAGATAGTAAGATAGGAGGAGCAAACAAATGAAATGACATTGTAAGAGGATCAATCAAAAATGCACACAAGTAGGGGGAGCAAGCTCATAAACTTGTATGTTGTATTTGAATGTGCATTTCATATATTTGCTTGCATGGCACAAGTTTTAAATTTCAATATCCATGCTTGTGTGGTGTATGCTAGTTATAGGCTTGAATGATGAAATGAGAAACTAGCATGCATAGGCTAAAGTAACTAGACTTATGTTCATTCTATGGAAACTAGACACTTGCTTGTAATGTTGATCTCATGGGGTATTCTAGTTTTTATGTATGTCTAGTTAACAATGGTGCTAAGGATGGTATATTGGTGCACTTCGATTGGTATCACGCTTCAAAGGTCCATCTCTTATACCTTAGCATCATTTGATAGACATTGTCTCCTATATTTCCTATCTAAGCATATGTGCAAGCTTCAATCCAAACTCTTAGCACATATGTAGGGGGAGCAATCGCTACCATATGGGATTCATGAAACTTGTCCATATTCTTTTACACATGATAAATATGTTTGGACAAGCAACATGGATTCAATTGAATTTCAATTCATATCTTTATGAAAGGGTTGTCATCAATTACCAAAAAGGGGGAGATTGAAAGCTCTAGTTTGGTTTTGGTGAATTGATGAAACCCTAAGTGTTAACCTAGTTTATCAAAAGTGATTATGAGATAGGTAGCACTAGTCCAAGTGGTGGAGCAAATGAAGATCATGACATGATGATGGCGATGCCATGGTAATGATCAAGTGCTTGGACTTGAAAAGAAGAATGAGAAAAACAAAAGGCTCAAGGCAAAGGTATAAATGGTAGGAGCCATTTTATTTCGGGGATCAAGACACTTAGTGAGTATGATCACATTTAGGTTCGATAGTCGTACTATTAAGAGGGGTGAAACTCATATTGAAATGCGGTTATCAAAGTGCCACTAGATTCTCTAATTCATTGCATATGCATTTAGGATCTAGTGGAATGCTAACACCCTTGAAAATGTTTGTGAAAATATGCTAACACACATGTGCACAAGGTGATACACTTGGCGGTTGGCACATTTGAGCAAGGGTTAGAAACTTCACCGGCGGAGTGTCCGCCCGTAGAGTGCGGACAGTCCGACGGTGCCACCGCCGCCCTATATAGAAAAGACAGAAGTCACTGTAAGTGACCGGACGCTAGTCTCGGTTGGACCGGCGTGTTCGGTCAGTGGCAGCAGAGGGCTTGCTGTTTCGGTCTCATGACCGGACGCTGGCGTGAAAACTGACCGGACACTCAGGGCCTGAGTTCGGTCAGTCTGACGTATGAGGACATTGAGTGACCGAACGCTGGGTGTGTTCGGTCGAGCATGACCGGACGCGTCTGGTCGTGATTTCTTGCTTCTGGATGCTTACTGAAAATGACCAGACGCTGAGGTCCAGTGTCCGATCACTTCGCAGCAGCGCATCCGGTCATTACTTAACCATTGGGATCGGGCGCTTAGTATTTAAAGAGAAGGGACACGTGGCGTGCATCGCACGACTGGACGCTGGGGTCCTGCGTCCGGTCGATATGACCAGAGCGTTCGGTCGCCCCGTGTTCAGTGCAGTGAGTAGCCCAACGACTCTATTTCATGGGGGCTTCTATTTAAGCCCCATGACCGGCTCAAGCTCATACTCTTGGCCATTTGCATTGACATAGCAACCTTGTGAGCTTAGCCAAAGCCCTCCCACTCATCTCCATCATTGATTCATCATTTTTGTGAGATTGGGAGAGAATCCAAGTGCATTGCTTGAGTGATTGCATCTAGAGGCACTTGGTGTTCGTGTTTTTGCTACGGGATTCGCTTGTTGCTCTTGGTGGTTGCCACCACCTAGACGGCTTGGAGCAGCGGAGGAGGATTGGCACGAGTTGGTGATTATTCGTGGCCATCTCCGGTGATTGTGAGGGGATTTGTACCTTCCTCGGCGGAGCACCGAAAGGTAACTATAGTGGATTGCTCTTGTCATTGAGTTACCTCACTTGTGGGTAGGTTCTTGCGGTGTCCAATTGTGTGGACGAGGTTCGTGCAACACCTCTTAGCCGCCGAACCACCAAGTGTTGGTCGACACAACGGGGACGTAGCGTGTTGGCAAGCATGTGAACCTTGGGAGAAAATTGGTTGTCTCTTGCCCTTTGGTATTCTCCCGGTGATTGATAAAGTATTCATCTTGTGATTGGTCCACTCCTCTACGCGGCGGTATAATCACCTCACTTACTCATTTATATTCCCGCAAACTAGCTATATCAAGCTCTTTAGTGTAGCTAGAATTGAGAGCTTGCTTTGTGGATTAAGTTCATCTAATGGAGCTCTTTAGTGTAGCAATTATGAGAGCTCTTAGTGAGTATTGACCTAGTGGATTGTGTGCCTAGTGATCATAACAACTAGAATTATTGAATAGGTGGCTTGCAATCCTTGTAGAGTTAGAGCAAGTTTGCATTTCACTATTTGTTATACTAATCAAATTGCTCTAGTTGATTTATAGATTTTAAATAGGCTATTCACCCCTCTCTAGCCATATTAGGACCTTTCAGATGCGCGCGAGCAGAAGTCACGGTGAGATTCCCGCGTCCCGTGTCGGCGCGGCATGTTGGGGGTGGTGGTCCCGGGAAGGTGTGCGTGCGATTCCTGAGGGATGAGAGAGGTCGTCCGTGTGTCGCGTTGCGCCCACCGGTGCCAAAAAGATTCTCGTGGATCTCCTGGTCAGTCTTGCTGTGCCTGGAGCCCTGGACGGGACCTGTTACACCACGGTCATAGCATTGTCCCATCAGGGCCTCTCGTCTACGGCGCCGAGCTCGGCGCCAGCGTCTACGGCGCTGAGCTGCCTACCAAATCAGCGCCACGTTAGCATCGAGCCCAAGATCTCGGCGTCAGGGACGCTGGTGTCGAGACGTGTTAGCTCAGCGCCAGCATCGATGGCGCCGAGCTAAGTGTCTAGATTGTGAAATCTTTCCGCCAGTGATGTATTTGTGAAAAACTTTCAAAACAAAAGGTTAAAAAGTAAAAAATTCGAACGACACTACAATTCCATAATCCCCAGCAACAACAACAATAGCTCACGAGTCATCATGCATACGCATAGAATGCCTTATCTCGAGTAGACTTTTAGCGATCGAGGAGGGTGACAGCGACGCCCGCCAAGCGGCCAAGGCCAATGCATGCATGTTCGATTTAGACCACTTTGGCACAGCTTTTCCGGCTCCAGATCCTGAACTGTAGCAACACAGTAGAGCCGGAGTGAGTGGCGCTGAACGGCCTTTTCGCTTGGCTTATAAGTCATACTTTTTCAGTCAACGAACAATATTTTTCTCTCACAATAAATCAGTCAACGATACTTTTAGGGCATTGGATGATTGCTTGGCCCAACTCCTTTCCCTCCATTCCCTGGCCTCTGCCCAACAAGCCAAACACCAGTAGCCCATGAGCCCGTTACGTGCTAACAAAGCCCACGACCGATTTGCACAATTCGCTTTTGCAGTTCCGAATTAAACGAACAACCAAGTGAAGCCAAATCATTCCAAAATTCATATCTCATCCATTCAAATTTTGAATGACTCTATTCTTCTTCTGAAAATTTAATAAATTTTAAATAATATTTTATCAATATTTAAATTTTTTCAACCATATTTATTGAATGACTTCGCATTTGAATTGCATGTGATGTAAAAAATGACATTTAAATTACAAACAAATATATACCATAAATTAATAATACACTTAAATTGCATGAAAATTTTAGAAAGTAAAAAATTGAAAAGATTGTATATCTTACACCTATTTTTCATAGGCAACTTATATTTTTGAAAACTAATAAAAATATTCTTTCTCAAAAAAATATTTTAAAAATGACCATAAAATTACAAAAAATATATGCCATATATGAAATAAATAATACACTTAAATCTAACGAAAATTTTAGAAGGAAAATTTGAAAAGATTGTATATCTTAATTACACATAGTTTTCTTAGTCAACTTATATTTTTCAAAATTCTAATAATAAACAAAATTTCTCCAAAAAATATCAAATCTGACTAGCTTCCCTAAAAAGTTTTCATCTAGTAAATAGAATCCATGTAACGATCATTTTATTTGGTCTTCATTCTAGAGAACAAGTTTTTTCCTAGTCAACTCTCTCATCTCTAGCTGGATTCAATGTGGTTAATACTTAAATTTATTATTTTTGCATGAAGTTTTGTACGTTGTTGATTTCATATTGTTTTTATGTAAGTAAGAAGGAAAATATAGAAGAAACATGGTAATATCTTTAAATATCAAAGTTAAACTTAAAATACCTGAAAACTCTAGTTTGGTTTTGGTGAATTGATGAAACCCTAAGTGCTAACCTAGTTTATAAAGTGATTATGAGATATGTAGCACTACTCCAAGTGGTGAAACAAATAAAGATCATGACATGATGATGGTGTTGCCATGGTGATGATCAAGTGCTTCGACTTGAAAAAGGATAAAGAAAAACAAAAGGCTCATAGCAAAGGTATAAGTGGTAGGAGCCTTTTTGTTTTGGTGACCAAGACACTTAGCGAGTGTGATCACATTTAGGTTCGATAGCCGTACTATTAAGAGGGGGGAAACTCGTATCGAAATGCGGTTATCAAAGTGCCACTAGATGCTCTAACTCATTGCATTTGCATTTAGGATCTAGTGGAGTGCTAACACCCTTGAAAATATTTATGAAAATATGCTAACACATGTGCACAAGGTGATACACTTGGTGGTTGGCACATTTGAGCAAGGGTGAAGAAGATAGAGTTGAAAAGGAGTTAGTCGTGATGGTCACAGAGTGACCGGACGCATCCGGTATGACGACCGGACGTGTCCGGTATGTGGCTCGGTACTGAATTGCAGAAAGCGACCGAACGTGTCCAGTCGCCAGTGTGAATCAGCGAAGTCGATGTTCAGTTTAACAGTTGATGGGACGCTAGGAGCGTCCGGTCCAGAGTGATCGGACGCGTTCGGTCGGCCTAGAGCGGCTCTAGGAGCTCTTTGGACTCGACCGGACGCTGCGTCTCCTGCGTTCGGTCCGGAGTGACCGGACACGTCCGGTCGGACCTAGGTACTCTCTAGACTCGACCGGACGTTGCGGCTCAGCGTCCGATCATTTCTAAACAGCGCGTCCGGTCACAGGTGAATGTGTGGCAACAACGGCTACTTTAGTTTAAATTGAACACGTGGCGGTCAGGCAGTGACCGGACACGTCCGGTCGCCATACCGGACGCGTCCGATATACACGACCGGTGCGTTCGATGCAACACGACCTGCGAGTCCGATCGATACGCAGTCAGCCCAATAATTGAACCAACGGCTCTATTGATTGAGGGTGTCTATAAATATCGTTTGGCCGGCTCTAGCTCACTCTCTTATCCATTTGCATTGACATAGCAACCTTATGAGCTTAGCCAAAGCCCTCCCACTCTTCTCCATCATTGATTCAACATCTTTGTGAGATTGGAAGAGAATCCAAGTGCATTGCTTGAGTGTTTGCATCTAGAGGCACTTGGTATTCGTGTTTCGCTGTGGGATTCACTTGTTTCTCTTGGTGGTTGCCGCCACCTAGACGGCTTGGAGCAGCGAGGATCGTCGAGCAGAGGTTGGTGATTGTCTTCAGCTCCAATCACGATGATTGTGAGGGGTCTTGTGCCATCCCCGGTGGAGCGCCGAAAGGTAACTCTAGTGGATTACTCGTGTCATTGAGTTACCTCACTTGTGGGTAGGTTCTTGCAGTGTCCAATTGTGTGGACGAGGTTCGTGCAACACCTCTTAGCCGCCGAACCACCAAGTGTTGGTCGACACAACGGGGACTAGTGTGCCAGCAAGCACGTGAACCTCGGGAGAAAAATTAGTTGTCTCTTGCCCTTTGGTATTCTCCTGGTGATTGATTTAGTATTCATCTTGTGATTGGTTCACTCCTCTACACTGCGGTATAATCACCCTACTCACTCATTTATATTCTTGCAAACTAGTTGTAGTAAGCTCTTTAGCGTAATTAGAATTGAGAGCTTGCTTTGTTGTTTTAAGTTCATCTAGTGGAGCTCTTTAGTGTAGCAAGTGTGAGAGCTCTTAGTGAGTAGTAACATAGCAAATTGTGTGTCTAGTGATCATGGCAACTAGAATTGTTGGATAGGTGGCTTGCAACCCTTGTAGAGCTAGAGCAAGTTTGTATTTCGCTATTTGTTATACTAATCAAATTGCTCTAGTTCGTTTGTAGATTTTTAAAACGGCTATTCACCCCTCTCTAGCCATATTAGGACCTTTCAACACCCACAACTTAGCATCACCTGACATAAGATGTAAACTATGACATGTGTCTACTCTTAACAAGAATTTTTTCTTAAGACTATCTATGCCTATAGTTTGCAGTATTAACAAAGCTACATTGCAAATGATATTTTAAAGCAGTTTTGTACTAATAACACTCATACCAGCAAACTTTTGATATAAAAATGTATAGCTTAAAAGGAATGTACTCCTTTAAAAGGAATGTCCAGCAAACATTTTTTTTTCAAAACAACTCAGCTTCACCAATAAAGCTGCTCTTCAAGCTGCTGGTATAAGTAGCTTGGACTTCAGTGTGTTTAATGAGTCGAACACTACCTTGTGATCGTGGATGTAAACACTACTATCTGTGGAAAATAGCACTGTCCTCTGACATTTGCCATTCGTTGTTCTTGTGTTCTCTGCGTTCTTGTGTTTGTTCTTCATTACCTCTGATCTTTAGGTTAGCCACTGTATATAGGGCTGTGATTTGCATGCTCTAAAACCTACAGAGTATTAGGAGTAGATGTCACCTTGACATGGAGATAGATCTCGGTCACATAGACAAGGAAAGAAGTAGCCGAGACAATGACATGGATAGAGGCTCTCAAGCTTCGGCTGCCACCTGCAATGTATGCACCCATAAGCCCGAACAAGTCGAATATCATGGTTGCATGCAGTGCGTTTCGTGTAAGTAGGGCTTTAATCTGGAACATCAAGATGACAACTACCGATGCCATGAAAGTAGTCGAGTTGTAGTAGAAGGAGATGTAGCGCTTATCATTGGTGTTAAAAGTATTGGGTTGCCAGCATTGTGCCCATGGGAGCCGGAGCTAGACTGTGGAAGCACCACATAAGAACGGAAGATGGGCACACCAATAGGCCAATGGGGGGATGCATGCATGCATGTGGTGTTTGTGTTTATAGTCATGGTATAGTTTTTTTTCACAATAAACCATGCATGCATGTGGTGTTTGTGTTTATAGTCATGGTATAGTTTTTTTTCACAATAAATTAACCATATAAATCAATTCACTTATAGACCAGCCGAACAGAGCCGACATCAACGTTGCCAGTGGACTAGCAAGTCTCGCACGATACCCAGCTTTGGTAATTGGTGGTGTCACGCGGTCTGGATCCCACGGATAAAGCGAACTAGCCACGCCACGCGCCAAGGCATCCAGCTGCCACGTGTGCACGCCGACAAGCAACCAGAATACCAATAGCTGCCTAGTCTTCTCCCCCCGGCCACGGCGCAGAAAAGTCGTACGCTGCGGCCGGCCGGATCCGGCGTCACCGTCACCTGACGACACCCGAGAAAGCATAAAGGCTACGGCCGCCGCACCAAACGGAGACATGCCCCACAGCCCCCACTGGCCACTGCTCCCCGTCCCCGGGTCTCCAGAGTCCAGACACCCCCACATTCCCACTGCACGGAACAGCATGGCCCAGGGGATGATGCCCGAGGATGGCACGGCCGCCGGTGCGCGCGGGGACCTCGAGGACCGCGCGCGTCCGCGTCCGGAGGCGATGCCGAGCGCGTACGGCGGGATCGAAGCGGGCCGCCTGGTGGTGCGAGCCAAGCCGCTGCCCTCCGGCGCAGGCTACTACCAGCCCTTTGCCGTCGTCCGTTTCGAGGACCTGCCGGAGGAACTCCGTCGGCAGATAGCCGGCGCTAGCGGCGACGGTGCCGGTGCCGCCGCGCGGCCTCCCAGCGCCGCACCGGTGGCGGCGCCCCTGCGTGGCGAAGGCGAAGGAGACGCGCGGCGGTACCACGCCGCGCACCCCGTCGACGTCGTGCCGGAGGAGGGACTCCATCGCCAGCTGCCCGGATTGGTTTCCTCCGGGACCAACGACGAGCCGACCGTCAAATTCGCCGGCGACGGAAACAGCGACGCCGTCAAGGACTACTCCGAGTCCGAGCGCCTCATCCTGCGGGTACAAGCTCTACCTGCCGGTCGGAACAGAGCAACGTGCTGTGCCTGATCGTTTGTCTTTTCTTTCGTAGCCCATGGAGGAGGACGGCACGGTGGTGGTGCGCCTGGACGCGTCAAGGCTCCAGGTGCTCGGCGACAAGGAGGGAAGCCTGTTCCAGAAGGAGAAAGGGTTCTCGCACGCTTGGATGGGCCACTCTGGCGACGAGGTACGCGCCGCCCACGGCTATATGGGCGCGTTGTACGACGACAGCCTCCTGACTCGCGAGAACGCCGCGCCCGTCGTCGCGCTCCTCCTCGGCAACGACCACATCACTGGACCGCGCGCGCTCGACAGCTGCTCCGACGGCCTCGCGTCCCCACGAGAGGACGCGGTGCCTTTCGTCACCGAGCAGGGCGTCTACTACTACGACGTGCTCCTGCCGCCTGAGAACGTCGTGCCCGCCGCGGAGGCGTTACGCGCCCCGCGTTCCCCTACTTACGCCGTGCAGGTGATCTGGGCTTGTGCACGTGCAGTTTCTCGAGACGCCACGCAACAGCGTTCAATTGCCGCTGCCTCTGTTTTCAGTGGAGCAGAGCTCAGTCCTGGGCGCTCACCTGACCTTTGAACGGACGCGCAGGTCTCGGTCGACGCGGCCGCGGGCGGCAAGGCCGGGGATCCGACTGCGATCGGTGTGAAGGCAGCCGGCGCGGACGACGGACACGAGCATGGCGGCAGCCTCTCAGCTGTGTTGGGCATCGTCGTTGCCTCCTCAGCTGCCACTGCACTCGCCGCCAGCACCGTCGGCCCAGCGACGGCGTTCGGGCTGTTCGCGGCCCTTGTCGGCGGTCTTTCCCTGGCTATGGCCAGCGTTCGCGGGCGGTAGGATGCACCGGGATGGTCGGATGAATGGATGGCTGGCCACTGTTGGAATAACAACGACCATAGTCAGGAATGCGTTTTTTTGTTTTGGAGGTGGTGTACTGCGTCGTCCCTGTTTCAGCATTTCGCTCTGTGTTTGCGTCGTGGTATTTTTTAGGCCTGTGCATATGCAATTGGGGCGTTTGCCGACCGGGCCATCTCTGGCCAACCCTCTATGACTCCAAATCAACTTCAACACAGTACCTATACGGAAGACCTATTTTGGATTGTTTGAGAGACACAACTCAAATATGGACATCCTCCTTTCTGAAAACTCATTTGTAGAAATGATTCTCTTTAGGGTCTTGTTGTTGGAGAAGATGTCGAATAGGTATTGAACCTTTTGCCTGTAGCACTACCCAAAAGACGAATGCGTCTTTTTTATTTTGGGTGTTGTTGTTGGAGATAGCGTTAGGCTTACCAAAGCTACCTTACCACGTTTCTTCGTCTCGTCGAAGGGCCGAAGCATGTCTACATCCAAGCCCAGCGGGCCTCTCCGATTTGAGTGGCCTGACGAAGGCATCCCTATTGCCAGCCGCATCAGCAATTCCCCTCATCCCGTCAGCGGCGGAGAGCTCCAAGCCTCCAACCCTGCCGCCACCGCGCTGTTGTCGCCATCTGCCATTCTGCCCCCACGCGGCATGAGCGAGCTCGCCGCCGTGCACCCACGGCTTAACGTCTCCAGCGTGGGCATCAATAAGGCCTCGGCGTTGCGAGCGCAGCGACGTGTTGTAGGGTTGACCGCGGCTACATACCATCCCACTGCGTGTCGTCCCGTACCGTTCGTGTGCTGCATCGTCGTCGTTTTAGTGCGCTTTACAAGCAACTCGATGATCGACTCCGTTCACTGCGCCGCCCTGGTACGCACTGGCAGCACCCGTGGTCGGTGGTCTCCTATGTACGGCACGACGATGTAACGAAGGCCTCGGCAACTTTGTACCCTGTTCGATGGATGAATTTGTGAACTTTACGTAACGTGTGACATGTATGTTGAATCATGTACGATCTTGGTTGTATGTTGGTTGAATCGAGACCCTTCACGGCATTCGACGGACTATCGGATTTATATGGGCTCAAGTATGACAGTGCGACCGTTTGCGGGTTGCCATTGTACTTATGTTCTTATAAATTGGTCGGTTCTGTTGCAGTAGGGTGGCAGAAATAGAGAAGCTTTGTGCTGAATTGATAAATGCCATTTATAACTGTGAGAATAAAGTGATGTCCTGAAACACCTCGCTAAGAGGTTCTACCATCGCATCCGCTACCTCAATGAGACCATGAACGTGGAAGTTGATGAAAGCCCCGGTATATTGTAGCCTATTTTCAATACCAGTAACTAGTCTGATTTAGCATCAGTCGTCCAATATCTGCATCTAAACGAACCTTAGGTGTTCATTGTACATCTTTCACATGATCTGTTTACAGGTTGACCGAGACAAACAGCAACTGAACAATACAAGCCTGTCCTACTCCTACCCAAACAACTTTGTATATTGTATTTACACCTGTAATTTCTTTGATCTGTCAATCAAATCCAAAGCCTAATTCACTGCTGTAACTGTAACCATTAGAAGATTCAGGTTTCATTCTGAGAGTCAACAGAACACGCCGGTTGCCCGTACCAGAATACCAGATGCGCAGAGCTGGAAGGAAAACCGAGGCACTGACCGCAGCAGCCTTGCTCCGCCGGCCGCTCCGGGCGGTAGCCAAAGCCAACCACGCGCGCACGTGCCTGCAATGCCGCTTCCGCTTCGCGTTCGCCGTCGCAGTAGCCGTCGCGGGGTGTTTCGTTACGCTTACGCCGGCTCCCGCGGGCGCGCCGCCCAGAGCGAGCTGAGCGCGCGCAGCCGCTGGCCGTAGTCCGCGAGCGCGAGCAGCCCCAACGCCGCCTGCCGCGGCGTCAGGATCTTGTGCATGTTTCGCAGCGTCTGCTGCCGGAGATGGTCCGCCTGTGCCAACAACGTCGAGGTCGGTCGGTCAGAAACAAGAGGCCGTACACCGATCGAGCGTGCCAATGCCAAAGATTTTGGTTTCGCCTGCTGCTCAGTGGCAACTGGCTAGTCAGTCACCTTGTCCACGAAGTCGACGAGGTCGGCGAGCTTGCCCACGGCGCTGGCCATCTGCTGCGCCGCGTACCCGCCCCCGCCGGCAGCGCCGTCCGGCGAGACGTCGACGGTCATGAGGGTCTCGACGAGCGTCTGCTGCAGCTTGTTCGTACCCTGCGTCAGCGCGTCCTCCAGCTGCCGCGCCGTGTTCTGCAGCTTGCGCACCTCGGCGGCCTGGAGCTCCAAGAGCGGGTCCAGCTGCGGCGCCAGCACCTTGAGCAGCTCGGAGGGGCGGAACCCGTCGATCCAGAGGAAGAAGCGCTCCGCGGGGGCCCGGCACACGCCGGACAGCACGAAGAAGGCGTCGGACCGCGCCGCGCGCGCCTTGGCCTGGAACAGCGCGCCGTAGTGCGCCAGCCCCGCGTCGACGAGCACACGCAGCTGCACGTCCGGCACGTGCGACTGCAGCGCCGCACGCAGCTCCGTCGCCTGCCTGCCCTGCTCCTCCACCCAGTGCGCGTACTCCAGCTCGAACGCGGCCACACGCGGGTCCACGGGAGCCGCCGCCGCCGCCGGCGGTGTGACTCCTCCTCCTCCCACGCCGTACGCGCCGTGCTGCTGGCGCCTGGCCATGGTGAGCTCCTGCTCCAGCTGCGCTAGCTTCATGCGGCTCGTCTCGAGATTCTGGATGTACGCCTGTGTCGTATCAATGGATGGAACGAAAGCATCAATCATGAGCGATGAGCTGATTCGAGTGATGATTCGACAGAGAGAATAACGTAACAATTCGAAGGAACAAAAGCAAGAAGATTTACTTGGAACGCGATGAGTGTTCGCTCTTAGCTGAGACGCTGCTGACCTTCTTCCGTAGCCGGCTCTTCCGGGCTGCCTCTCTGTTCTGCGCGAGCCGTCTCTGAATCTAGGCAAAGCAGAGCGAGGGCAAAGATCAGTGATCGAGGATCGTGCCTGCGGATAATTCATCCGAGTCATCACTCATCAGTCGGGCCCGTCTCACCTTGTCTCTTGGCCTGGCGTCGTCGTCGTGGCCGAAGCTATCCGACGACGGCGGCGGCGCTTGTTCTTTCACCGGCGGCGCAACGTCGTCCTGCTGTGCCTGCAACTGCAACAGCAACAAACCACGGCCCACCAGTGATGATTATCTGAATCCATGAGGAGACGGAGAATCGCATCGAGCTGCGATGCAGCACACAGGGGTCAGGGGAGGGCGCTTGAATAATTATTACCAGGCGTTTGCCGAACTTGACCTCCTCTGCTCGGACGACGTCGAGCGGCGCCGGCGTCGTCGCCACGGTGACCGTGGGGACGACCGCGGGCAGGGGCAGGGGCAGGGCCACGGCGTCGGCGTCGGGCCGGAACGGCTCCCCCCACACGCCGGCCGCCACCAGGTGGCGCTGCCGCTCGTAGATCCCCATGGCCCCGCCGCCGACGGGGCCCGAGGTCACGTAGCGGCCGGGCACGGCACCGCTCGTCGCCAGCGGCTGCAGACGACTGCAGGAACAACAAGCAAGAGCATGTCAGCGCGCCCGCAGCGTCTGTCTGGCCTCGGCTGGCAGGGACTCGGTGGGGGCTATGGCTGCGCTGGCGTTCAGT
The DNA here is from genome assembly GCF_019320115.1 of Miscanthus floridulus. Classification (NCBI taxonomy): domain Eukaryota; kingdom Viridiplantae; phylum Streptophyta; class Magnoliopsida; order Poales; family Poaceae; genus Miscanthus; species Miscanthus floridulus. Next base: position 23,695,644 of record NC_089592.1, on the reverse strand, counting down.
GTCATGTAGGAGGACGACGACGCCGCCGAGTTCAAGAGCTGGGGCTGGGTGTACCGTGTATGTCTGTCAGCTTCTCCCTCCCCCCCTCTGTCGTCTCGTGTGTCCGTGGGTGACGATGACTGATTGATGAAGCAAGCAGTGCAGTGAGCCGATCGGACGACGTGGGTGTGGTTGGTCGTTGCGTACGTGCTGGGTCTGGCCGTCTGGGTGGCGCTACGGCCGTCCGGCGGGCCTCCCCTTCCTGGTCCGGCGCTCCGGCACACGACAAGAAGCCAACCTCGGCGCGGGGCAGAAACAGAAAGGTGTCGCCTTGTCGCTACGTACTCGGAGGGACGGGGACGGGGATCCCGCCGGCGGGCACCGTCTGCTGCTAGGCAAGGTAACCCATCCTCGCCGGAGGCTCCTAGTCACTGTGTCATTGCCTTGTTCGTTTCGCTAAAAAGTCAGGCTAAAAATTACAGTTTGCTAATTTGTGGTGAGAGAAAAACACTATACCATGACCGATAAGTTTAAGCGAACATCATAGTACAACGTTGCAAATGTGCTCGAGATTGATTGTTTTTGTAATCCGATTCTCGCTATAACCTCTTCCTAGGGCACGGTTCAACCACGACCGTATTGCGTGCGCTTGAAAAAATATTTGCAAGGTTATGTATTATGCTTGTGCACAACACAATAAAATTTACGTACTAGATAGTATGAACCTTAGCCAATAATGCAAGGCATCGTGCGCTGAGTACGCAAGTTCATGAATTGGCTGGTATTCTATCCCTTGTCCCGACACCGGGGTCGCCCTGAAGTGGACAGCCACTGTGGTGTGGACGACACTACAATTCCATAATCCCCAGCAACAACAACAACAGCTCACGAGTCATCATGCATACGCATAGAATGCCTTGTCTTATCTCGAGTAGACTTTTAGCGATGGAGGAGGGTGACAGCGACGCCCGCCAAGTGGCCAAGGCCAATGCATGCAGGTAGCAGTAGCACGCAGCTGGTGTCGCCACTGGCGTCAGCGTCACTCGGTCTCGGTGCCAGCCAAGCATGCATGGACGGACCTGCCTTCCACTTGGCCTGCTGGTTGACCACATCCCCAGTTGCCACTCCTCTGCGCTCTCTTCTCATCTTCTGCTCCATTTTCATCCATAAAGGCCTGGTTTAGTTCCCAAAAATTTTCATCTCAAACAATCATATCGAATCTTACGGCACATGCATGGAGTATTAAATATAGACGAAAAAAACTAATTGCACAGTTTGGTTGAAAATCGCGAGAAGAATGTTTTAAGACTAATTAGTCCATGATTAGCCATAAGTGCTACAGTAACTACCATGCGCTAATGATGGATTAATTAGGCTTAATAAATTCGTCTTGCAGTTTCCAGACGAGCTATGTAATTAGTTTTTTTATTATTATCCGAAAATCCCTTCCGACATCCCCGAAACATCCGATGTGACGTCCAAAAAATTTTATTTCGCGAACTAAACACACCCAAAATTAGGACATGCATGTTCGATTTAGATCACTTTGGTACAGCTTTTCCGGCTCCAGATCCTGAACTGTAGCAACACTGTAGAGCCAGAGCGAATGGCGCTCTGTTCGCTTGGTTTATAAGCCATACTTTTTTAGCCAACGAACAATATTTTTCTCTCTCAACAAATCAGTCAACAGTACTTTCAGCCATGTCTTGTCAGCCAAACAAACTGTGCATTGGATGATTGCATGGCCCAACTCCTTTCCCTCCATTCCCTGGCCTCCGCCCAACAAGCCAAACACCAGTAGCCCATGAACCCGTTACGTGCTAACAAAGCACATGACCGATTTGCGCAATTCGCTTTTGCAGTTCCGAATTAAACGAACAACCAAGTGAAGCCAAACCATTCCAAAATTCATATCTCATCCATTCAAATTTCGAATGACTCTATTCTTCTTCTGAAAATTTAATAAATTTTAAATAATATTTGATCAATATTTAAAATCTTTCATCCATATTTATAGAATGACTTAGCATTTGAATTGCATGTGATGTAAAAAATGACATTTAAATTACAAACAAATATATACCATAAATTAATAATACACTTAAATTACATGAAAATTTTAGAAAGTAAAAAATTGAAAAGATTGTATATCTTACACCTCTTTTTCATAGTCAACTTATATTTTTGAAATCTAATAAAAATAATCTTTCTCAAAAAAATATTTTAAAAATGACCACGAAATTACAAAAAATATATGCCATATATGAAATAAATAATACACTTAAATCTAACAAAAATTTTAGAAGGAAAAATTGAAAAGATGGTATATCTTAATTACACATAGTTTTCTTAGTCAACTTATATTTTTCAAAATTCTAATAATAAACAAAATTTCTCCAAAAAATATCAAATCTGACTAGCTTCCCTAAAAAGTTTTCATCTAGTAAATAGAACAAGTTTTTTTCCTAGTCAACTCTCTCATCTCTAGCTGGATTCAATGTGGTTAATACTTAAATTTATTATTTTTGCATGAAGTTTTGTACGTTGTTAATTTCATATTGTTTTTATGTAAGTAAGAAGGAAAATATAGAAGAAACATGGTAATATCTTTAAATATCAAAGTTAAACTTAAAATACTTGAAAGCTCTAGTTTGGTTCTGGTGAATTGATGAAACCCTAAGTGCTAACCTAGTTTATAAAGTGATTATGAGATAGGAAGCATTACTCCAAATGGTGAAGCAAATAAAGATCATGACATGATGATGGTGTTGCCATGGTGCTGATCAAGTGCTTGGACTTGGAAAAGGATAAAGAAAAACAAAAGGATCAAGGCAAAGGTATAAGTCATAGGAGCCTTTTCATTTCGGTGATCAAGACACTTAGTGAGTATGATCACATTTAGGTTTGATAGCCGTACTATTAAGAGGGGTGAAACTCGTATCAAAATGCGGTTATCAAAGTGCCACTATATGCTCTAACTCATTGCATTTGCATTTAGGATCTAGTGGAGTGCTAACACCATTAAAAATGTTTATGAAAACATGCTAACACATGTGCACAAGGTGATACACTTGGTGATTGGCATGTTTGAGCAAGGGTAAAGAAGATAGAGTTAAAAATGAGTTAGTCGCGCTGGTCACAGAGTGACCGGACGTGTCCGGTATGTGGCTCGGTACTAAATTGCAGAAAGCGACCGGACGTGTCTGGTCGCCACACTGGACGCGTCCGATGTGAATCCACGAAGTCGATGTTCAGTGTAACAGTTGATCAGACGCTGGGAGCATCCGGTCAGGAGTGACCGGACGTGTCCGGTCGGCCCAGAGTGGCTCTGGTAGCTCTTTGGACTCGACCGGACGCTGCGTCTCCTGTGTCCAGTCCAGAGTGACCGGATGTGTCCGGTCGGACCTGGGTACTCTCTGGACTCAACCGGACGCTACGGCTCAGCATCCAGTCATTTCTAAACAGCGTGTCCGGTCGCAGGTGAATGTGTGGCCGCAACGGCTACTTTAGTTTGAATTAGACACATGGCGGTCAGGCAGCGACCAGATGGGCTCGGTTGCCATACCGGACGCGTCCGGTATACACGACCGGTGCATTCGGTGCAACATGACCTACGAATCTGGTCGATACGTAGTCAGCCCAATAATTAAGCCAACGGCTCTATTGATTGGGGGTGTCTATAAATACCGTTTGGCCGGCTCTAGCTCACTCTCTGGGCCATTTGCATTGACATAGCAACCTTGTGAGCTTAGCCAAAGCCCTCCCACTCTTCTTCATCTTTGATTCAACATCTTTGTGAGATCAGGAGAGAATCCAAGTGCATTGCTTGAGTATTTGCATCTAGAGGCACTTGGTATTCCTGTTTCGCTGCATTGTTACGGTATAGTCACCCTACGTACTCATTTATATTCTTACAAACTAGTTATAGCAAGCTCTTTAGTGTAATTAGAATTGAGAGCTTGATTTGTTGTTTTAAGTTCATCTAGTGGAGCTCTTTAGTGTAGCAAGTGTGAGAGCTCTTAGTGAGTAATAACATAGCAAATTGTGTGTCTAGTGATCATAGCAACTAGAATTGTTGGATAGGTGGCTTGCAACCCTTGTAGAGCTAGAGCAAATTTGCATTTCGCTATTTGTTATACTAATCAAATTACTCTAGTCGGTTTGTAGATTTTTAAATAGGCTATTCACCCCCTCTAGCCATATTAGGACCTTTTAAGTGGTATTGGAGCGGTGGTCACCGTTTAATTGAAGGCTTAACAACCTCAGTGTCAAATTATGGCTCAAGTTGTGTTCAACCATGTGGGGTGCAAACCACCTTTCTTTGATGGCACATGCTATGATTATTGAAAGAGAAATATAAAGATGTATCTTGGTTCAATCAATGATCAAGTATGGGATGTGACCAAAAATGACTATGCTATCATTGATCCCGACAATCTCACCAACCAAGACAAGACCAACAAGCAATGCAATACAATGGCTCTCAACACCATATACAATGCTATTGATTCTAAGATGTTTGAGCAAATCAAGGATTATGAGTGAGCTAATGAGGCGTGTAAAAGATTGGTGGAAACATATGAGGGCACACCAGAGGTGAAGAGTGCCAGTTGTATATTCTCAAGGACAAGTTGACAAGCTTCAAGATGAAAGAAGATGAGAATATTCTGGAGATGTTCCATTGATTACAAGTAATTATCAATGATTTGAAGGTATTGGGAGAGAAGATCAAGAATGATGATGTCTCTTATCGGTTCTTGATGTGCTTTACCTCCAAGATTTGAGATGTTGAGATTGCTTATCATAAGAGGAGGATTGAAGGAGACTACCACTAACCAAGTACTAGGTGAGATCATGACACAAGAAACATACCGTGTGGAAAGAGAAGGGTTGACAAGGATGACAAGAAGGAAGACGAAGATAAGAAGAAGAAGAGTGTAGCATTCAAGGCTAGCTCATCATCCAAGAACAAGGGCAAGTCCAAGAAAGAATCAAGTGATGATATTGATTTTAGTGATATTAATGATGAAGCCATGGCTCTTTTTGTGCGTAAGATGGGCAAATTCATGAAGAAGAAGGGCTATGGTGCAAGAAAGATAAGAGATCACACCAAAAGCAAAGAATATGTGAGAAAATGCTATAATTGTAAGAGCCCCAATCACGTTGTAGAGGATTGTCTCTACAATAGTGACAATGATGAGGATAAGAAGAAGAAGCATAAGAATGAGAAGAAGGAGAAGAGGATGACCTTCCAAAAAAAGAAGAGTGGAGGCTATATGGTCACTTGAGATAGTGATGGCTCCTCGAATAGTGATGACTCTAGTGATGATGATAAGAAATCTATCAAGAAAGCACTAGCAAGCATCGCCATCAACAACAAGCCCTCCATCTTTGATACTCCATCGACATGCCTCATGGCAAAACCTACCAAGGTAAAATATGATGTGAGTGATGATGATGAATGTGAAAGTGATACTTGTAGGAGTGATGATGATGACGAAGAGTACTCCAAGGTGGAGCTCATGGACATGTGTGAGCAAGTGCACACTTGCTTTGAGATGAAGAGAAATGAGTGCAAAGAATTGCACAAGAAAATCAAATTTCTTAAGCAATCCTTTGATGAGCTCAATGCCACTCATGAGAGGCTAATGGAAGCCCATGAGAAGCTTGGCAAAGCTCACTCTAAGCTTGAAAAGGCTCACTCCTCTCTCATCGAGCAAGTCAAAATGGAGGAAGCCAAGAAGAAGCAAGTGATTGTATCATATGATGTGGGACTAACATGTGATATGATTGATGAATCTTTTTATAAGTCCTTTGTTGTTGCTCCCACTTACCCTTCTTGTAGCACTACTACTTCTACTTCACCTTTGAGTGATGGTCTCACTTGTGATGCCTCACTAAAGGTGGAAAATGAGACCCTCAAGAAGGAGGTGAATGAGCTCACTCGTGCCTTAGGCAATGCCTATGGTGGAGATGCCCGCTTGCTAAAGTGCTTGGGTAGCCAAAGGTTTTCTCTCAACAAAGAGGGTTAGGCTATACCGCCAAGAAAGGCAAGGCGACCTTTGTCACTTCCAAAGTTAGCTTTGTGAAGGGCAATGGTCGGTTTTGCAATAGATGCAAGAAAGTTGTGCATATAGAGCAATATTGCAAAACTAACAAGAACAAGCAACCTAATGTATCCTCTATTAAATTTGATTCTTGTTACATGCTTGTTAAGGGTGCCAATTATGTGAAGGCTAAGTTCATTGGTACACCAATTGTGGGCCTAAAGAAGAAAGCCATTTGGGTACTAAAGGCCTTGGTAACTTACCTTCAAGGACCCAAGCAAGTTTGGATACCTAAAAGAAATTGATCTTCTTTTGTAGGTCAATTATAAAGCCGGAGAAAGGCATTGGGTGCTTGAAAGTGGGTGCACACAACATATGACCGGTGATTCAAGAATGTTCAATTCAATCAATGAAAATAAGAGCAATGGGATTGATAGTATCACATTTGGTGACAATGGCAAAGGCAAGGTCAAAGGGCTTGGTAAGATTGCAATATCCAATGACTTGAGCATTTCAAATGTGCTACTTGTAGAAAACTTGAACTTCAATCTATCGTCGATAGCTCAATTGTTTGATCTTGGTTTCAAGTGCATATTTGGTATGGATGATGTAGAGATCATAAGTGTAGATGGCCATAACTTGATATTCAAAGGATTTAGATATGAGAATCTATACTTGATTGATTTCAATGCTAGTGAGGCTCAACTATCTACATGTTTGTTCACTAAGTCTACCATGGGTTGGTTATGGCATAGAAGGCTTAGTCATATTGGAATGAAACAATTGAATAGATTGGTTAAGCATGACTTGTTTAGAGGGTTGAAAGATGTTGTGTTTGAGAAGGATAAGCTTTGTAGCTCTTGTCAAACCGGCAAACAAGTTGGAAACACCCATCCTAAGAAAAGCATGATGAGCACTACTAAAGCATTTGAGTTATTGCACATGGACTTGTTTGGGCCAACTCAATACACTAGCATTGGTGGTAACAAATATGGCTTTGTGATAGTGGATGATTATACAAGATATACTTGGGTATTCTTTTTAGTGGACAAAAGTGATGTGTTTGCAACATTCAAATTATTTGTCAAGGGCATTCACAATGAGTTTGAAACAACCATCAAGAGAGTTAGAAGTGATAATGGTAGTGAGTTCAAGAACACTAGAATTGATGAGTTGTGTGATGAATTTGAAATTAGACATCAATTCTCGGCCAAGTACACTCCACAATCAAATGGCCTTGTTGAGAGGAATATTAGAACACTCATTGATATGGCAAGGTCTATGTTTAGTGAGTACAATGTGAGTCAATCTTTTTGGGCCGAAGCTATCAACATGGCTTGCTATTGTAGCAATCGCCTCTATTGTCACCCATTAAAAGAGAAGACACCGTATGAGCTCTTGAATAGCAGAAAGCCCAACATTGCATATTTTTGGGTCTTTGGTTGCAAATGCTATATCTTAAAGAAAGGTACTAGATTGGGCAAGTTTAACAAGAAGTTTGATGAAGGATTCCTACTTGGATACTCAACTACTAGTAAAGCATATAGAGTTTAGAATTTGGATAGTAGTACTCTTGAGGAAGTTTATAATGTTGAATTTGATGAAATCAAGGGTTCATAAGAAGAGAATGAGAACTTGGAAGATGTTAGAGGCATTCAACTTTCAAATGCCATGAAGAACATGGATGTTGGTGAATTGAGGCCTAGGCAAGTGAATGATGATGAAGATGATCAAATGCAAGTGCTCTCTAACTCTAATGTGCAAGATGATACAAATCAAGCTAGTACAAGTGGCTCTCATGATAATGAACAAGATCAAGTGCCTAGTGCATCATCTCAACCCAATGATCAAGCAAGTGCAAGCAATCAAGTTCCAATCCTCCAACCAACCAATATTGTAAGGGATCATCCATTGGACACTATCATTGGTGATATTTCAAGAGGTGTATAAACTAGATCAAGATTAGCTTCATTTTGTGAGCATTTCTCATGTGTCATCCATTGAACCAAAGAAGATAGATGAAGCATTGAAGGATGTTGATTGGGTGAATGCTATGCATGAAGAATTGAATAACTTCACAAGAAATCAAGTATGAGAATTAGTAGAGAGACCAAAAGAACATAATGTGATTGGAACCAAATGGGTCTTTAGAAAGAAACAAAATCAAGATGGGATAGTAGTAAGTAACAAAGTAAGATTGGTAGCACAAGGATATACACAAGTTGAAGGTATTGACTTTGAAGAAACATATGCCCCGGTTGCTATATTGGAAGCAATTATAATCTTGCTAGCTTATGCTTGTGCCCACAACATCAAGCTCTATCAAATGGATGTCAAGAGTACATTTCTCAATGGTTATATCAATGAAGAATTATATGTTGAGCAACCTTCCGGATTTGAAGATGACAAGAAGTCTGACCATGTGTACAAGTTGAAGAAGGCATTGTATGGCTTGAAGCAAGCACCTAGAGCATGGTATGAGAGATTGAGGGATTTCCTACTCTCTAAAGGGTTCATGATGGGTAAGGTTGACACTACTCTTTTCATTAAGAAGATTGGCAAAGACTTATTTGTGTTGCAAATCTATGTAGATGACATCATATTTGGATCAACAAATCAAGACTTTTGTAAATAATTTGGAAAGATGATGGCTGATGAGTTTGAGATGTCCATGATTGAAGAGTTAAGTTACTTCCTTGGTCTTCAAATCAAGCAATTGAAGAATGATACATTTCTGAGTCAAGGCAAGTATATCAAGGACATGATTAAGAAGTTTGGCATGAGTGATAGCAAGGCCATTAGTACACCAATAGAAACAAATGACAACTTAGATAGTGATGCAAGTGGCAATATGATGGATCAAAAATTGTATCGGTCTATGATTGGAAGCCTACTCTATGTGACCGCATCAAAGCCAGATGTCATGTTTAGTGTATGCATGTATGCAAGATTTCAAGCCTCACCAAAAGAAAGTCATTTGAAGGCTACAAAGAGAATATTGAGGTACTTAAAGCATACACAAAATGTTGGTTTGTGGTATCCCAAAGGAGCAAAGTTTGAGCTAGTTGGTTACTCCAACTCGGATATGCGGGATGCAAGGTTGAAAGGAAGAGCACATCAGGCACATGTCAATTGTTGGGAAGATCACTTGTTTCATGGTCATCAAAGAAGCAAAATAGTGTTGCATTATCAACCGCTGAAGCCGAATACATATCCGTCGGTAGTTGTTGTGCACAAATACTTTGGATGAAGGCCACCTTGAATGACTTTGGAATCAAGTTCAAGAAAATACCATTACTATGTGATAATACGAGTGCAATCAAGTTAACCAACAATCTGGTTCAGCATGCAAGAACAAGGCATATTGATGTCCGCCACCATTTCATAAGGGATCACCAACAAAAAGGGGACATTTGCATTGAGAGTGTAGGGACCGAAGATCAACTTGCCGATATATTCACCAAGCCATTGGATGAGAAAAGGTTTTGCAAGCTAAGGAATGAGTTGAACATATTGGATTTCTCAAATATGTGTTGATGCCCCCCACTCATATGACATGCTTCTCCTTTGAGCAATCCAAGGTAAAAGTTGATTGGCATGGCATACATCCTTGCTAAGGACATGTTTAGTGTAGCTTGACATTTTTCACATTCAATAGGCTCATTCATGAAAATCAAATGAATTTGATGATTGTATGGTACCACTATTGCTTCTATGCTTATTTTGGTCTAGTGGTAGCATATGACATGTTTGTGGGCTTGCAAACTTAGTGTTTGATCTAGAAAATGAGCTATAAGTGTTTAACTCAACATGGTACAAGATAACCCTTATTTGGAGGTGTGAAGAAGCTTGTCCTTGGATCAAACCGTGTTAAATGTCTTTGGCAAGTATTCTAGATTGAACCAAATTTGGGAAAATGATCCTCACCCCATTGATTGACATTGATAATCTCAACCTATCTATTTTTTGAACCTTTATGGTCATTGATGACAAAGGAGGAGAAAAATAAAGATATTAGTGTTAAGGGGAGAAATAGTGTACAAAGATAGTGAAAAGACAACAAAGGGGGAAAGAAATAAAGAGATAAGTGATAGGGGAAGAACTTGATATAGGGGGAGAGATATGACAAAGAAAGGGGATCAATTAAAATTTTGAGCACACAAATAGGGGGAGCAAGCTCATGAACTTGTATGGTGCATTTGAATGTGCATTTCATATGTTTGCTTGTATGGCATGAGTTTTAAATTTCAATATCCATGCTTGTGTGGTGAATGCTAGTTGTAGGTTTGAATGATGAAATGAAAAACTAGCATGCATAGATTAAGTAACTAGACTCATGCTCACATTATGAAAACTAGACCTTTACTTTAAATGTTGATCTCACGGAATATTCTAGTTTTTGTGTATGTCTAGTTACTAATGGTGCTAAGGATGGTATATTGGTGCACTCTGATTGGTATCATGCTTCAAAGATCCATCTTTTATACCTTAGCATCATTTGGTAGACATTGACTCCTATATTTCCTATCTAAGCATATGTGCAAGCTATAATCCACACTCTTAGCACATATATAGGGGGAGCAATTGCCACCATTTGGTAAATATACTTGGGCAAGCAATATGGATTTAATTGAATTTCAATTCATATCTTTGTGAAAGGGTTGTCATCAATTATAAAAAAAGGGGAGATTGAAAGCTCTAGTTTAGTTTTGGTGAATTGATGAAACCCTAAGTGCTAATAACCTAGTTTATAAAGTGATTATGAGATAGGTAGCACTACTCCAAGTGGTGAAGCAAATAAAGATCATGACATGATGATGGTGTTGCCATGGTGATGATCAAGTGCTTGGACTTGGAAAGGATAAAGAAAAACAAAAGGCTCAAGGCAAAGGTATAAGTCGTAGGAGCCTTTTCGTTTTGGTGATCAAGACACTTAGCGAGTGTGATCTCATTTAGGTTCGATAGACGTACTATTAAGAGGGGTGAAACTCGTATTGAAATGCGGTTATCAAAGTGCCACTAGATGCTCTAACTTGTTGCATTTGCATTTAGGATCTAGTGGAGTGCTAACACCCTTGAAAATGTTTATGAAAATATGCTAACACATGTGCACAAGGTGATACACTTGGTGGTTGGCACATTTGAGCAAGGGTGAAGAAGATAGAGTTGAAAAGGAGTTAGTCGCGCTGGTCACAGAGTGATCGGACGTGTCCAGTATGACGACTGGACATGTCCGGTATGTGGCTTGGTACTGAATTGCAGAAAGCGACCGAACGTGTTCGGTGTGAATCAGCGAAGTCGATGTTCAATGTAACAGTTGATCGGACGCTGGGAGCGTTCGGTCGGCCCAGAGCGGCTTTGGGAGCTCTCTGGACTCGACCAGACGCTGCGTCTCCTGCGTCCGGTCCGAAGTGACCGGACGCGTCTGGTCGGACCTAGGTACTCTCTGGACTGGACCGGACACTGCGGCTCAGCGTTCGGTCATTTCTAAACAGCGCGTCCGGTCGTAGGTGAATGTGTGGCAGCAACGGCTACTTTAGTTTGAATTGGACACGTGGTGGCCAGGCAGTGACCGGATCTATTGATTGGGGGTGTCTATAAATACTATTTGGTCGGCTCTAGCTCACTCTCTTGGCCATTTGCATTGACATAGCAACCTTGTGAGCTTAGCCAAAGCTCTTCCACTCTTCTCCATCATGGATTCAACATCTTTGTGAGATTGGGAGAGAATCCAAGTGCATTGCTTGAGTGTTTGCATCTAGAGGCACTTGGTATTCGTGTTTCGCTGCAGGATTCACTTGTTTTTCTTGGTGGTTGCCGCCACCTAGAAGGCTTGGAGCAGCGAGGATCATCGAGCGAATGTTGGTGATTGTCTCCGGCTCCAATCGCGGTGATTGTGAGGGGTCTTGTGCCTTCCCCGACGGAGCGCCGAAAGGTAACTCTAGTGGATTGCTCATGTCACTGACTTACCTCACTTGTGGGTAGGTTCTTGCAGTGTCCAATTGTGTGGACGAGGTTCGTGCAACACCTCTTAGCCGCCGAACCACCAAGTGTTGGTTGACACAACGGGGACTATTGTGCCGGCGAGCATGTGAACCTCGGGAGAAAAATTATTTGTCTCTTGCCCTTTGGTATTCTCCCGGTGATTGATTTAGTATTCATCTTATGATTGGTTCACTCCTCTACATGGCGGTATAGTCACCCTGCTCACTCATTTATATTCTTGCAAAATAGTTGTAGCAAGCTCTTTAGCGTAATTAGAATTGAGAGCTTGCTTTGTTGTTTTAAGTTCATCTAGTGGAGCTCTTTAGTGTAGCAAGTGTGAGAGCTCCTAGTGAGTAGTAACATAGCAAATTATGTGTCTAGTGATCATAGCAACTAGAATTGTTGGATAGGTGGCTTGCAACCCTTGTAGAGCTAGAGCAAGTTTGCATTTCGCTATTTGTTATACTAATCAAATTGCTCTAGTCGGTTTGTAGATTTTTAAATAAGTTATTCACCCCCTCTAGCCATATTATGACCTTTCAACACCCACAACTTAGCATCACCTGACATAAGATGTAAACTTTGACATGTGTCTACACTTAACAAGAATTGTTCTTAAGACTATCTATGCCTATAGTTTGCAGTATTAACAAAGCTACATTGCAAATGATATTTTAAAGCAGTTTTGTACTAATAACACTCATACCAGCAAACTTTTGATATAAAAATGTATAGCTTAAAAGGAATGTACTCCTTTAAAAGGAATGTCCAGCAAACAGTTTTTTTTCCAAAACAACTCAGCTTCACCAAAAAAGCTGCTCTTAAAGCTGCTGGTATAAGTAGCTTGGACTTCAATGTGTTTAATGAGTCGAACACTACCTTGTGATCGTGGATGTAAACACTAGTATCTGCGGAAAATAGCACTGTCCTCTGACATTTGCCATTCGTTGTTCTTATGTTATCTGCGTTCTTGTGTTTGTTCTTCATTACCTCTGGTCTTTAGGTTAGCCACTGTATATAGGGCTGTGATTTGCATGCTCTAAAACCTACAGAGTATTAGGAGTAGATGTCACCTTGACATGGAGATAGATCCCGGTCACATGGACAAAGAAAGCAGTAGCTGAGACAATGACATGGATAGAGGCTCTCAAGCTTCGGCTGCCACCTGCAATGTATGCACCCATAAGCCCAAACAAGTCGAATATCATGGCTGCATGCAGTGCGTTTCGTGTAAGTAGGGCTTTAATCTGGAACATCAAGATGACAACTACCGATACCACGAAAGTAGTCGGGTTGTAGTAGAAGGAGATGTAGCGCTTATCATTGGTGTTAAAAGTATTGGGTCGCCAGCATTGTGCCCATGGGAGCCGGAGCTGGACTGTGGAAGCGCAGCATAAGAACGGATGATGGGCACATCAATAGGCCAATGTGGGGTGCATGCATGCATGTGGTGTTCGTGTTTATAGTCATAGTGTAGTTTTTTTTTCACAACAAATCAATCATATAAATCAACACAATCAACTTATAGATCAGCCTAACAGAGCCGACGTAGACGTTGCCAGTGGACTAGCAAGTCTCGCACGATACCCAGCTTTGGTAATTGGTGGCGTCACGCGGTCAGGATCCCACGGATAAAGCCAACTAGCCACGCCACGTGCCAAGGCATCCAGCTGCCACGTTTGCAGGCCGACCAGCAACCAGAATACCAATAGCTGCCTAGTCTCCTCCCCCCGACCACGGCGCACGCTTCGGCCGGCCGGCGTCACCGTCACCTGACGACACCCGAGAAAGCATAAAAGGCTACGGCCGCCGCACCAAACGGAGACACGCCCCACAGCCCCCACTAGCCACTGCTCCCCGTCCCCGGGTCTCCAGAGTCCAGGCACCCCCACATTCCCACTGCACGAAGCCACGAACAGCATGGCCCAGGGGATGATGCCCGAGGCTGGCACGGGCGCCGGAGCGCGCGGGGACCTCGAGGACCGCGCGCGTCCGCGTCCGGAGGCGATGCCGAGCGCGTACGGCGGGATCGAAGCGGGCCGCCTGGTGGTGCGAGCCAAGCCGCTGCCCTCCGGCGCAGGCTACTACCAGCCCTTTGCCGTCGTCCGTTTCGAGGACCTGCCGGAGGAACTCCGTCGGCAGATAGCCGGCGCTAGCGGCCACGGTGCCGGTGCCGCCGCGCGGCCTCCCAGCGCCGCACCGGTGGCGGCGCCCCTGCGTGTCGAAGGCGAAGGAGACGCGCGGCGGTACCACGCCGCGCACCCCGTCGACGTCGTGCTGGAGGAGGGACTCCGCCGCCAGCTGCCCGGATTGGTTTCCTCCGGGACCAACGACGAGCCGACCGTCAAATTCGCCGGCGACGGAAACAGCGACGCCGTCAAGGACTACTCCGAGTCCGAGCGCCTCATCCTGCGGGTACAAGCTCTACCTGCCGGTCGGAACCGAGCAACGTGCTGCGCCTGATCGTTTGTCTTTTCTTTCGTAGCTCATGGAGGAGGACGGCACGGTGGTGGTGCACCTGGACGCGTCAAGGCTCCAGGTGCTCGGCGACAAGGAGGGAAGCCTGTTCCAGAAGGAGAAAGGGTTCTCGCACGCTTGGATGGGCCACTCTGGCGACGAGGTACGCGCCGCCCACGGCTATATGGGCGCGTTCTACGACAACAGCCTCCTGACGCGCGAGAACGCCGCGCCCGTCGTCGCGCTCCTCCTCGGCAACGACCACATCGCTGGACCGCGCGCGCTCGACAGCTGCTCCGACGGCCTCGCGTCCCCACGAGAGGACGCGGTGCCTTTCGTCACCGAGCAGGGCGTCTACTACTACGACGTGCTCCTGCCGCCTGAGAGCGTCGTGCCCGCCGCGGAGGCGTTACGCGCCCCGCGTTCCCCTACTTACGCCGTGCAGGTGATCTGGGCTTGTGCACGTGCAGTTTCTCGAGACGCCACGCAACAGCGTTCAATTGCCGCTGCCTCTGTTTTCAGTGGAGCAGAGCTCAGTCCTGGCCGCTCACCTGACCTTTGAACGGACGCGCAGGTCTCGGTCGACGCGGCCGCGGGCGGCAAGGCCGGGGATCCGACTGCGGTCGGTGTGAAGGCAGCCGGCGCGGACGACGGACACGAGCATGGCGGCAGCCTCTCAGCTGTGTTGGGCATCGTCGTTGCCTCCTCAGCTGCCACTGCACTCGCCGCCAGCACCGTCGGCCCAGCGACGGCGTTTGGGCTGTTCGCGGCCCTTGTCGGCGGTCTTTCCCTGGCTATGGCCAGCGTTCGCGGCCGGTAGGATGCACCGGGATGGTCGGATGGATGGATGGCCACTGTTGGATTGTTGACCTTTCGCCAGTCAAACTAGTATGGAATAACAAAGACTATAGTCAGGAATGCGTTTTTTTTTTTTTTTTTGTAGGTGGTGTACTGCGTCGTCTCTGTTTCAGCATTTCGCTCTGTGTTTGTGTCGTGGTATTTTTTAGGCCTGCGCATATGGAATCGGGGCGTTTGCCTACTAGGCCATCTCTGGCCAACCCTCTAAGTAGGCTTACCGAAGCTACCTTACCATGTTTCTTCGTCTCGTCGAGGGGCCGAAGCATGTCTACAGCCAATCCCAGCGGGCCTCTCCGATTTGAGTGGCCTGACGGTCGTGATGTCAACGGAGAATTTCCCGTAGGGTACAGCTCTCCCATCCCCGACCCCGTGGGGATAAAACTTCCCCCGTCCCTGTCCCCGTCAATGTCATCGGGGGCAAGTTTCTCCCCATCCCCGTCCCCGCGCGGGAATTTCATCCCCGTGGGGTCCCCATCCCCGGGTGGATCTACACCTTGCTGTCGCCGGAGCTTGTGCGATCGCCGACCCATAGAGAGACTGCAAGGAGTGAGCGGTCGCCGTCGCGTAAAGGCCGACCCGTAGAGAGACTACAAGGAGTGAGCGGTAGGAGAACGAGCGAAGCTGTGGAGGCTTGGGGGCAGGGGCGAGTTGGGACGGGAGTTGGGACGGGAGAGCAGGGCCCTCACCTTCGGCTCGAGGGGAGTGCCTAGCCGGGATGCAGGTCGCCGGCGCCGGCTGCAGGCACCGGTGGAGCCGGCCGGGCGGCTTTCGTTGCAGGGGAGCAGTAGGACGGGATCTTGGCTGACGACGCCTACTGCACGAACGGGTTCCTAGCTGGCGGCGAGGCCGGCCTTCAGGTGAGCAGGGACCGGGAGCTCCTTCCGGCGAGCAGGACAGGGCAGTCCTGATGATGCCGGCGCGGGCCCAGGCGGCGTAGGGCGGCGGCGCGCCATCGCTGAACCACGGAGCTTGTGTGCGCTAGTGGGCTGGCAGCAGCCGGCAGCTTGGGTTGGGGAACGGATGGGAGAGCGAGTGGAGGCTGACTGGCTGAGGAACGATTAGGTCAAAGTTCCTTTTATATATACATGTATAGGTATTGGGCCTTCGTGGGCCTTCATCTTGCAGTCGGGTCCTCGTGGGGAGCGGGGATGGGGGACTGCATACCATCCCCGCCCCCCGTGATGCCGACGGGGATAGAATTTGGCCCATTTAACTCCCCGTGGGGGAAGAGTTCTCTCCATCCCCGTCCCCTAATGGGTGAATTCTCCGCGGGGAATCGGGGAACGGGGCCTGTTGACATCTTTACCTGACGGAGGCATCCCTATGGCCAGCCGCATCAGCGGTTCCCCTCATCTCTACGGTCGTCGTCGCCTAAAGGCCGACCCGTAGAGAGACTGCAAGGAGTGAGCGGTAGGAGAATGAGCGAAGCTGTGGAGGCTTAGGGGCAGGAGCGAGTTGGGACGGGAGAGCAGGGCCCTCACCTTCGGCTCGGGGGGAGTGCCTAGCCAGGATGCAGGTCGCCGGCGCCGGCTGCAGGGACCGGTGGAGCCGGCGGGGCAGCTTTCGTTGTAAGGGAGCAGCAGGACGGGATCTTGGCCGACGACACCTACTGCACGAACGGGTTCCTGGCTGGCGGCGAGGCCGGCCTTCAGGTGAGCAGGGACCGGGAGCTCCTTCCGACGAGCAGGACAGGGCAGTCCCGATGATGCCAGCGTGGGCCCAGGCAGCGTAGGGCGGGGGGCGCGCCATCGCTGAACCACGGAGCTTGTGTGCGCTAGTGGGCTGGCGGCAGCCGGCAGCTTTTGTTGGGGAACGGATGGGAGAGCGAGTGGAGGCTGACTGGCTGAGGAACGATTAGGTCAAAGTTCCTTTTATATATACATGTATAGGTATTGGACCTTCGTGGGCCTTCATCTTGCAGTCGGGTCCTCGCGGGGAGCGGGGATGGGGGGCTGCATACCATCCCCGCCCCCGTGATGCCGACGGGAATAGAATTTGGCCCATTTAACTCCCCGTGGGGGAAGAGTTCTCTCCATCCCCGTCCCCTAATGGGTGAATTCCCCGCGGGGAATCGGGGAACGGGGCCCGTTGACATCTTTACCTGACGGAGGCATCCCTATGGCCAGCCGCATCAGCGGTTCCCCTCATCCCGTCAGTGGCCAGAGAGCTCCAAGCCTCCAACCCTACCGCCACCGCGCCGTTGTCGCCATCTGCCATTATGCCCCCGCGCGGCATGAGCACTGGCAGCACCCGTGGCCGGTGGTCTCCTATGTACGGCACGGCGAAGTAACGAAGGCCTCGGCAACTTTGTGCCATGTTCGATGGATGAATTTGTAAACTTTATGTAACGTGTGACATATATGTTGAATCATGTACGATCTTGGTTGTATGTTGGTTGAATCGAGACCCTTCGTGGTACTCGATGTACTATCGGGTTTATATGGGCTCAAGTATGATAGTGCGACCGTTTACGGGCTGCCATTGTACTTGTGCTCTTATAAATTGATCGGTTCTACTACAGTAGGGTGACAGAAATAGAGAAGCTTTGTGCTGAATTGATAAATGTCATTTATAACGGTGAGAATAAAGTGATGTCCTGAAACGCCTCACTAAGAGGTTCTACCATCGCATCCGCTGCCTCAATGAGACCATGCACGTGGAAGTTGAAGAAAGCGCCGGTGAAGTGTAGCCCATTTTCAATACCAGTAACTATCTGATTTGACATTCGTGCCTATTTTAGGGTGTGTTTAGTTGGGGCGTGAAAATTTTGGAGTGTCACATCGAATGTGTCAGAAGGATGTCGGGAGGGGTTTTTGATACTAATAAAAAAACAAATTACAGAACTCATCAGGAAACTGCGAGACGAATCTAATGATACTAATTAATCGGTCATTAGCACATGTGGGTTACTGTAGTACTTAAGGCTTTTCATGGACTAATTAGGCTTAAAAGATTCGTCTCGCGATTTTGCCGAGAACTGTGCAATTAGTTTTTTTTAATCTACATTTAGTACTCCATGCATATATCCAAACATGCTCTTTTACTGTAGGAGGCAAAAAATTTTGGAAATTAAACAGGGCCTTAGCATCAGTCGTCCAATATCTGCATCTAAACGAACCTTAGGATAGTTGCCATACAAACCTGTGTAACTCTAGCATTCCATAGACTGTTCATTGTACATCTTTCACATGATCTGTTTACAGGTTGACCGAGACAAACAGCAACTGAACAATACAAGCCTGTCCTACTCCTACCCAAACAACTTTGTATACTGTATTTACACCTGTAATTTCTTTGATCTGTCAATCAAATCCAAAGCCTAATTCACTGCTGTAACTGTAACCATTAGAAGATTCAGGTTTCATTCTGAGAGCCAACAGAACACGCCGGTTGCCGTACCAGAATACCAGATGCGCAGAGCTGGAAGGAAAACCGAGGCACTGACCGCAGCAGTCTTGCTCCGCCGGCCGCTCCGGGCGGTAGCCAAAGCCAACCACGCGCGCACGTGCCTGCAATGCCGCTTCCTCTTCGTGTTCGCCGTCGCCGTAGCCGTCGCGGGGTGTTTCGTTACGCTTACGCCGGCTCCCGCGGGCGCGCCGCCCAGAGCGAGCTGAGCGCGCGCAGCCGCTGGCCGTCGCGGGGTGTTTCGTTACGCTTACGCCGGCTCCCGCGGGCGCGCCGCCCAGAGCGAGCTGAGCGCGCGCAGCCGCTGGCCGTAGTCCTCGAGCGCGAGCAGCCCCAACGCCGCCTGCCGCGGCGTCAGGATCTTGTGCATGTTTCGCAGCGTCTGCTGCCGGAGATGGTCCGCCTGTGCCAACAACGTCGAGGTCGGTCGGTCAGAAACAAGAGGCCGTACACCGATCGAGCGTGCCAATGCCAAAGGTTTTGGTTTCGCCTGCTGCTCAGTGGCAACTGGCTAGTCAGTCACCTTGTCCACGAAGTCGACGAGGTCGGCGAGCTTGCCCACGGCGCTGCCCATCTGCTGCGCCGCGTACCCACCCCCGCCGGCAGCGCCGTCCGGCGAGACGTCGACGGTCATGAGGGTCTCGACGAGCGTCTGCTGCAGCTTGTTCGTGCCCTGTTAGCTTCATTCAGTCAATTCAGTCCAGGTTTAGTGGTTCAGTTAGCTAGTTTGTTTTATCCTTGGTCAATAAAAGGAATCCGTCGTGGGTGCGTCATGTACGCTGGAATCGCGCTCTGTTCGCGGTGAGGCAAATCACGTAGGTGTGTTCTCCGTTGTTTTCGTCGAGTCTTAGCTGAAGCTTCGCACTCCACTTGTTCGATCGTGGGATGGCGCGGCCAAGTAGGAAGAAGTGGCGTGCATGGCGTTGAGTACTGAGTGGCCACGAGCTGTTTGCTGCATGTATATATATATCAATCAATAGAGTCTGAAAAAGCTGAGTAGTTGTGCGGCACCAATTCTCTGTGTTCCTCTGTGATCGTGTGTGTTTGCAGTTGAGTTTCCACCAAGCAGTGTTCATCTTCCTCGTATCCGGCGTCGAGGGACGGCCGGTGGGAGACTACATTTGGTATCAGAGCCTGGTTCCGGCGGTGGACACGCGACCACGCGATCGCGACTGGTCTCATGGATCGACGGAGGTATCGATCGTTCTCGCCGCGACGGGGAGGTTTCAGCGGGAGCGGTTCGAGCGATCGCGGCCTGGTGATTCACCGGGTCGTGCGTGAGGAGGGTGGGAAACACAAGTACCCCCTTCTCACCAAAACCAACTACTACTCATGGGTGGCACTCATGAGTCTCAAGCTCCAGGCGCGGAGCTTGTGGGAGGCGGTGAGTGTCGGCACCAACGACTTCGTCGACGACAGAAACGCCTTGGAGGCCATCGCGCAAGGCGTTCCCGAGGAGCTGCACGGCAACATCGCCAGGAAGGCCACAGCCAAGGTAGCGTGGGAGACGCTGAAGAAGGTCCACTTGGGAGTGGATCGCGTGCGCCAGGCGAAGGCGAACACGCTGCGGCGGGAGTTCGACGCGCTGAAGTTCAAGGATGCAGAGACGATGGACGACTTCGCCATTCGCATCACCGATCTCGCCAGCCAACTCGAAGTCCTCGACGCCGGGTACACTGAGCCGGAGATCGTGCGCAAGTTTCTCTAGGCCACACCTCCGAGGTATTCCCAAATTGTGATGGCCATTGAAACTCTCTTGGATCTCGATGATTTGTCTGTGGATGAACTCGTCGGGAGGCTAAAGGCGGCTGAAGAGCGCTATGATCTCACCGGCGGTGGCGGCGGGCCGATAGCTCGTCTTAACCTCATGGAGGAGGAACTGGTGGCGCGGGTGGCGTCCCGGTTACAGCTCTCCGGCGAGGGGGCGACAGGAGGCGGGCGACCTCAGTCGTCCAACCCGAGGCGAACTCGGGGCAGCGGCTTGTCCCGAGGTGGAGGCAGCAATGGCGGCTCGTCCCAGAGTGGGGGCGGTGGCAGTGGCTCCAAGTCTGTCGCCGGTGGTGGCGGCAAGAAGAAGAAGAAGCTCGCCAGCGACGAGTGCGCTTATTGCGGCAAGACGGGGCATTAGGCCCGCGAGTGCCGCAAGAAGAAGCACGACGAGCAAGCCCATGCAGCGGAGGCAGAGGCGGAAGCTGCACTGATGATGGGGATCACGTCGATCTCCCTCGGCTCCGAGGACGATCGTGTTGCCGATGGGGACGCGACGCGGTGGGTCTTCACCGACGAGGCACCAAACACGGAGACCACGACGGCTCTCGTGGCGCTGGCGACACCCTGCGTCACGACGGCGCTGTCTGCATCAACCGAGGAGGTGCACATCCAGGAGGACAAACTCTTCGTCCAGCTCGGTGACAAGCGCGGCAATGAGAGAACGCGTTGGATCCTCGACACGGGTGCGACGAACCATATGACCGGGGAGCGGTCTGCCTTCTCCGAGCTCAACACTGGGGTGCACGGCACCGTCAGGTTCGGAGATGGCTCCATGGTTGACATCCAGGGGCGAGGAACGATCCTCTTCAGCTGCAAGAACGGCGAGCACCAGAAGCTGATCGGCGTCTACTTCATCCCCAAGCTCACGACGAACATCATAAGCCTAGGACAGCTGGACGAGGACAAGTACAAGATCCTGATCGAGGACGCGGTCCTGCGCATTTGGGATCAGCGGCGTCGTCTTCTGGCAAAGGTGCAGCGTGCAGCGAATCGTCTGTACATCCTCGACGTCAATGTCAGCGCACCGGTGTGCCTAGCAGCGCACGCGGACGACGTCGCCTGGAGGTGGCACGCGAGGTACGGGCACCTTGGCTTTCATGGGATGAAGCTGCTGTCCAGGAAGGAGATGGTGCGTGGTCTTCCCTCGATCGACCACGTGGAGCAGCTGTGTGAGAGCTGTCTCGCCGGCAAGCAACGCCGGCAACCATTCCCTGAGGCGAGTAAATTCCGTGCAACTCGTTCGCTGGAACTTGTGCACGCGGATTTGTGCGGTCCGATCACTCCAGCGACTCCCGGAGGCAAGCGCCTGTTCCTGCTCGTCGTGGACGACAGGAGCCGGTACATGTGGCTGGTCCTGTTGGCGTCGAAGGACCAGGCCGCAGCAGCTATCATCCAGCTGCAGGCGCAACTGGAGAAGGAGGCCGAGAGGAAGTTGGGGACGCTACGTACGGACCGGGGCGGCGAGTTCACGGTGCAGGTGTTCCAGGAACACTGTGCTGATCATGGCGTGCAGCGGCACTTCACCGCACCGTACACACCTCAGCAAAACGGTGTGGTGGAGAGACGCAACCAAACTGTACTGGGGATGGCGCGGAGCATGCTGAAAGGGATGAATGCGCCCGGATGGCTTTGGGGCGAGGCGGTGTGCACTGCCGTGTTCATCCTTAACCGTTCGCCGACGAGAAGTGTGGACGACAAAACTCCCTACAAAGTCTCTGGTATGGTACTAAGCCGGCTGTCCATTACTTTCGTGTCTTCGGCTGCACAGCACACGTGAAGGTCGCCGGTGGCCACCAGCGCAAGCTGGACGACAGGAGCTGTCCTATGGTGTTCATCGGGTATGAGCCCGGTACAAAGGCGTACAGGTTCTACAACCCGAGCACCGAGCGCGTCCACATTTCACGCGATGCGGTGTTTGATGAAGGAAAAGCTTGGCGGTGGGATGACGCTGCTAAAGAATCGTCAGACGCGGCTTAGGGGGGGCCGTTCACCGTCGAGTATGTGACGATGTCCGTCCCGAGCGACGGGCATGCGCCACAGCCGCCAACGCCGACATGCCCAAACACTCTAGGGCCCTCCACACCTGTCGGGAGTCATGACAAGATGCCTGTAACACCAGTGCCGGAAGCTGCACCGAGCACATCTCCACCAGCGAGTCCATCAGGCGTGCAGTTCGTATCTCCACCTGTAGGGGAGCCGGTGGTGGACGATGGTCACGACGACGCGCCACTGCGATTTCGGATGATGGAGGACATCCTGGGAGTCGCACCAGCTCCTGGCGAAGGTGAAGGGGAGCATGGCGCAGGGCTGCTGCTCGCCATCGACGGCGAGCCTACCACCTTTGATGAGGCGCGTGGTGAAGAGGAGTGGCGGAAGGCGATGCACGACGAGCTGGAGTCCATCGAGGAGAATAGCACCTGGACTCTCGTCGACCTCCCGCCAGGACACCGAGCCATTGGGCTGAAATGGGTGTTCAAGATCAAGCGTGACGAGCTGGGGGCAATCGTCAAATACAAGGCGCGCTTGGTGGCGAAGGGCTACGTCCAGAAGCCCGGCATCGACTTTGAGGAGGTGTTCGCACCGGTGGCGAGAATGGAGTCGGTGCGGATGCTCCTCGCCGTCGCTGCTCAAGAAGGCTGGCTGGTTCACCATATGGACGTCAAATCGGCGTTCCTTAATGGTGATCTTGCGGAAGAGGTCTATGTCCAGCAGCCGTCGGGGTTCACTGCACTCGGCCACGAGAAGAAGGTGCTGCGCCTCAAGAAGGCGCTCTATGGACTTCGTCAAGCTCCCAGGGCGTGGAATCAGAAACTGGATGCCTGCCCGCGTGAACTCGGCTTCACGCGGTGCACCAGTGAGCATGGGATGTACACCCGAGGCAAGGGGTTGTCTCGTGTGGTTGTCGGCGTTTACGTCGATGATCTGATCATTACCGGAGCCAAAGAAGGTGGAGTTGAAGCGTTCAAAGCAGAGATGTTGCGCTTGTTCAGGATGAGCGACCTCGGGCTGCTATCCTATTATCTGGGCATTGAGGTGAGGCAGTCTAAAGCTGCAATCACCCTCGGGCAGGCGGCGTACGCGCGCAAGCTGCTACAGAAGGCGCACATGGCCGGGTGTAATCCCTGCCACACTCCAATGGAGGCGCGTCTGAAGCTTTCAAAGGAGGGAACGACAGCGATGGTCGACGCCACTGAGTATCGCAGCCTGGTGGGGAGTCTGAGGTATTTGGTTCACACTCGCCCGAACATTTCGTTCGCGGTGGGGTTCGTGAGTCGTTTCATGGAGAAGCCAAGGTAGGAGCACATGGTGGCGGTGAAGCACCTGCTCCGGTATGTAGCTGGAACAATCGAGTTCGGCATCGTCTACCCCAAGCTGTTCAGCGGCGACAACAACCTGATCGGCTACAGTGATAGTGATCTTGGGGGAGACACTGACGACAGGAAGAGCACGACTGGCATCATCTTCTTCCTGGGACAGAAGGTGGTGGCCTGGCAGTCCCAGAAGCAGCGGGTGGTGGCGCTCTCGTCCTGTGAGGCGGAGTACATCACGGGGGCTGGAGCAGCATGCCAGGCGGTGTGGCTGAGGAGGCTTCTGAAGGATGTCACTGGTGATGATCTTCGGACGCCTCAACTGAAGATGGATAACATGTCGGCAATCGCGCTCAGCAAGAACCCTGTGCTGCATGATTGAAGTAAGCATATTGATACAAAGTTTTATTTTATTCGTGAATGCATCGACAAGGGAAGCATCTCGCTGGAGTTTGCGAGCTCTCAGGAGCAGCTCGCCGATCTGATGACGAAGGCGCTTGGGCGATCAAGGTTCTGTGAACTTCGTGAGAAGATCGGTGTTATCAACCTGGGCTGAAATTGCTTCTTTCAGGGGAGATTGTTAGCTTCATTCAGTCAATTCAGTCCAGGTTTAGTGGTTCAGTTAGCTAGTTTGTTTTATCCTTGGTCAATAAAAGGAACCCGTCGTGGGTGCGTCATGTACGCTGGAATCGCGCTCTATTCGCGGTGAGGCAAGTCACGTAGGTGTGTTCTCCGTTGTTTTCGTCGAGTCTTAGCTGAAGCTTCGCACTCCACTTGTTCGGTCGTGGGATGGCGCGGCCAAGTAGGAAGAAGTGGCGTGCATGGCGTTGAGTACTGAGTGGTCATGAGCTGCTTGCTGCATGTATATATATATATATCAATCAATAGAGTCTGAAAAAGCTGAGTAGTTGTGCGGCACCAATTCTCTGTGTTCCTCTGTGATCGTGTGTGTTTGCAGTTAAGTTTCCACCAAACAGTGTTCATCTTTCTCGTATCCGGCGTCGAGGGACGGCCGGTGAGAGACTACATGCCCTGCGTCAGCGCGTCCTCCAGCTGCCGCGCCGTGTTCTGCAGCTTGCGCACCTCGGCGGCCTGGAGCTCCAAGAGCGGGTCCAGCTGCGGCGCCAGCACCTTGAGCAGCTCGGAGGGGCGGAACCCGCCGATCCAGAGGAAGAAGCGCTCCGCGGGGGCCCGGCACACGCCGGACAGCACGAAGAAGGCGTCGGACTGCGCCGCGCGCGCCTTGGCCTGGAACAGCGCGCCGTAGTGCGCCAGCCCCGCGTCGACGAGCACGCGCAGCTGCACGTCCGGCACGTGCGACTGCAGCGCCGCACGCAGCTCCGTCGCCTGCCTGCCCTGCTCCTCCACCCAGTGCGCGTACTCCAGCTCGAACGCGGCCACACGCGGGTCCACGGGAGCCGCCGCCGCCGGCGGCTGTGTGACTCCTCCTCCTCCCACGCCGTACGCGCCGTGCTGCTGGCGCCTGGCCATGGTGAGCTCCTGCTCCAGCTGCGCTAGCTTCATGCGGCTCGTCTCGAGATTCTGGATATACGCCTGTGTCGTATCAATGGATGGAACAAAAGCATCAATCATGAGCGATGAGCTGATTCGACTGATGATTCGACGGAGAGAATAACGTAACAATTCGAAGGAACAAAAGCAAGAAGATTTACTTGGCACGCGATGAGTGTTCGCTCTTAGCTGAGACGCTGCTGACCTTCTTCCGTAGCCGGCTCTTCCGGGCTGCCTCTTTGTTCTGCGCGAGCCGTCTCTGAATCTAGGCAAAGCAGAGCGAGGGCAAAGATCAGCGATCAAGGATCGTGCCTGCGGATAATTCATCCGAGTCATCACTCATCAGTCGGGTCTGTCTCACCTTGTCTCTTGGCCTGGCGTCGTCGTCGTGGCCGAAGCTATCCAACGACGGCGGCGGCGCTTCTTCTTCCACCGGCGGCGCGACGTCGTCCTGGTGTGCCTGCAACTGCAACAAACCACGGCCCACCAGTGATGATTATCTGAATCCATGAGGAGACGGAGAATCGCATCGAGCTGCGATGCAGCACACAGGGGTCAGGGGAGGGCGCTTGAATAATTATTACCAGGCGTTTGCCGAACTTGACCTCCTCTGCTTCGACGACGTCGAGCGGCGCCGGCGTCGTCGCCACGGTGACCGTGGGGACGACCGCGGCCAGGGGCAGGGGCAGGGGCAGGGCCACGGCGTCGGCGTCGGGCCGGAACGGCTCCCCCCACACGCCGGCCGCCACCAGGTGGCGCTGCCGCTCGTAGATCCCCATGGCCCCGCCGCCGACGGGGCCCGAGGTCACGTAGCGGCCGGGCATGGCACCGCTCGTCGCCAGCGGCTGCAGACGACTGCAGGAACAACAAGCAAGAGCATGTCAGCGCGCCCGCAGCGTCTGTCTCGCCTCGGCTGGCAGGGACTCGGTGGGGCTGGGTGTACCGTGTATGTCTGTCAGCTTCTCCCTCCCCCCTCTGTCGTCTCGTGTGTCCGTGGCTGACGATGACTGATTGATGAAGCAAGCAGTGCAATGAGCCGATCGGACGACGTGGGTGTGGTTGGTCGTTGCGTACGTGCTGGGTCTGGCCGTCTGGGTGGCGCTACGGCAATCCGGCGGGCCTCCCCTTCCTGGTCCGGCGCTCCGGCACACGACAAGAAGCCAACCTCGGCGCGGGGCAGAAACAGAAAGGTGTCGCCTTGTCGCTACGTACTCGGAGGGACGGCCGGACGGGGATCCCGCCGGCGGGCACCGACGGCAAGGTAACCCATCCTCGCCGGAGGCTCCTTGTCACTGTGTCATTGCCTCTCGTTTCGCTAAAAAGTTTGGCTGAAAATTACTGTTTGCTGATTTGTGGTGAGAGAAAAATACTATACCATGGCTGGTAAGTTCAAGCGAACATAATAGTACAACGTTGCACATGTGCTCGAGATTGATTGTTTTTGTAATCCGTTTCTGGCTATAACCTCTTCCTAGGGCACGGTTCAACCACGACCGTATTGCGTGCGCTTGCACCTCGAGATTGATTATTTAACCAAGTAAAAAATATTTGCAAGGTTATGTATTATGCTTGTGCACAACACAATAAAATATACGTACTAGATAGTATGAACCTTAGCCAATAATGCGAGGCAGCGTGCGCTGAGTACGCAAGTTCATGAATTGGCTGGTATTCTATCCCTTGTCCCGACACCGGGGTCGCCCTGAAGTGGACAGCCACTGTGGTGTGGACGACACTACAATTCCATAATCCCCAGCAACAACAACAACAGCTCAGGAGTCATCATGCAATGCATACGCATAGAATGCCTTATCTTATCTCGAGTAGACTTTTAGCGATCGAGGAGGGTGACAGCGACGCCCGCCAAGCGGCCACTAGACGAACTTAAAACAACAAAGCTCTCAATTCTAATTACACTAAATAATTTGCTACAACTAGTTTATAAGAATATAAATGAGTGCGTAGGGTGATTATATCGCCGTGTAGAGGAGTGAACCAATCACAAGATGAATACTAAATCAATCACCGGGAGAATATCAAAGGGCAAGAGACAACCAATTTTTCTCCCGAGGTTCACGTGCTTGCCGGCACGCTAGTCCCCATTGTGTCGACCAACACTTGTTGGTTCGGCGACTAAGAGGTGTTGCACGAACCTCGTCCACACAATTGGATACCCCAAGAACCTAACCACAAGTGAGGTAACTCAATGACACGAGCAATCCGAGTTACCTTTCGGCGCTCCACTGGGAAGGCACAAGACCCCTCACAATCACCGTGATTGGAGCCGGAGACAATCACCGACCTTCGCTCGACGATCCTCGCTGCTCCAAGCCGTCTAGGTGGCGGCAACCACCAAGAGAAACAAGTGAATCCTGCAGTGAAACATGAATACCAAGTGCCTCTAGATGCAAACACTCAAGCAATGCACTTGGATTCTCTCCTAATCTCACAAAGATGTTGAATCAAAGATGAAGAAGAGTGGGAGGGCTTTGGCTAAGCTCACAAGGTTGCTATGTCAATGCAAATGACCCATAGAGTGAGCTAGAGCCAGCCAAACCGAATTTATAGACACCCCCAATCAATAGAGCCGTTGGCTTAATTATTGGGCTGACTGCATTTCGACCGGATTCGCGGGTCGTGTTGCACCGAACGCACCGGTCATGAATACCGGACGCGTCAGGTCGCTGCCTGACTGGCACGTGTCTAATTCAAACTAAAGTAGCTGTTGCTGCCACACATTCACTTGCGACCGGGCGCGCTGTTTAGAAATGACCGGACGCAGAGCTGTAGCGTCCGGTCGAGTCCAGAGAGTACCCAGGTCCAACCGGACGCATCCGGTCACTCTAGATCGGACGTAGGAGACGCAGCGTACGGTCGAGTCCAGAGAGCTCCCAGAGCCGCTCTGGGCCGACCGGACACGTCCGATCACTCCTGACCGGATGCTCCCAATGTCCGATCAACTGTTACACTGAACATCGACTTCGCTGATTCACACCGGACGCGTCCAGTGTAGCGACTAGACGCGTCCGGTCACTTTCTGCAATTCAGTACCGAGCCACATACCAGACACGTCCGATCGTCATACCGGACATGTCCGGTCAATTTGTGACCAGCGCGACTAACTCATTTTCAACTCTATCTTCTTTACCCCTGTTCAAACATGTCAACCACTAAGTGTATCACCTTGTGCAGTAGGAGGTAGCAGTAGCACGCAGCTGGTGTCACCACTGGCGTCAGCGTCACTCGGTCTCGGTGCCAGACAAGCATGCATGGACGGACCTGCCTTCCATTTGGGCTGCTGGTGGACCACATCCCCAGTTGCCACTCCTCTGCGCTCTCTTCTCATCTTCTGCTCCATTTTCATCCATAAATTTGGGACATGCATGTTCGATTTAGACCACTTTGGTACAGGTTTTTCGGCTCCAGATCCTGAACTGTAGTAACACTGTAGAGCCAGAGGGAGTGGCGCTCTGTTCGCTTGCCTTATAAGCCGTACTTTTTCAGCCAACGAATAGTATTTTTCTTTCACAACAAATCTTACACATGTTTTTCATAGTTAACTTATATTTTTGAAATCTCATAAAAAATAATCTTTCTCAAAAAAATATTTTAAAAATGACCATGAAATTACAAAAAATATATGCCATATATGAAATAAATAATACACTTAAATCTAACAAAAATTTTAGAAGGAAAAATTGAAAAGATTGTATATCTTAATTACACATAGTTTTCTTAGTCAACTTATATTTTTCAAAATTCTAATAATAAACAAAATTTCTCCAAAAAATATCAAATCTGACTAGCTTCCCTAAAAAGTTTTCATCTAGTAAATAGAATTCATGTAACGATCATTTTATTTGGTCTTCATTTTAGAGAACAAGTTTTTTTCCTAGTCAACTCTCTCATCTCTAGCTGGATTCAATGTGGTTAATACTTAAATTTATTATTTTTGCATGAAGTTTTGTATGTTGTTAATTTCATATTGTTTTTATGTAAGTAAGAAGGAAAATATAGAAGAAACATGGTAATATCTTTAAATATCAAAGTTAAACTTAAAACACCCACAACTTAGCATCACCTAACATAAGATGTAAACTATGACATGCCTCTACTCTTAACAAGAATTGTTCGTAAGACTATCTATGCCTATAGTTTGCAGTATTAACAAAGCTACATTGCAAATGATATTTTAAAGCAGTTTTGTACTAATAACACTCATACCAGCAAACTTTTGATATAAAAATGTATTGCTTAAAAGGAGTGTACTCCTTTAAAAGGAATGTCCAGCAAATAGTTTTTTTTTTCAAAACAACTCAGCTTCACCAAAAAAGCTGCTCTTAAAGTTGCTAGTATAAGTAGCTTGGACTTCAATGTGTTTAATGAGTCAAACACTACCTTGTAATCGTGGATGTAAACACTACTATCTGTGGAAAATAGCACTGTCCTCTGACAGTTGCCATTCGTTGTTCGTGTGTTCTCTGCGTTCTTGTGTTTGTTCTTCATTACCTCTGGTCTTTAGGTTAGCCACTGTATATAGGGCTGTGATTTGCATGCTCTAAAACCTACAGAGTATTAGGAGTACATGTCACCTTGACATGGAGATAGATCCCGGTCACATAGACAAGGAAAGCAGTAGCCGAGACAATGACATGGATAGAGGCTCTCAAGCTTCGGCTGCTACCTGCAATGTATGCACCCATAAGCTCGAACAAGTCGAATATCATGGCTGCATGCAGTGCGTTTCGTGTAAGTAGGGCTTTAATCTGGACCATAAAGATGACAACTACCGATGCCACGAAAGTAGTCGAGTTGTAGTAGAAGGAGATATAGCGCTTATCATCGGTGTTAAAAGTATTGGGTCGCCGGCATTGTGCCCATGGGAGCCGGAGCTGGACTGCTGGTTTTCCAGCCAAACGCCCCCGGGCGGGTTCATCCCAGCTTGGTACAGCACCCACGCCACGCCAAGCTTCTCCACGGCGTCGCCTCGCTGGAGTTGGAGGAGAAGGCCCCCCAAGACTTCATTTTCTTCCCCAAGCCCATGGAGGTGCCCCAAGGTGATCTACTCCTTCGAGCCGCCCCAAACCGAACTGCTGTTGTAGGAGGTCGTCCAGACATGATGAGAATGCCCCAAGTCATCTCCCCCCTCCATCCCCATTTCTATACCCCACCTCCATGGAGCTTCACCTCTCATCCATGCCCACCACCACCATGGATGGGGTCGAGCTCTACAAGTTTTGCTGAGTTACTCAAAATATTCTCTACCATCTAACCATGATTTCGAGGCCAGAAATATATTTTAAATTTGGACTAAAATAATGCATTTTTGCTCTTTAAAATATAAGTCCTTCTCTAGGTCTTCAAAATTCATGAAACCAATTTTGTTAGCCTCCTTTGAGCATGTGCTACATAAGAGGCATGTTTTGTGCATCATATCAATGCATATGTTTTCATGTCATCTCATTTAGGCATTTTATATATCCTAATCTTGGGGGAGAATGGGAAATAGGTTATATATAGCTTCATCTTTGCACTCTAAACACATGCACCACGTTAGTGGACTTGTTATGAACGACGTATAGGAATATGAAGTAAAGAATCAAACCACAGAGGAGACACACGATTTAACGTGGAAAACCCCTCCGATGTGAAGGGGAAAAACCACGGGCACCAGCCAGCAACAATCTCACTATCTCAAGAGTTTTGGGTTGCACGCCTATGGCGGCTTACAAGAGAATCAAGTCTCCACGAAACCCTAGCAAGGGTATATATACCGTACCGTACCACGGGGGGCTCCGCCCCCCGCACCCCCCGAACACAGGGGCGAGACCCGATGGGCCGGCTTCAGACTCCGCTACGCTCCGGCCCAAGCCTCCGGCGACGGGCCTCCGCTTCGCTCCGTCAGAAGCCTGGCCTATATCCTGGAGTGAATTTGGAACAACTCCAACAAACTCCACCTTGAGACAAATTCATCTTGTATCATAAATCAACCCTTCATCCTGAACATAACAAAGATAGAAAACCACTGGTGCCAACAATAGTCTCTTGGACTATCCAATTAAACCAACTAAGCTTGAGCACAGCTCAAACTTAGCAACAGGAACAGACTTTGTCATCATATCAGCAGGATTATCATGAGTACTAATTTTGCATACCTTCAGCTTACCTTCTTCAATCACATCACGCACAAAATGATACTTGATATCTATGTGCTTAGTTCTCTCATGGAACATCTGATCTTTAGTGAGGTAAATTGCACTTTGACTGTCACAGTGCAAACTTATGCAAGATTCAACTCCACAAAGCTCAGCGTACAAACCTTTCAGCCAAATTAATTCTTTGCACGCTTCACAAATAGCCATATATTCTGCTTCAGTAGTAGACAAAGCAACAACTGACTGTAAAGTAGCCCTCCAACTCACAGCACAACTGCCAACAGTAAACACATAACCTGTAAGTGATCTTCGCCTGTCTAGATCAGCAGCATAATCAGAATCCACATAGCCAATAAGACCCTTATCAGTTCTTCCAAACTTTAAACAGGAATCTGCTGTGCCTCTGAGGTACCTGAAAATCCACTGAACTGCCCTCCAATGTTCTTTGCCAGGATTAGACATATATCTACTAACAAGACTCATAGCATATGACAAATCTGGACGAGAGCAAACCATGGCATACATCAAAGACCCAACAGCACTAGAATAAGGAACCCTTGACATGTATTCAATCTCTGCATCTGTACTAGGACACTGAGTAGCTGACAACTTAAAGTGAGGTGCAATAGGGGTACTAACAACCTTAGCATTTTGCATGTTGAAACGCTGAAGAACTTTCTTGATATAATTTTGTTGACTAAGAAATAGCAAACCAGATTTTCTGTCTCTACTAATTTCCATACCAAGAATTTTCTTAGCACTACCAAGATCTTTCATATCAAAACCACTACTCAATAGCTTCTTTAACTTAGTGATTTCAATCTTGCTCTTGGCAGCAATAAGCATATCATCAACATATAACAGCAAATATATAGGTGATCCATTAACATGCTTGATGTAAACACAGCTATCATACTTAGATCTTTTAAAACTGTGTGCTAACATAAATGAATCAAACCTCTTGTTCCACTGACGAGGGGACTGTTTCAAACCATACAAGGATCTCTTCAACTTGCACACATATTTTTCCTTGCCAGGCACTATGAACCCTTCTGGTTGGTCCATGTATATGTCCTCCTCAAGCTCTCCATGCAAAAACGCAGTCTTCACATCTAACTGCTCAAGCTCAAGATCATGTGAAGCAACAATACTAAGGAAAGTACGAATTGAACTGTGTTTTACCACTGGAGAGAACACATCATTGTAGTCAACACCCGGAATTTGACTGTAGCCTTTAGCAACTAACCTTGCCTTATACTTTGGAGGCTCGCTTAGAGATAAACCCTCCTTTCTCTTGAAGATCCATTTGCAGCTGATGGTCTTCTTATTCTTAGGCAAAGGTACAATCTCCCATGTACTGTTCTTCTCAAGAGACTGCATCTCCTCATGCATAGCGGAAATCCAATTCTCAGTATCACCACAACGAATAGCTTCTTTATAGGTTGCTGGCTCATGAACATTCTCCACCTATTCAGCACAACTCAAAGCATAGTAAGACAAATTACACTCTTCAATAAGACGCTTAGGAGGTGCAATTGTCCTTTTTGACTTGCGTTGAGCAATAGGTAAATCCTCCTCTAACTGCAAAATAGGAGGAGTTTGCTGAACATCATCATGAGCATCATCCTCAGCAACATCATTATCATGGTCACCATGCTCATCAACAGGCTCCACCTGCACACCTGTATCATCATCAACATGCTCCACCTGCATGCGCATACGCTGCAGCTCTTTTTCTGGAACATGATCTGAGGGCAAACTGTCAGTAAACATCATAGATTCATTGAAAACAACACTCCTGCTCATAAAAGTCTTTCTTGTTTCAGGATTCCACAATTTATAGCCTTTGACTCCCGAACTATAACCAAGGAAAAGACACTTAACAGCTCTAGGCTCTAATTTTCCATTATCAACATGAGCATAAGCAGTGCATCCAAAAACTTTCAACTGTGAATAATCAGCAGGCGTACCAGACCATACCTCAATGGGAGTTCTTTTATTTAGTGGAATAGAAGGCGACCTGTTTATCAAGTAACAGGCAGTATTAGCAGCTTCAGCCCAAAAATGCTTGCTCATCTTGGCATTAGACAGCATGCAACGGGCCTTGGACATGATGGTTCTGTTCATGCGTTCGGCCACACCATTCTGTTGTGGAGTATGGGGTATGGTGTGATGCCTAACAATGCCTTCCGATCTGCAATAATCATTAAATTCACGCGAACAAAATTCTCCACCATTATCAGTACGAAGCAATTTTACCTTCCTTTCAGTTTGCCTTTCTATCATTACTTTCCAGTCCTTAAAAGCAACAAAAGTATCATCTTTCTGTTTCAGAAAATAGGGCCAAACCCTTCTAGAGTAATCATCAATAATTGTAAGCATGTAACGAGCACCACCAAGTGAGGACTTACGGGAAGGACCCCATAAATCAGCATGAACATAATCAAGAGTACCTTTAGTGGTGTGAACTGAAGTGTTGAAATGTACCCTTTTATGCTTCCCGAAAATACAATGCTCACAAAACTTTATTTTACTCGAAGTGCAGTCATGCAGTAGGTTTCTCTTCATCAATTCTGCCATACCATGGTGACTCATATGTCCCAAACGCATATGCCAAAGGTTAGTTTTACTAGGTTCATCATTAGTAATAGCAGCAACAGCGGAATCAGAACCAGGTAAAGTACACCCTCTAAGGACATATAACTTTGCAGAATTAAGATCACCTTTCAAGCAAACAAGAGAACCTTTTGATACCTTCAGAACGCCATCTGAACCGGAATATTTGTAACCTTCTGCATCAAGCGTGCTCAATGAGATAAGATTTCTGGACATTCCTGGTATATACCTGACATTTTTCAGCGTGCGTGTCATGCCATCATCAGTCTTGATCTGAACTGATCCAATCCCCACAATGTCACACGGGTTATCATCTCCCATCCGCACAACATCCCCTTTCTGCACAGACTTATACGAGCTAAACCAATTTCTGTTAGTGCAAATATGAAATGAACATGCGGAATCGAGAATCCATTCATCATGACCAGCAACACAACCAGCAAATACTACCAGACAATCTCCAGAATCATCATCAGACACAGCAGCAGCAACAGAGACCTTACCAGCCGACTTGTTTTTCCTCTTCTCCTTATTCTGTACTTTTCTGCAATCCTCAACATTATGATTTGTCAGCTTGCAATAAACACAGAACTTTTTATTACCATGCGGCTTGGACTTTGAACGGCCTCTCCTTTCGTAGTTCTTTCTACCATCATTGCCATCATTGGAGGATCTGTTTTCAGTTCTGCCTCTCACATGCAAAGCATCGCCCTTGGAGGACGACGTCCCATCATTCTGCACCATGCCTCTCATCTTCTCCCTAGACTAGAGAGCCTCGTAAACTTCCTTTAGGGTTAGTTCATCACGGCTCAAAAGTATGGTGTCACGAAAATTTGCATACGAATTTGGCAAAGAACATAGCAGCAAAAGACCTAAGTCCTCATCATCATACTTCACCTCCATCGACACTAGGTCGGCGACGATCTTCTTGAATTCAGCGATGTGGCTCATCACTGAATCCTCCTCCTTCATCTTCAGGGTGAACAGCTTCATCTTCATCTGCATCTTACTGGTTAGATCCTTGGACATACAGATCGATTCCAGTTTCAGCCATAGTTCTGCAGCAGTTTTCTCTTTCAGACACTCCTGCAAAATATCATTATGAAGATGCAACTGAATTAGGGCGAGCGCCTTCTGATCCTTGCGGATCTCTTCTGGAGTCCACTCGGCCTTCCTCTTTCCGAAACTATCCAGCGCCTCATCATAGTCATGAGTCTGCGCCAGAATCCCCCGCATCTTGACTTGCCATAGCGAGAACCGCGTGTCGTAGTTCAGCAGCGGAAGATCGAACTTCATCGACGTCGTCATGAACCCTAACAGCAACCAAAGCTCTGGTACCACTTGTTATGAACGACGTATAGGAATATGAAGTAAAGAATCAAACCACAGAGGAGACACACGATTTAACGTGGAAAACCCCTCCGATGTGAAGGGGAAAAACCACGGGCACCAGCCAGCAACAATCTCACTATCTCAAGAGTTTTGGGTTGCACGCCTATGGCGGCTTACAAGAGAATCAAGTCTCCACGAAACCCTAGCAAGGGTATATATACCTCCGCTTCGCTCCGTCAGAAGCCTGGCCTATATCCTGGAGTGAATTTGGAACAACTCCAACAGGACTTTCAAGCACCTTAGTAACACACACTAGCAATGGATTGAACATGCAAGACCTATATAGATGAAGATCACAAATTCAAGATGCAATATCTAGCACTGTCCAGCATCTCACGGACCATCCACCACTTTTGAGGGAAGGTACCGTCAATGCAAATGCACGACTGAAACACTTAGGTGGACAACTTAACGATTTTACGACTCATGGAATGTTCCATGATTTCATTCACACGCTTAGAAAACTCAGAGATCATAGACTCAAGTGACGGACTCTACATAAATTCCCACGGAGCGTCCGGTAGAATTATAATGGCTATAATTCAAACCTGGGAGCAGCCAATTGAGGACAGAGCATCCGTCACATTTGACAGAACGTTCCGTAAGCACCACACAGACTTAGTCACTTAAACACCTAAGTCCTAGAACCCACTGAGCATCCGTGAATCACCACGCGCGGAGTGTCCTTCTGAATTATAAAATTTATAAACCAAACTATTTAGCTTCGGGTTCTGTCAATTAAGCTGACGGACCATCCGAGGTTAAGGACAGAGCGTCTGTGAAGCCAAACACTTATTAGAAACTTTCACCAAGGTGTCGACGGACCGTCACCATGCATGGACCGTCCGTCCCTATTGATGCAGCATCCATGAATGCTAGCCGACAGAGTAATGCTATACTACACACACATGTTACACCTAGTACCATGTCTTTAATACTTAATCATACATATATCTAAACATGTCATAGCAAGCATAAGCATCATATTTATTCCACCTTGCCCTCACATAGGAGTTGAGCCATACATTGAACCTCTCTCATCTTATGCCATCTCTTCTATGTTCTCTATTTTATATAATGTCTTGAATACATGATCATGACATCTCATACATGTGCATACATTCAGGTACATGATATCAGAGCGACATCAAGTGATGTTCGAAGCTATTAGAGCATTGCTCATCCACTAGGCAGCCAGCCCACACTATTATTACCCCTATTTTGGATGCTTACATGTTTATTCATTATGAGTTTGCATTTCATCAAAAATTGATAAGTTATTTAATCTTGACTCACTAAGCTAGACCAACTCACTTAAATTAACCATAGCCTTTACTTTGCCAATGGGTTTGGGTCGCTTAATTGCTTAGTGGCTAGTTTCGATAGAAGTCGAGTGTGAGAAGAGAACTCACCCTCATGTGTGTAGGAGCTACACCAGGATAATTAATCACTTAAAACTTGCATGGGTGTCAACTCGACTCAATTTGCTCAATGTGACTAAGGACCAACTTCAACTTGAGATAATTAATAAATGATCAATTTGGTAATCTCTACTCAAGTGAGGGGTATGGTCACTGTGAGTATGGGATCTCAAGTGACATAGCTCGTGGAGTAAGTAAGGATCGTGCATGGGATATTAAGTTTGAGTAACCACCCGTACAGACCACATGCCGAGAATGAGGCTGGTAAGCCAAGTAGCTAGTGGTGACCGTTTTTCTCATAGATTCGACGTACACGCGGGGGGGGGGGGGTGATGAGAGGTAGAGCGAGGAGATGTCTTTACCTCGGTACCTTCAGGTGACGCAATGTGGCAGAACCTCCTAAATTATAGGACCCACATGCACTTGTCACTGTCCAACGAACTTTGACAACTATGCATATGTTCCTGGTAACTTAAGAAGTCTGTCGGGTGTCCTCGGGGAACCCCGAATCATCCACGATTTCCGAGCAGGATCACATTACAGAGTCATTGCAGTATTACAACATTTATTCAAGTATCTACACCAGAGTAAAAACAGCGGAAGTCTTACAATAACATAATTTACAAAACAGTAGTTTTAAACCTCACAACTAAGTTCGATGATTATAACAAAACGAAATAGTGGAGTGGCATTATAATATTATACAAAACACACAAAGAAACTGCCATGCCCAAGGGCCACACATTTACTTCTCATCATCATCACAAGGAACAACCATCAAGCAGCATGATCCAAAACAGATCTGCTCATGAGCCTCACCTGCAACAAGGGTCAACGAACCCTGAGTACAAAAGTACTCAATAAGACTTAACCGAAATAAAACTGATAGAACTCAGGAATGCCGGCTCATGGGATTCAAGGTATGGCTTTAACAATAATCAAAGTTCTTTTGCGTAAAAGCTCTTTAACAAAATTCTTTACTTCAAAGGTAAAACTTTATAAGTAACACATATGAATCTGCCATGATCCGTAATGAGATCATGAACTTCATATCAATCTCTTTCTCAAACCTTACTCAAGTTCCAGTTATTAAACTACGATGATGAACAGAGAAGTGAGTCTCCATGACCGAGGAGCAACGACGATTCGAACCGATTAAAAACCCAGCTGGGAATTCCAGACCACACGACATATGCAGGTCCCTGACCTACATATACCAACCTATTCTTGGATCCTCTAAAACAAGAACGGGTCCGCGCCACCTGAGAATACAGTACTCCACCAATCCAGCCCATTGCCACGTGGGTACACGCTATTCCCGCCATCTCTCCACTCTTAGTGCGCGAGTAGCCATTCTCGTAATAGAATAACCAAGTTAAGGCTTACCGGAGTATGTGGTTAGTACTACAAAGTCTCACCGCACACAGTTCAACAACAGACGGGCCTTAATCGACATAGGCAGAAAGAAGCCGCTCACAAGACCTCCATGTCTTGTGGCTCCCCAACACCGAGTCCGCCCGGTCTAGATTTATTACTCCACATTCCCATATCACATGATAACATAAGTAACCAAAGTTCCATTTAAAACTTGCAGGTGACAGATAATCACCCGACTTTCATCGTTCTAAGCATGGCTAAGCATAACTAGGCATATACGAATTAAAACTGGTAACAAGGTAGATATGGAAAAATAAGGTTGGTAATGCATCAATTAGGCTTTTACTTAACTCTTAATCACTTAATGCAGTATAGAAAAGCAAAAGCGAAATTAATTTGTAAAACACAAGGTAGGGTTGTATGCATCCGGGGCTTGCCTTCGTTGACGGAAAAGTCCGATTCCTGCGACGTTCCACAAGTATTCGATCCGACCTCAACAGACGGACTAACTTCCTCAGCAACTTGATTAACTAACACGTGTTCACTTTCGTTCACTACACGTAGTAACAATACCATGTTTAACATGATGAGGAATACGAAACATGATGCTTGATGATGGATGCAAAAGTTAACAACTGGAATACAACTTTCCTTCGCGGTATAGTTATAAGTCAAACTAACTAAACCTTTCCAGAATACTAACATCAATTGCCAAAGATCATTACCAACTAATGACCCAAGAACATCACTCAATCAAAAATTCAAACAAAACCTAAATCACTAAAAGTCACTATTTGCTTTTATGAATTAATTAATTAATTAAGAATTATGAAATAAATCAACTTGTTCCAATTGACCTCAAATTTTTTTGTAAATGTTCATCACATGATAACTAAGTGGCAAAACAATTTTCATAATTTTTGGATAAATAAATAAGCCTAGAAAAATCATGGAAATCCATTTATTAATTAATTGAGCAATTTTCATCACATTCAAAAAGTACTGAAAAACATTATTTCATATTTTTATTAAATAATATACATCACAGAGAGGTCACACAAAAATTTTCATAATTTTTGGAGCTCTAAATAAATCTACACAAAAATAACAAAAACAAACACTATTCATTCATTCCAGAAAATAGAAAAAATCCATTTATGAACTACACAGTCACTGACAACCCGACCCCACCCATCATCTTCAACCTCTGGCCTTGACTCCGGCGACACGCGCGCTGACCGATGATTCCTCGCCGCCGGTGAGACCAACGGCGAAGGCAGCTGCACCAACATGCTCTCCACGACTATGCACATCAACTAACGTCCTTAGTTGCATCGGTTGCGGCACAAGATGAGCACGGCACCGGCCATGGCGGACACGGCGGCTCAGCGGTGCTATGCCGGTGAAACGAAACCGAAAATGGTGAAACAAAATGCATAGGAAGAACCAGGAGCTCACCCCAGTCACGTTGAAGGCGACGGACAAGCCGGAGGAACAACAGAGAGACGGGTCGACGTTCACGGTGGTCACGGCGAAGCAGAGATCGTTGATGGCGGCGAACTGGCGACTGCAGTGGGCAAAACGGCCAAGCAACAACTGATTAAGTACTACAGCATCAAGACGAAGCTGTAGGTACACTGATCACGGGCAACGGCTCACCGGAGAGCTTTGGCCACGACGACGCGCCCGCGGCGGTGAGGTTGCCGACCGCGAGGAAGAAAGACGTGGACAGCGGATTCTCGGCAATTTCAGGCAACCAAGGTTAGCTGGCTGGATTCGCAAGGAAGAGATAGAACTGGGACGACCTTTACCGAGACGGCAACGGTGCTGGGGAGGCGATGCGAGCTCGCCGGAGCTATGGCGTCGGCGACTGGAAAAATAGAGCAAGAGAGCGGGGGCAAACGACGACGGCCAAGGCTAAATAGAGCGGCTCAGAAGCGCAAGGAAGCTACGCTGTGGCCTTCACCGCGCCAGCGCGATGCCAAAGTCGGCCACGACCGCGCCTGGAAGCAAACCGAAGGTTGCCGGTGGTGTAGCTAAGGCGGTGAACACTGTTCACAGTAATTACAGAATTGCCCTCCGTCTAAATTTCCAAATTACTCCCAAATTTGTGTAACAACTCAAAAATATACAAAAATAAAAGTTGTTCAAAATCAAAAGTTCTACAACTTTACTTTTATAACCAACCCCTAATTCGGTCTACATTTTGAAATGAACTTTTGAATTCAAATAGGGGACATTTAACGAATTACGCCTTTTTGAATTACTCCAAATTTTTCATAACAACTTTGAAAACTCCAAAAACAAACTTTGTATAACTTGACAAGCTCTACACTTTTGCTTTTGGGCTCAACCCCACAATATGCTTAGATTTTGAAATGAGTTTTCAGGGTAGGATTTAAATGCTGAAAATCAGGGTTTTCTTGAAAATTCAAAATCCAAACAAACTTTGAACTTGAGTCAAACAATACAATTCAACACATACCACATAAATATAAAATTGTTTTAGTGTATGCATCTCAAAGTTTTCACAAAATGCCAAATGCTTTGCAATGCATATGATGATATGTCAGGTTTTAGTATTTAAACACCCGAGGTGTTACAATCCTTCCCCCTAAAAGAAATCTCGCCCCGAGATTCAAAGCCATAGGGTAAGTAATGGAAAAGGAAATGTGTCGCGAGAACACATACAAGATCTGTCCATAAAACAGTTGAGGTCCCTTTACAAAACATAACCTGTACAACCGAGCTCAACTAACATTACTCTATTCTATATTGATGCTAGAAACTCTGGAAACTTTTCTAACAAGTAATCTTCTGATTCCCAAGTAGCTTCCTCTTTTGAATGTTGATTCCATTGTATCTTATAGAACTTTATTGTCCTCCTTCGAGTAACACGATCTTTCTGATCCAACACTCGGATAGGATATTCGGAATAAGTCAGATCTAGTTCAAGTTCCACCCCTTCAACCTCAACATTC
This sequence comes from Miscanthus floridulus, assembly GCF_019320115.1. Classification (NCBI taxonomy): domain Eukaryota; kingdom Viridiplantae; phylum Streptophyta; class Magnoliopsida; order Poales; family Poaceae; genus Miscanthus; species Miscanthus floridulus. Next base: position 23,654,381 of record NC_089592.1, on the reverse strand, counting down.
TGCTCAGGCACTCGGAGACACTTCTTCAATTGAGAAACATAGAACACATCATGCACAGCTGCGAGATGTTTTGGTAATTTCAAGCGATATGTCACTTTTCTATACCTCTCCAAAATTTGAAATGGTCCAATATATCGAGGTGCCAACTTTCCTTTAACACCAAAATGGGTAACTCCCTTCATTGATGACACTTTCAGATATACAAAATCTCCTTTGTTAAATACCAATGGTCTCCGTCTTCTATCCGCATAACTCTTTTGGCGGGACTGAGCTATCTTCAAATTTCTCTGTATTTGCCTAACCTTGTCTTCTATTTCTTTCACAAGATCAACTCCAAAGAATCTTCTTTCTCTAGGCTTAGACCAACTCAACGATGTTCTGCATCTACGACCATAGAGCGCTTCAAATGGAGCCATTCTAATGTTTTCCTTATAACTATTGTTATATGAGAATTCGGCCAAAGGTAAGCATTCATCCCACTTATTGGAATAGTTAAGGACACAACACCTTAACATATCTTCAAGTACTTGATTGACTCTTTCAGTCTGTCCATCAGTCTACGGATGATAAGCTGTACTATATAGGAGCTTGGTACCCAATGAAGAATGCAAGTGTTTCCAAAAGCTGGAGACAAACTGTGTATCCCTATCTGACACAATAGTTTTGGGTACTCCATGGAGACTCACAATTCATTCTAAATATATCTTGGCATTCCGTAGAGTGGGATATGTATTCTGAACTGGAAGAAAATGTGCTGACTTGGTTAGTCGATCTACAATAACCCATATTGAGTCAAATCCCTTTGATGTCTTGGGTAGACCAACAATAAAATCTATACTTATGTCCTCCCACTTCCAAGATGGAATAGGTAATGGTTGTAATTCACCAGCAGACCTCAAATGTATTGCTTTCACCTTTTGACAAGTATCACACTTTGCTATATATCTAGCAATCCCTATTTTCATTTTAGTCCACCAAAAACTTTGCTTCAAGTCATGGTACATCTTGTTGCTTCCCGGATGGATAGATAACCTAGTAGCATGTGCTTCTTCTAGAATTGACTGCCGTAACTCAGGAACCTTTGGTACCACCAGGCGATCCTTGAACCATAACACACCTTCATCATCTATGCTAAAGCATTCTGCTTTTCCATTCCTGACCCTTTCTTTGATATGGGCTATACCCTTGTTTTCCTTCTGAGCAGCAATAACTTGATCTCGAATAGTGGCTTCAACAATTATGTTGGTCAAGCTACCTTGTTGAATTACTTCTACATTCAATTTCTCCATTTCTTGACATAAAGTCAAACCCATTGTTCTCACTGCCAGACAATTGCAATAACTTTTGCGACTGAGGGCATCTGCAACCACATTTGCTTTACCGGGGTGATAATGTACTTCCAAGTCATAATCTTTAATCAGTTCTAACCATCTTCTTTGTCGCATGTTCAACTCTGACTGAGTAAAGATATACTTTAAGCTCTTGTGATCTATATAAATATGGCACGTATTACCAAGCAGGTAATGCCGCCAAATCGTTAGAGTATGGACCACAGCTGCTAACTCCAGATCATGAGTCGGATGGTGTTCTTCATGTTGCTTAAGTTGTCTGGATGCATAGGCAATGACTCGGCCTTCTTGCATCAACACACATCCAATACCAATACCTGAAGCATCACAATAAACATCAAATGGTTTCTCGATATCAGGTTGGGCTAATACTGGTGCAGTGGTCAACAGTCTCTTCAAGGTCTGGAAAGCCTCTTCACAATCAGATGACCAGACAAACTTGACTTGGTTCTTCAACAATTCAGTTATGGACTTTAATATTTTAGAGAAATCTGGGATAAACCGACGGTAATACCCCGCCAATCCTAGAAAACTCTGAACTTGATGAACTGTGGTTGGCGGTTTCCAATCAAGCACACCTTCACTTTGCTTGGATCAACTGCAACTCCTTCAGCTGACAAGACATGTCCAAGAAATTGTACTTCCTTAAGCCAAAAATCACACTTGCTGAACTTGGCATATAGTTGATGTTCTCTCAAGCGGGTCAGAACAATTCTGAGATGTTCTGCATGTTCTTTCTTATTCTTGGAATATACTAGAATATCATCAATAAACACTACTACAAACTTGTCTAGCTCAGGCATGAACATTGAATTCATCAGATACATGAAATGAGCTGGAGTATTTGTCAAACCAAAAGATATTACCAAATATTCATATAATCCATATCTTGTGGTAAATGCCGTTTTGGGAATATCTTTAGGCTTTATCTTGATTTGGTGATATCCTGACCTCAAATCTATCTTGGAGAAAACTTTGGCTCCGGCCAATTGATCAAAAAGCAAATCTATCCGAGGTAAGGGATACTTATTCTTGATGGTCACTTCATTCAACGGACGGTAGTCAACACATAACCTCAGGGTCTCATCTTTCTTTTTCACAAAAATTACTGGACATCCCCAAGGTGAGGAACTAGGTTGGATAAACCCCTTCTCAATCAATTCTTGTAACTGAGTCTTCAACTCGGCCAATTCCTTAGGTGGCATCCTATAAGCTCTCTGAGAAATCGGAGCTGTTCTAGGTTGCAATTCTATGTTAAACTGGACATCCCTATCAGGTGGTAGACTGGGTAAATCTTCAGGAAACACATCAGGAAATTCACATACTAACGGGATACCTCTAATCTCTTTGACAGTAGTTGCGCAAATCTTGCCCACTGATCTTCTTAAGGTTGGAAGTTGGATGAGAAGTTGAGAATTACTATCAGGCAAACTCACCCTTAGTGTCCTATTCAAAGCATCTATAACAGCCTTATGCTGATACATCCAATTCATTCCCAAGATTACATCTATATCCTGATCCTTAAGGATAATCATGGTAGTGGGAAAAATATGCCCACCCAGGTTTACGGGTACCTGGTATACCATTTCCTTAGTACACAGACGTCCCCCGGGCGACTGTATAAAGAAACTTTCCTTTGTTGCCCTAATTGAAATTTCATGCTTTACCACAAATGTTCTATTGATGAATGAATGAGATGCACCCGAATCAAAAAGTATAACTACAAGGTGATTGGCAACAGGAAACATACCCATCATCACTGGCTCCCCTTCCGGAATTTCTCCAGCTTGAATATAGAACACCCGTCCTGTCTTCCTCTCATCTTTGCCCTTCTGAGCATTCTGATTGGGGTTCTTGTTTGGTGCCTGACCCTGTTGTTGATTGGCAGGGGCCTTCTAATAATTTTGATTAGCCTGCCTAGGATACGGACATTCCCTAGAGAAATGACCGGTCCTTCCACAATTGTAACATGGATAATTGTGACCCTAGGACATTGGAGCATTGCCACCAGGAGCATCGGTCTGTTGAGAATTTGGGTAGGTTATAGCAGGATGGACATTTGACTGTTGCCCGGCTTGAGACTACGGCGGACGATAAGGAGGACGATTATGATGTACTGGATGATAAATCACCCTCTACCTCTTCTGATTTCCCCCAAAGGATCCAGACGGCATACTCTTTTTCTTCTTGAGCTCCTTATGCTGCCGATACTTTGCCTCTAAAGCAATTGCAATATTTACTGCCTCATGGTAAGTGACATTGGTACAAGTGGTCATCATAGTCTGCAATTTGGTATTCAGGCCTCTCATAAATCACCTCTTCTTTTTGGCATCAGTATTGACATGTTCAGATGCATATTGTGACAGGTGATTGAATCTTCCCACATACTGCATCACGGTTTGATCTCCTTGCTTCAAAGCAAGGAATTCATCCAGCTTCACAGCCATAACCCCTTCAGGGATATAATGGGCTCTGAAGGCAGTACGGAACTCAGCCCAAGTTATTGGAATGCTAGCTGGTTGCATAGCCACTAAGTTTGCCCACCAAGCACTTGCTGCTCCTCGAAGTTGTTGGGCAGCAAACGCAGGTTTCTGATACTCCGTGCATGGAATAAGATCAAATTTCTGCTCCATGGTTCGAAGCCAGTCATCAGCCTCCAATGGTTCATCTGCTTTGGTGAACACTGGTGGTCTTGTGTGTGTAAAATCAACATATGTAGCCTCCTGTCTGTTATGGTGGCTTCCACGGTTTCTGTGCATCTGATTCTGATTACTTTGAGCTATCTCATGAAGCAAACGAGAATTTTCGGCCGTCACATTGACAAGTGCGGTTATAGCATCAGCCAGATTTGTCGGAACTGGTGGCGGATCTGGAATACCATCCTCATCTTGAGAAGTTCCTAGAATATACGAACCCCGCGTACGACGCATCTGCTCATGACAAACCAAACTTTATTTACAAGTCTTTATTGAATTGCACAAAAGCTTACTCCAGACACATTACATAGAGTTTACTAATATAAACACAAACCCGCAAGTACCAAAACAAGGCTACTTAACTTAACTAGAACTAACTATTATACAACTCTACTCCTGTCCTTGATTACTTCAAACTTCAAACTCGGTATCCATTCCGGAAATATTACCGCCTTCATTATCACTTTCATCGATCATTACTATTTCTTCAGGATCTTCTTCTTCTTCTTCTGATTTGTCATCATCGGCAAGAATGACACCGGGGTCCATGGCATCCGCTTGGGGTTCATGATTTGGATTTAGTAGATTGCTAAGCCTATGAACTTCCTCATGCAGATAGGTATTATGTTCTTCTAAATCTTCCACATAGAATTCTAGCTCATGAGTTCTAGCTCTAGCTACATTTTCCCTATGCCAAGCTTCATTCCTTCCCTCCACCATACGAACTAACATGCTTTCGTAGTTCCTGTGCGCGGTGGTGAGACGCCTCAATTGATCCTGTAATTCTCCTACCAGTATAGCATCCAAAGCCCTATCTCTAGTAGCTTGTGCTAACTCTGTAGAAATCCTCTGTATCTCTGCCTGGGGATCAGACCTAGAGCTGCTACTGCTAGCACTATCATTCCTTGGGGCAAGTTGGTGACGAGGAACTCCTTTGGGTCCAGTGGACTTACGAGGCGTCATCTTGGTACGAGCCATACTGTAGGAAGCCAATTTAATCTAAGTAAGATCATTGATCAAAGTCTAAAGAGCATCTATGATGGATTACATTACTCAAATCAGACTCACTACTCAGCTCCAGACTCAGAGGTGAAGGAAGTAACTAGTGAATTATTCATGATGCATGAATCGTTCTTACGAACAAAATCATCAAAGCTTATAATACACATAAACAACATTTGTTTTTATATAGGGCATAGTAAGATTACTACTCCACCACACAAAACCTTTTTAATCAAATAAGGAATGGTGAGAAAGAAATAAGATAAGTCAGAAGCAATTTGGACCAAATTAACAAGTTAAGTTTAGTCATCCCAAATCATTTTGAAGTTTTTGTAAAACAATACTACAAAAACCTTGTAACGATCGCTCTGATACCATTCTATGGTAGAACCTCCTAAATTATAGGATCCACATGCACTTGTCACTGTCCAACGAACTTTGACAACTATGCATATGTTCCTGGTAACTTAAGAAGTCTGTCGGGTGTCCTCGGGGAACCCCGAATCATCCATGATTTCCAAGCAGGATCACATTACAGAGTCATTGCAGTATTACAACATTTATTCAAGTATATACACCAGAGTAAAAACAACGGAAGTCTTACAATAACATAATTTACAAAACAGTAGTTTTAAACCTCACAACTAAGTTCGATGATTATAACAAAACAAAATAGTGGAGTGGCATTATAATATTATACAAAACACACAAAGAAACTGCCCTGCCCAAGGGCCACACATTTACTTCTCATCGTCATCACAAGGAACAACCGTCATGCAGCACGATCCAAAATAGATCTGCTCATGAGCCTCACCTGCAACAAGGGTCAACGAACCCTGAGTACAAAAGTACTCAACAAGACTTAACTAAAATAAAACTGATAGAACTTAGGAATACCGGCTCATGGGATTCAAGGTATGGCTTTAACGATAATCAAAGTTCTTTTGCGTAAAAGCTCTTTAACAAAATTCTTTACTTCAAAGGTAAAACTTTATAAGTAACACATATGAATCTGCCATGATCCGTAATGAGATCATGAACTTCATATCAATCTCTTTCTCAAACCTTACTCAAGTTCCAGTTATTAAACTACGATGATGAACAGAGAAGTGAGTCTCCATGACCGAGGAGCAACGACGATTCGAACCGATTAAAAACCCAGCTGGGAATTCCAGACCACACGATATATGCAGGTCCCTGACCTACATATACCAACCTATTCTTGGATCCTCTAAAACAAGAACGGGTCCACGCCACCTGAGAATACAGTACTCCACCAATCCAGCCCATTGCCACGTGGGTACACGCTATTCCCGCCATCTCTCCACTCTTAGTGCGTGAGTAGCCATTCTTGTAATAGAATAACCAAGTTAAGGCTTACCGGAGTATGTGGTTAGTACTACAAAGTCTCACCGCACACAGTTCAACAACGGACGGGCCTTAATCGACACAGGCGGAAAGAAGCCGCTCACAAGACCTCCATGTCTTGTGGCTCCCCAACACCGAGTCCGCCCGATCTAGATTTATTACTCCACATTCCCATATCACATGATAACATAAGTAACCAAAGTTCCATTTAAAACTTGCAGGTGACAGGTAATCACCCAACCTTCATCTTGTAAGCATAGCTAAGCATAACTAAGCATATACGAATTAAAACTGGTAACAAGGTAGATATGGAAAAACAAGGTTGGTAATGCATCAATTAGGCTTTTACTTAACTCTTAATCACTTAATGCAGTATAGAAAAGCAAAAGCAAAATTAATTTATAAAACACAAGGTAGGGTTGTATGCATCAGGGGCTTGCCTTCGTTGACGGAAAAGTCCGATTCCTGCGACGTTCCACAAGTATTCGATCCGACCTCAATAGACGGACTAACTTCCTCAGCAACTTGGTTAACTAACACGTGTTCACCTTCGTTCACTACACGTAGTAACAATACCATGTTTAACATGATGCGGAATACGAAACATGATGCTTGATGATGGATGCAAAAGTTAACGACTGGAATACAACTTTCCTTCGCGGTATAGTTACAAGTCAAACTAACTAAACCTTTCCAGAATACTAACATCAATTGCCAAAGATCATTACCAACTAATGACCCAAGGACATCACTCAATCAAAAATTCAAACAAAACCTAAATCACTAAAAGTCACTATTTGCTTTTATGAATTAATTAATTAATTAAGAATTATGAAATAAATAGACTTGTTCTAATTGACCTCAAATTTTTTTGTAAATGTTCATCACATGATAACTAAGTGGCAAAACAATTTTCATAATTTTTGGATAAATAAATAAGCCTAGAAAAATCATGGAAATCCATTTATTAATTAATTGAGCAATTTTCATCACATTCAAAATTTACTGAAAAACATTATTTCATATTTTTATTAAATAATATACATCACAGAGAGGTCACACAAAAAGTTTCATAATTTTTGGAGCTCTAAATAAATCTACACAAAAATAACAAAAACAAACACTATTCATTCATTCCAGAAAATAGAAAAAATCCATTTATGAACTACACAGTCACTGACAACCCGACCCCACCCGTCATCTTCAACCTCTGGCCTTGACTCCGGCGACACGCGCGCTGACCGATGATTCCTCGCCGTCGGTGAGACTAACGGCGAAGGCAGCTGCACCAACATGCTCTCCACGACTATGCGCATCAACTAACGTCCTTAGTTGCATCGGTTGCGGCACAAGATGAGCACGGCACCGGCCATGGCGGACACGGCGGCGCGGCGGTGCTATGCCGGTGAAACAAAACCGAAAATGGTGAAACAAAATGCATAGGAAGAACTAGGAGCTCACCCCAGTCACGTTGAAGGCGACGGACAAGCTGGAGGAACAACAGAGAGGCGGGTCGACGTTCACGGTGGTCACGGCAAAGCAGAGATCGTTGACGGCGGTGAACCGGCGACTGCAGTGGGCAAAATGGCCAAGCAACAACGGATTAAGTACTATAGCATCAAGACGAAGCCGTAGGTACACTGATCACGGGCAATGGCTCACCGGAGAGCTCTGGCCATGACGACGCGCCCACGGCGGTGAGGTTGCTGGCCGCGAGGAAGAAAGACGTGGACAGCGGATTCTCGGCAATTTCAGGCGACCAAGGTTAGCTGGCTGGATTCGCAAGGAAGAGACGGAACTAGGACGGCCTTTACCGAGATGGCAACGGCGTTGGGGAGGCGATGCGAGCTCGCTGGAGCTATGGCGTCGGCGACTGGAAAAACAGAGCAAGAGAGCGGGGGCAAACGACGACGGCCAAGGCTAAATAGAGCGGCTCAGAAGCGCAAGGAAGCTACGCTGTGGCCTTCACCGCGCCAGGGCAACGCCAAAGACGGCCACGACCGCGCCTGGAAGCAAACCGAAGGTCGTCGGCAGTGTAGCTAAGGCGGTGAACACTGTTCACAATAATTACAGAATTGCCCTCCGTCTAAATTTCCAAATTACTCCCAAATTTGTGTAACAACTCAAAAATATCCAAAAATAAAAGTTGTTCAAAATCAAAGTTCTACAACTTTGCTTTTATAACCAACCCCTAATTTGGTATACATTTTGAAATGAACTTTTGAATTCAAATAGGGGACATTTAACGAATTACGCCTTTTTGAATTACTCCAAATTTTTCATAACAACTTTGAAAACTCCAAAAACAAACTTTGTATAACTTGACAAGCTCTACACTTTTGCTTTTGGGCTCAACCCCACAATATGCTTAGATTTTGAAATGAGTTTTCAGGGTAGGATTTAAATGCTGAAAATTAGGGTTTTCTTGAAAATTCAAAATCCAAACAAACTTTGAACTTGAGTCAAACAATACAATTCAACATATACCACATAAATATAAACTTGTTTTAGTGTATGCATCTCAAAGTTTTCACAAAATGCCAAATGCTTTGCAATGCATATGATGACATGTCAGGTATTAGTATTTAAACACCCGAGGTGTTACACGCAAGGGGAATGAAAAATCACTACCTTAGACATCTTGCAAACCGTTCATGAGCATTGTCCATGGCCACACTAGTAAAATGTTGGAAACGTGAGGCAACCCTTAATTAGGAACAGGGTATGAAGGTTCGTCCCGTTGCCCTTGTAGATATAGTTGTAACCTATGTAGAGATCTTTTTGAAAGCCTGAAGTCCTTCCGGATGAAACCCTTTGGTTTTTCTCTCTTCTAGACTTAGTGTAGTGCTAGTGATGGAACTTGATGATGAGATGACTTATACATTGATCACTTAACTATGTTTCTCAATTGCTACTTATCAACATAACTATAAATGTTAAAGACTTGAAGGTTGAATCATGAGCATATCATCTTCTTAATAAACGACATGCTTTTATGCAAATGTACAAATGCCTATTAATCCCTTTACATCCACCAAATATATATGCTGGAATTAAGTCTTGCGAGTATGAAATGTACTCACGGTGCTTGCTGATAAGTTGTTTTGCAGGTACCTTGAGGATATTGGTGGCCATGTCCACCCCGTTGATGCTGGCAAAGTGGATGAATGGCAGGTGCTATCTAAGCTATGGTGGCAATGCCCATGGGCAAGGGCAACCACCCGTTACTAGTTATACTTAGTTCATAGCGTAGGTGTAATGTGGTAAGGTAGTTGTCTTGTTATAACTGTATTTAGTTTAATCAATGTCTTCATTTATGTTGTAACAATTAAATTATTAATTCTAGAAGACTTGTAATATATGTTTTCCACTTATTTATGTACTCTATTGCTGAGATGTGATCTTTATTTGTGGAGGCTATTGTGGAGATGTGGATGACATCTCCAGGGATCACCGAGGTTGATTTGCTTAAATTGAGTTGGTCAAGTGGATGATACTCCATTTAAGTAAATTAACATGGCAGGGTCCCTATCTGGTACCTGCTGTGAGGGTGTCCTTCCCGTGCCAACCTCACTAGCTCAGGGTGTCGTACACTCGACCGACCCATTCTAGCACAGACCGTCACGGAGAGGTCCTTAGGAGAGTGCCATCCGCACCTCCTCTTCAAGATCTTTCGCAGGTCGAGTTACACAACACGAACCAATCATCAAGCGAATCACACATCATAATCATTATACATGAAAAAGGTTACAGGTTTATAGCTGAAACATCATTGACCATAAAAGAATTTACAGTTGTATGTTATGCTAGATAATCATCCACATGTTAATTTAATGTCCCCAGCACTTAACTTGGTTTTTTCTTGGTCACCTTCACTAACATCAGAGTAACTTGGCAGCTCATCTTGGGGACGCCCGTCCCGAGGTCTGCTATGCTTCGACTTCATATGACAACATGCACGTGAAAGGGCAGGCGCTCGTGCGAGAAGGTGCATGCATGCATGGGACTGGACAGAGGAAAGGTGGACGGAGAGAGACGCCCCTCGTCAATTCTCCCGACCGGGAATCACAGAATAGAGCACTCTTGGTTTTAGAAAACAAGGTAGCGATGCTGTTGGATGTAGTTTTCCCGAGAAAATCTATAAACCGGACATCACGGGAGCATATACAGAGTCTCTAGAGCTACTACACGAATTTTAACCGAGGTGGGCATTTTAGCTTAACCGAGGCGGGCAAGCCAACCGCATCGGCACAAAGGTCAGGGTTAATCATGGCCTTAACCGAAGTGGTTGGCCTACTGCCTCGGTTAATAGATTAACCATGGTGGGCATCATAAGCTAACCGCCTCGGTTAATACATATTAACCGAGGTGGTTGTCGTAACGCGCTTGCCTCGCTTAAGATTTTAATCGTGGTGGTTGAATAAAGACTCCCGCCTTGGTTAAGATTTTAACCGAGACGATTTTTATTACTTGGCCGCCTCGGTTAATGATTTCCAAATTAAAACAAATGTTTTTTTCAAATTAGAATTTAAATTTGAATTTAAAATTTCGCTAATGAAAACACAGATAAAGCAGAAAATAGATGACAAACATATATTACATTCATTCTCGTTCGACGAACTGACATTAAGTTATTACATTAGTGATGTCTTCATCATTGTTTCACAAACACCAATCATTCGTACATCAGCAACTAAGGTCATTCATAGATATCATTTTTTTACCAGAAAAGAGGTCTGCCAGAATGTAATCTGAGATTCGTAACTTGGTGCTCCAGTTTCTGATCGTATCAAACTTCGGATCCCACGCTAACTCGCTTTCCCGGTTGAAGAACGTATTCCCTTCATGCGCGCTCTCTGTGACAAACTTACATATGTCTGCTACTGTTTGTCTGAAATCTTGGTTGACCTTCTCCCTTCGGCACCATCCTTGTGGTTTCTTGAGCTGCTGCCAGCTGCTGCAGAATCTACTGCACATCCTCAGGTACTCGCAAACATAGAATCCACATAGAACTGAGCCATAGGGTTGTTTAGCGCACTGCACGATGTATAATACACAATCATTAGAGCATATATAATAAACAATCAGTAGGAGTAGTAGAACTAGTAGTAGTGAGTAGAGTAGAGTAGTAGTACTAGTAGAAGGAGTAGTAGTAGTAGGAGTACTAGAGTAGTGTAGAGTAGTAGGTGTAGTATTAGGAGAAGAGCAGTAGTAGTAGTATTGGTACTTACCGGGAACTCACGCCTGAGTTTCAGTTTCATGCCATTCTTGATCTTCTTCTTCTCAGATCTCCGATCATAGCAGTCGGGATCTTTCAGTACTTCTTATAAGCGCTATATGAAAAAACCACTAGTGTCAATGACATTTTCAACAAGTATGTTAACTGTAAATGAATAAGTTCCATCACTTACTATCTCAAACAGCTTTCAAATTGCTTGTACCATGCTTTGTTTGTATCCCACAAAGAGTCAAATATACAGGCCCTTCCGTATAGAGGATAGATTATAAATGCAATCCAGTGGCCCATGATGCCCTAGCTGCACCATTCACACAATATAGATTAGAAATGTTCAAATATGAGATGTCATGATCCCAGTACCTATATATATATATATATATATATATATATATATATATATATATATATATATATATATATATGCTCCAAGTATCTTTTGGACTTACCCGAACTAGTGGACGGCCATGACGCACTCATTTCCCCAGACCTTCTTCTCTTCATGGCCTCATAGATGTACATTCCCGCCCGATACTTATATTCGATTACCTGATCTTCCCTGTATTTCTTTCTCTCCTTTGGGTTCAAGTTCACCAGCTTTTCATGAGTGTCTAGTATATCATAACCCGTGATGGTTCTCTCTGTAATAAGCATCAGAGAAATATAGATAATGTCGTTGCCCAATTCCTTGCTTACATAGGCCTACATCCTACAAGGAAAAGTCATCATGGCATTATTAGTTTGTTCCTAAAGTACCTACAACGATGAAGTAGTGTCAAAGTCATAAGTAACTTACAAGGCAAATAAAGTGAGTTGGGTGACGTCGAGGTCCTTTTGCCGCTAGTAATCTATGCATATCATGGAAATCTACGATGACTTCACCATCCATGGGTGTGTGGAAGTACTCCACAGGAATGTTAATGATGAAGTTTTCCAGGCCCACTTTCGCTACTTCCATGTACCACAGATGGAACCTCCTTACCTCCCACTTCTCTTCAAGGAGGTCGCCCAAGGTCAACATGAACTTCCCATGCACATAGTTTTCAGGGCAATCATCCGACCGGGGCCAAAATGGTCGGTGGTGTTTTCGGCCTGCAACACCGGGGCTTGAGATGTTAGCGAGTGGAAAAAGTAGATAGCATCTCGAAATGAATTATAGATTGACTATGCTTGCTAGTAGCATACCTTTCAAACATAGTTGAGTATGCTGCTCCTGTGCTTCCCTGTAGGATTGTTGTTGCTGGGAGGCGGATTGGCTGGAGTACTGCTGCCTGGGCCACCAGCATTGTCGTTGTCATCGCTGCCATTTTCATCGCCGCCGCCATCGTCGTCGTCACCCGAGGGAGACGACGACGAGTGTGAGGGCTGTGACGCTGACGTCGGCATGTTGAAGACAATGTCGCTCTTGTTCCATAGCACGCGCATGCCGATAGTTGCACCGATGAACCTGTACCCCTCTTCCGTGGGAATGTTTATTTCATCCTCGTCAAAATCTTTGTTGGTCCACGTCACGTTGACCTAGGTAGAGTCGGGCGGGATCGGCTTGCCATCGTACATGGTGCCGCTTTTAGGCGGCAGTGCCACTCCTGTGGCCAGGTCCTTCTTCCTCTGTGCCCTGCCAAAGGGCACCTAGAGCGTGCAGCTCATTGGTTCAATGATGTTGTCGACTGAGTACCTGGGGAGTTGTCCGATTTGCGGCACCATCTGCCCTTGTATGGTGGCTTGACCCTGTGGTAGCAGCACGCCAGCCTGGCGAAACATCTGCGTCCTTAGCTCCACCATCTTGGGGTCGGTGCTCATGAAAGCATCTCGTATCTTCCCCATGATCATATCCTTGACTGCCTCATCACGGCCTTTCTGGAGGAGCCCTTCCTTGTACCTCTGCCTCGTGTGGTAAGAGTTGGCATCGGATTGCCAGGCCTCCACATCCTTCTAGCTCTGCCTCAAGGAAACCCCACGGATGCGGCCACGGTGCTCAGGGTTTCCCAGCGCCTTGGTCAGTACGTCCCTCTCTCGGCGAGATTCGAAGGACCCGCTCTTCTCGGCCATAGAGACCTCCAAGATCCTCTTCTCCACCTCCTCGACCTTCGGCTCGTTGTACTTGGTCCTACCCTCCTTCAGCTTTTTTGGCTTGCGGGCATAGAGGTAGTTATGTGACCTATTATCGACGCCCTATAATGGATTCGGCTGCCCAGCCTCAGCTGCCTCCCTTTCTTCCTACCGCCACTTCTTCATCTTTATGGCATACCCTATCATGCCTAGGTGGTAGTGTAGCTGGTTCCTCTTTGAGAGCTCAGAGAACTTCTCGCCCTTGGCCTTAGCTTCTTCGATCAATTGTTTCACGACAAACTCTTCCTAGACATCACGCTTGATGAAGTTGTAGTCTTCGAATGGTGTCCTCCCTTTCTGCACGTACTCCCTATTGAGCATGGATGTGAAGTTGCAAAGCATTTTGCCTACAACAAACAACGCATGCCCCCATGCACTTGTCTTCATCATAGCCCTCCGCTAGATATGTGAACCACCTCTTCACCTCTCCCCACACATTTCCCTTGATGTCCATGGGGACTTTCCTCCAATCATCATATGTTATAGGCACCTTCTCCCATACTATACAGGAACACTAGTTGCTGAAGATGCCAATGATGATAGTTGGCTCTAAGGGCTCTCCTTTTGGCCCTATCTTGTGTATCGCACGCACTTTCTTCTTGCTAATCTGATGCCTTCTGTGTTGGCCCCTCTTCAAGTCTGACTTCTTCTTGCTACCCAGTCGTTGCGGTTGAAGAAGTGCTCAAGGATGGACCGGGTGCTTCCTCCTCCTCCCCCTCTTCACCGTCGGGGTACTCCAAACAAAGAGGCACCATCGGTATCTATCGAGGACAAGAACTCGCATTAGTTATATACTTGCATGAGGCCCACGAACGTTGTGTCAATTAGCGTGCACTGCTTCATCTACGTACCTCGTGCCTCATTGCTTGGGTATCATCTTTCGGAGGTTGTCGTGGCTCCATGTGAGAACCTCATGCCTCGTCCTTCGAATCAAAGTCTGGATCATCTTCTTCATCACCACAGAGGTCTCTTCACCGGCCTCGGTGTTAGTTCCTCACTCTCGTATGAGGTGCTCCCGATCTGATGATGAGCCTTCAATCATCGCTCGCATCAGGAGTAGCCTCGCGCCAATTTTCAAGAGCCTCCTTGGTCGACATTGATAGCTATGACGAAGAGAGAATTATAGGAACATTTCATAATTATATAAACACAATGCTATATTCATCTCAAAACATATATAAAGGAATCATTAATTATATATATTCATTTGAAAACAAGATTACATCCTTTTTTCATATACATTGGGTGTAGGGATACAAAAAGTGAAGAAAAGTACAAAATTGTACAAGAAAAGTACAAAATTATACAAGAAAAGTACAAAATTTAAGAATTTGGAGAAAAATCATGTACATAGTTGGCTCAGATTCACCCCATTGTCATCACATCGCTTCTAAACTGAGTTGCTTGTATACAAGCCATCCTAGTTTAGGAGCTTAGTACTAGTAGGGGGGCATTTGACCATCATAGCCGCTGCCTCAGCATAAAAGGGTTCACATCATTGCAAATGCCACTGCCTCAGCACATTTTTCAAAGTTTAAACAGTTCATCATTGCATATGCCACAGAGAAGCTCAAATTCAAATCGACCCCTAAGGCACTACTACACAAATTCTTTTACACAATCGTTTCACAAGTGGGCTCCGAGGCGGTTGGCCTGGTTGCCTTCCTCGGTTATTCGAGGCAGGGCTGCTCAAATCGTCCCCAAAGGAAGCAGCCTGATATAGACAAGTAGAGAGTAGTCGAGGATAGTAGTAAGAGTAGTAGGAGTACAGAGTAGAGAGGATAGTAGTAAGAGTAGTAGGAGTAGAGAGTAGAGGATAGTAGTTAAGAGTAGTAGAGTAGGGTTAAGAGTAGTAGTAGGAGAATAGTATAGAAGTAGTAGAGTAGTAAGAGTAGAGGAGTAGAGTAGTAGAGTGGAGGAGTAGAGTAGTAGAAAGTATTAGGAGTAGGAGGAGGAGGAGGAGGAGTAGGAGTAGGAGTAGTATAGAGTAGTACAGAGTAGTAGAGCAGTAGTAAAAAAATAGGAGCAGTAGCCAACACACCAGTAGAGTAGTAAAAGTAGTAGAGTTGTAGTAAGTAGTATGTAGTAGTTGTAGTAAGTAGTATAGAGTATTAGTAGTTGTTGTAGGAGTATAGAGGAGGAGGAGAGTTGTTGTGGGAGTAGTAGTAGTTGTAGGAGTAGAGGAGGACAACCAAATTCAGTGAGGGCATCACAACCAGAGGAGGGCAGCAAAATTTGGGGAGGGCATCAGTGAGGGCATCACAACCAGATAATAAGCCAATAGTAAGCAACAAAAATAGGCAGCATGTGCTCATTCAAAAATAGGCAGGATGTGCTCAATTCAAAATAGGCTGGCCAAGTAAACATGTGCTCAATTCAAGAATAGGCAGCATGTGCTCAATTCAAAATAGGCATGTGCGCTGCTCAGATAATAAGCCAACAGTAAGTATCACAGGCAGACAGAAAACAGTAGTAGTAGATAGAGTAGTAAGTAGTAAGTAGCAGGAGTATAGGAGTAGTAACTAGTAGGAGTAGAGAACCACCAGCAGTAGTATATAGGAGGAGTAGTAGTAGATGAGTAGTAGTATATAGTTGTAGGAGTAGATGAGTAGTAGTATATACCAGTAGCAGTAGTATATAGTTGTAGGAGTAGCAGAGAGCAGCAGCCAGCACCAGCAGCATATAAGAGTAGTAGCCAGCAGGCATAGAAGAGAGAATTAAGTAGACAAGTAGCATATATTTCATCAAATTCATCCTAATTTAGCTCAAATTCATCACAAATTTATCCTAATTCATCTCAAATTGACCCCAATTTAGTCAAATTCATCTAAAAGTGGAAATCTCTTAATAAATCATTCAGATAGCGGCAAGTGCTCAGTTGAATATGAAATTAGCATCATAGGCAGTGGCATTGCCATAGTTAAAAAAATTGCATCACAGGCAACAGTTCATTAAATTGGCATCATAGGCAGTGGAAAATGCTCAGTTAACCAATACATTAGGCATCATAGGCAGTGGCATTTGCATTGTGACAAAAAACGCATCACATGTAGCATTTAATCAAAACTGGCAAATTGAAACAAAAAATGCATCATAGGCATCACAGATCATAGGCATGGGGACAAGAACATCACAGCCAGTGTACCAGGGAAGATGGAGCCAGGGAAGATGGAGTCAGGGGAGAAGCTGGGAAGATGAAGTCAGCAGAGATTCTCGGTGCGGAGGAGGGAGCACACGTTGGTAGTGGACAACGGCGGTGCTAGGGTTCGGCGAGAAGATGGGTCCTGAGGAAGACAACACGGTGGAGCTAGGGTTTGGCAAAGATGGGTCTACGAAAGATGACGCGGCAGCGCGGGGCGGATCTCCTCGACGCTGGGGACAATGACGCAGGGTGTGGGGCGATTCTCCTCGGCGCTGTAGCCGGCCAGAGATGATGATGGCGTGGCAGAGCTAGGGTTCGTGGCATCCCACGGTGGATGGCGCGGTGGAGCTCTCGGGGCTAGGCCCTGTGACAGTGCTCCGGGTTCTCGGTGGTGGGGGCGGGGGCGGAGGAGCTCGGCGACGGCGATGGTGGGAAAATGGGGCAGCCCTTTGGAGTCCAATTGACACGGCCGAAGGACTTAGAAAAAATTGGGGGCTAGAGGGGTATATATAGGCCATGATTTATCGAGGTGGGTGGCTTAGGGTAACCGCCTCGGTTAATATTAACCGAGGCAGACAAGTTAGGGTGCCCGCCACGGTTAATATTAACTGAGGCGGGCGATTTAGGGTGCCCGCCACGGATAATATTAACCGAGGCGGGTGACTTAGGGTGCCCGCCTCAGTTAAGATTTTACATTTTTTATATTTGATGAAATTCCTCGGTTATTTTGGTTTTATAACATTTTAAAATTGATATTTAATTTGTAATGCTTTTTAAAATTCATAGGAGTAGTAGTGTAGGAGTAATAGAGTTGTAGGAGTAGTGTTGTAGGAGTAGTAGGAGTATAGCAGTAGTAGTAGGAGTAATAGTAGTGTTGTTGGAATACTAGGAGGAGTAGTGTTAAAGCAGTAGTAGTAGTAGTATAGTAGGAGGAGTAGTAGTAGTAGTGTTGTAGGAGCACTAGGAATAGTAGTAGTAGTAGAGTTGTAGGAGTAGTAGTAGAGTAGGACTTAATGAGATACTTGTTTCATTCCTTTCAACAAATATCAAATTATTTTTAAAAATCAAACACTTAACACGTATAGATTATGATCTCTCACGGTCATATTTATATATATGATTCCATTACAATAATAATCAGTTACATAAAAGTTCTTGTTAATCAATAAGTTACTACATTATTACATATTTGTGTGGCACACATATCATTTTGCTGCTAGTGTTCCCACGACGGTCTTCTTCTCACCGTAGGGGCAAAACCAGGGCATCATCTTGGTCTTGTTGACGCGGGTCTCCACCAACTTGATCTTCTGTGGATGATCGGTAAAGAGCGAAGAGCTCAGTATAGTTGTTGTATTCTTCGGGGCTCTGGACTCCATCAGCTCCAACAATTCTTTGCTTTCTGGACACAACCACATGTTTTTGTTGTCTTTGGGCATCGGCTAGTAGGCTACTTGTGTGCAGTGGCTTGCTAGTACCCACTGATCATCTTTGTATCCGACACTTTGGAGCTCCATGGTGGTGAGCCCAAAGTCAGTCCATGACAACCCCCTTTGGTTTGACCCACTGGCACCGGAAGATAGCTAACTATAGGTCACCGCCATAGTCAAGTTCCCATATCTCTTCAATCTGCCCAAAGTATGTCTTGGTCTGCCCCGTTAACTTGTCGATGCCCTCATATCGAACACCACTGTTCCGTGCCCCAAAGTATGTCTTGTCCTTCTCCTTTGTGTGGAACATGTATCCATTGATGTCATACCCTTGCCACGTGGTGATTTGGGTGGATGGGCCAAACGCAAGCCTCGCTTCATCGGACTCTCCACGGGGTATGTCCTGTAGCTCTTTGATCCACGTCGTGAAACTGATCTTGTGCTATTTCTGGACCCATCCCTCCGTGCGCTATCCATCATGAGCGACGCAGATCTCCTCCCTATGCTTGTCAACATATGGTTCCATAACCACTAGTTGATTGAGGACGCTGTGATGAGCTTCTTGCACCATTTCATACTGTACATCTGTGTGTACTTTCCTCCCCGTGCAACCCATTCCTGAGGTTCTGCCTTCATGCTGAGAGACGGCAGGCCAATCGCCCTTCCATCCTAGATGTACCTGGTGTAGTAGTTAACGGCCTCCTCGGTTGTGTATGCCTCAATCATATATCCCTCCAGGAAGGCATGGTTAAGGATGTATCTATTGAGGGTCAACATGAACCACTTGTAAGTCCACATCTGGTGCAGGTACATGGGGCCCAGTTCCTATATCTGATCAACCATGTGCATCATCAGGTATGGCATAATATTGAAGAAAGACGGCGGGAAGCACATCTCGAGCTGGCAAAGGGTCTCCGCGATGAACTATTTTAGGCTAGGTAGCTCAACTTCATCGATGACCTTCTGTGTGATGTAGTTGAAGAAGTAGGACATGTGTGTGATGATGATCTTCACATACTCTGGACTGATAGCCCTGATAACAATAGGAAGGAACACTATGAACATGACATGGCAATCATGTGTGTTGAAGAGCATGACATGGCAGTCATGTGCGTTGAAGCTAGTTAGTGTGAGGTCCTTCATTGAGACCAGGCTCTTGATGTTGGAAGAGAAACTGGTCAACACCTTGACACCCCTAAGCCACTAGCACATGACCCTCTTCTCATCTCTCGTTAGGTTATAGCTCGTGCCCGGAAGGTCAACTTTCCTGCTCTGCGTCGCCGGTGTCGGGTGAATTTTGGACCAGATGTCCTAGTTGACAAGATCCATCCGTGACTTTAGACCATCCTTCGTCTTAGTGTTGATGTCTAGCAGTACATCAATGGTGCTTTTGAAGACATTCTTCTCGAGGTGCATGCAGTTGGTGGCATGGGGCGTATCTAGTTCCTTCCAATATAACAGGTACTTGAAGAAACATGACTGCTTCTTGAAAAGAACGAGGGTGACATGTGGTTCCTCCATCTTATACCGCTTCCTCTTCCTTGTCGTGGTCATGTCTTCCTCTTTCTTCTTCTTCCCAAACTCAACATCTATCCCCTTCACCATGTCAAACACCTTTTGCCCGTACCTCGTCCTTTTTGGCTCATCAATTTCAGGCTCGTCCTGGTTGTCGAAGTACTTATTCATCGTAGCTGCCTGGTACCTATGCTTTTTGATGAGAAATCACCTATGCGTCATGTACACCATCTTCTTGGAAGCACTAAGGTAAGTGTAGCAGGTACCATCAATGCAAACTATGCAACCTGACTTACCTTTGATCTGCCCCAATAGTGAAAAAAGACCAGGGTAATCAATGATGGTGACAAAGATGATGGCTTTTAGAGTGAACTCCTTCTTTAGGGACGCATCGATCATCTTGACCCTATCTTCCCATAGTATCTTCATGTCCTCCATGAGCGGCTCAAGGAACACATCTATATCATTTCCTAGCTACCTAGGTCCAAAATAATCATGATTAGTAAAAGATACCTGCGCTTTTGACCCAGCTAGGGAGGTAGGTTGTAGATGGTGAGGATGACTGGCCAAGTGTTGTGCGAGCTGCTGAGGTCACCGAACAGATTCATCCCATCGGTACTCAGCGCGAACCTGACGTTCCTCGCCTCGTCGCCAAACTTCTAGAACTTGGCGTTGAAACTGCTTCCACTGCTTGCCATCGGAAGGGTGCCGTAGCTTGCCATCGTCCTTCATGCGCTCATCAGATGCATGCTAGGACATCAGCTTGGCATCCTCGGGGTTCCCGAATATAGCACGCAGGCGATCGATCACGGGCTAGGTACTACATCGACAGGGCTCGGACTTTTCCTCTACGTGTAACCCTCTTCTTCCTCGTCCTCAGGAGACGAGGATCTGCTTCTTCGTGGTACTCTTCTTGGCCATCTTCTTCTTCTTAGCCCTCTCTCATTGTCCGCATCCACGCGACAACCGACATTCCTCTTGTACCGACTCGCGCCACAGTGCAGACAGCTCTGTAAGTTCTCATACTTGCCCCAATATAGGATACAGTGGTTAGGGCAGACATGGAACTTTTTAAGCTTCATCGCCACTGGCCGGATCAGCTTCTTCGCTCGGTAGGTATTGGCGGGCACCTTGTTACCCTCTAGGTATGTGTCAGCAATGATATGTAATAGGTCGTTGAAGCTAGTATCAGACCAGCCATGGCGAGCCTTCCGCATCAGCATCTAGAGGTTAAAACGTAGCGTTGTCTAGTGCTTCGGATAGTCCTTATAGAGGGGATCAATTGTCGCCTACTTCATCTCTCTGAAATTCTCTAGCCATCTCGGGCTCCCAAACATAATGTCGTCATGGTCAAGACGGTTAGCGATTGACTCAAAAAGGTCTGTAGTCTCGAGATCCCTCACTGGCTCACTGCCATCCCCATCATCGTCGTCAGCCGTGTCTTGGAGCAGATCATCCATCGTTATATAATCACAATCTGCATTGTCGCCAGCAGCAGCATTGCCATGCCCGCTGGCCGCTGCTGATGAGGTTTGTTGTTCAGCATTCACCGCCACCATCGTCGCTGTTGATGAGTTACCTCCTCCAGATGCACCGGCACTCGGATCCTCTGCTTCCCCATGAAACTTCCAGACGGTGTAATCCTTGATGAAATCATACCAGATCAAGTGAGATTTCACCGTGTCATCTCCGTGGGCAAGAAGGTTCTTGCAGCTCTTACACGGACAGATGGTGAGTTCTCGCTTCAGACTCAGACGATGCCTTTTTCGCAGTGGCAATAAACTTTGTCACATGATCTAGGAAAGCTGGATGCAGCCTCGATGTCTTGTACATTCATTCCCTGTCCATGACCGCGAACACCTTGCACACACAAACAACAAAAATGGCGCATATAAGCAGAGCAGTACTGGAAAAAAGACAGCCGGGTAGCTCTAGATCTGATGATTTCTCTCTCCTCCAAATAGATCTAGATCTAGATCTTGAGAAAAAGCGCCCAAATCATGGAAAAGAGAGAGGATTGAGGGTTTGAGAGAAGAATAAACCTCTTGCGGTGCCCCCCTTCACCAAATCCAAGGGCAAAACTCTCCCCCTAGAAAATGGCAATTTTTTAGGGTTTTGGGGTCAAAACTCGAAAAATGGAGAAGCCGTGCGAAAGAAGGGTGGGTGAGGCTGTATTTATAGCCCAGACTTAACCGAGGCGGGCACTATAAGGAAACCACCTTGGTTAATCGTCTGTTAAACGAGGCGGTTGCTTTAGACCAAACGCCTCGGTTAATGGATTAACCGAGGTGGTTTCGTTAGGGTAACCGCCTCGGTTAATCCACATTAACCGTAGCGGTTTCTTTACAGCGTTAGCCTCGGTTAATGATTAACCGAGGCGGTTGCTGGTTCGGCTGCCCGGCCTCGAATAACCGCGGCGGGCAACCAGGCCGCCCGTCTCGGAGGTTCAAAGTGAAACGCTGCGCAATAGAAATCCTGTAGTAGTATACAAGTTCATTGGCATCAAGTAAGAAGGAAAATATAGAAGAAACTTGGTAATATCTTTACATATCATAGTTAAACTTAAAACACCCACAACTTAGCATCACCTGACATAAGATGTAAACTATATATGACATGCCCCTACTCTTAACAAGAATTGTTCTTAAGACTGTCCATGCTTATAGTTTGCAGTATTAACAAAGCTACTTTGCAATCATGATATTTTAAAGCAGTTTTGTACTAATAATAACACTCATACCAGCAAACTTCTGATATAAAAATGTCTAGTTTAAAAGGAATGTACTTTAAAGGAATGTCCAGCAAACAATTTTTTTCAAAACAGTTCAGCTTCTTCAGCGAGAAAGCTGCTCATAAAACTATTTTTTTCAAAAAAAAAAGTGAAGCTGATATGTGCCAAACGAGGACCTAACTAGACATGCTAACACGTTCAGAAAGCACTTTCGACCCTAGAACGTCCCGATAACACTTTTCACTAAGGAGCCATATCCAGAGGACACTTTCCATGTAGTACGGTACTTTTTTTCGAGCATGCAGTACCCTATTTGATTTATTTAATTACACTTAGGCCCTATTTGAATCCTTGGAATTGAATTTATTTTAGTAATTATAATTTAGACACATTAATTAAGCTATATGGTTGTATATGGATTATATTTGTATATTATTGTTAGCTATACAAGAGAGATACCTATGTGTTGCATTTCTACCGTAGAGGAGTGAGTTGAATGAGCGTGTTACAAGTTGTAAATTAGAAACATAGCATGGTGATGTATAGAATCAATTTCTATCTCTCCACCTATAAATTTGAGATAGGACTTATATGTGAACTTTGAAAGTGAGTGGAATATCAAATTTCAAGCCAAATAGCCTAGTTTATTAAGTAGATTTTAATTTCTCAAAATAGAAGGATTCAAATGGCCCCTTACACTTTACAGCAATGGGTGATTTTTATTCGACCAGTGTACGGTATGCGGAACACAACAGCAAGAGGGCGAACGTTACTGGTAGTGCATGCATGATATGATGCATGTGCATGAATTTCAGTGGACTCCACACTCCAGGTAATCTTCATGCAATAAGCATATGGTCCAACATATGCATAGTCTAAACCAGAGAGGCCTCCCCGCACACGCGCGCCGCCGGGTGGTCTCGGGTGGCTTCCTCGGGCAAGAACTCCCTTCAGAAGTGATCCGCTCGAGCCACTGACAATATGCGGCAGGCCTTGTCCAAGGTCAGCTCGGCCTCCGTCCGCTCCTCCCCGCCGAAGAACGGCTGTATTAAGATGGCACCGGCCGGGCGAAGGCGCACGGGAGGTAACGTCGCCGACATGGATGCCCAACGCTAGGCGACGTGGTGGACCATGTTGGCCCCCGAGCTATCGCCAACGAGGAATCAACTAGAGACGTCGACGGCGGGGACCGGTACGAGGTCGGTCGGCAGCGGCAGGGGGGTCTCGTCGAGGTAGCGGAGCGCGGCGACGCCATCGTCATATGCTGTCGGAAAACGATGCTGGGGGGCGTGGCGATAGTTCACGGACACGATGACCGCCCGGATCTCGTGACAGAGACGGCGGCAGAAGGCGTCGTAGGGGCGAGACGATGGGGAGCCAGGCACGAACCCGCCGCCGTGTAAGTAGACAAAGACGGGGAGCGGGGCGTCGTCGTCAGCTATCGCCGCCGCCGAGGGGCTGAACACGCGTACCCAGAGGCCGCGGGAGGCGTCAACTGTGATGTCGGCGGATCGGACCTCCGAGGCATCCGAGCTGGGCGTGGCGCCCGTCTTCATGAGAAGATCGTCGAAGAACTCAACGGTACGCCGGATACAGCCGTGCAGGCGGTATGCTACCGGGAGGGCGGCTAGCATGACGCGCACCTTCCACGGCAGGGACGGCGTGCGGCGGGGGGTCCTGTATCTGGAGGTGGAGCAGCCCATTTCTTGCTTTGCATAGGAATGAGGAGTGTCCCGTCGGGTGTGTGCACCGCGTGTATATATAAATACTGCAGGAGCCAGCAGGAGCCACAATGCGAACGCGTGGTGTCGCGCGCGCCGGAGATCGGTTGGTATCACTGGCCCGTATAGGGAAGGGAACGGTTGCTTGAGATGTCCAATGAGGTTGAGATCGGATGAGGTTGAGCTGGTGGTCCAAGAGCAGAGAGTGGTACGCTGGAACGAAGACCATGGAGCGGTGCAGCCACGGAGACGCCGACACGGCCTCGGCACGGATACCTCGTCGTCCAACAACTAACAACCGAACCGCTAACGACTCCAGTCCAGCGTTGGCATCATATCGGCACCGAGACCTCGTCCGGAACAGAGATTCATCATCGTTCAGAAAGCGAAGGTGGCGCGTGGCGGACGGGAAATTGTTCGCTCCGGCTGGTCCTATCGCCGTCGGAAGTTGCATGGCCCATGGGGACGGGCAGCGGGACTGTTTTTTCTGCTCGCCCGGCGGCTCTCGGCCGTGGTGCGCTCCTCCTAGAGATGGCAACAGGACCGATCCGCGATTCCCCGTCTCCACGGGGAATGAAATGGAAAAAAAAATAGTCCTCATAGGGTTCTGGGGGACGGGATAGGGAACCAATGCCCTGTCCCCATTCTCCGTTCCCTGTGTACGCACCCACGGACTCACTCTTACTCTAAATTATTTGCCCTTTGACATATTAAAACTCTATTAAAAAACTCAACACATAGCCTAGTATAAATAGGAAATTAAACCGTAAGTACATATATATGTCTTGTAATATGAGATCTTGTTTGTTCAATTATATTGATATGACACCATAAATTTACTTTTGCTCTCTAAATGTTGCATTTTTTAGTGAGAATGTCAACAATCTCTCTTGATCAATCTTTACACTAGAATTATTTGGCCACAACATATCTCCATTGTGTAGGCGTATGAAGTTGTGAAGAACACACCAAGCAACTGATATGTCAACTTTTTTACTAACTGGGTAGTGTGGGCTAAATTTTTGGTATTCCAATCGTTCTCTCAATTATATAGTTTGGATCCATGGGAAAATGTGCTATGTGTTTATTTTACCAATATCTACTGCCGGGTTTTTTAGTGTGAAACAAACAAATAAATTTCACATCCAATACTTGATTGTGTACATAAAGGAAATTTAAATTATGAGACTTACGACGTACCATATGAAGTGTCTGGTCAGATCGCCCGACCTTGCTTGGAGATGAGTTGGTTGTGTTAGGATTTCTATAGAATGCAAATGTATTTATACATACGTGTGGTGTATATGTAGGCACATCAGCATTTGCAATGGCTATAACTTGTTGCTTTGAGTGTTCAACGACTTGTTCTTCAATTTTTTAAAAGAAATAGAAACATCAATCAAGTTCCTCTGTTTTACGTGAGGTGCCTACCAGAGGCCCTCTAATCTTTTTTACTCTATGATTTCAATTCTTATACGATTAGAGAAACATATATAACACCTCAATTCCAACATTTTTCCAAAGCGGGTTTTGGGCTCAAAATTTTCAAAGCACTTCAATATTATTTTAGATTATAAGGCGTCCTTTGGAAAGAAGGAATTTTTTTCTATTTCCTAACATTTTTCTTATGAAAATGAACTAATTTACGTGGAACTCATGTTGTCGGTGCAGAAAGTGACCAACACGTAAATATTTGTAGTTTTGCCGTACGTTGTGATCGGAGGTGGCCTAGCACTCAATGACACAGGGTTTATACTGGTTCAGGCAACGTGTCCTACGTCCAGTTTGAGTCGGTCGATGACTTTATTCCTGAGCCCAGGTGCTCGAAGTTTGCAGTGGGGCTACAAACGAGAAGGAGAAAGATGGGGGTACAGGAGGTCCGGTCGGACTCTGGTCTGAAGGGCCGAGAGTGACGGGAGCCCCGCTATGTGCTAAGTGTTCGAGCGTATGCTTGTGGTTTGAACTTGGTGGTTCTATTGTTGTGTCCTAGTGAACTTGATCATTCTGAATGAACTTAATTTTGGAAGAGAACGCATCCCCTTTTATAAATGTAGGGGATGGCCTTACAAGTGAGAGGGAGAGAGTATGTATGCTACTAAGTCTTGTTGCCTACGCCGGCGGGTACATGATGATGGTAGGCGGCCGCAATACTGTTTAGTGTCAGATGCATGTGGGAGGTTGCGTTGTCTTCTTCAGATATGACAGATGTCGGTGCCTGCCATACTGTTGATGCCGAGAGGCATACAGTGGGTTTTACCATGTTCGCCTAGTACGGTAAATGCCGGCGCCCACAACACTGTCGATGCCTCAGAGGCACGTGGGGGGAGCCTTACCGTACTTGTCTGGTATGGGAGTTGATGGCGCCCACAACTCTGTAGGGGAAAATGTCGGCGCCTACAATATTGCTTGGGTTCTGTCATGCCAGGGAGGTCGCAGGGTACTGTCCTGCAGGTGTACAGGGTACGGTCCTTGGTATTGCGGTTGACTTGGGTGTCCTGCCTTACTTTCTCCGTCTGTTTTCTAGTCCTTACCGAGCGGGCGTCCCCGATCGGTTGGTCCCAGTCGGCTCTGATTGCGCCAGTCGGAGAAGAGCTGTAAGTAGAGGTTCGGCGCATCCCTAGTCGAAGAAGCGGGTCAGAGTCGGAAGTGGTGGTTTGGCCAGGCCTTCCAGTCGGAGAGGCCATCCAGAGGCGGGCTGGAGACCGAAGCGAGCGCTCTGGACGGAGAGGTGGGCCGGAGTCGGAAGCGGGCGCCGTTCCTGCTCAGCTAGGCCTTCTGTTCGGAGATTGGATCGCCCTTCTAGCCTATCATTTAGATATTTGGGTCGGCCCAAGAGATGCGCGTTGGTTCGCAACGTTGTCTGCTGGGCCAAGCCGTTGCTGGGAAGTCGGTCCATGAGGGACCCCGGGGTTATGAACCCGACAGGAGCCACCGAGCCCCCGGGCGATTTGGGTAGAATTGTCTGGGGGATTTTTGTCTTTGACGGCGGGTGCGCGCGAGCACACCCGCGGGTGTAGCCTCAGAGCCCCCGGGCGTTTCGGGCAGAATTGTCTGGGTTTTTTTGTGGGTTGCTAGTGGAGGAGGTTTTGTTTTGTCAGCGGGTGTGCGCGAGTGCACCCACGGGTGTAGCTCCCGAGCCCCCGGGCGATTCGGGTAGGATCGCCTGGGGGGTTTTGTCAGCGGGCGTGTGTGCGTGCATTTTTAGTTGAGACAGAGTCATCCTGGCGTCAGTGCAGTCCGCACAGCCGAGGCAGTTAGTTTAGGGATCGGTCGAGGCGGAGCTCGCAGATCCTGGCGTCGGTGCAGCCCGCGCAGCCGAGGCAGTTAGTTTAGGGATCGGGCAAGACGGAGCTCGCGGATCCTGGCGTTGGTGCAGCCCGCGCAGCCGAGGCAGTTAGTTTAGGGATCGGGCGAGACGGAGCTCATCCTGGCGTCGGTGCAGCCCGCGTAGCCGAGGCAGTTAGTTTAGGGATCGGGCGAGACGGAGCTCGCGGATCCTAGCATCGGTGCAACCCGCACAGCCAAGGCAGTTAGTTTTAGGTGTCTTGAGCCCCTGAGCTTCGTTGGGCTTGGTAGGGGTCGGTTTGAGTTTTGTGCATTACCCCATCCTCGGTTTCTCACAACCGAAGGGTTAGCTTTGTCGCTTGCCTCCATCGCTCGGGCTCGAGTGACGCGCTCGGTGAGCTCGCTAACGGGTATGATCGAGTGGAATCTGAGTTCGTCATTCATGACGGGGTCGGCATAGCCCTCTTGTGACATTCCACTGCTCCTTTACCTGCAACCCGGCAGATGCCTAGGTCGTTCCGGAGACCGACCCAGGTGGCCCGCTGGCCTCCCCTCGATGGAGATTCTGTGGGTTTGGTAGAGGTTTAGGATCGAACGAGAAGGTTGAGATGACCCTGTCTACTTTGGGGCAGACTAGGCGAGGAGGGCTGCACGGGGCTCATCTGCATTTTTCTTCCCTGGCTCTATTTGATGCAAGGCGACCTCGAGCTCTTCGTGGGCCAGCCGTCGTACCTCGGTCGGTCGTTGCTCATGTTGAATGAGGCAACTGTCGCTTCGTGACGCAACACGGAGCGTTGTGATGCATTTAGCCGCATGTGCGATGCCTTAGTTCCCGAGCCCTCGGGCGATTTGGGTAGAATCATCCGGGGGGCACGGGCATATGGAATGAATGCGTGTATGGATTTATGAATGATTATATAAGGAAATAGTGGGGGTTTGATAATATTACCTTGATGACTCAAGTGACGAGGTTTGAAGAGCTCCAATCGGAAATGTCTGACCAGGATCCGTGCTCGTCGTTCGTGATGGAGTCGGCATGGCCCACATGGGGTGTCCCTTTGCACCTTTCCTGTCTCTCGGCGTTTTCCTAAGCCGTTCGATTGACTTTAGGAAGCCCGATGGTCTCTCCTGGCGGAGATCCCATTGTTTTGGGTTTTTCCAATTCCTGCCTGGGAAGGCGAAGGGCCGCCTACGTGTGGTGGCGCTTTGGTTCCAGCGCTCAGTGTGCGGTAGTGGTGGTCCATACCCAGGCCACGTCCCGTCTGACCAGGCACCGTTCCGTCGGTCAGTGTGTGTCCCATCGTTTCCCATCCGCATTGAATGGGGGAAGGGAGAGAGTTTTTTGCTCCGATCCTTTGCCCTTCTTCAGCTGCAGCATTTCCTCCTTAAATAGGGGAAGGGAGAGGGTTTCTCGTCGCAGTCCTTTGCCTATTCTCCAACTATTGCCTCTCCTCCTTCTTCCTTCTCACCAAGAGTGTCTGTATGCCGCGGCGGTTCCTAAGTGAGAGAGAGGGTAAGAGAGGGGGAGAACTCATAGATCCCTTCATGAGTCCGGAGCGCAGTGTCGAGCTGCAGGCTGCCCGAGGTGGTACTGGCTGTCTTTGCCTGGGAAGGGGCGGCTTCCGCCAAAGGAGGTGGCGCGCTGGATTTATCTGCGAGGCCGTTTTTGGGATGGAGCCATGCATGGACTCTTTCCGGTGGATCTTCACCGGGCGACCCTTGTCGGAGGGGAAGTTGCCCATGATCGTGCTGGTGGAGAGTTCCGTGCCTACAGCTGCTCAGGTTGGTCAGTTCATAAAGTTTGATGAGATATCTTCTAGCCATGGTAGATAGACCTCGGCGGGCAGCGTCCCTGCCCAGGAGCTGCCTCGACTGCATAAGAAGGTTAGGGGCTCCATGCTCTTCTGCATAGCATCTATGGGTGTGACTCCCTTGAGGTACCCATTGCACTTACCGAAGTTGAGGGAGCGGAACTGGGCGGGGTCCTTGAGGTATCCGTTGCGTTCGTCGAAGTTGAGGGAGCAGAACTGGGCGGGGCCCGTGGCTTCTCCTTTGGCATCAGCTGATGCCGCCGAGCGGCCACAGTAGTATTTGGAGTAGAAGTAGTCAACAAATGTAATCGTTAAGTTTGTGGGGGAGCCCACGTGTGAATAGTTTTTGTATCAATGAATACATCAGTTCTGTTTTTGTGATAGAATCACTATCCGTTCCTTGTTTTTTTATCCTAGCGTAGCTTTGTTTTTATCCTTTCTTTTTCACACCTACCTGTTCATTCCATAGGTTGCAGATTTTAAGAACCTAGGCATGGCCCGTGGGGCTTAGCTGCCCATAACCGTAGGTCGTGGTAGGGTGCGTTCGGTTGGGAGTAAGAACAAAGTCACGTAGGGTAATCAAAGGAATGGAATGCCCTTTTATTCGGGTAAAAAGTTTTTACCATGTGATAGTAAAAAAGAGAGGTAGTATTTAGTATTGTACCCTTATGGAGCCCTTGAGCGACCTGGGCTGAAAATGTTCGGGCTGGGATGCTTTACAGGAGCAAGTGTTGACTAAAAAGCGGTAAGACCAAATTTAGGGGAAAAATGACGTAGCTATTCAATGTTACAAGTATTGGTGAGAACGTTGTCGTTGTCGTCCTCCAGTCGGTAGGTGCCCGGTCGGATCACTTCGGTTACCGTATAGGGTCCTTCCCATGGTGGAGAGAGTTTGTGTTTTTTCCTTCGTTGATTGGGTCCACCAGAGCACGAGATCACCGACTTCGAGGATCCTCCCCCTGATCTTCCTTTCGTGGTACCTGTGGAGAGTTTGTTGGTAGCGAGCGGAGCGGATGATGGTCGTCTCGCGGGCCTCCTCGAGCAGGTCAACTGTGTCTTGCTGAGCCTCCGTGGCTCGGTCGTGGTCGAAAGCCTTCACTCTTAGGGGCACCGTGGTCGAGGTAGGAGGGCAGCACTGCTTAGCTCCATAGGCCTAGGAAGAAGGGTGTGAACCCTATGGATCGATTTAGGGTCGTTCTCAGGCTCCTAGAGGATCGCTGGGACCTCTGCAACCCATCGCCGGCGTACTTGTTGAGTCGGTCAAAGATGCATGGCTTAAGTCCTTGGAGGACCATGCCATTGGCACTGCTCGACCTGACCATTAGTACATGGGTGTTCGACCGAGGCCCAGTCGATCCTGATGCCATATCCATCACTGAAGTCCAGGAACTTCTTCCGGTGAAGTTAGTCCCATGGTCAGTGATGATATAGTTAGGAACGCTGAACCGGTAGATGATGTCGAGGAAGAATTTGACCGCCTCTTCGAGCGGATGTTGGTGATGGGCTTGGCCTCTATCCACTTGGTGAACTTGTCGACTGCTACTGAGTAGGTGAGTGAAGCCGCCTGGGCCCTTTTTGAGGGGTCCTACCATGTTAAGGCCCTAGACCACGAATGGCCAGGTGATGAGGATGGTTTGAAGCTCCTATGCCAGCAAATGAGTTTGCCGAGCACAGAATTGGCATCCCTCACATTTGCGGACGACCTCCTCTGCATCTCGTAGTGTAGTGGGCCAGTAAAAACCTTAGCAACAGGCTTTTCCGACCAGCAACCTTGGGGCCGCGTGATGTCCGCAGATCCCGGCATGGACCTCGAGGAGGAGCTGCTTCCCCTAGTTGTTGGGGACGCACTTCACCGAGTGCAACGAAGGTCTTGGCGTGTCAAGCGATCCATCGGGCTTCGGTCCTTTTGGGGGAGAACCTCCTTGAGGAGGCAGCAAGTAGCGAGGCTCGCCAATCGGTTTGATCGAGTGCCAATACGGCGACGTCAGCGGGTGACGTCGTCGTAGAGCAACTGGGGTTGGAGCCCCGAGCGCTGGCTTGGCGTTGGGGTCAGAGCCCCTGGACGCCAACTTGGGTCGGGGTGTGTCTGGATCGGACCTTCCAGGACACGGGTGAACGGCTCATGGAGATCGTTGATGAAGATCCCGCTCGGAGACGGATCTGCCTGGCGGCCAATTTTGCGTGGAAATCGACGACATCGTTGTCCTTTCGGGGGACGTGATGCAGCTCGATTCCCTAGAATTTGTCCTCGAGCTTGCACACCTTTTGGTAGTATGCTGCCATGAGGGGGCTTTTGCTGGAGGACTCCTTCATGACCTAATCGATGACCAGCTCCAAGTCACCACGAACGTAGAGTCGCGTAGCACCAACTTCGATGACGATGCGGAGTCCGTTGATCAGGGCCTCATACTTCATAGTGTTGTTTGAGGCTAAAAAGTGGAGGTGGATGGCGTAGTGGAGCCTACTCCCGTTTGGGGAGATCAGAACCACTCCAGCCCCAGAGCCGAGCGCCATGACAGACCCGTCAAAGTACATTGTCTAGTACTCGTGAGTGACGTCTGGGGTCGGTAGCTGGACCTTCGTCCATTCAGTAACAAAATCCATGAGAGCTTGAGACCTAATGGTGGTACGGGGATATACCTAATGTCGTGGCTCATGAGTTTGAGTGCCCACTTGGAGATCTATGCCGCGGCGTCGCGGTTACGGATGATGTCTCTGAGCGGGTATGAAGTGACGACCGCGACTTCATGGTCGGTGAAGTAGTGCAGGAGCTTTCGGGTCACCATCAGCACGGCGTATAGGAGTTTCTGCACCTGGGGCTACTGGACCTTGGGGTCGGTGAGTACCTCCCCAACAAAATATACGGGCTGCTGGACCTTAAGGTGGTGTCTCGGCTCCTCCCTTTCGACGACCAGGGCGGCGCTCACCACATGGTTGCTTGCCACGACATAGAGGAGGAGGGGTTCTCCCTGTTTGGGAGTGATGAGGATTGGGGCCGACGTCAGGGATGCTTTGAGGCTCTCAAGAGCCTGCTGAGCTTCCTCAGTCTAGACGAAGGCATTCATCTTTTTGAGGAGCTTGTAGAGTGGCATCCCCCAGTTCGCCGAGCCGAGAGATGAATCGGCTCAGGGTAGCCAGACAGTCGGAGAGCCTTTGTACACCCTTGACATTGCATGTAGGGCCCATGTTAGAGATGGCCGTGATCTTTTTCGGGGCTAGCCTCGATGCCGCGCTCGGTCATAATGTATCCTAGCAGCTTCCCCTTGGAACCCCGAAAACATATTTCTCGGGATTCAATCTGATGTTGAACCTTCGAGGTTCTCGAATGTTGCGGTCAAGTTTGCGATAGGTCACAAGCTTGGGCCATTTTGACCACTATGTCATCAACATAGACGACAATTGTTGGTTTTCGGCCACTCGGCTTTGATCAGGCTGATCGAGCAGGTCGATTTGGTCGGTGAAGCATTGCTGCATGCACCTTTGGTAGGTGGCACCAACGTTCTTCACGCCAAAAGGCATGGTTACGTAGTCAGTATGAACCATACAGGGTGATGAATGAGGTTGCGAGCTGATCGGACTCTTTCATCATGATCTGGTGATAGCCCGAGTAGGCATCCAGAAAGGAGAGGATCTCGCAACCCGAGGTGGAGTCAACTATCTGGTCTATGCGTGGCAAAAGAAATGATCCTTTGGACATGCTTTGTTGAGGCCAGTATAATCAACGCACATTCTCCATTTCCCGGTCTTCTTTTTAACAAGAACGGGATTGGCAAGCTAGTCGGAGTGGAATTCCTCTCTGATGAATTCGGCTACTAGGAGTTTGGTGATCTCTTCGCCTATGGCCCTGTGCCTCTCGTCGTCAAAGCAGCACAAGCATTGCTTAGCGGGCTTTGAGCCTAGAATGAGGCGTAGTGCATGCTCGGCGATGTCCCGTGGTATGCCTGGCATGTTAGATGGCTTCCATGCGAAGACATCGCGATTAGCGTGTAGGAAGTCGATGAGCTCGCATTCCTATTTGGCCGGGAGCTGGGTCCCGATCTGCACCGTCTTGGTTGGGTCGGTGGGGTCGATTCCCACTGCCTTGGTTTCCTCGAGCGGGCTGAAGGCCGTCAAGGAGGTTGGTTTGTCGTAGTCTGGGACTGCTGGGGTCAACATCTCCCCGAGCCGCGGGAGCTTGGATGAGTTGATGACCGCGGTGGTGAGCTCGAAATGCTCGCGGTCGCACGTGAAGGCGTGCGAGAAGGTGCTGCTCACAATGATGACGTCGTTCAGTCCCAGCATCTTCAGCTTGAGGTAGGTGTAGTTGGGGATTGCCATGAATTTGGCATAGCACGGCCACTCTAAGATGCCGTGGTAGGACCCTAGGAAGTCCACCACTTCAAAGGTGAGGACCTCTAAGCGGAAGTTGGCTCGGTTGCCAAACATGACGGGCAGGTCGATCTACCCAAGTGGGTATGCCTGCGCCCCCAGGATCAT
The DNA here is from genome assembly GCF_019320115.1 of Miscanthus floridulus. Lineage (NCBI taxonomy): Eukaryota > Viridiplantae > Streptophyta > Magnoliopsida > Poales > Poaceae > Miscanthus > Miscanthus floridulus. Next base: position 23,620,510 of record NC_089592.1, on the reverse strand, counting down.
CCCATGGAAGGGAGAGCCCGCTAGGTGGAGTTCCGACCGGGGGATGCGCATGGCGTCGAGGGTGTCGACGTAGAGGATGTTGAGGCCACTGCCTCCGTCCATCAACACCTTGGTGAGGCGCTTCTTGCGGACGATGGGGTCGACAATGAGCGAGTAGTGTCCCGGTCTCACGATGTGGGAGGGATGGTCCCTCTGATCAAAGGTGATCGGAGATTCTGACCAGCTGAGGAAGGAGGGGACGACCATCTTGGCGGCGCATGCCTCCCTATAGCGCACCCTTGTGCTAGCGTTGGACCAGATGGCGTCGGATCCACCGAAGATCATGATGCATTCCTCAGGGTTGGGGAAGTCATCTCCATCCTTGCCTGTCGCGCCTCCTTTCTTGGCTGCCACTCTTTGTCGTCTCCTTCTTTCGGCCCACCGGCCTATTCGAAGGACACGTTTGAGGAGCTCGCAGTCCTTATAGAGGTGTTTGATGGGGTAGGGCGTGGTTGGTGCATGGGCTATCCATGAGCTGTTGAAGTGGTCAGGTAGGCCCTGTTGGGGCTGCTTGCACGCGCGATCAGCTACGGCGACCAACGCGGTGTTGTCCTAGTCGGCGCCGATCCCTTTTGTTCTTCTTGCCCCTCTATTTGGAGGGGCCCTTGTCTTGGTCCACGTGCTTAGCCTTGCCTTTGTCCTGGCCTCCATTGAAGACCACTCCAACCACCTCCTCGCCAGAGGCATGGTTAGTGGCGACATTGAGCAAGTCATAGGTAGTATGAGGCTTTAGGCAGCTGAGTTTATGGATTAGGGACTCGCAGGTTGTCCCAGAGAGGAATGTGCTGATGATGTCTGCGTCGACAACATCAGGGAGGGAGTTGCATCGTTGGGAGAACCTACGGATGTAATCCCGTAGGGACTCATTGGGCTCCTGCTGGCAGCCCTTGAGGTACTATGAGTTACTAGGGTGGACCTACGTCCCCTAGAAATTTCCAACGAAGACCCTCTTGAGGTCCGCCCAGTCACGGATGCTGTCGTGTGGGAGGAATTCGAGCCACGCCCAAACATGTTCCCCCACGCAGATGGGGAGATATTGAATGATGAAAAGGTCATCATCCACCCCTTTGGCTCGATAGGTGAGCTAGAAATCTATGAGCCAAATATCAGGGTCTGTCTCCTTGGTGTACTTGGCGATGTTGGTGGGCGGTCAAAAGCGTTGTGGAAACGGTGCTCTCCGGATACGCCGGCCAAAGGCTCGTGGTCTCGGGCCCTCAGGGCTAGGACTCCGGTTGTCTGGCTAGCGACCATGCCTAGGGTGCGTTTCACCGCTCCCCTCGATGGTTCAGCCAGGACCCATGTCGCATGCCCTCATCGCCGCTCGGTGGACGTCATCATCATGCCAGGCCTGATGCCGGTTGCTGATGACACTGTGAGCATCTCAGTGCGGACCGGGCCGTTCGCGTACCGGCGGTAGGTGTGGAGCAGGCACTAGATCGGACCGCTGCGTAGCCGCTGCCTCCCGAGCCACGCTAGGCGGTTGTAGCGGTGAGCGGATGGAGCGATCCATCTAGTGCGTCCCCACTCCCTCAGTGGGGAGAGAGGGCGCGTGTCGGAGTCGCGATGTAGAGCTTTCTGCCCGTTGAACAGCGGCGGCTTCTACCAGTGCCCGAAGGTTTTGGTAGACCGCTCGCTTCTAGGGGTCGACGGGCTCGGGAACGCCGCGCATAAGCTTTGCCACGACGGTGATGTTCTGGCTAGCCCAAGCAAACTTTGGGGGTCATTCCCCTTGTTCATGATGTCATGCTGGACCTGGCGGGCATGACCTCGGCGCCGCCCGTCGGGTCACGCACATGGGGCGCAACGTGCTGCCCCGAGTGTGCCAGCATAGGCGGCGGCTGGTTCTGCCGATGTTGTTGTAGCTCCTCGGTGTGACCTTATGCGAGCGCGAGGGCCCCCGCACGCGGGTCCGGAGGGGTGTGAGTCTGCACGGACTCCACAACCACCGGTGGCTGTCCTAGAGTGTCCGCCATAGCACACTCCTGGGATGGACGGTGGCTAGGTGCCACATCGCCGATGCTAGAGTCATCGCTCTCAACCTCGTCATCCAGGCGTTCGTGGAAAGCGGTGGGAGCATAGCTCGCCATTCCCACGAATTTGGATGTGAGAGTTGATGGCGCCAGCGTCCTTCGGAGCCCCTGAGCGCACGCGCCCATGGGAGACACGAGGCCATAGGGGAACTGATCGTACGGTGTTTGCGGTGCGGACAATACGGTCCCTCTCGGATAATCGGCGAGAGATAGTAAATAGAGAGTAAATAACAGTATGTACATTACTCACAGCGGGGTTTGAGCAGAGAGTTTGCTCGGAATGAAGCGCTAGGCGCCTCAGTCGTTGAAGTCGTCGTGCGTCCTAGAGCCGATGGAGGGGCCCCTCCGACGGGCCCGGAACGAGTGCCTCCTCAGGAGGTGTAGTACGCCGAGCCGAGTCGGCGATGAAGTCTAGGCTTTCCGAAGAGGAAGGCCTAGGATGGCTCGAAGATGGGTGGAACCCACATCCCAACAGGTGGGAGTGCGGGAAACTCCTAGTGAGCCGAAGCGAGTCGTATCGCTTGAGCCCGCCATGGTGAAGGTGGCGGAAAAGTGGGCCATCCGATGACCAAAAAGTGTTGAACGTACAACGTCTTCCCCACGGACGGCGCCAACTGTCGGTGCAGAAAGTGACCAACACGTAAATATTTATAGTTTTGCCTGTACGTTGTGATCGGAGGTGGCCTAGCACTCAATGACACAGGGTTTATACTAGTTCAGGCAACGTACCCTACGTCCAGTTTGAGTCGGTCGGTGACTTTATTCCTGAGCCTAGGTGCTCGAAGTTTGCAGTGGGGGTTACAAACGAGAAGGAGAAAGATGGGGGGTATAGGAGGTCCAGTCGGACTCTGGTCTGAAGGGCCGAGAGTGACGGGAGCCCCGCTATGTGCTAAGTGTTCGAGTGTATGCTTGTGGTTTGAACCTGGTGGTTCTGTTGTTGTGTCCTAGTGAACTTGATCGATCTGAATGAACTTAATTTTGGGAGAGAGTGCATCCCCTTTTATAGATGAAGGAGATGACCTTACAAGTGAGAGGGAGAGAGTATGTAGGCTACTAAGTCTTGTTGCCTATGCCGGCGGGTATAGGATGTTGGTAGGCGCCCACAATACTGTTTAGTGTCAGATGCACGTGGGAGGTTGCATTGTCCTCTTTAGGTATGGCAGATGTCGGTGCCTGCCATACTGTTGATGCCGAGAGGCATACAGTGGGTTTTATCATGTCCCACAACACTGTCGATGCCTCACAAGCACGTGGGGGAGCCTTACCAGACTTGTCTGGTATGGGAGTTGATGGCGCCCACAACACTATTGGGGGAAATGTCGGCGCCTACAACACTGCTTGGGTTCTGTCATGCCTGAGAGGTCATAGGGTACTGTCCTGCAGGTGTACATGGTATGGTCCTTGGTATTGCGGTTGACTTGGGTGTCCTGTCTTACTTTCTCCGTCTGTTTCCTGGTCCTTACTGAGCGGGCGTCCCCGGTTGGTTGGTCCCAGTCGGCTCTGATTGCACCAGTCGAAGAAGAGCTATAAGTAGGGGTTCAGCGCATCCCCGATCGAAGAAGCGGGTCGGAGTCGAAAGTGGTGTTTTGGCCAGGCCTTCCGGTTGGAGAGGCTATCCGGAGGCGGGCTGGAGACCGAAGCGAGTGCTCCGGTTGGAGAGGCGGGCTGGAGTCGGAAGCGGGAGCCGTTCCTGCTCGGCCAGGCCCTCCGTTCGGAGATTGGATCGCCCTTCTGGCCTGTCATTTAGGTATTTGGGTCAGGCCAAGAGATGCGCGTTGGTTTGCAATGTTGTCTACTGGGCCGAGCCTTTGCTAGGAAGCCGATCCATGAGGGACCCCGGGTTTATGAACCCGACACATGTACAATTTGTGTGAAATTTTTGTATTCCAAATAAGGTGCCCTGAGACACATTTTAAACATACTAGATAGATGTCTCGCGCGTTGCTGTGGAAATATATAGTATTGCCGCGAAGAAGGATTGATGCAGTAGAAAAATACACTAGTGCAGGACTGAGCATCAGTCCCGATTAGGAAACCCCTTTAATCCTGGTTTCCCAACCGAGATTGCGAATTCGGGACTAAAGACCTCCCTTTAATCCCGGTTCTGAGAACCGGGACTGAATGTGGACCTTTAGTCCCGGTTGCGATTATCAACTGGGATTAAATGTACCCCAGGCCTTGTCCCGGGGCTAGCACGTTTAGTCCCGGTTGATGTTTTCAACCGATACTAAAGGTTCTTTTTTTCTATTTCTTTCCTTTTCCTTTTATGGTTTCTTCTCAATTCAATTCTTTTTTGTTTCAATTACCTTTTCGTATACGAATTCTACGCTACTAATATACATCCACATATACATATAAGGTTCGTTCGAGCATTATACATAAAATAACACACTAAAATGTATGAAACTATATATATATACATACATATATATATATATATACAAATATTTCAAGAGGTTGTACATGCATAGAATATGTACATAATAAAGTCACAAAAAGCTTGTACTCATGTCCTTGGGATTTCATTCAACCCTAATCTTCAGTCGTATGGCTACTAGGTAATATTTCTTTCCTGTCATAGTAGTACTCGCCTTTGGGATCTATGACCTCATCCATAAGAAATCCTGACAATCCCTCTTGAATTTCTTTGATCTGGTCAGCTCGCAGGACCTTTTGCTTCCTCCATTTAACCTTCAATTCGAATGAAAGGAAAAGTAGGAATATATATGATTATATATATCAACACAATGGTAATAAATAAATTATGTATATTTTTTATGTACTTCGAGGATATCTTCACTTGTTTTCAGTGAGTACTGCATGAGGAACTCGCAAACGTAGTATCCACATAAGTTGTTCCCCGATCCCTACTGCAGACACCACTTTACGAGAAAAAGATTCATCCTCAGCCAATGAAGCATGGTAATAATGAATTGAACTAAATAAAGATGCAGTGACCTAGCTAGTACTTACTAGGTATTGGACTATATCTAGAGGCACGATCCAATTACCATTATGGTGTTTCTGTGCGAACGTAGCCCAAGCACTGCCCAAGAAAATAAATAAATGGAGTTATACCAATAAAATGACATAAGAGAGTATACAGTGTGCGGGACCGAAATTACCACCGGAGAATATCACTTCGGCTCGCTCTTTTGATAGCCAAGAGTCCCGATCTTTCACTCCATCATGCCTTCGGTAAGGGCTGGCTCACAAGATACAGCCAGAGGTGTGTCCTTGCTTGTATTATCAGAAATCACCGATCCACCAACCCTTGGGATTTCATTCTAGTGACAAGGACCTACCTTCAAGCTGAGCGATTAAGCTCTGTTATAGCTGCCATTTCTTATTCATATTAGACCACTGACCAAGAGGAAACCATAATAATAATGAGAGATAAGATGCAGCTCACTTGGAAAACCCCTTGTTCTTATTCCTTTACTTGTGTTCAGCTCTGTCATTGGTATGACAATCCATTCTGTCAGACCCATCATAGGCTGTGAAGGTATTATTGCCGTCACTTCAACAACTGAAAAGGTTTTTTTTAAGTCGCCACTAGGACACTTGTTAGGAAGGCCTGGGAATGACCCTCTAGCCCTCCAATCTGAAAAAGCAGGAATGCAGGAAAATCATCACATTAACTACGCCATTCTTGAGCACCAATCAGTATCCTCCTAGATTCTCATGTGTTGAGTATGAAACAAAAGATCCCATGTTCGGTTGGTCAGATCAATTCGGCTTTACCCATTCATTATTTTATCAAGGCAAGACAAAAAGGGACAGTTTTCTTATCTTTTGAGGTCTCAACGAACAGTTCTTAAATCATTAACTGATGTAGAAATGGGACAAGTTTTTACCGGTTCGAGGGGGCAATGGTTTTCTAGGTTATTTCACCAATCTGTTGAATTTGAATGGAGCTCACGGCCGTGAAACCTCTCGTTGTTTGATGGCAACTATCTTGTTCCCTTCAGGGAGAAATACTACTTCTTGTTTTTCTTGTTCCTGTTGTTCTTCTTTCTCGAAGAGATGGGTGCACCACCTTGGAGAAGGTAGTGTGCCTATCAACGACTCCTTTCCATTGTATGGGAGGATATCTTCTTTGTTGTAGCTGAACTGGTGTATGAATAAGGAGAGTGTGAATGGGGATTGGAGAATGCCTTGCAATGAATTACGGATACTTCTTGTATGTCCTCGAGAGGAGCCTCTAATGACCTTTCCACACCAGTTTGAGGGAATCCAATCTAGGTGGGAACTCCTAGAATGGGGTTAGAACTTGTTTTTCTTCATAAATATGGGAATCTGCCATCGAACTACCACTAGTATGATCCGTTGTCGATTGACCAGCATCAGGTATCGGCTAATGGCATTTTAGAAAGCTTCTCTTCCCTAGTTGGGTTCCTACCGTTTACTAATAATAAGAGTAGTGGTGCCTTTAGATTGATTTTCTTGTCTGTCTTGGAATGAGAGATGCATAAACTAAAGAAAAGATATGCCCATCTGGATAAATAAATCAAGGTGCTATTATATTACTAGGGGCGATCCTCTTTTGGTGGGGCAAAGGGAACGAAGAGAAGAAGGGTTGGAAAAAGATGAACCGGACTTGGCAGATTGAACTGAAGACTATAAAGAAGGAGGAAGAAAGCCCATAATTATCATGTATGACAAGATTGTTCTTATCATGGTGAAACTGTTGGAAAAAGCTTACTGTGATTTTCTATCTCTTAGTTGACTACGGAGCTTCTTCATCCCGACCTATCTATATGTGAAAAGCACTCCGCCAGAATCCTCATAGTACTAAGTCGTGGCTTACAAGCTAGCCCCTACTCCTTGTTTGGGCAAGATCTATATGGTTTACCAACCTGGCATAGACACCAGATCCTTTTTATCAAGCGTGCAGGACCAGTGAAGAAAAAAGATTTGCAAAAACACACATGAAACATATTGAACTCCTAAGAAACACCTGACCTCAGGTGCTTTTTTTTTCCTTCTGGATGGTTCTGATGTAATGAACAGCTTTCGACCATTATGACCTTTTATTTCATTTTTATTTTCTATAGGAACTCACTACTGCTGCATTTCAAATGTGCCTGCCTATTGCCTTAATTTACAGACCTCTGCGATTCACATATAGCCACACTAATGTAAGACAGCTCAATCGAGTCTAGACTGAGATATAAAATCACACTAGCCAATCAAAAAAGTAGCCAAACAAAGCCAGGTAGTTTTCATCCATAAGTACACATGTGAACAAGTAGAAAGAGCTTATTTGGTAGTGGGGAACTCTTGCATTATCTGAGTGTATATGCCTTTTCAAAACTAACATCGTAGGAACTTTAAGAAAAAGATATTGTTTTAGCAGCTCTTATTTCTATTTTACTGCTCAACTCGCTCTTAAACATAAAAGGGCACTTACCCAGAAAGGTCAGTTTTCTTACTAACCCACTTTAAAAGCCAGATCATATGCGGCGATATACAATGGCTGAAAGAAAACGAAGACAACAAAGCTTTCCCAGTGAGAAAACGGAGGACTTTACACACTTTTGCTTAGTACCAAAGAAGCTTGTTGAAAGCGCTCGCTTCGTGAAAACAAAGCAAAAGGAAGCGGAATGTCCTGTCCACCAATAGTATACCGAATTTGGATACGTCACTAACTATAGTGAAAGGGATATTCGGAGTTTTTACGATGTTCCAATCAATGGGTAAGAAGATCCGCCCACAATATGTTCATCTCTTGCTTCAAAGACTAGTTCTTCCGAAGGAGACAAAGGAAGAGTAGTTGTAAGATAACACCGAGAATAGTTACGAGCCATATGTGACTGTGCAAAAAGTACGATTTACCTAACAAGCATTTCTTTTTTGAATTCATTAGCAACAAGCTGTTTGTGTATCACTTTGAACTGGGAATTCATTTATTGCTTTTTCACTGAAGTACTCTTGCTTTTGAACTCAGCGAATCCCTCCTTTTCATCCACTCTCACCATTATACCTCCACCTGCTTGACAAGAAGGTAGTAGAGGGAGTGATGGTGATTGAGAAAAGATATGGTATTTGGGGAATACAATACGAAACTATGTTATGTCAGGTATGCGGAGGGCATACTAATAGGAATTCTAAAGATCAAAAGAATGGATAGATGTGGGTACCTGTTGCGAGATAAAGTAAGGAACCTTCTTCTTTTAGTATGCAAGAGTCGGTATTCGAATAAGATGGTCCAGGATGGAGGGCAACAAGCTGGGGGAAGAAGGAACCGAGGAAGATTAGTACTCTCTTTATCCGATGAAGGCAGAGTCAGAGCTTACATTCCCATTACAAGGTGGAAAGAGAAACTCTCCTTTGACAATTTGAAAGAGAAAAATGGGCGAAGAACAAAGAAAAGATGGGTGATTCCCTTCAAAGCATTTTCTTGCAAGGGCCTGTCGCGAAAGAACTGAAGCCAATACTTTTTATCGTAGCAGATCCTGCGTCCATAAAACCGCGTGCTTTTAAGCTTACTAGGTAGCGTGCCCGTGCGTTGCTACGGGACAACTAAATCTTTTGTACTAAAAACACACGGATCGCACGATAAGATAACAATACTGTTAAATTAAATACCGACGTTAAAGTGACATTTAATTCAAAAGCAAAGTTCGTGAAATTAACACAGTCACGGAGAGAGCGGCGTCGCAGGCTCACAAACTCTACTGTATATACTTTTTCGTGATATGGCTAAGATAATATTTTATATCGGCAAAAAGAATTCTCCGATATCCATTTCTTTCACGCGCCAATAAATCCATGAATAAGTTCTGTTGTATCTCCATATAATCCTGTACACACATGTTCAAGTATATATGTAAATATTAGTGCCTGTCACATGGATAATACTGCGTGTCTTAAAAAATCTCTCATAAAATTTTAAAACAAAGTATGTTATACTCTCCGTATAAATATGTGTGGCCTTAGGACTATTCCACACAGACATATATTATAGAATAAGGTATCCACTTGAGTGTCTGTTCCAAGATATTGAATTAGATGTTGTAATTCTTAATTTCAACACATTTTTCAGGTCAAGGCAACCAATGGTGACACTTTTCTTAGTGGTGCATAATTTTATGGTGCACTTCTAAACTATCTGAGTAAGGACAAGTTAGCACTGCAAAGGCTCAGAAAAGCTGCTGAGAAGGTCAATGTTGAGTTTTCCTCCACTATGCATACTAAAACCTATGTCCCTGTTTATCATTGCCGATGCTTTTGATGCAAAGTAATTCAACATTATCATGATCAGATATAAGTTTGAGTCTCTTGTGAGCAATCTTATAGAGGGACTCTCATCCTTTATGTGATCTACCTCAAGGATATTGGCAGGACGATCGACCCATGTTGGAATGTCGCACCAAAAAGTGTCCACGTTTTATCCATGATTTATTTTCCATGAATACATGCGGGTACTATGATAACACTAACTACAAATAAAAGATTAGAGAGAATTTGTATTGCCTCCAGAAGGATTTATTTATTAAGTTCTTTGAACTCTACAGGTAGTTTTGAAATATTTGTTTGCATGTCTTTACTCGTATCCTAATTCAAAATTTTGTAGTTTAATTAAAATATGAGAAAATGATTCAAAATGAACAGAACTAAGGACAATTTCAGCAAGAAACAGCAAGCGAGGCGATGGAACACGTGAGCGTGAAACCAAATGAAAGGAGAAAAAAACTGTCCATTTTGCTAATGCAAAGAGGGGAAGTAATTAAATATAGGCAGATTTGGTAAGGTTCTCAGAAATGCAAAGATATTTCTTGTCTTAATTCTCTTTCCTTCTGTGTTAATTCTCTTTTCTTTTGCTCGTTGCCATGTATGCTGATGTATGCAAATATGCAATGTGTATATAAATAGCACAATAATTTTCTACTTCCTATTTTACCGTGATTCCTCTATCACATGACATGCAATATTCAATCAAGGAGAATTGCACCAAATGACGCAGCATGCAGGAGATGTCGTGGGATCGCAGGCGTGGATAGATGGACGAATTAAACCAAATATCGCATAAAAAATATTCACACTTTATTTTTTTTAGTTGTAGGAGATAGCAGAGACCGAAGTGACGAATACATCAGCGTACGCCGGCGCTGGAGCCTGGGTGGCCGCCCAGGGTCGCCGGGCCCTGGGGGTCCGCCATTGCTCGCGTCCTATTTGCTTTTGTCACTTGGTGCATCAGGAAAGGACAGAACACGAGGTTGTTCGACCACCGGTCAGCAAGGGCTCGTGATTGATAACGGCATGTCAAAGAGCAGACAACACTGGAAACCATATGTGGGATGAGAAGTAGCAATTCTGGATTTCAATCTTAAACAAAACTATTAATAGAAAGCCTATATATATCAATAAATCACAAGCTGGTCCTCCCCTTCTGATCTAGCTCTTGATATATCTGCATTTGCTTAACGCCTGAGTAGAAGCCGACGGTATCTGCTCAGCATGCTGAGACGAGGAACAGCCGACGCCAACCTTGCCTCTAGGCGCGAACGACGAGAAACGGTGGTCTTTCTACCATTCTCCTGCAATGGCGGCGCCGCCTCCTGCCGCTTACGCATCATAACCGACAACTTCTCCATCCTCCGCATTGCCGGGGTCGCGAATACCGTCCACGCAGCCAAACCGAACCGACGACGAGCCGCGCTGCAGGGCGTGCGAGCTCATGCTGGCGAGAAAGCACGCGCGGCCCGTCTTCCTGTACTCGCGCTCGCCCGACACGCGCCGGCTCAGCTCGTGCAGCTCAGCCACCAGCGCCGTGCACATCGCGTCGCCGGACAGCGCCACCGCCGACCGGCTCAGCGACTCCCTGCGCGTGTCGAGGATCCGCGCGGCCTCGGCGTGGGCGCCGCGTTCGGCTGCCTCCCGCGCCAGCTCCATGTCCTCCGCCGCCGCCACGCGGAGGAGCTGCCGCTCGACCTCCTTGCACCGCGCCATGTCCGTCGGCTTCACCTCGACGGGCCTCTCGATCTCGACGTATATGTCGACGTCTGCCAGTTCCACGTCCACAGGCTGCCTGCTCGCCACGTCAATGTAACTGCAGCGAATCTTGACAAGTCGGATGGCGCTGTGGTCGGCGTCACCAAGTCATGGCACGTCCAAGAAGAACAGGATGCGCCTCTCCTCATCGGCGTAGAGATCACCGACGTAGACCCAGGTTTGATCGTACGGACGATCAAGGCCGTTCTTGTAGCGGCCGGACTTGACCGCCGTGACGTCGATAACGTCGTCGTTGACGGGGTTAATCGAGCATTCGATCTCGACCTTTGAATCCTTCGCACTAACCGATAGTAGCCCGGCGATGCACTGCGCCAACGCGTCCTGGATCCCAGCGAGGTCCTCGATGAAGGAGAAGGTGCCGCCGGTAACCTCCGAGATGCTGTGCATGGCCGCCGCATCGACGCCGGAGCCCAACCCGAACGATGTGCACCGGAGTGGGCCGCACGCTGTTGAGGCTGTAGAAAAACTCCGGCACGACGCAGCTGTCATGGCCGTCCGAGACAAGGATAACGGCGGCGACGTCGTTCCAGTGCAGGCAGCCGCCGAGCACCTTTGCCGCCTCGTCGAGGCCGGCGCGGACGTTGGTCGAGGCGCCGGACTCTTGGAAGGCCTCCACGGCGCGCTTGGCCGCGGCCTTCCCCTCCGCCGTCATGCGCGTCAGCCGGGTGACCCGCCGGGCGTCGCCTGAGAAGGCGACGACGCTGAGGCGGTCGATGACGAACCCCATGGCGCGCTTCACCTGCGCCAGCTTGGCGCCCGCCATGCTCTCTCTGACGTCGAGCACCACGACGAGATCCAGCGGCGCCGCGGGCACCAGCGTGGGCGCCTTGACGTGCACCATCACCGCGAAGCCTTCGTGATCAAGGTTTAATTTAAAATAGCGGGCTATTGCAAATAGCGGCATCTTTTTTCCAGAAGCTATAAAGCTATAGCGCAGCTATAGCGGAGCTATGACAGATAGCGGTTTTTTAAGAAAATCATAAAAAATCAAGTAATTATTTCATAAAAACACAAGAATCGTGAAAATTACTGAACACAAATATGTTTTCAAGGCTTTAGGAGTCTAGGGAATATTATTTAATATGGCATTATAGCACAATTTGTGAGACTCAATGTGTTCAATTTTCTAAAAGATCAACTTAACAGCAAAAGATAAATATATAATAAGTAGATTGTCACTCTAAAAGCTAAAGTTGAAATAGCAGCGCTATTTTAAAGTCACAGCTAATCAATTTAGCGATGTTAAAGCATAATATAGTGGTTATAAATGACATAGCGGAAAAATAAAAATAGCGTAGCGGGAGCTCTCTCCAAAAGCTATAGCGTTGCTATAGCCCGCTATTTAAATCCATGTTCGTGATCCGCGCCTTTGGGAACCTCCGGGTACTCGCAGTGTGCGTTGAGGACAAGCACCCCGCTCCGCGATGCGTGCGCCGGCGGCGGCTCTCGTCGTCGTCGTAGACGACGGAGCTCATCGTGGCCGTCATGGAGTTAACCTCTCTCCTTGCCTTGATCCAATTCAATCTCCAAGGAATATATCACCTCGCGAAAAAAAAATACTTTATCTACCGCCGGGAAGGAGATAATCTTTATAGTAGTATTTTTGGAAAGAAGTAAACTAATGGAAAGAAGTAAACTAATTTTAGAAACTAATCTTCACTAACTATACGAAAAAGCCTCCGGCGGCGTTGCCTGCAACACCACGCGACGGTTAGGGAAGCCAACTGAACGACCGAACGAGAAACTGGACCAGTGCCGTCCGGCTGGGAGTTTTGTTTATCTTTATTATTTCTTTCTTTTCCTCCTCCTCTCTAATATTTATATGCTATAGCAAAAGTTCCCTTGCGTTGCCACAGGAGAGACAAATAATTTTTCGTTACCTCATTTTGGTTCGTTACCTCATTTTGGTTCCTACCTAGTCTAGCAAAAATAGATTTAATATTATTATGGTTACGTGTCCCACATGTGAACATCTTTGCTGAAAGGCCGAGAAAGGTATGAGTTTTCTTAGCGCACAATACCCCTTGTTTTATTTAGGTCTCACTTGGTTGAGCTCCCTCAAGTCGCCATGTGATACTAATATCAACCAAACAACCAAAATAAAATCAAACTAATTAGACATCCTATTAGGATTTAAATGTGGCCCATTAAGGGCATGTTTGGAACGCAGGAATTTCACAGGAATCATACAGGAATTTCACAGGAATCAGTTCAATTTCACAGGGAAAACATAGGAATAGAGAACAAAATCTTGCATTCCAAACAGGTCCTAAAAATATTTAGGACTTCTAAGTCTAAACGAAACAACCATCATACGTGGCTTAGCAGCAACACATAGTGTTCACTACTACAGGAATGAATTTGCGCAGCGTGGCCAAAACACGCTCCGTGGCGGGCACCTTTTTTGCCCGCCACGGTTAACCGGTGGCCGGCCAGCGAGGCCGGCCACCGGGGCGCCCGCTGCGGGAAATTGGTTTACCGCGGCGGGCAACCTTACCTGCCCACCGCAGGAAATCGTTATTTACCGCGGCGGGCGGTATGAATAGCCCGCCGCGGTTAATACGGTTTACCATAGCGGGCTCTTTAAACTGCCCGCCGCGGTAAAGACTTGATTACCGAGGCGGGCGTTTTATGTTGCCCGCCGCGGTAAAGCCTGTACATATACAAACCTCAGACCCTCCTTCTCCACGGGTCTTCTTCTCTCAAAACTCATGGGGGAGGCTTTGCCCTAAAATTTGAGGAAACTTTTAATTTGAGTTGAAGGGCTTGGATTTGAGGGAGGAGGACATCATAAGAGGTTCATAAAGGCTCTCCCTCTCTCCTTCCATCCTCTCTCTTTATTTCCATCACCTAGAGTTCTCTTTAGATCTAGATCTAGATCTAGATCAATTTTAATGGAAAAAATGATGTCATGTATTTCTTTAACTTTAGATTCATCATAGATGCATGCTTCATCTTTCACATCGTCATTTCCTCTCTTTTTCATGATTTTGGACGTAAAAATCATCAATTTCTCCTAATTCTTCTTTATTTAATGTTGATTGTGATGGATAATGTTCGCAGATACGATGGATAGATCGGAATGGATGTACCGGATCGATAGAGTGAATGATCCGCGGTACCTCTTTGAATTAAGGAAGTTTATTGCAGCTGGTAAAGCTCACCGTGAGAGACTGAAGCGGATGACAACCATATGTCCATGTTCTCGTTGCAAGAACCTGAAAGCCCACCGAGACAGCGAGGTGCAAACTCATTTGATCATGTATGGTTTCATCGAGGGCTACACAGTCTGGACATTTCACGGCGAAAGAGTTGGTGCGAGTGGCGCTGCATCTGGAGTTACCTCTTCGACGCCGACGACGACAGCACCACCGGTGAATAAAGATCCTTCCGCAGCAGCTGCGCCAGCCGACAGTGACAACAGTTGTCGTGATTACATCACGGTGGATGATGTAATGCAAGACATGGCCGACGAAGCCGGCGACGGTGTTGATGGTCAGGATACTGTGAGCCAACCCGAGGATGTGCAGCTTGTTGAAGATCTAGTCAAACACTTCGATGAAGACGACGTTGTGTTGGGTTGTCCAAAGTGGTTGGAGAATTTCAGAGAGTTGAAACAGGCGGCAGTTGATCCTCTCTATAAGGACGGCGGCGATTGTCCAAAGGACTGCACGGCGCTCCGTTTTAACCTCCATATGTTGATGTTGAAGGCTCGTCATGGTTGGTCTGACACTAGCTTCAATGAGTTGTTAAGCTACCTTGCCACCACGTACCCAACGGCTAACAAGGTGCCCGCCAATACTTATCGGGCCAAGAAGCTGATCCGGCCAGTGGCGATGAAGCTTAGAAAGTTTGATGCATGCCCTAACCACTACATCCTATATCGGGGCAATGAGTATGAGAATTTGACGAGTTGTTCGCACTGCGGCTTTAGTCGGTACAAGAAAAATGCTGGTTGTCGCGTGGATGCAGAAGACGAGGGAGGCTTGCGGGGTGGTCGGAAGAAGAACAAGAAGGGGGCAAAGAAGAGCAGTGTGGCCAAACAGATCTCGGCTCAGCAGGACGATGAAGAAGAGGGTTACACGCACAGGAAAAGTCCAGCACTGTCGGTGTGGTACCTGCCCGTGACCGATCGCCTGCGTGCAATATTCGGGAACCCGGACGATGCCAAGCTCATGTCCTGGCATGCATCTGCTGACCGCCTGAACGACGATGGCAAGCTACGGCACCCATCCGATGGCAAGCAGTGGAAGGATTTTGACGAGGCCTACCCGGAGTTTGGCAAGGAGCCCAGGCATGTTAGGTTCGCGCTAAGTACCGACGGGATGAACCCATTCGGTGAGCTTAGCAGCTCGCACAGCACTTGGCCCGTCGTGCTCACCATGTACAACCTACCTCCCCATCTATGTTAGAAGCGTAGGTACCTTATGCTGACCATGCTTATCTCTGGACCGAAGCAGCTCGGCAACGATATAGATGTGTTCCTGGAGCCGTTCATGGAGGAAATGAAGATACTATTTGATGTTGGAGTCCAGATGGTGGATGCATCCCGCAAGGAGAAGTTCACACTAAAAGCAATCATCTTTGTCACCATCACCGATTACCCCGGTCTCTTCTCACTGTCGGGGCAGATCAAAGGGAAGACCGGCTGCGTAATTTGCATCGACGGGACCTGCTACACTTACCTTAAGGGATCCAATAAGATGGTGTACATGAGGCACAGACGGTTCCTCGCAAAAAATCACAGGTATAGAAGAAGTATTATGAACAAATACTTTGACAATCAGGACGAGCCGCAGCGTGATCAACCGACACAGACTAGTTGGGGGACAAAGGTGTATGAGATGGTCAAGGACATGGATCAGGTGGTGTTTGGAAAGAAGAAGAAGCCGCCTAAAGAGGGGAGCAAGCAGACAAGGAAGCGAAAGCGGGACCAGACGGAGGAAGTCCCCTCCGCCGTTCCTTTCAAGAAGATGTCAATTTTCTTCAAGTACCTGTCGTATTGGAAAACACTGAATACACCCCATGCCATCGACTGCATGCACCTGGAGAAAAATGTCTTCGAAAGCACGATCGGTGTCCTGCTGGACATCAAGGGCAAGACAAAGGATGGTATTAAGTCACGGACGGATCTTGTCAATCTGGGCATCAGACCGGACCTTCACCTGGGACCGCCTCAGAATGGTAAAGTCGATATCCCGGGTGCGGCCTGCAACCTAACGCAAGACGAGAGGACGGCTTTTCTTAAGTTGCTTAGGGGTATCAAGGTGCCGACTGGTTTCTCTTCCAACATCAAGAGCCTGGTCTCCATGAAAGACCTCATAATGACCGGCTACAACTCACACGACTGCCACGTCATGCTGATGGTGTTCCTACCAATTGCGATTAGGGCTATCCGTCCAGAGTACGTGAAGATGGTCATCACACGGATGTCATACTTCTTTAATCGCATCACTCAGAAGGTCATTGATAAGGCTGAGCTGCCTGCCCTAAAGGAGTTCATCGCAGAGACCCTTTACCAGCTCGAGATGTGCTTTCCACCATCTTACTTTGATATTATGCCACACCTAATGATGCATATGGTTGATCAGATCCATCAACTAGGCCCCATGTACCTACACCAGATGTGGACGTACGGGCGGTTCATGTCCACCCTCAACAGATACGTCCATAACCGTGTACCTGAAGCTAGGCAAGTCACCCTGTGTCAAATACACTATGGTGAAGGAACATCACTGGGAAGAGTTCTGCAAACAAAGAACAACAGAAGAAGCAAAGGCAAAGAGCGCCAAGTTCAGCGCACTCGCGAAGAAGAACCTGCACCCCCACCACTTGGGCATGACTGGGTTTGCTGGTAAGAGGCCCCAGTGGCGGGAGGAAGAAAGGGCTAGAGCTGCTGCCGGGCTTCCCGATCCGTACGACGGTGTAGACTTGAGGGCTAAGGACTTCATTTATGCCCACAAGCCGAAGAAGCTCAAGGAGGGCGCGAGCAAGTTCAATGAGCCGAAGTTCGAGGAGGTGGAGAGGGCTCTCATCCAGGCCGCTAAATCCAAGGATAGCTTTGAGGTTCGCAGGGGCCAGGACTTGCTGACCCTGGCACTGGGAACCCCCGAGCACCGTGGCCGCGTCCGTGGCATGTTGTCGAAGATGAGCTGGAACTCAGTGGAGTCATGGCAATCCGACGCTGCCACATACCGGTCAAGGCAGAGGTACAAGGAGGGCATCTTTCAGAAGGGCTATGATCAAGGCGTGGCCGAAATGATCAGTCGTTCCATAAAAGAAGCCTTCACGAGCAATGACCCAGATATGGTGTCGATGAGGTCACAGATGCTTCGCCAGGCTGGCGTGGCCGTGCCACAAGTTCCACAAGGGCAGACACAAGGGCAGCCACTGCCGATGATCGAGGATCGCCCAAGGCACCCCGTCGACGACATCCGGCAACCCATGCGCGTCAATCTCAACATCCCGTTCGGCAGGGCGAAAAAGTTGACCGTGGGTGAGGGTTACATGCACCCCAAAGAAGATATCAAAGATTTCAACCAAGACCAGATCCCTGCCAACTATGCTGCCGTGATACTTACATGGTATGCGACCCAATACGAAGAATTTGAAATGGAATATCCAACTGCACAAGGGGTAACGATCCTTGGAGCTGCCATTGGTTCCGAAGTCCTGTGGAACAAGGACGACATAGAGATCATTCTCTCGACGCCAACTTCTACGCCGATGGTGACACCAGCATCACAACCATCCGTTGCCGGATCTTGTCCCCCCGATGATCCGGATCACGGCAACGGCGATGACGAAGGCAATGGCGGGGATGACAAGGGAAGCAAGTAACCCTGAGGCACAAGCCCTCACCCTCGTTCTCCTCCTCCAACAAGTCCACCTCCACCCCCCGATAGTCCGTCTAAGGGCACAAGCAAAGGACCAGGAGGCACGGAGGAACCGGGGGCAAAGACACCGCCTGCTGCCATTGTGAGCACAAGCCACTGTCCTCCACCGCCGGCGAAGACTAAAGGCGACCAAGGGCATCTCACATACTCACTTGAGTTCGAAAGGTATGGTAGCGGCGAGCATAATTTGCTAATAACTTTTCTTTGCCATAATATGGTACTAACATTTCTATCCCAGGCCGAGATCACCTTTCCATCTATTTCCTGAATCGGATGACTGCCCCGGCCATTACGAGCATGGGAAGTTCATGATAACCAAGGCCCAGCTCGTCGACGAGGAAAGGTGGGAGACAAGGAGGTTTCATCTCTGGTACATGGAAGCGGCAAAAGCTGGCCTACATGGTTTTCTAGTCAAGGTTGTGGCGGAGTACTTACACTTGCCCGGCAACGATGTAGAACTCCCCGTGGACTTCCACGACATGTACAGACTACTACGGGAACAAGACCTTGACATCGCCCAAGTCACCTTGTTCTCTATGTAAGTGATGAATTGCGAGTTTCACATATCACCTGCCTTTGAATCAGTCAAGACTACTTATATATGCCACGATGGCTTGTCCTTGCAGGTTGATGGCCTATATATCCAAGGAACTAAAACTTGATGTTATCTATCTATCTCCAATGCATATTGCTCAAAGAGTCATCATTGGTTACCACCTAGATGACAATCATCCAACCATGAAAGACTTGACCAAGCGACAGAGAGAGGCGCACAGGAAGAAACTGATGGACAATGAGAAGTTGAACATTTCAAGGTACATACTAGGAGCAATGAAGAAGATCAGGAGAAATGGGTGTATCGTAGCTGCCTACCACTTTGGGTAAGTCGAAGACATGCCTGTAGAGATAAGTGGGTAGCTAGCTAGTATTATTATTTCTCATTGTAACCTGTATTTTGTTTCAATGGCGCAACCAAGGCCTCGAGGGTCACTGGGTTGCATTTATCATCTACCCTCAGGATAGCAGGGCCTGCGTATTTGATTCGTTGAGAATGCCAAACTTAAAAGGGTACAAGGCCTTTGAAGATTGCCTCAGAGTGTAAGTGACTGAACTGTCTTCTCATATGCGTTTTAATGCCTTGCCTAATACTAGTGCATTTCATATAGCACTTATAAGGAGTACGTGAAGGATCCTGAATGCTATGATCGAAGAACAGAGAATTTTAAGGCTAAGCATAAGAACCGCATCAAAATCAGACGCAACTTTTCGGTAAGTATTTGAAAGGTTTAATTGTGCGTTCTGTTCATAAGCGTTCTAATGCCTGTATTCTAATGCTTGTGTATCGATCATGCAGTATGCCAAACAACCGGTAGGATCACAAACCTGTGGCTTCTATGTCTGTGAGTACCTGAGGGAGTGCAAGCAGTACAGCAGCAGTTGGAGGGTGCTCAAGAATGGATTGAACTGGTGGAGAGACGTGCAGAGCACCCAACACTCCTTCAAGCAGACAAAGGCGGACATATGTAAGTTTGTCTTAGACAAATGCGTGCTTGAAGGGAGCACGTTCTTCAATGAGAACAGCCAGCTAGCGATTTTACCGGAGTACGAGAGGCTGAGGAAATGGCCCACGATGATGCGTCCGCAAGATTACTCCTTAGGGCATGTATAACGACTTTAATATGTAAATGTAATGAATTAACGATGACAAGAACGACTAAGTGAATGTATATATATGTATATTATCTCATGTGTAATGCCTGCATACTTTTTAAGTTTAATCTATGAAATCTGGATGTGATTTGAATTTGAATTTGAATTTGAATTTAATTATATGGCTGCTGTATTTTTTTTAATTCAGGAAATAATTTACCGAGGCGGGCAAATAATAATGCCCGCCACGGCTAACGAACATAACCGCGGCGGGCGCTGTACCGTGTCCGCCGCGGTAAAATAATTTACCGCGGCGGGCGGTTCAACGTGACCGCCGTGGTAAAAGTATATTTACCGCGGCGGGCACGTTACACCGCCCGCCGTGGTAAATCGGTTAACCGCGGCGGGCAAAGCCGCCCGCCGCGGTTAAGCCACGATTTACCGTGGCCTCTAGGCCGCGGCGGACGGCTTTGCCCACCGCGGAAAATCAAAAACGCCCGCCTCCATTAAAGTTTGTGTAGTAGTGGTTCCTACATCAAACTCACCGGCTTGCTGGTTAGGTCATGAGGGACAGTAACCATATCACCAAACCGCTCATCTAAAGTATTGAGCCAGTAGAAGATTTTGGACTTAATTCGACCAGCAAAGTTGTTGATTGATATATCACAGGAGACGCCAAAGCGGTTGCTCACATATTGAAGGACGGGAACTCTTGCATGTGGAATGAACTGCATGTATCCAGTAACACCTGAATAAATAAAAGCAATAACACCAAGTGTAAATGAGAGAGTTTTATAATAGTTATTGAGATACACCAACAGTTATTGAGATACACCAACGATGGTTCGTATCATAGTGAATCAAGCAACAATGGAACAAAAATATCACTCTTTTGCGGTTTTGCCAGAAAATCTAGGATAGAACAAGTATATCATGATGGTTAAAGTTATTTCATGGATGCTGAATGTGCAGTATACCATACATATTTATCTATCTTGGGAGCAATATAACAAAGATTAACTTCTCTCAAGGCATTCTGCTTCTTTTTCTTGTTTATTTTTTTTAGACAAAAGGTTTCCCCTGCTTTATTTGCATAAAGCACTCCACATCGTTCAGCACAGCGTACTAGGCGCGCCCGCCAGAGTTACAGTTCTAAGACAAAACGAAAAGCCTAATGGCCAAAACGTCAAAGATGAGCACCCAAAGAACACTCGCACTGATTATTACACATCTTCTCTTGCGTCTCCTCAGACTGCCGAAGATTGCAATGCCAATGTCTCCAACCTTGATCTCTTTCCCCCATCCCAACAGTCCCCTGGTGGCTGGCTCGCTTTTCTCTCCAGGTCCCTCCTCACTGAGTCCACCATGGTTTCCAGGTCCGCTGCCGACTCCTCCTTCCAATCGATCTGTGCCGGGCGCCTCGACACTTCTTCCAGCCTGAGTATTCTGTCCTCCAGCAACACTCCAGTGTCCTGCTTGAACATTGGGAGCCAGCCTCTTAGCATCTTTGCGATCCTGATCAGCACCATCTTTGTACCTAGCCAAAACACCCCCTGAAAGCAAATTTCATTTCTTAACTTCCATAAGGACCACAAAACAGCAGATGAAATCACATTAGTAACCACATGTTTCTTATTCGCAACCCACAACTTAGCTACAGACTCATAATCAGCACCGATATTCTCCCCTAACACCTCAGCAACCAAACTCCACACATTCACAGCTACACAGCATTCAAAGAATACATGCCGAATGGATTCCTGTTCACTACAAAAAAGGCAAGTGGGATCCAAAACATCCCTTCTTTTTTGCAAGTTGTCCCTCATAAGAATTCTATTATGCGAGAGCAACCACAGAAAGAACTGTACTCTAGGTGGAATCACAAGCTTCCATATGGCGTGAATATAAACCGGAAACACACCTCTACAATTAATCCTAGCATACAAGGATTGGACAGCGTAAGCGCCATGAGAGGTATAACTCCACACTATCTGATCCTCTTCATCGTTGAGGATGGTATCCTCTATCACACCACATAGTTCCCACCACATGTTCCTAAGAGCCTCAGAAACATTCCTTCTAAAAGTGAGCATAAGCTCATGCCCATCCCAGAACTGGCTTAAAGCCTTACCATGCTGTTCATTAATGACATACAATGGCCAGAACATAATGGCCAAACTTGTATTTCCTACCCATTGATCTTCCCAAAACCTTACTTCTCCCATTCCCTACTACCCATCTGACACCCATATGAGCTGCTTGGGCTGCCCAGAGGACCCCTTTCCAAAAAGGGGAGGATCCAAGATCTGGGCAGCAAAAAATGTTCGGATCATTGGTATTATACTTAAAATCTACAATCTTAACCCAAATAGCGTTCTTATGCAGATGGTATCTAAAGATCCATGAAGCTAACAAAGCTAAATTTAAGCTCCTCAGATCTAGGATACCTAGCCCTCCTCCTTCTTTCTTTTGAGCCACTAACTGCCAGCTGGCTAGGTGATACTTATGCCTATCATCAAAGTTATTCCACAGAAAATGTCCCATCTGAGAGTTAATCATTTTGATAGCCCACTTAGGGAACTTTATAATGGACATCAAGTAAATTGGAATACTAGCCAGACAAGCTTTTAACAAAACCATCCTCCCAGCATAAGACAGAAGCCTGCCCCTCCAACCAGCTATCCTTTTGATAATCTTATCTACCACAGGTTGTAGGTCTTTCCTTTTAAGCTTATTATAATGAAGGGGAACTCCCAGGTATTTAATGGGAAATTCACCTTTTTTGCAACAGAAAAGTCTAGCAAACTCATTAGCCTGATCCTCTTCTAAACCCACCGTCAACAAATCACTCTTATCATAATTAATCTTCATGCCTGACATTTGCTCAAAGCAAACTAGAAGCCATTTCAAATTACAAGCTTTCCCTAGATTATTTTCTAAGAAAAGCAGTGTATCATCAGCATATTGCAAGCTGATGATACCACCCTCTACCACTTGTGGTAATAACCCAGTAACCAGTCCATGCCTAGCTGCTTTCATAAGCATTCTAGAAAAAACGTCAGCTACTAAGTTGAAAAGCAAAGGGGATAAAGGGTCTCCCTGCCTCAGGCCCTTCCCAGACTTAAAAAAGATACTATTCTCATCATTAATACGAATACAAATAGAACCTCCTCTAACAACCTGTCTAAGTCAGCCTCTCCATCTTCCACCAAAACCCCTAGTCTCAAGCATCTCCTCAAGGAAAGACCAGCTGACCCTATCATAAGCTTTTTCATAGTCTAGTTTCAACACCACACCTTCCTGTTTTCTTTTATGGATCTCATGAATAATTTCATGTGCAGCCACAACACTCTCCAAAATAAACCTTCCTTTAACGAAGGCAGTTTGGTTGTTCGCCACTAACCTATCCGCTACTCTCACCATTCTATTATTCAACAATTTAGAGAAAATTTTAAAACTACAGTTAATTAGGCTAATCGGCCTGAATTTCTTCAGCACCTTAGCCTCAGGTTCTTTAGGGATCAACGTTATCATGGCGTAATTCAACCTGTCAAGGTTCAGATCCCCTTGTTCAAACACTCTTATAAGCTTCATAAGATCCCCCTTAATCAGATCCCAAAAGACTTGATAAAAAAGGAAAGAGAAGCCATTAGGGCCTGGTGCTCCTTCAGCATAAGAGCTAAAAACAGCCTCTCTAACTTTTTCAGTAAAAGGAGCCTCTAACAGCTCATTTTCCAAGGCAGTCACTTTCTCATCTACTCCCCAGAAATCTTGTCCTAATTTAACTCCACTATCTTCTTCTTTACCAAACAAATTTCTGTAAAAATCAACAGCATGCTCAAGCATGCCTTTATTATCATCTATCCAACCATCAGGGCCTTCCAACCCAGAAATACGTTTTTTCCTATTTCTTTGATCTGCCATAGCTTGAAAATATGCTGTGTTTCTATCTCCCTCTTTAACATTTCTATCCCTTGCTCTCTGTCTAGCTTTAATCTCCTCTAACTTCCAAATAGATTCTAGGTTTTTAACAATCTCCTTCATCCTATTTCTTTCCATCTCAGTAATAACAAAGTTCTCATATTTCACGTCTAGCAGATCATACTCCTTAAGGAGTTCTAACTTTTGTTTTCTAACCTGTGCATTAATATTTACTGCCCACCCCTTAACCTTCTTTCTAACCAATCTAATTTTAAACTGCCAAATATCTAACGGGTCCGTGAAAGCACAAGAAGTGTTCCATAAATTTGCAATAAGCTCCTTGAAATCAGGCTATTGTAACCACCACTTCTCAAATCTAAACATACTAGGTTTCCTTCTCTCCTCCAAGCCAAAATTAAGGATAAGAGGAACATGATCACTGCTTGCTCTAGATCTAGTAGACACAAAGGCAAAAGGAAACTTATGTTCAAAATTGGTTGTGCAGAAAATTTTGTCAATAGCAGCCAGAATAGGCTGCTCTTGATTATTTGTCCAGGTAAACGCTCTAGATGAAGGTTTTAGTTCAATCAAACCAAACTTGTTAACCCAGTCCATGAACAGATCAGCCCATTTGTGGTTAATGACTCCATTACTTTTATCTCTAACATTACAGACTAAATTAAAATCTCCACCTATCACAGTAGGACCATCCCAATTATCATGTAAATTTTCAAGTTCATTAATGAACTCTTGTTTCCCTTCATCATAAGGTGAACCATAGACCGTAATCAGTCTCCACACAAAATTGTCATGACAATTTCTAACTATTGCAGCTACACTGTACACTCCTATCTTCTAGGCCAAGACCTCAAACTTTCTTTCACTAAAGCCAACAAGGGTACCACCAGCTGTACCCTCCGCAGGGAGGTAATTCCAGTTAAAGTCTTTTTGCACATATTTTAGAAAAGAATCCTGAAAACTCTCTTTTTTTGTTTCTTGAAAGCCAACAAAATCTAACTGATTCTCTTTAACAAAATCCATGATACATTGCAACCGGCCTTCTTTATTGAGACCTCTAATATTCCATAGAGCTCCTATCATTTCTCAACTTAAATGGACTCTTATCGCAGCTTTTAGAAGCTACTCGCACCCAAGACTGTTCCTTCTCATCTAACTGATCCTTTAGAGGGTCAGAAATACAAACCAGTGGAGGGAAATCCTCACAACTTAAAACACTATCAAGATTTGCAGGTAAAGTAGTCTCAGGTCTACTTTTCTCAAACTCCCTTCTATTAGCTAACTCTTTCTGCTTCAATAACTCTATTTTTTCTAATTGATTACAGGTATCAAATACCCAGAGCTATATTAGCAATACTAGCTTTTAGAAGTAAATTGTAGTGCTTTCAAAAGCAAAAGAAGATTTGTGTTTAGTACCTGTCTCCAGATTCTTAATTTTCTTAAAATCCTGAGCTTTCTCCAACATAGTGCGCCCATCCTCCGGCTGTCTTCTGGATCTGGGGCATCTAAGAGTTGGGCCCCACTTGTTTTTCCTTTTCTGGCACTTGTTGATCAGCTGCTCCTCAATTGTTATAGCTTCCCTATTCAACTCCTTCTGAAACAATCTCTCTTCTTGCAGACTAGACAATTCTTCACCTTCTTCCATATGTTCAGTATCACTGGCTTCCACCTCTTCCTCAGAAACTTCCAGCTCCATTTTTCTTAACAGAGATGAGCATTCCTCAGTTGCAATATCTTGCTTAGCCATTCTTCTGAATTCCTCCCACTTGGAATGATGTGACTCCTCATTCAGCAAACTCAAAAGCTTGTTACCAACTATCTTACACTCAGACTCCTTCACCTGGATAGTTACTGGTGTTTCATATTCATCCATCTCAGCACATCCCTCAAGGGTACTCTGAAACTCTTCCTTCTCATAACTCTTCACACCAGAACATCCCTCAAGGGAGCTCTGAAATTTTGCTTCAGAAAACTGAGTTGAATTCACACACCCCAAATCAGTCTGTAAATTGTTCTTCCTTACAGACTTAAGTCTGTCCCTCATATTCAAGCAAAGATCTTCCCTCTGAGTCACATTAGTATAACTCGGCTGCAGCACCCTTAATGCATCCTGAGCAGTTAACTGCTTAGCTTGATCTGACATCATCTGCACCATAATATACTCCTGATTCATTGCATCTTCTGTCCTCACCTCCATATTAACTATCTTGCTTCCTATACTCTTGGTCATATAAGTTTTTGGTGTCTTTTGCTTTGTGTCTTCAGCAGGCTTGGACAGATGGTTCATCTCTTCATCAGAGTCATACAAGTCATCTGTCTCATCATCATTACCCAGGTTACCTTTATCATCACCCCCACCATCATCATTATCCTTGTCATCAGCAGCTTTACCTTCATCAGCTTCATCTTCCACTATCAGCTCAATAACATACAGCTTCATCCCCATCTCATACAACCTTTGCCTAGGAATTTTCATCCCATTCCTACATGCCACTTTAACTCTGATGACCTCATAAAAGGTCTTGAACACTGTGGACCAATCAACCTCAGTCAGTAAGCCAAACCCAGAAGCTATTTGAGCAAAAACTTTCCAATGACAGTATCTAGGTGGTATGCCTCTTATCTCAACCCATACCTCCTCCAATTCACTGTGTGGTTTCAAATCACCAATCCATTCAAGCACCTCCACTTGAACCCCATCCTTCCTCAGATTAAAGGAAGGGTACTTCTTTATGTCACTAACCCTCTTATGAGGAGGAAATCTCACCAAAAATCTCCCAGGTTCCAGTTCTCTGATTTGCCAAGGCCAATCCTTACTATATATGTCAGATAACTCCACTTCCAATTCAGCCAAGGTAATCTGTCCCTTCTTAACTCCAACCACTCCACAATTAGTCAGATTCAGCCATTGAGTAGATTCCACACTTGGCACATCTAAATGATAAAAACCAAGCCCCAGACTAGAACTACCCACATACGCTGCAACAGGGTGATCTGATTTCCATTTTGGACACACATTCATATGGTGCCCATGAACTCCACAGATAAAGCAAACCTTAGGACGAGTACAAGTACCCACAAAATGCCCAGGCTCTCCACAGTTATAGCAAGTAAGCTTCCTATATCTAGGATCTATGCTGAAAGGCGGATCAGGAATCTGAGTACCTTGTCCACGCCCCTATGCAGGTGTTCTCCGAGGTGGAGGTTGCTGTGGTTGTCGCAGCTGCGGCGGTGGATGTTGTTGCGGACGGGGCGGTGGAGGTGGGCGAGTAGCACCTTGCTGCCTCCAGCCGAGGTCCTGCCTCCCCTGCTGGGTTGGACCCTTGTGGTCGTTGTGTGGTGGCGGTGGAGGACGAGCCGGCCTTTGAGGGGGCGGACGCCGCGGCTCAGGCTGCCAAACCCATCTTCCACCCTCCTCCATCTTCTTCTTCTGAAGCACCTCAGCAAAGGTCTCCTTCTCACCCCCTCTCCCCCAAATGTCCCTTACGAAACTGACCTTCACCGGCGGCTTCACCAACCGATCCGATTTCTGCACCGGGTAGCAATCCGCGGATGAGAAACTCCTCGAATCCACCAAATCTCGCCGGATCCAGAACAAACTGTCAGCACTCAGGAGTTTGGTGGAGGGAGCTTGTGGTCTAGGGTTACGGCGAGGCGGCGGAGAGTCAATGGCCCAAAGTTGGCCGAAAAACTCGACCACCACCTCGTCCTCGTGCTTCTCCAGATCCAACTGCCCCCTTTGTGAGTCACAATCCCCCCTCTTCTCTCTGATATGTGGGGCAGAGGGCTTCCTCCTCTGGCTTGCGGACCCGGCCTTATTGCGGGGCCGCGTCGTCATCCATGGGGGGTAAGGCCATGGTGGAGGATCGAGCTCGAGCCCCGTGCGCCCCCGTGTGGCAGTCTCCAGAGACGAGCCCAGGGATGGTGGACGCATCGCCATCCGCTTTCAAGTGAAATAACAAGATTTGAAGGTAAATAATAGGATGCTTTTTCTTGTTTATAGGGAGGTTTGAATCATTCCAGAGCTGAACTGATAGAGCCAAGTCCCCTGATTTTGACTAAAGATCTGATACAAAGGACCCAAAAGGTATCGAACATTTCCTGTCATTAAGATTACTGATGCATTGGTTAAGAATAGTACAAAGCGGGGAAAAATTTTCTCAGCTTATTAACTCCATCATTTGCTGTTTGTGCAGCTCCATTCTAGAAATACAGACACCTACTACTGCAGCAGCTATCCCAGTACAGTAAGGGTAAGGATCGTACAGCGTTATAGCATGACAAAACAAACTGTTGCCTACTGCCATAGCTACTCGTATAATGGCAATGCCAACATAGGCTACAGTACTTGCAGCAGGAATATCATTGTTTGCCACATTTCATGCAATTAAACCTACCCTTTTTAGAATTACGAATTTGATAGGCTGTGTTTCCATATTGGTATTGTCCAAACTATTCAGATGAACATGATCTGAACTTCACTTGAACAATGCTTACCACATATAGATTTTACTCTTTACTGTGTCGACGAATAACTCAGTATCTCTTCATGAACACAACAGAGATTGAGATATTAACTTCCACGTATATATTCTACAGTGAATAATTGAATTTCTTTCAGTAATCTACCATGGAAATCCACTATACAACATGCACATGCAGGGAAAAAACATTTATCTTCTATACTGCATGCAAGTATGCTCAAGCTACAGTGTCAAAAGTGGCATCATTGCACCTTAACTATATCAGGGTTATAGGTGTGAGTGTAAACACAATCGAGAAGGTTTCAGTTGTAACAGAAAAAAATATAAGTTACCTGGCAAAGATGCAAGAGAATGGTACAATTTTCTAGCTCCTGAATTGTGGATAGTCACTTGCTTCTATCATCCTCTACTGGTTTGGTTAGTGCAAGGATGTCCTTGATACACTTGTTCAGCACAATATTTTCATGAACAGAATCAACCATGCTGAAATCCTGTGGCCGTCAAGTAACATGTATTTAACTAAAAACAAGGAACAGAAATTGATGTCGCTTGGACAAGAGAAGGTTATTGGAAGATATAACCAAATTGCAGGAGACAGCGTAAGAACAGGAAATGCGAGCCAGAAAAAACGAAGACGAATCTAGAGGGAATCGGAGAGGATGTTACCGTTCTTCGTCATCTCGTTGAGGAAAGGCAGCAGGCGCCGGTACCCAAACAAGCGCGGGTCACGGACGAGCTTGGACCGCGCGAGCACCTGATCCAGCGGGGAACCAAGGCAGATATCAGGTGCTGAAATCACAGAGAGGCAATGCATGCAGGCACCAGACGAATCGAGAAACGAGCACGACTTACCAGCTTGCGGTCAAGGTCGTCCGCGCCTGCTGCCGCAGCCGATGCGGCCTCTGGAGGCGTTCGAGATGTCAACGGGACCCGATCCTGAGAGGAATTCTCTTGTTAGGGGACAGGGATGGGACTAAATTTGTTCCACGTACTAAATGGGCGAAAATCATTCTCCATCAGGTCTGGCGGGGATGTGTCTGGGAGCCTGTCCCCCGTCCCCGTTAATCCGCGTCCCTGCTTCCTCACCTGCTCACAGCCTCCAACTCATTCCCTCGGTCCATCAGCCCAACAAAGGCCACGTAAGAATGCCACATATATATATAGAAAAACCTAGCTCCTTCAGTCTCCTGCTCTGCCTCCCTGCCGCCGCACTCCCTTTCGTAGTCTCGCATC
This sequence comes from Miscanthus floridulus, assembly GCF_019320115.1. NCBI lineage: Eukaryota > Viridiplantae > Streptophyta > Magnoliopsida > Poales > Poaceae > Miscanthus > Miscanthus floridulus. The sequence goes on along the minus strand of NC_089592.1, from coordinate 23,591,221 downwards.
TGGGCGCTGCACTCCCGCATCTCCTTCCGCTCTACTAGCCCTGTGCATGACGCGAGTAACGCGACACTCCCTCCTGTATCTCCGCTCTACTTCTCGCTCGTGCTCCCTCAAGCAGCCAGCAGCCGCACTCCAACAGCCAGCATGTGCATCTATCTTGCAATTCTTGACCGTGATTGTCTAGAGGATAGAAGAACAATAGCTGTGGAGCTCCGTGGCCCTGTAGGAGTCTTGTTTAATTTTGCTTTGTATTTTATTTGGATTTAGATTTTCTGAGATGGGAACTAGATCTATTTCATGGCAAACCAGATGTACGAGATTCTTCTCAATCATGAACTTACTAGGGTTGTTTCTTTGGATTTTCAATTCACTTTTGTCCATAGCTGGATTTTGTGACGGGGACGAGGACCCCGTGGGGATAAAATCCCCGCATGAGGACGGGGATGGGGGTGGAACTTCCTCCGTTGGCATTCACGGGGATGGGGACGGGGAGATTTTTGCCCCTCGGGGATGGGGATGGGAAGCTGTCCCTCAACGGGGAATTCCCCATTGACATCTTGAGGAGGCGTGCTCTCGACAGATCCAGGCTTCACGGGTGCGACGCACTCGGGGGAGGTGTCGAGGGAGCCGGCGGCGGGCAGGACAACGCGGCGGAGGTGGAGGTCCTTTCAGAGATGGCGTCGACGCCGCTGTGGAGGAGGAGCTCCATGTGGCGGCGGGATGTGATGCCGCCGAGGAGCGTTGTGGCGGGGGAGCGCCGGGCGGAGTGCCACGTGAGGGATATATACAGATGCGGCGGCCTGACGCACTTGAACCTGCGCTGGCTTGGGGGAACAGGGGGCGAGCTGCTGGGGGAGGGGAGCTCGGCCACCGCCTTGCGCGCCCGTGGTAGAGGAGATAATTGGAATTTTGCCATTATGAAACTTGGGCTTCGCTCGTTTGCCATCCTGCAAAAAGGATTCGCTCATTTGCCATTATGAAACTGGACACACTCGCTGGAATGTCTTTTGAGTATTTTTTTTTTGCCAAATTTAATTTTTTTTCACGGACTCTTTTCTTTCCCGTTTTGCCCCAGCTCACCGCCCGCTGACGAGTGGGCCCATCTTGTCATCCCCCTCCTCTGACTCGTCCCCGTCGTCTCCGCCATAGCCGCGTAGGGACCGAGCAAGCCGCACAGACCCCTTCCGACTCCCCGGTACAACTCCATCACCGAGTCCCCGCTCCACCCTCGCCAGCCGCCCTCGACACCGCAGAGGCACGCCGCCGCCACACCGCCCCTCCCCGAGCTCTCTCGCCTGCTCCAGTGCCCACATCCGCCGCCGCCGCCGCCATAGCCGAGCTAGCTCAAGCTCGCCCAATCTACCCTCACAGGCCACCATTCGCCTCTCCTCTTCCTCCGTTGGCCTCGCAAGGATACACCGCACCCGATGCATCACTTCACGCCGTCGATCCATCTCCACCCCGCCTTGGGGAGCGCCGCCGTCCCCGCGCCTTCCGTCTCCCAGTGGTGGGGCACCATCGACCGGCTCTACCTATCGAAGGAGGCGGACGCGGCGGCCGTCGGCAAGAGCAGCGCATACGGCGGCAAGACCAAGAAGAGCACTTGGGTGGTCCTGGCCGGCCAGGTCTCCGACGAAGCATGCTCGTTGGGGAAGAGCCTGAAGCTCGCCTAGCTCCCGGCGCTGGCGGCCGCGGCACGCGCCGTGACCGCGAAGGGCAGCGGGCTCGCGCTGGTGCTCACGGCGCAGGACGTGGCGGTGGAGGGCTTCTGCATGAGCCGGTGCGGCCACCACGGGTCATACTCGTACGACGAATGGGATCGAATGGATTGGATAAGGATGCCGGTGAGGAGGGACAAAACAGGAAAGAAAAGAGGCCGCGAAAAAATAATAATTAAATTTGGCAAAAAAATACTCAAAGGGCATTCCAGCGAGTGTGTCCACTTTCATAATGGCAAACGAGCAAATCCCTTTTGCGGGATGGCAAACGAGCAAAGCCCACATTTCATAATGGCAAATTTCCAATTATCTCGTGGTAGAGAAGGAGTGAGGGATTCGGCCGGGGTGAGGAGTGCCGCACCTAGCCCGCCGCCAGCGAGCTGACGAGGGAGTAGATGGATTCGGCTGCGAATCGGCGGCAACGCCGGCCGGCCCACGCGGTCGCATAGCCAGCCCGCCGCCAGCGAGCCGACGAAGGAGTACATGGATTCGGCTGCGCAGAGAGTGGAGGCTGAAGGTGAGGAGTGCGCGACACGGTGAGGAGACTTTGGCATTTCACCCATCATCAAAAACGGGTTTTGCAGTTTTACCATCCCTCAAAGTGGTTTCACTAGTTTGCCATTATGAAACTGGTGTAACTCGCTGAAATACATTTTAGGTAGTTTTAATTCGTGGAAAAAAAAGAAGACGCCTCCTTCCATTCCTACCCCTGGCTGCTGTTACGTTCATCAAGATAGATCGAACACAAAACGGATAGGCCCTCTCCTCCATCCCAGCGCTGGCCTTCCCTACGCCGCTACCTCCCCGTGCCGGCGCTAGCCTTCCCCAGCCGTTGCTGGCCTTCCCCCACGCCGTCTCCTCCCTTGCCGGCATAGGCCCACCCCCACGCCTTCTCCTCCCCTGCTGGTGCAGGCTCGCCCCCATGCCTCCCCCTCCACTATAGGCGCCAGCTTAGGCCGCGGGGTATAGCCCCTCCTAGCCAGCACTGCTCCACTTCGGCGCCGCCCAAATGGATGGGAGCACGATTGAGTTCGACGATTGAACTGGAAATGCCTCAGATTTAAGTTTATTTCACAGAGAAAACACTATAAAAGTGTATTTAACACCATCATATCTGACTTTAACGAAAAGCAAAGCCAGAAAGGGAAAAAAGGCACGACAAACAAATTAATCAAATTCAAAAGAAAACAGATTGCAGATCTAAAAGTCTGCCTCAGTGGTAGTGACAATTTGTAGATCGTCATGGAACAATCCGATAATACGTGCATTTGTTATGCATCATCGGCAGCCAATGAACACAGGGAAGAAGAAACAAGATCTCGGAAGAAATACAGAGAAATGAGATTTGCTTTTGGGAAAGCCAAAGCATCCGAGAGATTCCCATTCGACAACGCGGGTCCAGACTCTAGAGGACGAACACCGACAGGGAGGATAAGCACGGGTGTCCGTTGCGCCTCCTCGACCCGCCGTTGTCGATGCAGACGGTGAGGTTGAACACCAGCAACGACGAGAGGTTCGCCTCCTCGACCTGTGTCGCGGCCATGGGTGGCCGTTGCGCCGGTGCCGCTTCCGTGGCTTAGCCAGTGGCGCTGGTGGCCAGTGCCGCCTCCGTGGCCCTGCCCCGCCGGTGGGGTTGGCGCCGGGGACGGGGAGCGGTGCGGTCCTGTGGTGCGGTGTGCGCCGTGGGCGACGAAGGAGAGGGCCAATCCGTTTTGATCAACATAACAGCAGCCACGGGTAGGAACGGAAGGAGACGTCTTCTTTTTTTTCACGAATTAAAACTACCCAAAATATATTTCAGTGGGTTACACCAATTTTATAATGGCAAACTAGCGAAACCACTCTGAGAGATGGTAAAACCGCGAAACCCGTTTTTAATGATGGGTGAAATGCCAAAGTCTCCACGGTGAGGGATACGGCCGGACGAAAGAAACCCTTTTGACTTTAATAGTAGGTCCTCGCAAAAATGGCCGTTTGCCACGGGACACAAAGTTTATTGAATAATCACTTAGATGACTTTTATATTTAACTAAAGTGACATGTATTTTAATTTGTCTTCGAATCGACGGTGTTTTGCTCTAACTCATACAAAAGATTAGAGATTTATCCAACGATACGTCGTATTTTAATTCATATTATGATTGAACTCCGCGGGCCATGCTCATATAACTTCAGACCAAATACTTTTTTTAATCAAATATGAGACATCAGAGTACCCCTCATTTGAAGGAAGAATAAAGAATAGAAAAGAATGTTAGGCCTAGACTACTTGGCCGTAGAAATAAAATAAGAAAACATATATCCCTCGTATCTGTAATTTTTTTAAATCTTAACATAGACAGTTCAAAACATAGGTTATGGACTATCTATTTCACTATCTACGAGCTGTTTGATGTTTTGCATTTAGCCAAAATCAACCATGAATAACATTTTATATAGTATTTTGTTTGTATCTGATACAAAACGAATCAAACATAAATAAGATGAACATCGTTACAATATTTTTTGAACCCATAAATATAAGTCATACATTACATATACGCACAATATTTTAAAAAACGTTTGGTAAAACAGATTTTCCTCCTAGTTAAAAAGAATGAAAGGTCTAAAATATCTTTTTTTCTTTTTTCCTCCTTTTTCTCGTTCTTTATTATTCTTTCTCTCTCTACCTTTACCTTACCACCAACACACAGAATCGCACATGCATATCAGCTTCGCACCTCCCGGTCTCGCACATGGCGTGGAAGCGCCGTCGTCGCGGCCGCAGGTCGTTGCCGCACCTCCGCGCCGCCCCTTGCTTACCCTACTCGGACCCTCCGCGCATGCCCCGGCAGCGACGACGGTGGCCACGCCGCACCCACACCCATCCTCCCAGCAGCGACTCCTTCGCGCCCGCGCCATCCCCAGCGGCAGTTTTCTTCGCGCGCGCACGCCTACACTGGGGCAAATCTGCCCTGGCACACAGATCTGAGGAAGGAGTAGAGGTAAGCTCTCTCATGTGCCGCAAGCTTTACACTTTTTGCTTCTTGACCAAAAATCACGCGGCGGCTTCCTGTGTTGAAGCAGGGTGGTTCGCGCGTCATCCCGGTGCGGGTCACGTAGGGCGGGTGACGGCGTGTGCAGGGTGGTCGGCGGTGGCCAGCTGTGCCGGAGCCGAGCAATGCAGCAACGGCTTGTGCGCGGTGGCGTGTAGTGGTGCGTCTTGCGCAGGGCGGCCGATGGCAACTCGCGCGTGGAGGCTAGCTATGCCGGAGCAGGGCGTCCGAGCAGCGGCTCGCGTAGGGCGGCTAGTGGAGCAGGGTGTCCCAGCATCGTTTCGCGCGCAGTGGCCCAACTGTGGCTCAAGGTTGATTTTCCATGTGCTGCACCGGATCCGCTTCTCTGTAACCGCCGTTGTTCGCTCGTGCACGTAGCACTCCTAACCATGACTTATAAATATCGTGTTTCTGACATGCACCCCTACTTTTTTTGCCTCTATAATTTCTTATCTATACTCTCTTCGTCCCAAAATAATAGGGATTTGATTGTACACGGATATTAATATTGTATAGCTAAACAGAAGACCAATATGTCTAGGAGAGATAGAAATAAAGATGTATTGGAAACATAGAACGGTAATGATAGGAGTAGGGCGTCCGGATGCATCGGGCGCACCTGGCCTCCTCCACGCGACCGCACCAGGGACGTCGCGCGCCGGCATCCCCCGCCATCAGGGATGCGCCGCCGACGAGCTGGGCACCGCCGATGAACTGCGCGCCGCCAGTGAGCTCCATGACCGCACTGCCTCCGGGAGGGGGCCGGGAGAGGGGAGAGGCTCCATGCCACCGCCGCTGCCACCGAGCTGCCGAGGAGCTCCACCGGGAGGGCGCCGGGGGAGGGGAGAGGCTCCAAGCCGTCGCCACCACCACCGCCGACGAGTTGGGGGCCACCGAGGTGCTCCACTGTAACACCATCGGTGTTACGCCCTAAACAAATTACCAAACCATGTCATGAGCATCATGTTTATGTGAGAATGCATGTGATGGAATGTGTGGATAAAATTTTTGTAACTTAAGATGATCAATAAAAATGTTAAATGAGAAGCTATTCCATAACTCATGTATATCAAGTAGGGTTTAAAACCAATTTTTATTGAACAAAAATACTGTAACACCTCGGGTGTTTTAAATACTAAAACCTGCCATATCATCATATGCATTGCAAATCATTTGGTCTTAGTGAAAATTTTGATATGCATACACTACAATAAGTTTACCTTTATGTTGTATGTGTTGATTGGTATGGTTTGAATCACGTTTGAAATCTTGATTGTAATTTGAATTTCCGAAAACCCTGATTTCCAGTAATTAGTTTTACCCCGAAAAACCCATTTCAAAATCTAAGCACATTTTGGGGTTGAGCCTAAAAGCAAAAGTGTAGAGTTTGTCAAGATGTACAAAGTTGGTTTTCGGAGTTTTCAAAGTTGTTTTATAAAATTTGAAGTAATTTGAAAAGGCGTAATTCTTTAAATGTCCCCTTTTTGAATTTAAACTTGCATTTCAAAATATAGACCGAATTTGGGTATGATTATAAAAGCAAAGTTGTAGAACTTTGAATTTTGAACAACTTTTATTTTTGGAGATTTTTGAGTTGTTACATAAATTTGGGAGTAATTTGGGTTTTGAATCGAGTGGCAATTTTGTAATTAGTGGGAACAGTATCATCGGGCAGCTGTCACCGCCGGCGATCTTCCTCTGGCTTCCAGGCACGTTCGTGGCCGTCTTTGGCATCGCGCTAGCTTGGAGAAGGCCGCGGCGTGGCTTCCTATTGCTTCTTGGCCGTCCTTTATAGCTTGGCCGTCGCCGTTCGTCTCTTTTTCTCCTCCTTTGTTTTCCCGACGCTGCCGCCATAGCTCAGTCGAGCTCGCATCGCCTCCCTAGCGCAAACCAGCCTCGGCAAAGCCAATCAGAGCTTCGTTTGCTCCTTATGCACCCAGCCAACCAACCATTGCAGCTTGATTTTGCCGGGAAACACTGCCAGTCGCCTTTCTTCCTCGCGGCCAGCAAAACCACCGTCGCGTGCGCTTCACCGTGGCCGTAGCTCTACGGTGAGCCTCTGACCTTGCGAAGTCTTGCTTCAGCTTCGCCACGATGCTGTGGTGCTTTGTGCCCGGTTGATTGACCATTTTGTCCACCGCAGTCGCCGGAACACCGCCATCGACGACCGTTGCTCCGCCGTGGCTGCTGTGCACGTCGACCCACCTCTCCGTTGATCCTCCGGCCCTGCTCTTTGCTCAAACGTGTTCGGGGTGAGCTGCTGAACCTTCCTGTGTCGTTTGTTTAACTGCTACCGGTCCAGTTTCACCGGAGTCGCGTAGTCGCACCGTCGTACCCGCCATGGCCGGTGTCGTGCTCGGTCCTGGCCGTGTTTGGTCTCGTTTGTGCCACCAATAGACGCATAGGGGTGTAGGGGACGTGGTGGTACTATCGCTGTCGCCGTTGATCTCACCGGTGGCGAGAAATCACCGGTCAGCGCGCATGGTCGCCGTGGTCAGCGCGGGAAGTCGGGGATGATAGGTGGGGTCAAGGTGTCAGTGGCGGTTTGATTTGAAAATGGAATTTTTCTTTTTCAGAAATGAATGAATAGTGTATGCTTTTGTTATTTTTGTGTAGAATTAATTAGAGCTCCAAAAATTATGAAATTTTTTTGTGACCTCTCTATGATGTATATTATTTAGGAAAAATATGAAATGTTGTTTTTCATTACTTTTTGAATGTGATAAAAATTGCTCAATTAATTAATAAATAAGTTTCCATGATTTTTCTAGGCTTAATTAATTATTCAAAAATTATGAAAATTGTTTTGCCACTTAGTTATCATGTGATGAACCTTTACAAAAATTTTGAGCTCAATTGGAACAAGTTGATTTATTTCATAATTTTTAATTAAATAATTAATTCATAAAAGCAAATAGTAACCTTTAATGACTTAGGTTTTTGTTTGAATTTTGGATTGAGTGATGACCTTGGGTCATTAGTTGGTAATGATCCTTGGCAATTGACGTAAGTGTTACGAAAAAGGTTTAGTTAGTTTGACTTGTAACTGTACCGCGAAGGAAAGTTGTATTCAAGTTTTTAACTTTCGCATCCATCATCAAGCATCATGTTTTACATCTCGCATCATGTTAAACATGGCATTATTACTATGTGTAGTGAACGAAGGTGAGCATGTGGTAGTTAATCAAGTTGCGGAGGAAGTTAATCCGTTTGTTGAGGTCGGATTTGATAATTGTGGAACGTCTCCGGAACCTGACTTTTCCGTTAAGCAAGGCAAGCCCTAGATGCATTTAAACCTACCACGTGTTTTACAAATTTATATCGCTTTTGCTTTTCAATACTGCATTAAGTGATTAGGAGTTGAGTGAAAACTTAATTGGTGCATTACCAACCTTGTTTTTCCATATCTACCTTGTTACCCGTTTTACTTCGTAAATGCCTAGTTATGCTTAGCCATGCTTAGACATATAAAAGTCGGGTGATTACCTGTCACCTGCAAGTTTTATATGGATCTTTGGTTACATTTGGTTACTTATGTTATCATGAGATATGAGCATGTGGAGTAATAAATCTAGACCGGGCGGACTCGGTGTAGGGGAGCCACAAGACATAGAGGTCTTGTGAGCGGGTTCTTTCCACCTATGTCGATTAAGAAACCATCCGTTGTTGAACTGCATGAGGTGAGACTTTGTAGTACTAACTGCATACTCTGGTAAGCTTTAACTTGGCTATTCTATTACGAGAATGGCTACTCGCGCACTAGGAGTGGAGAGATGGCAGGAATAGCGTGTACCCACGTGGCAATGGGCTGGATTGGTGGAGTACTGTATTCTCGGGTGGCGCGGACCCATTCTTGTTTTAGAGGATCCGAGGGTAGGTTGATATATGTAAGTCGGGGACCTGCATATGTCGTGTGGTCTGGAATCCCCAGCTAGGTTTAATCGGTTCGAATCGTCGTTGCTCCTTCGTTATGGAGACTCAACTCACTGTTCATCATCGTAGTTAATAACTGGAACTCGAGTAAGGTTTGAGAAAGAGTTTGATATGAAGTTCATGATCTCATTACGGATCATGGCAGATTCATATGTGGTTCTTATAAAGTTTTATATGTTGAAGTAAAGAATTTTGTTAAAGAGCTTTTACGCAAAAGAACTTTGATTATTGCTAAAGCCATACCTTGAATCCCTGAGCCTGCATTCCTGAGTTCTATCAGTTTCTATTTCGGTTAAGTCTTGTTGAGTACTTTTGTACTCAGGGTTCATTGACCCTTATTGCAGGTGAGGCTCATGAGCAGGTCTGCTTTGGACCGTGCTGCATGACTGTTGTTCATTGCGATGACGATAAGTAAATGCGTGGCCCTTGGGCAGGGCAATCTATTTGTGTGTTTGTATTATGTTATAATACCACTCCACTACTACATTTTGTAATAATTATCGAACTTAGTTGTAAGGTTTGAAACTACTATTTTGTAAACTAAGTTATTGTAAGACTTCCGCTGATTTACTCTGGTGTAGATATTTGAATAAATGTTGTAATACTGCAATGACTCTGTAATGTGATCTTGCTCAGAAATCGTGGATGATTCGGGGTTCTCCAAGGACACCCGACAGTCTTCTTAAGTTCCAGGAACATATGCATAGATGTCAAAGGTCGTTGGACAGTGACAGGTGCATGTGGGCCCTATAATTTAGGAGGTTCTGCCACAGAATGGTATCAGAGCGATCGTTACAAAGTCTTTGTTGTATTGTTTTACAAAAACTTCAAAATGATTTGGGACAAATCTATTAACTTGTTAATTTGGTCCAAATTGCTTCTGACTTATCTTATTTCATTCTCACCATTCCTTATTTGATTAAAAAGGCTTTGTGTGGTGGAGTAGTAATCTTATTATGCCCTATATAAAAACAATTGTTGTTTATGTGCCTATAGAGCTTTGATGTTTTTGTTCGTAAGAACGATTCATGCATCATGATTAATTCACTTGTTACTTCCTTCACCTCTGAGTCTGGGTTGAGTTATGTAATCCATCCTGACTGCTCTTTAGACTTTGATCAGATTGTCTTACTTGGATTAATTTTGCTTCCTACAGTATGGCTCGTACCAAGATAACACCCCGTAAGTCCGTCGGACCCAAAGGAGTTCCTCATCACCAGCTTGCCCCTAGGAGCGATGGTGCTAGTAGTAGCAGCTCTAGGCCTGATCCCCAAGCAGAGATAAAGAGGCTTTCAGCAGAGTTAGCACATGCTACTAGAGATAGGGCCGTGGATGCCATCCAGGTGGGCAAATTATAGGAGCAATTAAGATGTCTCACCACCGCTCATAGGAACTGCGAACGTATGTTAGTTCGTATGGTGGAAGGGAGAAATGAGGCTTGACATAGGGAAGATGTAGCTAGAGCTAGAACTCATGAGCTAGAATTTTATGTAGAAGATTTAGAAGAACATTCTACCTATCTACATGAAGAAGTACATAGGCTGAACAATCTCCTGGATCCAAATCACGAACCTCAAGCTGATGCAATGGACCCAGGTGTCATCCTTGCTAATGATAGTGAATCGAATGAGGAAGAAGAAGAAGATTTGGAAGAATTAGTAATGATCAATGAAAGTGATAATGAAGGCGGAAATGTTTCCGGAATGGATACCGATCACAAGGTTTGATGTGATCGAGGAGAAGAGTAGAGTTGTAAAATAGTGAGTTCTAGTTAAAGTTAAGTAGCCTTGTTTAGATGCGGTCTTGTGTATAAATTAGTAAACCCTATGTAATGTGTTTGGAGTAAGCTCTTGTTGCAATTCAATAAAGACTTGTGAGTAAAGTTTGGTTTGTTATGAATAGATGCGTCGTACGCGGGGTTCGCATATTCCTAGTACTTCACAAGATGAGGACGGTATTCCTGATTCGTCACCAGTTCCACCCAATTTGGCTGACGCTATTGCGGCGCTAGTCAATGTGAATGTTGATAATGCTCGGTTGCTTCGAGAGATAGCTCAGAGTAATCAGAATATGATGCAAGGAAACCATGGTCGCAATCATAACAGGCAGGAGGCTACGTATGTTGATTTTACAGATACAAGACCACCAGTGTTCACCAAGGCCGATGAACCATTGGAGGCTGATGATTGGCTTCGGACCATGGAGTAGAAATTTGATCTTATTCCATGCACGGAGATTCAGAAACCTGTGTTTGCCGCCCAGCAACTTAGAGGTGCAGCAGATGCTTGGTGGGCAAACCTAGTGGCTATGCAACCAGCTGGCATTCCAATAACTTGGGCTGAGTTCCGTACTGCCTTCCGAGCCCATTATATTCCAGAAGGAGTGATGGCCATGAAGCTGGATGAGTTCCTTGCTTTGAAGCAAGGGGATCAAACGGTTATGCAGTATGTGGGAAAGTTTAATCATCTTTCACAGTATGCATCTGAACATGTCAATACATATGCCAAGAAAAAGAAATGGTTCATGCGAGGTCCGAATACCAAATTACAGACAATGATGACTACATGTACCAATGTTACTTATCATGAGGCAGTAAATATTGCAATTGCTTCAGAGGAAAAGTATCAGCAGCATAAGGAGATCAAGAAGAAAAAGAGTGGGCCGTCTGGATCTTTTGGTGGAAATCAAAAGAGGCAGAGGGTGATTTATCATCCAGTAAACCATTATCGTCCTCATTATCATCCGCCGCAGTTCCAAGCCGGGCAACAATCAAATGTCCGTCCTGCTACAACTTATCAGAATCCACAACAGACAAATGCTTCTGGGGTCCCTGCTCCAACACCCTAGGGTCACAAGTATCCCTATTTCAATTGTGGCAAAGTCTGGTCATTTCTCGAGGGAATGTCCGTATCCAAAGCAGTCTAATCCAAATTATCAGAAGGCCCCCGCCAATCAACAACAGGGTCAAGCACAGAACAAGAACAACAATCAGAATGCTCAGAAGGGCAAAGATGAAAGGAAGATAGGACGGGTTTTCTATATTCAAGCTGGGGAAATTTTGGAAGGGGGTCCAGTGATGATGGGTATGTTTCCTGTTGTCGATCATCCTGCTGTTATGCTTTTTGATTCTGGTGCATCTCATTCATTCATCAATAGAACCTTTGTCGTGAAGCATGAAATTCTAATTGGGGCAACAAAGGAAAATTTCTTTATACAGTCACCCGGGGGACGTCTGTGTACTAAGGAAATGGTATATCAGGTACCCATAAACCTGGGTGGGCATATTTTTCCCACTACCATGATTATCCTAAAGGATTAGGATATAGATATAATCTTGGGAATGAATTGGATGTATCAGCATAAGGCTGTTATAGATGCTTTGAATAGAACAATAAGGGTGAGTTTGCCAGATAGTAATTCTCAACTTCTTATCCAACTTCCAACCTTAAGAAGATCAGTGGGCAAAGTTTGTGCAACTGCCGTCAAAGAGGTTAGAGATATCCCGGTAGTGTGTGAATTTCCTAATGTTTTTCATGAAGATTTACCTGGTCTACCACCTGATAGGGATGTTCAGTTTAACATAGAGCTAAAACCTAGAACAGCTCCAATCTTCCGGAGAGCTTATAGGATGCCACCCAAGGAATTAGCCGAGTTGAAGACTCAGTTGCAAGAATTGATTGATAAGGGGTTTATCCAACATAGTTCATCACCTTGGGGATGTCCTACAATTTTTGTGAAAAAGAAAGATGAGACCCTGAGGTTATGTGTTGACTATCGTCCGTTGAATGAAGTGACTATTAAGAATAAGTATCCCTTACCTCGGATAGACTTGCTTTTTGATCAACTGGCCAGAGCCAAAGTTTTCTCCAAGATTGATTTGAGGTCAGGCTATCACCAAATCAAGATTAAGCTTGAAGATATTCCCAAAATGGCATTTACCACAAGATATAGATTATATGAATACTTGGTAATGTCTTTTGGTTTCACAAATGCTCTAGCTCATTTCATGTATCTGATGAATTCAGTATTCATGCCTGAGCTAGACAAGTTTGTAGTGGTGTTTATTGATGACATTCTAGTATATTCCAAGAACAAGAAGGAACATACGGAACATCTCAGAATTATCCTGACCCGCTTGAGAGAACATCAACTATATGCCAAGTTCTATAAGTGTGACTTCTGGCTTAAGGAAGTACAGTTTCTTGGACATGTCTTGTCAGCTGAAGGAGTTGTAGTTGATCCAAGCAAAGTTAAGGATGTGCTTGATTGGAAACCGTCAACCACTGTTCATTAGGTTTGGAGTTTTCTGGGAATGACGGGGTATTACCATTGTTTTATTCCAGATTTCTCTAGAGTATCCAAGTCCATCACTGGGTTGTTGAAGAACCAAGCCAAGTTTGTCTGGTCATCTGATTGTGAAGAAGCTTTCTAGACTTTGAAGAGACTGTTAACCACTGCACCAGTATTAGCCCAACCTGGTATCGAGAAGTCATTTGACGTTTATTGTGATGCTTCGGGTATTGGTATTGGATGTGTATTGATGCAAGAAGGCCGAGTCATTGCCTATGCTTCCAGACAACTTAAGCAACATGAAGAACACTATCCGACTCATGATTTGGAGTTAGCAGCAGTTGTCCATGCTCTGAAGATTTGGCAGCATTACCTGCTTGGTAATACATGCCATATTTATACAGACCACAAGAGTTTAAAGTATATCTTTACTCAGTCAGAATTGAACATGCGACAAAGAAGATGGTTAGAATTGATTAAAGATTATGACTTGGAGGTGCATTATCACCCTGGTAAAGCAAATGTGGTTGCAGATGCACTCAGTCATAAAAGTTATTGCAATTGCCTGACAGTAAAAACAATGGGTCTAACTTTATGTCAAGAGATGGAGAAGTTGAATGTAGAGGTAATTCAACAAGGTAGTTTGACCAACATAATTGTTGAAGCCTCTATTCGAGACCAGATTATTGCCGCTCAGAAAGAAAACAAGGGCATAGCCCATATCAAAGAAAGAGTCAGGAATGGAAAAGCGGAATGCTTCAGCATAGATGATGAAGGTGTGCTATGGTTCAAGAATCGCCTTGTGGTACCAAAAGTTCCTGAGTTGTGATAGTTAATTCTTGAAGAGGGACATGCTACTAGGTTATCTATCCATCCAGAATGTAACAAGATGTACCATGACTTGAAACAAAGATTTTGGTGGACCAAAATGAAGATAGAGATTGCTCGATATATAGCAAAGTGTGATACTTGTCAAAAGGTGAAAGCTATACATTTGAGGTCCGCTGGAGAGTTACAGCCATTGCCTATTCTAGCTTGGAAGTGGGAGGATATTAGTATGGACTTTATCATTGGTCTACCCAAGACATCAAAAGGCTTTGACTCAATATGGGTTATTGTAGATCGACTAACTAAGTCAACACATTTTCTTCCAGTCACGAGTACATATCCCACTATCCAATATGCCAAGATATATTTAGCAAGAATCATGAGCCTCCATGGAGTACCAAAGACCATTGTGTCTGATAGGGGTACACAGTTTGTCTCTAGATTTTGGAAACAATTGCATTCTTCATTGGGTACCAAACTACTGTATAGTACAGCTTATCATCCATAGACTGATGGTCAGACTGAAAGGGTAAATCAAATACTTGAAGATATGTTAAGGTATTGTGTCCTTAACTATTCCAATAAGTGGGACGAATGTTTGTCTTTGGCTGAATTCTCATACAATAATAGTTATCAAGAGAGTATTAGGATGGCTCCATTTGAAGCACTCTATGGTCATAGATGCAGAACATCGCTGAGTTGGTCTAAACCCGGGGAAAGAAGGTTCTTTGGAGTTGACCTTGTGAAAGAAACAGAAGACAAGGTTAGGCAAATACAAAGTAATTTGAAGATAGCTCAGTCCCGACAAAAGAGTTATGCAGATAAACGACGTAGACCATTGGTGTTTAACAAGGGAGATTTTGTATATCTGAAGGTATCACCAATGAAGGGAGTTACCCATTTTGGTGTTAAAGGCAAGTTGGCACCTCGATATATTGGACCATTTCAAATTTTAGAGAGGTATGGAAAAGTGGCATATCGCTTGAAATTACCAAAACATCTCTCAGCTGTACATGATGTGTTCCATGTTTCTCAATTGAAGAAGTGTCTCCGAGTGCCTGAGCAGAATGTTGAGGTTGAAGGAGTGGAACTTGAACCTGATTTGACCTATTCCGAATATCCTATCCGAGTTCTGGATTAGAAAGACCGTGTTACTCGGAGGAAGATAATCAAGTTCTACAAGATACAATGGAATCAACATTTCGAAGAGGAAGGTACTTGGGAATCTAAAGATTACTTGTTAAAAAAATTTCTAGAGTTTCTTGCGTCGATATAGAATAATGTTAGTTTTGCTCTGTTATTATGAACCATGTTTGTAAAGGAACCTCAGCTGTTTTATGGACAAGTTTTAGATGTTTTTGGATTGACACATTTCCTTTTCCATTACTTACCCTATGACTTTGAATCTCGGGACGAGATTTCTTTTTAGGGGGAAGGATTGTAACACCTCGGGTGTTTTAAATACTAAAACCTGCCATGTCATCATATGCATTGCAAATCATTTGGTCTTAGTGAAAATTTTGATATGCATACACTACAATAAGTTTACCTTTATGTTGTATGTGTTGATTGGTATGGTTTGAATCACGTTTGAAATCTTGGTTGTAATTTGAATTTTTGAAAACCCTGATTTCCAGTAATTAGTTTTACCCCGAAAAACCCATTTCAAAATCTAAGCACATTTTGGGGTTGAGCCTAAAAGCAAAAGTGTAGAGTTTGTCAAGATGTACAAAGTTGTTTTTTGGAGTTTTCAAAGTTGTTTTATAAAATTTGAAGTAATTTGAAAAGGCGTAATTCTTTAAATGTCCCCTTTTTGAATTTAAACTTGCATTTCAAAATGTAGACTGAATTTGGGTATGGTTATAAAAGTAAAGTTGTAGAACTTTGAATTTTGAACAACTTTTATTTTTGGAGATTTTTGAGTTGTTACATAAATTTGGGAGTAATTTGGGTTTTAAATCGAGTGGCAATTTTGTAATTAGTGGGAACAGTACCATCGGGCAGCTGTCACCGCCGGCGATCTTCCTCTGGCTTCCAGGCGCGTTCGTGGCTGTCTTTGGCATCGTGCTGGCATGAGAAGGCCACGGCGTGGCTTCCCATTGCTTCTTGGCCGTCCTTTATAGCTTGGCCGTCGTCGTTCGTCTCTTTTTCTCCTCCTCTGTTTTCCCGCCGCCGCCGCCATAGCTCAGTCGAGCTCGCATCGCTTCCCTAGCGCAAACTAGCCTTGGCAAAGTCAATCAGAGCTTTGTTTGCTCCTTACGCACCCAGCCAACCAACCATTGCAGCTTGATTTCGTCGGGAAACACCGCTAGTCGCCTTTCTTCCTCGCAACCGGCAGAACCACCGTCGCGTGCGCTTCACCGTGGTCGTAGCTCTACGGTGAGCCTCTAACCTTGCGAAGTCTTGCTTCAGCTTCGCCATGATGCTGTGGTGCTTTGTGCCTGGTTGATTGACCATTTTGTCCACCGCAGTCGCCGGAACACCGCCATCGACGACCGTTGCTCCGCCGTGGCTGCTGTGCACGTCGACCCACCTCTCCGTTGATCCTCTGGCCCGGCTCTTTGCTCAAACATGTTCGGGGTGAGCTGCTGAACCTTCCTGTGCCGTTTGTTTAACCGCTATTGGTCCTATTTTGCCAGAGTCACGTAGCCGCGCTGTCGTAGCCGCCATGGCCGGTGTCGTGCTCGGTCCTAGCCGTATTTGGTCTCGTTTGTGCCACCAATAGACGCGTAGGGGTGTAGGGGACGTGGTGGTACTATCGCTATCGCCGTTGATCTCACTGGCGGCGAGAAATCGCTGGTCAGCGCGCGTGGTTGCCGTGGTCAGCGCGGGAAGTTGGGGATGACAGGTGGGGTCAAGGTGTCAGTGGCGGTTTGATTTTAAAATGGAGTTTTTCTTTTTCAGAAATGAATGAATAGTGTATTCTTTTGTTATTTTTGTGTAGAATTAATTAGAGCTCAAAAATTATGAAAAGTTTTGTGTGACCTATCTGTGATGTATACTATTTAGAAAAAATATGAAATGTTGTTTTTCAGTACCTTTTGAATGTGATAAAAATTGCTCAATTAATAAATAAATGGGTTTCCATGATTTTTCTAGGCTTAATTAATTATCCAAAAATTATGAAAATTGTTTTGCCACTTAGTTATCATGTGATGAACCTTTACAAAAATTTTGAGCTCAATTGGAATAAGTTGATTTATTTCATAATTTTTAATTAAATAATTAATTCATAAAAAGCAAATAGTAACCTTTAATGACTTAGGTTTTTGTTTGAATTTTGGATTGAGTGATGACCTTGGGTCATTAGTTGGTAATGATCCTTGGCAATTGAAGTAAGTGTTACGAAAAAGGTTTAGTTAGTTTGACTTGTAACTATACCACGAAGGAAAGTTGTATTCAAGTTTTTAACTTTAACATCCATCATCAAGCATCATGTTTTACATCTTGCATCGTGTTAAACATGGCATTGTTACTACGTGTAGTGAATGAATGTGAGCACGTGGTAGTTAATCAAGTTGCGGAGGAAGTTAATCCGTCTGTTGAGGTCGGATTTGATAATTGTGGAACGTCTCCGGAACCTGACTTTTCCATTAACCAAGGCAAGCCCCGGATGCATCTAAACCTACCTTGTGTTTTACAAATTTATATCGCTTTTGCTTTTCAATACTGCATTAAGTGATTAGGAGTTGAGTGAAAACCTAATTGGTGCATTACCAACCTTGTTTGTCCATATCTACCTTGTTACCCGTTTTACTTCGTAAATGCCTAGTTATGCTTAGCCATGCTTAGACATATAAAAGTCGGGTGATTACCTGTCACCTGCAAGTTTTATATGGATCTTTGGTTACGTTTGGTTACTTATGTTATCATGAGATATGAGCATGTGGAGTAATAAATCTAGACCGGGCGGACTCGGTGTAGGGGAGCCACAAGACATGGAGGTCTTGTGAGCGGGTTCTTTCCACCTGTGTCGATTGAGAAACCGTCCGTTGTTGAACTGCATGAGGTGAGACTTTATAGTACTAACCGCATACTCTGGTAAGCCTTAACTTGGCTATTCTATTACGAGAATGGCTACTCGCACACTAGGAGTGGAGAGATGGCAGGAATAGCGTGTACCCACGTGGCAATGGGCTGGATTGGTGGAGTACTGTATTCTCGGGTGGCATGGACCCATTCTTGTTTTAGAGGATCCGAGGGTAGGTTGATATATGTAAGTCGGGGACCTGCATATGTCGTGTGGTCTGGAATCCCCAGCTGGGTTTAATCGGTTCGAATCGTCGTTGCTCCTCGGTTATGGAGACTCAACTCACTGTTCATCATCGTAGTTAATAACTGGAACTCGAGTAAGGTTTGAGAAAGAGTTTGAAATGAAGTTCGTGATCTCATTACGGATCATGGTAGATTCATATGTGGTTCTTATAAAGTTTTATATGTTGAAGTAAAGAATTTTGTTAAAGAGCTTTTACGCAAAAGAACTTTGATTATTGCTAAAGCCATACCTTGAATCCCTGAGCCTGCATTCCTGAGTTCTATTAGTTTCTATTTCGGTTAAGTCTTGTTGAGTACTTTTGTACTCAGGGTTCATTGACCCTTGTTGCAGGTGAGGCTCATGAGCAGGTCTGCTTTGGACCGTGCTGCATGATTGTTGTTCATTGCGATGACGATAAGTAAATGCGTGGCCCTTGGGCAGGGCAATCAATTTGTGTGTTTGTATTATGTTATAATACCACTCCACTACTATGTTTTGTAATAATTATCAAACTTAGTTGTAAGGTTTGAAACTACTGTTTTGTAAACTAAGTTATTGTAAGACTTCCGCTGATTTACTCTGGTGTAGATATTTGAATAAATGTTGTAATATTGCAATGACTCTGTAATGTGATCCTGCTCGGAAATCGTAAATGATTCGGGGTTCTCCAAGGACACCCAATAGTCTTCTTAAGTTCTAGGAACATATGCATGGATTCAAAGGTCGTTGGACAGTGACAGGTGCATGTGGGCCCTATAATTTTGGAGGTTCTGCCACAAATACTATAGAACATATATGTGGCACTTAAATAAAGTTTGGAATATGAACTTTGTAGATGACAATGAAATCCTTGCTGTAGAAAAATAATATTGCTAACTAATGTTTCTAATAGCCTAGAAATGAAACTTGGAATCAAAGTTCAGCTCAAAGACTTAGAAGATTCTTAAGTATATAGGCAGCATGACAATGCCATGTTTGGGAATTTATTTTATGGAATCGAGTTAAGAAGTTATGTCATGTTTTAGCTCGAGTCGGTAGCCTGATAAGCCCTCTTGAGCATGGTGAAGGTGCTTTGGTTCCTAGAGCAACCGTTTAGTTTTTATACACGCTTTAAAATTCATACACAACATGTTCTCGGGCTGGTGGGCTGGGTGGGCGCGGTCACCACGTCTCAGGGCACGACATCGCCATGCTAGCTCGCCCCACGCGCGCGCACGCGCTGCCGCACGATGCTCCTGCCACCGTGACACTGTGCTGCGCTGCTGCTGCTCGCTTTGCCACCGCGCACACGTGGGCAGTCCCGGCTGCCTCGTGCCGTTGCCTCGCCTTAATGGCGTTGTGGCCACGCAGGCCATGCCCCCACTTGCCTCTTCACGCGCGCACGTGGTCTAGCCGGGTTGTCACATAGCGAGTGTGCAGACGCTGCCTCGAGTCCGGTCGACCACTTGCCGCCAAGGCGAGGCTGAGATGAGCCCACCTGCCACGCCCCGTCTCTCTCTCCCTCTGCTGTCATGGTCAAGCCACGCCATCAAATTAGCCATGAGCGATCACCTCCATTCAATTTCACGCATCCATGGCGTCAACATCAAGTCCTCTCGCTGCCCGACCCCACCCAGCCTCGAAGCATGCACGGCTAAGCTCCAATTTGGAGCTTTCCCCGCCGCCGTTCTGATAAGGCCATGCTCGGCCATGGCTGAGGACAGCCCTCCCTTAGTCCACCCCGAGTCGATTACTGTGCACCGCTAGCTTCACCTTCATCCCCACTTCGCCTTGCGCGCTTTAGCTGAACCTCTACCGCCTCACCATTGTCGTTGACGCGATCGTGCCACCGCGGTGGGCCGCCGCACGGCTCGCCCGCACATGGCCAACCCTCCACCATCGTCCTCCGCTCCATCCATCACTTCGGCCAGGTCCATAGTAGCCTCCTGATGCTCACGCGCTAACCAATTAGGTCTGTAGCTGCCCAGTTCACTGGAACAGTGCACCACCATCGCGGATGGGCACGCGCCGCTGTAGCCTTCCCCAGCAAATCATGTCACCCCGCACCGCTGCTTAGCGTAGCCACTCGGGTCGAAGATGGTGACCGACCCATTAGGTGGGCTGGCGTAGGTCCTAGGTGGTCGGCGCGACCGCGCTGCGTCACCGCCACCGCGTCGTCGTGTGCTGAGGTGCCGGGGGTGCGTGCGGGGGAATTCTAGGAAAGTCAGGGGGTTAAATGAGAAGATTTGAGAGAGGGAGAAATAGTATTAGGGCTTAAGTGAGATTCAGAAGAAAACCGAGGACGCTTTTGCAAAAACGCCAGCGCGCGCGGGCTTCCCCGCCGTAGGCCGTCTCGCGCACAGGCCGGCACTCATGTGGGCTGCATCAGCGGGCCGCTGTGCGCGCGCGCTGCGTCTCACGGGCCACGCGTTGTGGGCCGCATGAAGGATTCACTTTCTTTTTCCTAGGAATTTAGTAATGGTTTTCTAATTTAATTTCTGAGTTGATCTTTGGTAATTAATATAAAATCGTGTAGGTATCTAAAAATTATGAAACAAATTTTGTTAGGTTCCTAAAATTGTGATCTATCTGTTGGTATAATTAGTTTATACATATGCATGTTGATACTAGGAGCTATTAAATAGCTTGAGAATGCTTCATATTATTAAATTAATCATTGTAGGAATTTTTGTGGTAAATTGGTGATAGCTTTAGTCCTGGAATTTTTATAGTAGCTTCATTATATTATTATGTGCTCACTGTAATTTTTATAGTAGCCTTAGAATAGACTAAGCATTAGGGTAGTTAAATGCTCTTTGTTTCAATATACATTAAATCATTAGTAGAAATAAAGATATACCCTTAAATTGCAAAACTGAGTGTTTGTTAGTTGAACCCAACACTTTGCTTGATGAAGATGATAGTTAGCTTAGTATCTTAGTCATTAGAGCTAGCTTAGTAGCTTGGTATGCGCATTCTTATTTTAAGAGTTGCTGTTGTCTAAAGGCTAAGTTGTTGCATCATCATCGCATGCATGTAGAGAACGAGTTGGTGGAGATAGTGACCACCGACGATCGTGAGTTAGAGGAGATCATCGAGGAATACGAGGAGGAGATCCTCGTGAGGGAGGGAGTCCCGGAGCCACCACCGACTAACTCAGCTGACACCGCGTCTGTTCAAGGCAAGCCCGGGTGCACAACCTCTATTTTCATAATTTACCGTATATATATGTGTTGTGCATTTACGTTGCTGGAATTTTATGGAAGCCACATGCATATATATATCTACCCTATGAGTACTACTAGTGCAGGTTCGAGTAGATGCTATATTTAGGTCATCGGTAGCGTGAGTAACCTATCGTTGCTCACAATAGGTGATTATTATTACTCTTATAATAAAATGATGAAAAGAAAATGGAGACCGGGCAGAGATATGGCATGGGATATTGGTGGGTGTAACAAGTTGTGTCCCGCGGCCAACGGGCTTAACTTAGTTACACTGTTTCCCCTGTCCGTGTCGATTGAGGACCGTCCGTTGTTGTGGATGGTAGTCAGGTCACAGACTTATTATCCTGAGTACATACTTGCTTATGGGAGCGGGAAGTCTCGTTACGCTCTTGTCGTGGGTTTCGGCTCTTTCCGGACTGATTGATTAGAGGCGGAGAAAGGTGGAGGTCTAAGCACTACGTTGAGACCGGGTCTCAAGAGTGGGGACTTAGAGTCTAAGTTTGGACGGGGACCTAGACCTCTCGACAGGAGTGGAATGGGTTGGTCTCGTTTGTGACTGGGGTACAAGCGAGGCGTGTGTTTCGGGGTACCCAGCTAGGATACATTGGTTCGCGAATCACCGTTTCCGTGAGACGGCACGACTTGGCTATGGTCTTGCACTGTAGTAAGAACTGGAAGATGAAAGATGGTGAAATGGTTCTGATTGCTCAACCATTGCTTGAAAGTAGAACAGATGCTTACTTAGAATGGTTAGCTAATGAAGTAATCATGACTGCTAATAAAACATGATCTTAAGGACGTACTATTAGTAATGCTTTTCGCAAACAAAAAGAAAACAACAAACCATATTGCCTATCATACCCCTTGAAGTTTTCGGGTAAGTCTTGCGAGTACATTATGTACTTAAGGTTTATTTTACCTCTGTTGCAGGTGCAGCTTGAGGAGTAGCTCTTGTGTGGATGATTCTTCTGGTGGGCACAAACGGATCCTTCTATCGTTTCCGCTAGATGTTCATTTTAATCCGCTATTTAATTATCGCACTCTGAACTCTGGTATTGTAATAAATAATTTCCAAGAACTCTTTGTTGTATGAAATGGACTAAGTATTGTAAATTCGTACTCATTATTGGATCCTGGATGTAAATCGTGGATTGTTTCGAGTTCTTCCATGGGGTGTGCTCGATAGAACGGTCCGATATAGCTCACTTTCGGGGTGCTTAGTGTCTAGTGGAAGACGAGCGCCTCCAAAAGTGTGCTACTTCGGGCGGTTCTGCCACATCCACCGTCACAACCACGGTGAGTCTGCGCGTTGGCAAGGAGGGGCTCTTGCGCGTCGCTGGGGCCATAGGCAACCTCCGCACTGCTGGATCCGCTGGAGAGGTCGCCGGCGAGGGCGAGCAGTCATCGTGCGCCTCCACGCCAAAGAGCAGCCAAGCAACGTATATTGTATGTTGCGGCTATATGTTACAGATGTTTTCATATGTTTAGGCGCATGTTAAAGTTCTATCAAACACATGTTTGCAAGTGGTGCGGATGTTGCGATGTTGTGGATGTTGCAACAACAAAGCTGGTCATGTTGCGGGATGTTGTGATGTTGCGGATGTTGCAACAGAATATTTTTCATGTTGCACAAATATTTCAACAGTATCGTGCGAATGTTGCCGCGGTGGGACTCATGGGCGTCTGGGCACTAGCAGGACCCAAGATAGAAAGGTATAGTGGGAGAAAAGACAAGTCCATTGAAAAGCGAGAAGGTCAAGTATCACGGCTGCGAGGGTGGCGTAGGCGAAGCGTGTCCGGCCACGAGTGTATAGACCCACGCGGGTGGCGAGCACAAGGCCGACGGATGTGCGGTGCATAGGTTCTGTCGGCGAGCTCGGTGGGTGGTGCCGTGGAGCAGCGTAGCAAGGCCGCGCGGGCAGCATAGCGAGGAGCCGGGGGGTGGCGCAGTGAGGACACGTGGCCGGCATAGTGCATCTAGGTGGCGGGACTGGTGCGCCCGTGAAGTCGTGGCCAACCTAGGCTACACGGAGAAAGCGAGGAAGAAGGGAGCGTTTGGTTTGTTTGCCTGAGGTCGCCTCGCCTCACTGAGCGAGGAAACTGGCGGGGACCCGTGTTTGGTTGTTGGGCGAGGTTACCTCAGGATCTAAGCTGGCGAGCTTTGGGATTGCTTCCTCGGGAGAGCGGTTCTGGCTCGCTTAGGCCAGCAAAGGCAAGACTGGCTAGCGTGGACGAGGCGAGGCAAAGTGGCCTGAGTAACCAAACAAGACCGAAGATGGATTAGGGAGAGATAAAGCGGATGACGCTGGGCCCACTAAGTGAGGTGGAGAGAGAGAGAGTAAGTACCAGGGTATTTTAGACCACATTAAAGTGTACAATGGTACACACACACACACACACACACACACACACACACACACACACACACACACATATATATATATATATATATATATATATATATATATATATATATATATATATATATATGTTTTGCACGTGAGGCTAACATTATTGGAGACGTATAAAATAGCTTGGTTCAAATAGGCACTGAATTATAGTACCATGTTTTCTATATAACGAGTAATAGTGACAGATCTTAAAAACACAATATATTTATAATGGCATGAATCTATATCTAACCTTTTATAAGCTGCAATGTTTGGGCTTTCTAGCTACTATGGCCATGTTCTACATGTAACGATGCCGGTGGGGAAGCTTGGGGGTCACCCGTACTCATATCCGTTAATTATCCATCCTCGATTACCCATAAGGGTAATGTTCATTGGGTGTGGATTATCCAATGGGTAAGAGACTTTTGCTGGGATCGTTTCTTCCTTCTCCCGTCGACAGCTAACTCTCGTTTGCCAGCAGGAGCATCGCCCTCCGCCGGCACGGGCTGCGACCACAGCCCCGGTCGGCGTGGCGCTCGTTCGCTCCCGTGCGCAGTCACCGCAGATAGGTTGGAGGGCATCGGCGGGTCGAGCTACATGGCTGCTGGGGCACGGGCGCCGGGGTGAAGTGGCCATGATCGCCATGAGTATGACGAGGGAGCTTCTGCATGACGATGCTGCCGCCGCCCATGGCCGAGCATGTGGACAGCAGGCCGTGCTTGGTGTACGCGCCTCCTCCATGTGCGGTTGTGAAGTGGCCATGGACGACCTCTACAGTCACACGTCCCTCTCTCACCTTCCGCTAGCTTCTAGGCAGAGGCGATGAGCTCCGCTCAGCTCTGCAGCCGGAGCATATAGATTAAATGGATAATACCTCTATTATCCTACCTATACCCACAATCAAATGGATAATCCATACCCTCCCCAAACAGCATGGGTCCGGGTTTGGCTATGGACATTGGTTATCCAGTGGCATCGTTACCTACATGGACATGCCCTCATCGAGCCCTACGTGATTAGCATGGACAATAACGTATAATATTGGAGTCCAATACGAAGGGGCCTGTTTGGGACTGCTTCGTTTCATGTTTTTTTAGCTTCGCTTTATGTTTTTCAGCTAAATAGGTGCCAGCTTCATATGCTCTGCTCCAGAAAAAAAAGGTGGAGTGCTCCAGAAACTCCACATTTTTTATGAAGCTGCTTCACGGTGAAATTTGTGGAGCAGAGTTGGTGAAGCAGTCTCAGACAGACCCCTAATGGATGTGTGGCATGTGGACTCGGTCACTCATGTGAATGTGGGAGTGAAACGACTGACCAAACAAGTAGAGGAAGAAATTATCCCTGTTCAATATCGTGTGTATGTTTCTATACATACAAAGATGGGGTAGATATATGTATAGATATAGATGCATCGTTTCAAAATTTTCGATGACTCTATGTCGTATTTTTACGGAGGTTTTACGATGGCACCGAGAGGGTTTTTTCCACTAAATATTTTGTTATTACAATTATTATATCTGTTTTATTGCTTTTGTGTGCTATGGTAGCCTGATTATATATAGAAATAGAAAGAAAAATGAAAGGAGCACGTGCGTCCGTGTGGCGCAGTCCAGTCCACACGCGGTCGTTGGTACGGCCGTACGGGGTGTAGACGGTGTTGACACTGTTGGCCCCGTTCGTTTGTCTTAATAGGTAATGTGCTCGTGTGTTGCTACGGGACAACAAAATTTTTGTACTAAAAATATATGGATCGCACGATAAGATAACAATATTATGAAATTAAATACCGACGTTAAAGTGACATTTAATCCAAATAGTAAAGTTTGTGAAATAAACACAGACACGGAGAGCGCGGCATCGTAGGCTCACCAACTCTACTTGTCGGGTTCGTAAACCCGGGGTCCCTCATGGACCAGCTTTCCAGCAAAGGCTTGGCCCAGCAGACAACGTTGCGAACGACGCGCAACTCATGGGCTGGCCCAAACACCTAAACGACAGGCCAGAAGGACAATCCAATCTCCGACCGGAAGGCCTGGCCGAGGAGGAACGGCGCCCGCTTTCGACTCCGGCCCGCCTCTCTGACCGAAAGGCCTCACAAAGAAGTAACAGCACCCGCTTCCATCACCGGTGCACCTCCGGACAGCCTCTCTGACCGGAAGGCCTGGCCAAAACACCACTTCTGACTCTGACCCGCTTCTCCGACCGGGAATACGCCGAACCCCTGCTACATCTCCTCTCCGACTGGCGCAATCAGAGCCGACTGGGACCAACCGACCGGGGACGCCCGCTCGGTAAGGACCAGGAAACGGACGGAGAAAGTAAGGCAGGGCACTCAAGTCAACCGCAATACCAAGAACCGTACCCTGTACACCTGCAGGACAGTATCCTGCGACCTCCCTAGCATGACAGAACCCAAGTAGTGTTGTAGGCGCCGACATTTTCCCCTACAGTGTTGTGGGCGCCATCAACTCCCATACCAGACAAATACGGTAAGGCTCCCCCACATGCCTCTGGACATCAACAGTGTTGTGGGCGCCGGCATTTACCACACCAGGCAAACATGGTAAAACCCCCTACGTGCCTCTGGGCATTAACAGTATGGCAGGCACCGACGTCTACCATACCAAAAGAAGAAGACGCAACCTCCCACGTGCATCTGACATTAAAACAGTATTGTGGACGCCTACCATCATCTTGTACCTGCCGGCATGGGCAATGAGACTTAGTAGCATACGTACATTCTCCCTCTCACTTATAAGGCCCTCCCCTTCATCTATAAAAGGGGATGCGCTCTCTCCCAACAAAGGGATCGATCAGTTCACTAGTACACAACAACAGAACCACCAGGTTCAAACCACAAGCACACGCTCGAACACTTAGCACATAGCGGAGCTCCCGTCACTCTCGGCCCCTCTGACCAGAGTTCGACCGGACCTCTTGTACCCCCCATCTTTCTCCTTCTCGTTTGTAACCCCACTGTAAACTTTGAGCACCTGGGCTCAGGAATAAAGTCATCGACCGACTCAAACTGGACGTAGGGCACGTTACCTGAACCAGTATAAACCCTGTGTCATTGAGTGCTAGGCCACATCCGATCACAACGTATGGCAAAACTACAAATATTTACGTGTTGGTCACTTTCTACACCGACACTACTGTATAGACCTTTCCGTGATGCGGCTAAGATAATGTTTTATATCGGTAGGAAGAAATCCCCGATATCCATTTCTTTCGTGCGCCAATAAATCCACGAATAAGTTCGCCCGTATCTCCATACCATCCTGTACACAGGTTCGAGTATATATGTAAATATTAATGCCTGTCACATGGGTAATATTGCGTGTCTTGAAAAATCTATCACAAAACCTAATAACAAAGTATGTTATACTCACCATATAAATATGTGTGGCTTTAGGATATTCGGCTGATCGGGCTGGGGTAAGGATGACGGCGCGGGTGTGAACGATGACGTCGAGTGAGGGCCTTCTCGGCGGTCCTTCTACTTCTCGGCGCTCCATCGGCGGGCCTTCTCCTTCTCGGCATGGGCTTGTGGCGGCGGCGTGGCTTCGCGGCAGGGAGGGAGAGCAGGCGGTGGCGTGGGCGAGCGCGGAGGCGCGAGGGAGAGGCGTGGGCGAGCATGGAGGTGTGAGGGAGAGGGATCATGGGGACAGGGAGGGAGCGTGATTGGACGCTAATTGTCAGGTAGCATTTTCTAAGAATCACTGAGTTGGGGTCGGCAGGGAGTGGCATTTGGAGGGAAGGGGTCGTAGGGTTCGGCAGACGACCCAAGGGATTTTTTTCGCACGATAATGTTGTCCAACAAAATAATACAATGATGATTCAAGTTTGAACGTGTATGTCATTCTCACAAAAAAACTCCTAGGTAGATGATACCAAATGTCTAAATTCCCTCATAATAAAGTGATACACTGAGATTTTAATTTGTTCTCATATAAGACAAATTCCATACCAACACCGCTCTTCTGAACCCTAGATCCACATGTTTGCATCTCTAACAGAGCTCCACCCTCACCACGCTCATGTACCCGTGTCTTAGTGTTGCCGCCGCCTTGCCATTGTAGGATTGCAATCTGGACCTACTTAAGATGAAGGCAAAAAATGCGTTAGAGAAGGAACATCACATATGTTTGTGAGTTTAGAAACTTGTATTGTTACCTTTCTAACATTATGACAATACGAGAAATTGCCCCATGCATGATTTTATTTCAACATACCCATACGGGGTAGCAAGCAAAAACATTTACAATGGGTACATGGCATAATATGCAAGTCCATCATATAACGACTCCATTAACAAATTAGGCATTAAAAAACTAATTCTTAACTCAAACATATATTGAGCAGGGTTTATAAACGTGGTTAAAACAGTATAGTGTCTCATTGGATGATTTCCTAGAGCCAACCGTGGTAAAGGGTGAAGGCAGTGCACTACTATTTCTCTCTTCCAAAATTGTCTTTCTATCAAAATATAAGTGGTTTCATAGTATCATTTTAATTTGACAAGTAAGGTCATTGCCGCATGTTTCATTAACAGAGTTTGCTGGTTTACTGATCTTCTCTTTCTCTTAGCCTGATACCTTAGCGGCACATCAGTTAATCGTCATATACATGAATTAAATAAGAATAAATTTAAACCCAAATTTCCTAGCAGCCTGGTACCTTAGCAGCACATCAGTTACTCTTCATATACATGAATTAATCAAAAATAAATTTAACCCAAAATATCCCAGAAAGCACTGCTAGTTAATAAATCAATCTTATAAACCAAATCATAGTTGGAATTTGAATGCCATAACCACATACCTCACTGTGGAATTTGTAGGCTAGCGTAAATCTAGAAATAACTTGCATTGCCTTGAAGTAGATTAAAACATGTGATTCATGATTACAATTGCAATCCTTCTGAACACCTAGGACCGGACACGGTGCTCAGGTTCACGGGGAGGGCGGATGGCATGACGGGGTCACCAACTCTAGCCACAGTTGTTCATAATGATGTGCTTGAACAAAAAAAATACCATCTCAACAGTCACTGCCTATTGGGACGACACCGCCAGTGTGTCCGCATAGCTGGTCATGATCTGCCATTTTGACAAGCTTGCATAGGCTGCTGGTTGCAATCAGCGACCTTAGTTTCAGAAAGGGAATAATAATAATAGGTGCACAAGTAAAAACAAGGACATGACAGTGAAAAATTAATGAAACAAATAAAAGCTAATGAAAAGGAAGTTAGATACATATTAGTGAATCTGATGGTTAGCACATTTGTATTACTCTCAGTATATTAAGAAGCTTCAATTTAATAGTGAGAAAATTAATATACACCCTCTCCAACCGAACCAAATATATATAGATCTCTGCATAACCTTATTTTGCACAACCAAACCATCCAATTTAGCAAGGAATACCATCACATCCATTCCAATGAAACTTAAAGGCCCTCTATAATCATTATTTAGCCGTGTCAAAAACACTAAGCTACATCCATTTATCAGTGATCCAAATTTCCTTTTTAACTGATGTATATAACAAATAAAACTGGGGACATAACCATACCTTTATGGATCAACGAAGATGGCTAAAAGCTCACTCTGTTGTGTCACCAGAAGCATGAAGGAGCCATCAAGGATGATATCATGCATGTTTCCAGCACCCTCCAGGAACACTATGACCCTCCAGGTGTTCATGCCAGCATTTCATCGAAGAGAAACTGCTCTTGCTGATCCTTCAGGTCTTGTGTTGGAAAAAATGCAGATTGCCAATACTATTTCTACATAAAGTAAATGCCAATACTATCTCTACATAAAGAAAATATAGATACGTACTTATGAAGCAAGAGTTATAGTTAAAAAAAATTAGTGTGTTAGTAAAGATGATCTTCACACTTAGCAGCAGCCAAAAAAATATTTGGGAACTCATATACGAAATACTAATCGCAATGATTGTTTTCTTCAAATGGCACAAATAAAATACAGAGTTTAAATGAAAAAAATGTGGATTCGGAAACTAAATGCTCAATACATCATAAAATTTCACCTCCACCGAAACAATGCATCATAAATAGTCAATCCGTACTGTAGTTAATTTCTTAAAATTACTACCAAAATCAGAAGTACCTTGAGAGGTAGGTTTCAGTTTCACTCACACTAACCGTTGTGAGCTCATAGATTGGGTCCTAGCAAGGGCATCCTTGGTCTTCCATGATTGGAGATGTCAGCGACCTTGCTTGCAGGCTTGACCTCCTTCCAGGTTCATACTGCGTCAGCCTCCTCGCCCAGGGCCACCTTCGATGCATCCTGCCCGAGGTTACAGTTGCAAACATTACATGTTACCTTTCCTACGAACACTAACGGCAGCAGACGTCTGGACACTCCAGTAAAAAAATGAAATATGTACTTTTATAAAACCAAAACCACTATCTAAAGTGATGTTTTGAATTAAATCAAATTCAATACTTATCTTTGTGTATGCATACCTTTTCTGGATATAGTTTTCATATTCATTCTACTTGGTACTAAAAAATAGAATAGCTGATATCTTGACACGAATGAAGTTTTAAAGGATAGAGTCACAATACAAGCAACTACAGATTTGCTAGTGTATTTCACGAAATCTGAATATGCCAGTATGGCACTGAACCATGTGGTGGAGATGGTAGTTAATGGGAGGGGTGAACTGGCACAAACATGTGTTCTAAATCAGAAGGGCTAATTTAGCATCTAGTTATGTGCAGTCATTTTAATAAACACATAGTAGGTAGAATGTAGCTTACACGGCACTTGGCCACAGCTCCGGCGTTCATATGAGCATATAAGGAACAATCTTTGGAAGTGCATCTAAAACTATCTGTACACTATGGATGAAAATGCAAGCATGGTCAGTGTCTAGTAGCAAGTATAATCCGTGCTCCCCCAAAATAGCTAAACGAAACAACCAAACAAGCATGGTCATGTAAATTTAGCAGGAACCTGATGCAGCAGCAGAGGTGTGTTCAAAAGCAATAGCTCCTGGAGCTTTCAAGCACCAGCTAAGTGTTGTGCTATTGTCTTAGTTGCTAAAAATGACTTATGGTTGCAGAAGAACAAGTTATGATACGACCTTTCCATGGCATCATAGATTCCAGCAAGGTTAATGTACACACCAACAGTATCAGGATGAGAAGCACCGCACTCCTACTCCAAAACTACCCTTGCCTCCTCCAACAACCGTGCAACCTCAACTACTGATAAACATAGGTGCTTATCAAAACCAAAAATCACAGCGGCGGCGGCACTAAATGAAAACTTTTGAGATGTTGGAGATGCTGCTACTGGTGCTCTATTTTCTCTGGAACAGAAGATAAGTACTGCTTCCTCAAAAAGTAAATAGAATAATAACAAAGGAAGTTGTATCATGACCGGAGTTATTAAACATCTAAGCACCTCCATAAAATAAATTCTTAATCTAGAATAT
The DNA here is from genome assembly GCF_019320115.1 of Miscanthus floridulus. Classification (NCBI taxonomy): domain Eukaryota; kingdom Viridiplantae; phylum Streptophyta; class Magnoliopsida; order Poales; family Poaceae; genus Miscanthus; species Miscanthus floridulus. The sequence continues at coordinate 23,560,093 of NC_089592.1, read as the reverse complement.
GTGCTTACTGATGCTGAATTCTGGTTTGATCAGCACTAAGCGATTCCATCTCCATGAGATAGTATTTTTCTTTTCAGGAACCAAAATCTTATTGTGTAGCGTCAAACAAATTCATAAAGCATCCAAACAGACATCTTCTGAAACTAACTCACAAGTTTCATCTCAGAGAACTTTCTAATACAACATGAGGCAACCTAGCAGGCATCTTCTAATCTAAAACACATTATTTAGATGAAGATGGAGAGAGATTTGCTTTTATTTTGCACACTGAGTTAGGAAAGTTCAGACTAGAAGTCCAATGATGTCAAATTAATTAATTAGCAAGAATACATACATAGATGGTCTAGGTCCTGTAAAGCTTATACAACGAAGGATCATATGAACACATGTGACCAGGTCCTGTAAAGCTTATATGATGATTCCAGTTAGTTTCTTTAATACATAAACTACATAGGAAGCATAGCACATGGACCTAAATTTAGGTCATTAGAACTTTAAACATTTAGGGAAACTAATATGAAAACCCGATATGAAGGTAAGAAGAGGCAACAGACCATAATGGCGCAATTGTCCTCTACGGACCTTTGCGAGGTAGTCCAGGTTAAAGAGGAGCATACATGCAGAGGGCCTCTATAGCCTCAACAAATATTCCGCATCACCAGCTGCAGATCCATTTTGCAGGCAACCTAGAATTAGTTGGTACAAAATAACTAAACAGCCAACACATATAAATTGAATCCCAGGAAGCACAAACCTGGCGTACTTGCTGTAATGTAGATGGCCTTGGCGTGGTGGGCGTTTGCGGATTGAACACCATATAAACTGGCACGCACATTAATTGAGCACCACGAGGCTGCGCAATGGCCTACCTCGTGGTGACCTATGAAGCAAGTCAAACAGTACCTACAACATAAACGAAGGCATTCAGAAAAACAAAATCGAACTACGGGTGTACCAAATTGGAGCAGGAAGGCAGCCCTAGGGCACGTGACGACCCCCGTTTTTCTTACCGAGCAGCAACGACGGGCGTGGGGTCTCGAGTTCCTCCTGAGGTGCGGCGACGGTGTCCCCCTGCTGCTGTGCTCCGCCATGGAGGTCCGCTGTGAGGCCCATCGCAGCGCGCCTCCACGAGTGCTGAGCAAGATCTGAGTTTGAGAGGGAAGGAGAGAGAGAGGGAGAGGGAGGGGCGACACGGGGGTGAAGCGGAGGGCATGTGGTGGAGGTGGCGGACGGCGCGAGGAGAAGAGGCGGACAGTGCGCGATGGAGGCGGACGACGACGCGAGGGATCAGATCGATCGCGAGAGGGAAGGAGAGAGAGGGGGAGAGAGGGGCGGCACGGAGAGGGATCGCACGGGGGAAGTCGCGGTGGCGGGAGGGAAGTCGCGGTTGCCGTGGTGAAGAGGCAGACAAAAAACAAATGTCGTACAAAAAAGTATCCACGCTTTGTTCTTTTTAGTTATATAGGAGATAATCTGTACTTTTCAGCTTATTTTTTAGTCGGAATAATATTTTTCTCCCGTAACGAATCAGCCAGAACAGTATTTCGATTTTTTTTTTTCACGAAGCCAACGGGGCCGTTGACTGTTCAGTCGACCACGCTAGAAATGGGCGACTAGCCGACTGCAGCACAACCGCAGCAGTGGAACTCGAGCTTGCAGATCTGGCCACCAAAGCATTTTCCCTCGGCTGAATCTTTACTGCTACGGTCGTGTTGGCCTGGTGCTCGATTTATTTGGCTGAAGGTTTCTTTCTTCCCCATCAATCCCCTCAATCCTCTTCGGCACCAATTCCACGATTTCGCCGATCTGATGCCGCAAGGTGAGAGCGCATCCCCCGTTTTCTATTCTCTCTTTCTTCCTACCAACTTTGGCATTCAGAGTAGAGGTCGAATTGAATTGGCTTCCTGCAATTCCTGGTGCCGATCCATGATGTTATGCTCATGGGTACATTTTGCCTGGGCGGTGGACTATGGATTGCCTGCAGTTTGCCTGTGATTTATTTGGTTCAGGTCCTAGTAAGCTGCCTGGCACATTCAACTCAGTTGCACCCAGGCGACCAGATCTCCCTAGTTGGAATAATTATATATTCTTTAAGAGGGAATGTATCCTTGGAAAGAAATGTATTTTAACCAGTCTTATTTGACAGGACATTGTGATGTACAGAAATGAATGATCAGACAAGTGAAGTTGAAGACCTCGAGCGCATACTTATTGATGAATGCGCAGAGCCGATCAAGATATCATATGCAGCTATAAGACATATTACAAAAAACTTTGCTCAAGTGATTGGTGATGGTGGGTTTGGAGTTGTTTACCTGGTATGCTTAGTTCTTGATTGCTCTGCAAATTGTAGTTTCAAACAATTGCTTGAATCAGGCACGATTTCATGTCATATGAAACAGGGAGGTCTTCGAAATGGGATGGTTGCCGTGAAAAAGCTTTACTCATGGAAGGATTTCGATAATAAGCTATTTTTGGGCGAAGTTGCCTGTATAAAGAAGGCAAAGCACAAAAATATTGCAAGATTTCTAGCTTATTGTGTAAATATGCAATGTGAAGTAATGGAAGTACAAGGAAAACTTAGGATTGTTGAGGAACAACAAAGGTTACTCTGCTTTGAGTATGTACCTAATGGAAGCCTTAAATATTATCTTGAAGGTATAAAATTTGCTACGATATTCATCCCCATCTGTACTTGAAAACCTCGTGATTTTTGTTATCCATTCACCTGATCGGCATGGGAAATGTGGTCAAATAGCAAAGTTTTATCATGCCCCAAATATGCACACTATCCATTTGGAATATTTTTTAAAATCTTTGAGTATGTACTCAAATCATCTTAGATACCTGGGATTTGAATTTTTTTTTTTATTATGGAAGGGCAGGCCTGGTGTAAGCGGTAGAGTCTTACCGCCTGACCGGAAGGTCCCAGGTTCGAGTCGCGGTCTCCTCGCATTGCACAGGCGAGGGTAAGGCTTGCCACTGACACCGTTCCCCAGACCCCGCACAGAGCGGGAGCTCTCTGCACTGGGTACGCCCTTTTTGTTATAATTTGACATTACATATGTACTGTTACTAGCATTAAGCATTTTTTTGCCTTTTTATTCACTTATGCAGGAAAAACTCATGGATATGAATGGGATGTACGTTATCAAATAATTACAGGAATTTTCCAGGGTTTGCAACATCTTCATCAAAAGCGCATTTATCATTTGGATCTCAAACCATCAAATGTGCTGCTGGGTGCTCACATGGAGCCAAAAATAACAGATTTTGGTGTGTCAAGGTGCATTGACGATGGAGAACAATCTGTGATGGTTACTAAAAACATTTTTGGAACACCGTAAGTCATATCTTTGAGACTTTGAAGTCAAATATGTGAAGTTAGCTTTATATTGTGATCCTTCAAACCATCTGATTGTATTCAGGGGCTATCTTGCACCAGAAGTCATAGATAAGCAGCAAATATCAGCCAAGGCTGATATATTCAGTTTGGGCATTATAATGATAAACATATTAACAGGGCGTAATGGTGGTAATATTGAAAATGTAAGTATAATTTGTTAAATCTTTGTAGTACCTTTTTGACATCAAATTTTAGCAGTCCATGCACAGCAACCTATCTTAGACCTTAATAGCGAGTTACTATCCACATCAATATCTCATTTCTTGCTCTTGCGTATTCGAGAAAAAAATATCTCATTTCCTTAAAACAAAAGAAGTTATCGATATTTAACTTGAAGTACCTATCATGTATTGACTTCTCCTTAATGTTTTAACATCATATATATGTTCTCTCCTGATTACTATATGTTTGAATTTTGCAGTGGCAGGAAAACATAGATGTAGACTGCTCACAAAAGAAGATATGCATTGAACTTGCGCAAATTTGTATCGACAGTAATCCACATAACAGGCCTACTATAGATGAGATAATTCAGAAGCTGAATGAGACAGAGACAATGATTCTAAAGGATCCTACAGTTATTCGAGAGCCCAGAAATGACCCTGAATCTTCATTATATCAGGTATTATTATTCAAGCCATCATGCAATCATGTAACCTTTGATCTCAAAAAAATGTGGCCTGATTTGGCACGGTCCAGAACTAACATCTAACTCTTAATTCCTTCTATCCTACAACATTTTTAGCAACAAAATCATAAAATTAAATACTTTTAAATGTCAATCCATTGACCTGCTGTGTGGGCGGGTGGGTCGTAAGGGCTCATCCCCTTTTTCTTCTTAATATAATGATACATAGCTCTCCTGCGTGTTCGAGGGGGGAAAAAGACAGAGAGGCAGTAATTATAGCACAGTTACATTAGCTTTGAGATCAAACTGAGGTCCAAACAAATGTAATGTTGGAAAGATACACAACTCTCATGCGTATTCTAAAAATTAGTAAAAGCATGAATAATTTGCCACCAAAATACTGTTCTTGACACCTTTGTCAAACGCCAAACTATTGGCAAGCTATACTGCCTAAAAGTTACCATCTCAGCCATATAAGTGTTGACACTGTATATTGCTAATAGAATTTACATAATATGTTTGTTTTAATTTACCCTTCCTTTATTTTAATTTAATATGAGGTATACCATAGGAATTTTGTTTTATATTCTGAGTTGCAGGTTGTACAAAGATTCCAGGCATTGTCCATGCAAACTCTTCGAGAAAATTCCAGGTACACACATTCTGGTTCTACCGTCTATGATCTATGTGATCTTCGAAGGATCTGAAGCACTCTGTGTTTCATATATCAAAATTTTGGATTCACCAAAAGCAGTTTTTGTTTCTACAATTATTATATTTTTAATATGAAAAAAAAACCATCTGCTATACCGAAGGAAAGTAGATGGATGTTGGAAAACTGCCTGCCTTAATATGGTCTCTCTGTTGGATGTGTACCTTTGTTGGCAAGCAGGGGCAGAGAGAAGAGGGGTCATATAGCCGACACACACGCACAGACGCACCGAACCGATGCCGTGGCAGCTGGGATCGGTGTGGGACAGTGGGGGAGTTAGGGTTTGTACCTTTGTATGGTGGGCTGGCTAATTGGGCTGGGAGTGGGATGTGGCCTGTGGGGCTTCCGGCTCCTGCTGCCTGCAGCCTGCTGGCCCAGCCATCTATGGTAACAGGCCTGGCTCGTTTGGCTTGCGAGCTAGCTCGAGCTGGCTCGTTAAGACCTGAGCCGGGCCACTAACGAGCCGAGTCGAGTGAGCTACCGAGTTGTGAGCTTTTCGTCCAGCCCTACATATAGGGGCCTAGTATCCCTATGGGATTACGATATGTGTGGCAGTGCTTCTAGAGTAGCTCCCTTGTTGATTCTAAGAGGAACTCTGCCAGATTCTGTGTAGTATAATTCTCTAAAATGAACTGAAGTTCTAGGAGCTGAAAAATAGCTTCTCTCCATTAACTTCTCACACAGGATCATTTTCTCCACGGAATTTACCCAAAAGAATCATTTTCATCCATGGAATGTTTTGCCCTAGAAAAACTTTCAGTATAGAATTAGAAGCAAGATTAGCTCCACCAAACAGGTCCTTCTCACAGTGTATTAGCATTCTGATTAAGTTTAACAGTTGTTTGCACATTTCCAAGTGGCAATTTAACAAAGAAGCAACATCAACCAAGATTTCCCAACTATACATCATTGGCTATTTAGAGTTGAAACTCAACCGCTGTAACTTATTTTGTAATGGTAATGGGTTCTTTACTGGTCCAGTATGACGTTGCTTTTAAAAATACACAAATAAATAACCAATGTGTGAAAAAATAGAGCTCGGATGACTAAACTTGTTTTTGAACGATCTAGCACTAAGGGTGCCGATACCAAAACTGAGCTATAGGCCCAATCAGAATACCAAATAACACTTATCGCGGCATTTAAGTTTTTTTTCCCCAAAAACTGGTTAACCTCATCCATTTGTCCCATTTACTTCAGGAAACTTTGCTTTATTCTGGAAGCAAGTTTCTTTTTATATTTTTCTGATCTCGTGCAAAAATATGTTGTTAACTCAGAATTGATGATATATATATGGAACTTAATGTCCTGGAGTGTATACTTGAGGGAAGCAAGAAGCCGAGTCATCTATCATATCGATTTCTACAGTTCATCACTGAAAATTTTTCTAGTGAGCGCAAGGTTGATACTAATCTATGCACAGAAATGTACAAGGTAATTTTGTTTTGCATAGCAAAGCTGAACTTTATGTAAGGCTCAAGCCCATGCTAACAAAGCACCTAGTGAAATTAAACAGAGCATCCTGCGGAGCGTTGCTGTGCAGAGGCTTTTCACTGGGGATACTGATGACGGCAAGTTTCATCAGGAGGTTAATAAAATGATGATGTTGGCTCAACACCGAAATATTGTAAGATTTTTAGGCTACAGTTCTTATAGAGAAGAAAGGCAGTTTGAAAAGGAGGGAACAACTATTGTGGCTGACAAATGCGAAAGACTGCTCTGTTTCGAATATTTAAGCAAAGGAAGGCTTGACAACTATCTTTCTGGTATGATAAGATAAACTTTTTTTTTCTCGGACACGTAGGAGAGATGCATATCATTCATTAAGAAGGGAGAAATAGTCAAGTGAAAGGAATCCCTGCTAATACCACTCACAACAAAGCAAACCCACAGAATTCGATCTCTACATCCACAAACACAATAGGCCACCCAACTGAGACCACCAGAGCCGACAGGAACAAACTTGGTGCTGCATACATAACAAAACACAACCACAAGATAGCGACAGAGCTTGCTTGTTGTGACAGGGTTTCTTGTAGTAAAACTATCACAAATACCTCACTAAAAAGATGGAGTAGTTATCCTTGGTGTTAACTGAAATTAATGGTCATTGATATAAGTCTTTCCTAATTATTGATATTGACTGTCACTTTATTTTCTAGAACTTGGTCCAGTATACTGCCTACTCTTTGATTGAGACACATCACGCAATCCTGATGAAATTTTCTGAATCCTATGTAAAATCAATGTTGATCCATCACACTGGTCGTAGCATGTAGTGGTGATAATTGTGATGGTCTTCACTGATGGGACACCCCTGGATCTAGAAAATTGAAATGCAATTCAAATGACAAATTACTTCTTTTATTTCATTGTCTCTGGTACGAGAAAAGATTTTTTAAAACATTTGAAAACTAAATCTCTGCCCACTATCATATGTTTCCTTTTTAGATACATCTTGTGGACTTGAATGGAAAGTGCGGTATCAAATAATCAAGGGGATCTGTGAGGGCTTACGCTATATTCACGCAAAGGTTTTATTACACTTAGATCTTAAACCTGCCAATATACTGCTGGATGATAACATGATACCAAAGATTACTCGGATACCATATGAAGTATTCTTGGATACTAAATCATATCTTGATGGATCGGTGTAAGCTAGCTTGACCTCTTGATGCATGTTATTTTTCTTTGTTTACGTATGAAACTTGTTCACATGTAATATATGGTTTTTTTGCAGAGGATATTTGGCACCGGAATTCTTTCTTGGAAATATCTCATTCAAGTCGGACATATATAGTCTTGGGGTTATAATCACAGAGATACTAACAGGACAAAAAGAATCTTCGCCAACTGATTATGTAAGAACGATTTATGTAACCTGCCTAGATGAAGACAGTAGACACTGCGTGCTAAAGCACATCTAATTTATTCTAGCATTGATGTACATGTGGCTCGTATATACTTTAGTCAAATCCTAAACATTGCGGTTTCATAGGTACTTGATATATGGAGGCAGAGACTGACCATGGATGGTTCAGTGACAGACACACTCTTGGAACAAGTAAGAGCGTGTGCTTGGATAAGCATAGCTTGCATGAACACTGACCCAGCAAAGAGGCCAAATACAGAGGTCATAATGGATATCCTTGCTCAAACAGAAATTAGGGATAAGGTGGAAAAGAGCTCGAGTGCGATGCCTGTAGCAAAGGTAAGCTTACTCATGGATAATAGCATGCTACCATTAACTTTTCTAAATTTCATTCAGTACATCTCAATTTTCATTTTTCTTTGGTCTGGGTTGGTGGATGAAGCTATTGTCTGTTGAGGAAGAAAAGGCTGGCAAGGTACCACAAGGTTTAAAGGTGAGTTCTCCCCTACTTAAGTATTTTGAGGTGAGAGATTCCTGGCGCTCGCATATAAGTTTGAAAAATTCTGGTGTAGGCTAGAAAGAGTAGAAAGGTAATTCAATATCGTTTTGAACTAAAAAATCTGAAAAGACTATGGACATATTATTTCCTTCATTATATATGTGGCAATGAGCCATTGAGTTCCAGCTTTGAACTGTTGAGACTTTTACAGTATACCCAAATCAGTATGAATGATGTTGGAATAATCCTACATTGGCTGTGGAGGGAGATTGGATCCAACAATAGTAGGGGAGTTTCTCTCGTCTTGGGATAACCCTTGGGGTGCATAATGGTCTCTCCCCATTTGAGCCAACAGTGGTACCACATCCCAGCTATAGTCTCCTAGGCTGTTTGGAAACTAAGGTTGTTAAGGCTTGGTGAGCTGTGTGAGGTTTGTCAGTGTTAAGAAACACCGATGTGTGATGGTAAATTGGACTGGGCTGTGAGGCTGGTCAATACTTTAAGGGACATCAATGTGTGGGACACTAAATTTGTGACGAGAAACTTGTTAGAATAATTTCATGTTGGTGGTGGATTAAGAGTTGGGAATTTTTCTTAATATCATTTACTCTGGCAACTGCAAAAATAATTTAAGGATTGATGAAGTTTTAGATATAATATCAAGTAATGAAAATGTATTTTTCCCAATTGAAACAATGAAAATCGGACATAGCCTCAGTCAGGATTCCCCTTTTGATCAGCTGGATAGCTGAAAACTTTGTAATAAAACTGGTCTGTGCTTATGCAGATGCTAGATACATCTTCATTTCTAAATTCTAATACCAGTATAGTGAAGATGTAAAATACATTTAATCTTTGCCATATGGTTTGGCGAAAAATAGTCCATCCACAGGTGATTTCTTGAAAAAGTTGCAACTCTTTCATATAATCTAAGATGAAAATAACTATACGAAAATTGTAGCAGTCAACACAATCTACAACTTTGTAGATGACTACTTTTAACTTAAGGCCATTTTGATGACCACAAAGTGGTTATAGATAATATCTGATATTCATAGCATTTTTTTAGACATAAAAAAAAATGGAAAAACAGTATTTAGAGCTGAACTTTGTAGCCACTTTTTCGACATCAAAGTTGCTTTAAATTAAAATGTTCAGCTACAAATCTGTAGATCGCATCATAGGTGTAGAGTTGGAGACCAAAGCTATGTTTCTATGCAAAGTTTTTATAGGGGCATGGAAAACTACTATAGTTTTCCAAAGCACTTTAGTTTGGAAAGTCACGGGTATAACAAACCATGTAGTGTTGTAATTGGTATTATTTAAACTGTAGTATCTTTTAAACCTTTTTACTAAACCATAGTTTACGTGTCTCTTGATTTTGACAATATGCGGTCGCGTTAGATTTCCTGATTCTTCTTGTCCGTTTTTTTTTTTTTTGCAGCGAAGGATCATGATCAGGGTGAGCATGCAGGACGATAAGAGCCGGGCTAAGGCCATGGCACTGGCGGCCCGGTGTGCAGGTACGCATAATAGCACTCCCCTACCACGTTAGTCTCCTATCTGTTAGTGGTGGAAGAATGGGTCACAAACATTGCATCTGGGGCAGGGCTGGAATCGGTGGCGCTCACAGGCGATGCCAGGGACCGGCTGGAGGTGGTCGGTAACGGCATTGACCTGATCACATTGGTCATCGCCCTCCGCAGGAAGTTAGGGCACGCCAACATCGTTAAGATTATAGAAGAAGGGTAGTAGGGCCCTGAACGAGCTCTCGCAGCCAATGGCTCAGGCTTATATGTATCCTTATCCTTATCATTATCCATCACCACATTATGAAGAATCATCCGATAATTGCTCAGTCATGTAAGGGCTGGCCTGCTTGGTGGCGCGGCTCCCTTATCTCAGCCCCGCCTTCACCACTACTTCCTCTACCCCTTTTTAAGTGTCGCTATGGTATATGTACCGGTCAAAAGTTTATTATGAAAAAAGATTCAACGATCTATCTAATGACACTAATTATGTATAATAAATATTAATATTTTGTTGTATATATTTGGTTAAAATTGAGTATGTTTGATTTTTTGGAAAATAAGAACGGTGAAAAAGGGGGACGGAGGGAGTACTGTACAAACTGCTCCTAGCTGGAGCCAAAACTGGCTTCACCAGAAATCACTGCCTCCTAAGTCCTGTTCGGCTCCTCCCGGCTTCACGCTACAGTTGCTTTCATGAATGAAAGGACATGCCGGCGCTGGAGATTCTCTTCTCTTTCCATGAAATATTGTTAGCAGCATTTTATTTTATTGATGCTTCGTGTTGTCTGTGTGAACGCAAAAACTAAAATGTCGCGAGCACAAATAACACCATCTGTGCAAAAATATACAGTTGTGTGACCGCAAATATTACCATGTGTTGGAACGAAGTTACAATACAAGGGGCCTGGGGGGAGGAACTCTGGCCAGGCAGTGGGGAAATACCTGATCTAAACCAATTATATAAGAAAGTGATCTAAACCAGCACAATTATATAAGGGATAAAAGAAATACCTGATCTCAGCATTAGTATCTCCTCAGAATTAGAATGCTTCAATCTGAGATGATAGATCACCTAGCTAGACATCAGAGAAGCACCGCAATTTCAGAAATGAGCACACACCTAGACTGAACATGGCCATCCCAAGCCCTGCATCTGAAACATTTTAGTCCTGTTGAAATTGTCACGCCCATGGAGGAGTTCCTGCACACCATTGATGAAAAAAGCAGCAGAAAATTAACTGTCAAGCTTCAGCTTACAGCTCTCAAGCTGGTGTATGTAAGCCTATTTTTTTAGTGAAGTTGTATGTAAGCCTATGGCACATTGACAAAAATTAACTGTCAGGAATTTGGGAAAGTCACCGCTGAAAATAAAAGAACTTCAGTTTGCATGTCGCTGATGCTCAGACCATCATCTTCTTTCGCAGCCAGCTTTTGCGTGCAGCTTTGCGATTCTGAGCCAACTACCTGATTATCTGTGGACACCAAGAGAGAATATAAAACTCACTATCAGGGATTCTCAAATACTTCAGATACATTGTAAATTGCAGCACCCTGAGAATATGAATTACAGTCAAAAGGTAATTAAAATGACCAATATATAATCAGATACTCTGTTTCAGTGTTTTTACATACTGGTTGTTTGCAGGTACAAGTGGATAATTTATGTAGAACAAGAACTCACGAAAGATTTACAAAATGGTTAATTGTTTTCACAAATTTCTGAAGTATGTTGGATCTGAACAAGAACTCATGAAATATTTACACTACCAACGACTATTAAAAGGCATAAATTTGATAATACTAACCAACTTCATCCACGCTTCTGGTAGCCATCAACCAATTGCCAATTTGTTAATGGGTTTCAAGGCATTGTTTATGTTCTCCAGGCAATTCAGAGATAAGTCTGCTACTTCTTCATTCAACAACGCACAATAGGAACAATACATTTAGAATTGGTGTTCTTACCATAGAGGAAGCCCGCCTGCGCGCTCACGGCAGCCGGGGCGGGAGCTCGCCCGTGCGCAGCCCGCGGCGCGGCGGAGCTGGGCCGGGCGTCTCGTGGTGGCCGAGACAGAGCTCGCCCGTGCGCAGCCCAACGGCGCAGCGGAGCTGGCCCGCGCGTCTCGTGGCGGCCGGGCCGGAGCCTGCGGTGCGGCTCGCGACGGCTGGGCGGAGGAAGGGTCTGGGGCACCGCCGTCGCCGCCGCCGGTGAGGCACCCTTGCTCTTCCTAGATGCGGACGAGGCGCTCGACAGTTTGGCGCGAGAAATCCCTCCAGCGCGCGCCCAAACTGAACCCCCCGCGCGCCTGGGATCCGCGAGACCCTGGGGTCGGCGAGGTGCCCGTACGACGGTGCTGGAGCCGGCGACTCGGCCTCGGGCCACGAGCTCTCCTCGTCGTCTCGTGAGACGACGATGGCTCTGTCTCTACGCATTGGCGGGGTTCTTTTTGCAAATATGTCATCACCGAGACGGGTCCAAGAGACCCCGCTGGTTACCGTTTGGTATAATTTTTTTATGATGTGTCGGCAGCTCATTGGATGTTGCAGGTGCTACAGTGTCAAACTGACTGCACGGCTGCTGCGGTAACTAGATTCCGAACAGGCTGAAACATAAAGAAAGATTGCGAGATTTTTTGTGCAATATTTTGCGAAACTGTCATCTTTTTTCTTAGACGAGTGTGGTCAAGCGGCGATGGCCAGGTGGCGCGAGTGGGCGCGGCGGCGGCGGTAACCACGATAGGGGAGATGCGTGGGTGTAGGCATGCGACGGCGGCCCGCTTGCAGGCATGCTTTGGCAGTGGCCAGGCAGTGCGAGCATGAAGCGGCGGTGGCAACATGTGCAAGTATGTGTCGGCGGCATCATAGGGCACGGACTTGGGTGCGTTGCGGGCAGCAGTGGTCGGGCGGTGTGTGCAGTGGCGTTGGCAATGTGTCGCGTGCCAAGATGGCGGCAGTTGTCGACATGGAGAGGGTTGCAGCGGCAGCAGCAACGGCGCGCCGGCTAGTCGGCCATGACCATGACATTGACAGAGGTGGAAGACTAGAGATGGAGTTGACATATAAAGTCAGACGGGTTTGCATGAATATGAGACTCAAAAGAGAGTAAGACCGGAATAACACACTTTATTAATATTGGAACTGTGGGATGATACATGTGTAAAGTTTAAGGACCTACCCTACACTCTTCCCATTGATCAAGCTGCCAAGTAGGCAAGCACCACCCTCGACGTCGGTCGCCGGTCGCCGGGAACTAAGGCGAGTGGCCAGACGGCGCAGTCCATACGACGAGGCGATGGGCTTAGGTATGTAGTCAGGTGGCAGGTGCCGGACTCTGCAGCCTCGTTGCTTTTGCTTCGGCCGCCGCCGCTAACTCATGGTCCGGTGACGTCGATGCTTGCGATAGCGTGCTCGGGCGGTGATTGGGGACCTCGTCGAGCTGGACCACCGGCGCGGGGCGGAGGGTCACGACCAGCGCCTGGCGCCACCGCGCGCCGCAGACCGGGCAGGTTCCAGCGGAGCCGGCGACTGCGTAGCAGCCGAAGTGGAACACGTGGGAGCACTCCGCCACGAAGGTGGCCTCGTCGCAGCTTGCGGTACCGGCGTCGCCGCCGCATACGCCGCAGCGGTGGTCGCCCGTGCTCGCCATGAAACCTGTCGTGTGCTTGATGCCGTTGTCGCCGCGAATGCCTTATAGAATTGGACACGGAAGAAATTTGGTAGTATGGCACTGCTGCTTACCGGAAGGTACAATCTTTGGATGGTATTAATTTTGTTCTACTATAGAACTACTCGCGGATTAATTGGCAGGATGAACTTTTTATTGATATTTATGCAGGTTTTGAGGTACATGACTTGAGATAGTATTAGTAACTTCATAATTTTTCTATATTGGAATAGATTTTTTCTATTTAACTGTTGGTAGATATTTTTTCTAGATCTGTCAAACTTCAGTGTGTTGGATTGTGCTTTAAGATTTATACTTGTTGCTTTAATAAGCAGGGCTATTTTAGGAGCTCATTTGCCAAAAATACGAGCTGTGCTGCTGGGTCAGGTGGCTCAGTGCTGGTCCTGAGTTTTTCTGGACTTGGAGCCAAACTAATAGTGAGGCCGAAATGGGCCCTTCAATGTAAACTTATAACAAAATAACACCTAAAATATAAGAAATATTACCACACCCAACAGGTGTCTAAAAGAAATATTCATATAAAATAATTTTATATATTAAGTTATCTCAAATATTCCTTCTAACGTTCCTCAATGCAAAGTCACCGGTGATTGCATCAATATCACTTCCACCCAATAATTTCTTCTCGATGCATAATATTGTCAAACCATTTAGTTTTCTTGAGACATTGTAGACAGTGACGGATGCAGAACAGGCTTGAAGGGAGGCTGATCTCTTCTTCTTCCTCTCTCTCCATTTTTCTTATTTTCTCCACCTCTTCTTCTTCCTCATCCTCCCCAGGGTTCAAAATTTCGGCGAAATTTCACGAAATTCGGTAATTTCGGTGGTGGCCGAAAGAAAAATCTGAAATTTTATAATACACTAGTACATGTGTTATATAACTTTAGACTCAATTTTTTATTGTTTATATTGTATATTTTTGTATTCAATAGATGTGTAGTCATAAATCATACTAATATTTGTTTAGATTTAAATGTTTTTTTAGAAAAAGCATACTTCATGTGCTAGTCTCTAAAAAAAATTCGCCGAAATTTCGGCCGAATTTCGCGAAATTCGGTAGTTTCGGTGGTGGCCGAAATTTTTGCAATACCGAAATTGAAAACCCTGCTCCTCCCTATATTTCCATTGATGCACCAGCTGTAGGGGGCTGGAGCCCCCCAAGCCCCCCTTTAGATCCGCCCTGATTGTAGACAAAGTGGATTAATTTTCTTCTCGATGCAAAGATATTTGATTTTCGATTTACAAATTGAAAGTGAGGGAAGAGTAGACGAAGCACCGACGATCAGCAACAGACCAACAGCCGGCGTTCATGCACCAGTGCGTGCCGATCTGCAGGATGCAACAAGCTTGTTGCGCAACGGCCCGGCCATGTAACATCCGGTCTTAAAAACAAAATCAGATTTACCATATATGCGCCTAGGAAGTTCACACATACAACAACAAAAGTGAATAGTATCAGAACAATGTTATTAAATAACATATACATAACTATATTAACACTTACATCAGAGTATTGCGGAACGATAACTAATCTTCAGGCTTCATTCTTCATAAGGACGGCTGACTAGGATAACATATGCCTAGCACTCCTATCAATCTTCTAGGAACCTCTATGTCTTCATCCATCTTCTAAGCAACTTTTGCTAGAGGATGGGGCGTGGAGGGGATAGCAAGGGTGAGCACATGTCGTACTCAGCAAATATAACATAGACGAATGAGGGCTCAAAAGGCCGACACTGTTGACTGCGGTAAACACTTTTAGTAGATCAAGTTTTATCATTAGACCCCGAGTTGCTAAATTATGCTTAAGCTTCAGTTTCCACATAATCATTAACAATGGCAATATGACAATAATGATTAAACATGAGCATCAACATCATAGTAAAATAAAAACCCATAATTCCGTGAGCTTTCCAAGCCACCCGTGACCGTAAAGACGACTGATATACCAGTTTTACACTCTATAGATGTTGTACATCTTTACCCATGAGCCGTGATTTACCCTTTCGCCCAAGGTGATCAGCCTCTTGACCCACTACCAAAGAAGATCGGCAGGGTTCACTATGAAGTCTTTCAAAGATTTGTCTATCACGGTAGTAGCCGCAAGGTTTTCAATTGGCAAGAGAATATAGAGCCTCCTTTCGAATGGCACATTCCATGCAGGCTATACATATAGGGACAGATGTCGCACTATACTCAGCTCGACAAGCCCCTTTTGTGCCTTTTCGGGTAACCACTAACAAGCTAGAAAAGGTCCTCATACTTAATTTAAGCCAGAGCCATATAACACTCATAGTTGTACTGTAAGTCCTAAATTTTGCTCATAGATAAGTCCTTAAGATTCCATGTTGCTAAAAAGCACATTTTAAACATCATTGCATATGCCATTAGCCAATATTATGGAGCATCTTGATTAAAGTAGAGCAACTAGCAAAACTACCTATATGCATGAACCATAGGTATCAAGGATCAGGATAACAATGTGCTAGGATAAAATCCTTAAGGGTTGATCAAATTAGACACATGCATGAATGTAGTGGCATTAATGGTGAATAGGTATCAAGGAAAGCCAATATTATACTTGCCTTTTACTCTTGCTTTCCACTCAATATATAACTACTCGGATTCTTCAGCCTTCATCTTCAACTTCGAGTCTCCAGTTGAAAGGTCCTAATATGGCTAGAGGGGGGGGTGAATAGCCTATTTAAAAATCTACAAATCAACTAGAGCAATTTGATTAGTATGACAAATAGCGAAATACAAACTTGCTCTAGCTCTACAAAAGTTGCAAGCCACCTATCCAACAATTCTAGTTGCAATGATTACTAGGTACACAACTTGTAATGTTACTACTCACTAAGAGCTCTCAATCTTACTACTCTAAAGAGCTCCACTAGATGAACTTAAAATAATAAAGCAAGCACTCAATTCTAATTACACTAAAGAGCTTGCCACAACTAGTTTGCAAGAATATAAATCAGTGACTAGGGTGATTATACCGCTGTAACACCCCGGTGTTATGCCTACATTTAGGCACTGCAAATCACGCATATCATGCATCATCAAGCATCCAAATCATACATGCTTAATCATGTGAATAACAATTGAAACATTGCTTTGAAACGTCTGAAACATGCGTGAAACCTGAATGTTGCATACACCTGTTTAAGAATTATTTTGCCCTAAATTTTTCTTGCTAGTTTAGTAAAACATGTTTAGCTACTATTGCAAATCATCTAGCAATGTTTAGTTCAATTTTTGGAGCAATGTTTGTATTCAAATTAATTCAAAATTTGGCTTCAAAAATAAATTCCCAAAATTAGGGTTTTGAGCTAAACGTGGACTTTGATCTTGCAATTCAAAATCTAGAAAGAATTTGGCTGTGGTCCTAAAAGCAAAGTTGTACAGAATTAAATTCTAAGCAACTTTCATTTTTGGTACATTTTCAAAAGAGGTCATTTTCTTGCTCAAAATAATATTTAAAAGATGGCATTTAAAAATTCCTTGAAAATATATTTGGAAAAAAGGATTTTTCTCCTTCGCGGGCCGCCGCCACGCTTCTGGCCCGCCTGCCGAAGCCGGCCCAGCGCGCCAGCGAAGCCCCCGCGCCGCTCCAGCCCACCTCGCCTCAGCCCAGCCCAGCGCGCTGGCTCCTTCTCTCGCGCGCCGCGCCCGTCGCCGCGCCACGCCCCGACCACGTCAGGACGCTCTCGCCGCGTGGCGACCATGCGTCGGCGTCGCCCGCCGCGCGGCAGCCATGACCTGCGCCCGCGCCCACGCGCCCGCCTTCAACTGCCGCAGCCAGTGCGCTCGCTCACTCCCACTCGCGTTGCCTTCCCTCTCCTCTAGAGTCGAGAGCCCCAAGCTCTGCCCCTCGCCGCGCCCACGCACCCACCGGCGCAATTCGCCGCGGCTCCTCCACCTCGACCGGAAATCACACGCCCGTAGCTCCGCCTCGCCCTCCTTCAAGTCGCGCTCGCGCTTGCGCCGCCTTCCGAGCTCAGGTTGAGCCTCCCCGAGCCTCGCCACCGACGGCCATGGCGCCGCCGTGCTCGGCCGCCATGGAAGTCGACTTCCTTCTCTTCTCCAGCCCCGCCTAGCTACCCTACCGCACTCGCCGTCTTCTCGCGCATCATGTGCGCTCGCTAGCTCGCCCTGCCATGGCCGGAGATGGCCGCCGGCCTCATGGCCGAGCCACGCCGCCGCGCCAGCGCAAGCACCAGCGAGGCACTCTGCCTCAGCCAGCCAGGCCGGCCAGGCCGAGCGGCAGTGGGCTGACGCCCTGCTGGGCCGACTTCCCCTCCCTTGCGCTCGGGCCGCGCAGGCCGAAAACGGCCATGGACCAGCTGATTTCCAGCGGGCTGGCCCAGTATCGTTTAAATGAATTGTTTTTCATTTATTCTTTATTATTTGAAATTTGAAATGGTTTGAAAAATGTTTGGGTACTCAAAGTTGATCCAAATCTATTGAAATAAATTTGTCTAGGTTCCTTATCATCAGATCTACCAGGGAAAATTATTGCATGTCATTTTTGAAATACTTTTCTGTAGGACTTTATTTAATCATGAATATTGCTGATAACTTGAAAAATATGTAGAAAAATCTATAGGCTTCAGAAAAATATGATTCCAAGTTTGTTAATCTTCTTATGTCATGTACTTCATAGGAAAAATATGTTTCATGCATGTGCTGTGGGAAAATTTTTAGGTGGAGTTCAAGTAGCTTTAATGGCTGATTTTTGTTATTTTTGCTAGAGAACAAATTTTGTATAAAACATGCATGTGACAATTTTTGTACAGTCATTATATGCTATGGAGAACATAGGAAAAATACTAACTCTGTTGTTTGATACTTTTCACAGTACAAAGTATTTTCATGTACAAAATCATGCCATAGCTTGTTATTTTTGTGTAGGCTAATCCACTCATTCAAATATCATGAAAATCTGTTAGTAAACTACTTAGGGTAGTACTATGCTGTAGTAATTTTCTAAGATTTTTCTAAGCAAGAAAAATAGAGGTTGCTATTCAAACCTATTATTAATTAGGGTTTAATTCAGCACTGCTTTATGTGTTTAAGAAATTAGCAAAGTTTTGGTGTATCTTTGAAGCAGTTAATAAAATATGTTGACTTAACATATTAGTAGTAGAAGGGAATGCAGTAGATGAGATGTGCTTGTAGTATATTTTCTTGGATGATGTTGACTACCTTGCAGTTAAACATATCCATTGCATTCATCTCATTCGATGCACCGTTCGCATAAGCACTTACGCGCATTGCATCATACAGGATCGCAAACCGAGAACCCAGTCATCATACCTGAGGAGCCCGAGGAGCAGCTCGAGGTGCAGCAGCAGGAAGTGCTAGAAGCCGATGAGGAGGACGTTGAGGAACTTCCGGAGTGCCCCGATCACCGCCCGAGCTGCTTCGAGAGAGGCAAGCCCCGGAGCATTTTCTCCCGATTTGCAATTATTTAATTAAATGCTTTACTTTAATTGATGCATTACGTTCAGGAGTTGTTTGCAACCGTTACTGCATTATACCTTGTTTACCTTTGTTATACTATATCCTTATTACCCTGGTATCCGCAGTCGAGTCAATGCTTAGCTGGCTTAGACCGGTAGAAGTCGAGTGATTTCCTATCACCTGCGAGCTATAGGTGGTTACCTGGATCTGCTTGGATGACTATGAAGTCATGGTATAACTAAGTGTTAAATGAAGTTGAGATCGGACGGAGACTTGCAGAGTTTTGGACTGTAGTGTTTCCGTCTGTGTCGATTAAGGACCGACCGTTGTTGGGCCTCGAGTCATGTTGAACGCATGCCTTACATTTAGCTGGCCGGATAAAGTACCTTCCAACCGCGAAGCTGGGAGATTTTTTGGGCCGAGTAGATTGCCCGCAACGCACTGTGCCGGAGCAGGTGTGGTAGGACACGAGGGCGGGATGATAAGACCAAAGTGCAGTCGGTCGGCCCCCGGGTACATGTGGTTCCTGGCAAACTCGAGATTCCTGGAAAGTTGACTCGGTGATCAATATCTCACTTTAGCGGGTGAGTGAGGTTTATGTAAGGAATAAATCACCAGCTGGTTAGGAATCGATTCGAATCGCCATCGCTCCTGGATAGTGAGCACTTGACTTGAGTGACTTCATCGTAGTAAATGTTTATGGAACACTTGGATAGTTGTAATGAATATGACAGTATGGAAGTTGTTTAATGATCATTGGTTATCATTATCTGCTTAATCACAGGTTTACTCTAGTATAGGTGCAAATCTAGTCGACAGGTTCATAATAATTAACTTGGCAATAATGCTTTTAGAAAGGTTCTTGAAATGCTAAAAATGCTTCTTTTTGCAAATGAGTCAGCTACCATACTATAAAGCCCTTCATAATCCTTGGTGTCATTTATTTTTGATTCTGTCGGGTAAGTCTAGCTGAGTACCTTCTCGTACTCAGGGTTTTATTCCCACTTGTTGCAGATGGGCAGATGTATTACGGCTACTGTATCAACTGCCTTTATCCTGCGATGGGTGATACTTAGGACCATGGGCATGGTCATTCCTTACGTCTCGTCTGATGCTTTTACTGGAGATGATCATTAGCTGGCACTATATTTGAACTCCGCGTGAGTGTGTGTGTGGTTTGAACAAATGATTTCCGCTACTTTTATTCGAACTGGTTTTGTAATAACTATGTTGAAACTCTGATGTATCTGAGATTGCGAACTTTTATGTAATATGTGATGGTGACCGCTAAACTTATTACGATCTTGGCTGGAATGGAAGTTGGTTTGAAATCCTTCATGATTTCATGGACTACCGGGTTATACGGGCTTAAGTTTGCTAAATCGTCTGCTCTGGCAGATGATTTTCTTACTTAATTTCATATAATTGGTCGGTTCTGTTACAGCTGGCATCAGAGCATGGTTTAGCATGTTACTGTTCATAAGTGTATTTAAAACAAAAAGGCGTTTGGAAAATGTGATTTTCAAAATATAAAGTGTGCCAGTGATCATATCCTTTATACCCAGTTAAGGACTTTAGGTGGCTTAATTAAGTACTGACTGAGGTTCTTGCATCATATTTCTCTTTCGTCGCTCATACGGCGTGCTATTATATGAGTGCCACTTGTTTGAGTGGTGATGTATGGATCAATTGCCTCTACGCATCGGTAAGTGTGAGCTGTGAGAGCATGATCGGATACACCGCCGATCTAGGGTGAATGCTTATATGATGCTGGAATAATTACATGTTCTATGCATGTTTTACAAAGGTATCTCATGTATGGGTCTTCCGTCTGTTGAGGCGATGCCGTCAATAGGACGATGGTTCGGGTAGTTACTACCGTTGTACACGTATCTGGGGATTCGTGTAGAGCGTGTAGATAAAACTTTATTGCTTTTATGCATTCATTGGGAATTGGGCTGAATTGAATCTTCTGCAGGTACATAACAACGCTATCGTGTAGAACGTATTAGCTACGTATTTGAGAGATCGTTTGTATGCCACCGAATTCGTCGTTAGAACTTATTTATTTCATAAGTTTGTGAGAACGTACGGCACGTACATACATCATGTTATTTGTGCATTTCATTCATGTCATGCATTCCTCCCCTTATAAATTGATTATCTCCTTTTGATAAAAGTTGTATCACCTAAAATATGTTTCCCCGAGGTAATAAAAGAACTTTTGCTATAGATGGCCCGCACAAAGTAGACCGCCCGTAAGTCCACCGGAGGAAGAGCACCTCGACGTCCGTTGGCCCTGAGGGAGCACCGCACCACGGACACCTTCTTGAGCGAGTTTAGCATGCCGACCTTGCTTTGGAGAGTGCTCCATGATGTGGGGTACCTAGAGGGTCAAGAGCCGGTGTACTCTTGGAATGAGAGCCAGTTAGCAGAGGATGGACTCACAGTGGTGGAGATCACGGTTCCTGCTCTCGGTGATACTCCAGATTGGGATGGTTGGCATTTGGAGTTTGAGGGTCGCACTCCAGCTGAGGGTGCAGAGGGAGCAGCCTTCCGTGTCATCAGGGACATTATGAGCAGATTTCCCAATGAGCTTGCAGTAGCTCTAGCTGGCACTTTTCCTAGGGATGATCCTCGTGATGCCATTTGGGTTCAGCCTCAGGGAAGTGCATTGGTCAGAGGTCCAGCTGAGGGACAGGCTAGCAACAACTAGGCAATGAGTGCTATGTTCGCCACCATCAGAGCGTATGAGGGTCTCGAGAGTACCTACTGGACTTTGACTGGCTTGCGTAGTGAGGATAAGCTCAAAGGGAAGAAGCAGAAGAAGAGACAGGCACGTGCTATAGCTAGTTTGCAGGAGCAGCTGGCTGATATGAACTTACAGCGAGATCAGGCGGTTGAGAGAGGTGATAGAGCTATGCAGCGGGTGCATATGTTGACTCAAGCCAACAACAATGCTGACCGCATGATAGGATAGTTGGTTCAGGAAAGGAATGAAGCCTAGAACGCAAGAAACCTTCTACTGCAGAGAGTCGATGAGCTAGAGGAATACAACGGCAACCTGCACGAGGAGTTTCACGCGCTCTATAATGGGGTTGGCCCATATGCTCCACCAAACGCCGCTGGCATGGACATCGACGACAACAACGAGGACGAGCCTGTAGTTTCACCTGGAGGCGATGGTGACGTCTCCAATCCCGACGATGGCCCCGAGGAGTAGGCTAGTTGCCTTGCGCTAGTATCTAGGTCCTGCCGCAATGACCTTTCTTTTGTTGGCATGTAACTTATTGTATGTTGCTTCAAATGTATGAGACTTGGCATGTGGTTGGAACTTGATTTTCAAGTGCGATACCTGAACGCATAAAAGTCCAGTGTATGTATGCTGGCAAATTGGTTGTATGGACGCGATGTTTGCCGTTGAAGTAATTTGATTAAGTGCTGTTGTTTTAATTGGGATGCGATTGTTATGCCTCTGTTTTATTGTATGAATTTATTCTCTCCAGTAAATTTAGTACGGCATAATTTTTCCTTCACTCGCAATTATTATAGCTTCACTCAATCCTTACTTGTTGCTGAAATATGCAGATGACAAACACTTGCCGAACCACGTATGAGGCCGCTGAGACTGGTGCTAACGGTGCGGGGACTGGTGGTGGTGGTGGAAACCACGGCAACAACAATGAACCTCCCCATGAACCGCATTTGCCACCTCCTCCCCCGTTTACCCCCGAGATGTTCCTCGCACAGCTGCTCAGGAGTCAGCGCAACGCGGAACAATCTCAGAAGAACATGGAAGATTTTCTGCGCACCATCGCCAACAACGTTCAACGTGGTAACAATCAAGGTGGTGGCATGGGAGTGAACCAATATAGCAGCTTCAAAGATTTCATGGACACCAGGCCGCCAGTATTCAAGGAAGCAACAGAGCCACTCGATGCTGAGGAATGGATCAACACGATGGAAGATAAATTCCGTGTGTTGAGGATGACTGAAGTTCTGAAAACAGAGTATGCTGCACTTTAGTTGCAAGGACCAGCGGGAATGTGGTGGAAGCACCATCGCACCACCTTCCCTCCAAATGCTCAAATTACTTGGAGAGAGTTTGCTGAGGCCTTCCGTGGAGTCTATATTCCACCCGGGCTGATCGAGATGAAGTTGGGAGAGTTTCTAGCATTGAACCAGGGCACCAAGACCGTGACGCAATACCTGCATGCCTTCAACAACTTGTGTCGCTATGCTCCCGACATGGTTGACACAGATGCTAAAAGAATAGCCAGTTTTACGAGGGGTCTCAATCCAAAAATGATGAAGCATGTTGGTACCAACAACCGAGTCAGATTCAATGACTTCATCAGCGACTGCCTGAAGCAGGAGAAGAATAACAACGCCAGCACCGCAGCCAAGACACGTAAGAGAGCCTTTGAAGGTGGTCCGTCCCAAGCTAGAGCACCTATGGGAGGTCATCCTCCTTATCGCCCATCGGCACCTGGTGCTAGGTTTAGGCCACCTCAGCAAAGAAGTCAGAAGTTCCGTGGACCTCAGAAGCCGTACAAGATGGCAGTACAGCCCAACAAAGCAGCTGCAACTATGGTACAAGGCAGTTCCAAGGGAGCTATGGGATCTGCCGGGACAGTGAGAGGACCCTGCTATAACTGTGATCAACCCAGCCATTTCTTGAGGTTTTGTCCGTACCTGCCCAAGAAGAAGCAGCGGACTTATAATGCTAGAGTGCATAGTACGACAGTGGATGAAATTCTAGAGGGAGAACCCGTCACTGCTGGTAAGTTTCCTATCAACGAAAACCCTGCAGTTGTTCTATTTGATTCTGGATCATCGCATTCTTTTATGAGTCAAGCATTTGCACAGAAACATGGACAACTATGCACAGAACTGGGTTATGGGTACCGTATAAGTTCAGCAGGGGCTGATGTTTTGACCAACCGGATGGTTCGAGGGGCAACCCTTGAATTAGGTAGTAGGAAGTTCCGAGTGAACTTAATAGTTATGCCTGGATTAGTTTTGGATGTCATTATAGGGATGAATTGGATGAAGGATTGGGGAGCAGTCATAGATACTGGAAGTCGAGTACTTACCCTTAAGGATCCCCTAGGTGAGGGTACTTTCCAAATACCATTGCCTCGGAGAACAGACCTGATAAGTGTTACATGTGCTACGGCAGTCATTCCTATTTATCAGATTTCGATAGTGTGTGAATTCCTGGATGTATTCCCGGATGAGCTACCTGGTCTTCCGCCAGATAGGGAGATTGAGTTTGGAATTGAGCTAGTCCCCAGAACAGCTCCGATTTCAAGGAGACCCTATCGGATGCCTCTAGATGAGTTAGCTGAGCTGAAGAAGCAATTAGAAGATTTATCAAAAAAGGGGTTTATATGGCCAAGTAAGTCTGAATGGGGATGTCCCGCCTTGTTTGTGAAAAAGAAGAAGGAGGGCATGTTGAGAATGTGCGTAGATTATAGGCCACTCAATGCGGTGACCATCAAGAATAAATATCCCTTGCCACATATTGATGTTCTGTTTGACCAATTATCCAAGGCCAAGGTGTTCTCAAAAATAGATTTGAGATCCGGTTATCATCAGATCAAGATTAGGCCTCAGGATATACCAAAAACTGCATTTTCCACCAGATACGGGTTGTATGAGTATCTTGTCATGTCTTTTGGCTTGACAAATGCTCCTGCATACTTTATGTTTTTGATGAATACAGTTTTCATGCTAGAATTGGATAAGTTTGTGGTAGTGTTCATCGATGACATTCTGGTGTACTCCGAGAACAAGAAAGATCATGAAGAGCATCTGAGAACTGTCTTGACCAGACTTAGGGATCATCAACTGTATGCTAAGTTTAGCAAATGCGAATTCTGGTTGAAGGAAGTTCCTTTCCATGGTCACATTCAATCAGAGAATGGAGTTTCAGTCGATCCAAGTAAGGTGCAAGAAGTTATGAATTGAAAAGCACCGACCACAGTTCCTGAGATTAGAAGTTTCTTAGGACTAGCGGGTTATTACCGTCGCTTTATACCAGATTTCTCAAAAATTGCCAAACCGATGATGAGTCTCCTACAGAAGGATCACAAGTTTGTGTGGACAGAGGAGTGTGAAGCAGCTTTCCACACTTTGCGGAAACTGTTGACCACTGCTCCTGTTCTAGCACAACCAGATATCGAGAAACCATTTGATGTGTTTTGCGACGCATCGAAGACTGGATTGGGCTGTGTTCTTATGCAGGAAAGGAGAGTCATTGCTTATGCATCACGTCAATTGAGAAAGCACGAGGTCAACTATCCAACACATGATCTTGAACTTGCTGCAGTTATGCACGCCCTAAAAATTTGAAGACATTATCTACTTGGTAATGTGTGCAACATCTTCATAGATCACAAGAGTCTTAAGTATATCTTTACCCAACCAGAGTTAAACATGAGACAGCGTAGATGGTTGGAATTGATCAAGGATTACAACTTGAATGTGAAATATCATCCTGGAAAAGCCAATGTAGTGGCAGATGCTTTGAGCAGAAAGTCACATTACTTGAATGTGCAGCCATTACTTGAAGATGGGTTCGATCTAATGCATCCTGCTGTGTTACATAGTATTCAGATTAGTTGCTCTTTGGAGAGTAAGATAATAGAAGGCCAGAAAACCGACAAGGGGATATTCCACATCAAAGAGAAAATAAAAGAAAAGCCGTCTCAACACTTTAAAGTGGATGAACAGGGCATGTTGTGGTTTGACGACCGTCTTGTGGTTCCCAAGGATCGAGAGCTTAGGAATAAACTCATGGATGAAGCTCACCTTTCTAAGCTATCTATCCATCCCAGAAGTAGTAAGATGTATCAAGAACTAAGATCTCGCTATTGGTGGACCAAAATGAAGAAAGAAATTACAGCATATGTTATCAGATGTGACACATGTTGTCGAGTGAAAGCAATTCACATGAAACCTACCGGTATGTTGCAACCATTATCAGTCCCTAGTTGGAAGTGGGACGATATCAGCATGGATTTTATCATGGGTTTGCCCACTACTCAAAAAGGGCATGATTCGATTTGGGTAATTGTGGATCGTCTTACCAAGACCGCTCATTTCCTACCTGTCAAAACAACATATCGACCACCTCAATATGCCGAGAAGTATATCATGGAAATTGTGAGGTTGCATGGTATACCAAAGACCATAGTATCTGATAGAGGCTCACAGTTCATGGCTCACTTTTGGGAACATTTACACAAAGGCTTAGGAACTAGTTTGATTCGTAGTACCGCTTATCATCCTCAGACAGATGGTCAGACTGAACGAGTGAATGCTGTTTTGGAGGATATGTTAAGAGCATGTGTATTGTCTTCTAAAGGATCATGGGAGTTATAGTTACCGTTAGCTGAGTTTTCTTATAATAATAGTTACCAAGAAAGCATCAAGATGGCTCCCTTCAAAGCTTTATATGGCAGAAAATGTAGAACACTATTGAATTGGGTCGAACCTGGAGATAGAAGGTATTATGGCATTGACTTTGTAGAAGAAGTCGAGAAGAGAGTTCAGATTATTCAGCAGAATATGAAAGCAGCCCAATCACGTCAGAAAAGTTATGCAGACAAAAGAAGGAGACCCCTTATGTTTGAAGTTGGTGACTATGTTTATCTAAAAGTCACGCCAATGAAGAAGAAAAGGTTCGGAGTCCGAAGAAAGCTTGCTGCGAGACTTGTAGGACCATACAAGATCTTGGAACAAAGAGGTCCGGTAGCCTACAAGTTAGAGTTACCTGAGGCAATGAGTACCGTTTTCCTAGTTTTCCATGTATCACATCTCAAGAAATGTTTGCGTGTTCCAGAGGAAAGAATAGAACCTCGAGGTATCCAACTCAAATCAGATTTGGTGTATCGTGAACAGCCAGTCCGGGTGTTAGACACGAAGGAACGTGCTACTCGGAATAGTGTGGTGAAAACATACAAGATACAGTGGGATCATCATGATGAGGGAGATGCAACTTGGGAAACAGGAGAGTATCTACAAAAAGCTTATGAAGAATTTTATAACAAATGGTTCGTAACCCAAATCTCGGGACGAGATTTTTATAAGGGGGGAGGGCTGTAACACCCCGGTGTTATGCCTACATTTAGGCACTGCAAATCACGCATATCATGCATCATCAAGCATCCAAATCATACATGCTTAATCATGTGAATAACAATTGAAACATTGCTTTGAAACGTCTGAAACATGCGTGAAACCTGAATGTTGCATACACCTGTTTAAGAATTGTTTTGCCCTGAATTTTTCTTGCTAGGTTAGTAAAACATGTTTGGCTACTATTGTAAATCATCTAGCAATGTTTAGTTCAATTTTTGGAGCAATGTTTGTATTCAAATTAATTCAAAATTTGGCTTCAAAAATAAATTCCCAAAATTAGGGTTTTGAGCTAAACGTGGACTTTGATCTTGCAATTCAAAATATAGGAAGAATTTGGCTGTGGTCCTAAAAGCAAAGTTGTAGAGAATTAAATTCTAAGCAACTTTCATTTTTGGTACATTTTCAAAAGAGGTCATTTTCTTGCTCAAAATAATATTTGAAAGATGGCATTTAAAAATTCCTTGAAAATATATTTGGAAAAAAGGATTTTTCTCCTTCGCGGGCCGCCGCCTCGCTTCTGGCCCGCCTGCCGAAGCCGGCCCAGCGCGCCAGTGAAGCCCCCGCGCCACTCTAGCCCTCCTCGCCTCGGCCCAGCCCAGCGCGCTGGCTCCTTCTCCCGCGCGCCGCGCCCGTCGCCGCGCCACGCCCCGACCGCGTCAGGACGCTCTCGCCGCGTGGCGACCATGCGTCGGCGTCGCCCGCCACGCGGCAGCCACGACCTGCGCTCGTGCCCACGCGCTCGCCTTCAACTGCCACAGCTAGTGCGCTCGCTCACTCCCGCCCGCGCTGCCTTCCCTCTCCTCCAGAGCCGAGAGCCCCAAGCTCTACCCGAGCCTCGCCACCGACGACCATGGCGCCGCCGTGCTCGGCCGCCATGGAAGTCGACTTCCTTCTCTTCTCCAGCCCCGCCTAGCTACCCTACCGCACTCGCCGTCTTCTCGTGCATCACGTGCGCTCGCCAGCTTGCCCTGCCGTGGCCAGAGATGGCCGCCGGCCTCGTGGCCAAGCCACGCCGCCGCGCCAGCGCAAGCACCGGCGAGGCACTCTGCCTCAGCCAGCCAGGCCGGCCAGGCCGAGCGGCAGTGGGCTGACGCCCTGCTTGGCCGACTTCCCCTCCCTTGCGCTCGGGCCGCGCAGGCCGAAAACGGCCATGGGCCAGCTGATTTCCAGCGGGCTGGCCCAGTATCGTTTAAATGAATTGTTTTTCATTTATTCTTTATTATTTAAAATTTGAAATGGTTTGAAAAATGTTTGGGTACTCAAAGTTGATCCAAATCTGTTGAAATAAATTTGTCTAGGTTCCTTATCATCAGATCTACTAGGGAAAATTATTGCATGTCATTTTTGAAATACTTTTCTGTAGAACTTTATTTAATCATGAATATTGCTGATAACTTGAAAAATATGTAGAAAAATCTATAGGCTTCAGAAAAATATGATTCCAAGTTTGTTAATCTTCTTATGTCATGTACTTCCTAGGAAAAATATGTTTCATGCATGTGCTATGGGAAAATTTTTAGGTGTAGTTCAAGTACCTTTAATGGCTGATTTTTGTTATTTTTGCTAGAGAACAAATTTTGTATAAAACATGCATGTGACAATTTTTGTACAGTCATTATATGCTATGGAGAACATAGGAAAAATACTAACTCTGTTGTTTGATAATTTTCACAGTACAAAGTATTTTCATGTACAAAATCATGCCATAGCTTGTTATTTTTGTGTAGGCTAATCCACTCATTCAAATATCATGAAAATCTGTTAGTAAACTACTTAGGGTAGTACTATGCTGTAGTAATTTTCTAAGATTTTTCTAAGCAAGAAAAATAGAGGTTGCTATTCAAACCTATTATTAATTAGGGTTTAATTCAGCACTGCTTTATGTGTTTAAGAAATTAGCAAAGCTTTGGTGTATCTTTGAAGCAGTTAATAAAATATGTTGACTTAACATATTAGTAGTAGAAGGGAATGCAGTAGATGAGATGTGCTTGTAGTATATTTTCTTGGATGATGTTGACTACCTTGCATTTAAACATATCCATTGCATTCATCTCATTCGATGCACCGTTCGCATAAGCACTTACGTGCATTGCATCATACAGGATCGCAAACCGAGAACCCAGTCGTCATACCCGAGGAGCCCGAGGAGCAGCTCGAGGTGCAACAGCAGGAAGTGCCAGAAGCCGACGAGGAGGACGTTGAGGAACTTCCGGAGTGCCCCGATCACCGCCCGAGCTCCTTCGAGAGAGGCAAGCCCCAGAGCATTTTCTCCCAGTTTGCAATTATTTAATTAAATGCTTTACTTTAATTGATGCATTATGTTCAGGAGTTGTTTGCAACCGTTGCTGCATTATACCTTGTTTACCTTTGTTATACTATATCCTTGTTACCCTGGTATCCGCAGTTGAGTCAATGCTTAGCTGGCTTAGACCGGTAGAAGTCGGGTGATTTCCTGTCACCTGCGAGCTATAGGTGGTTACCTGGATCTGCTTGGATGACTATGAAGTCATGGTATAACTAAGTGTTAAATGAAGTTGAGACCGGACGGAGACTTGCAGAGTTTTGGACTGTAGTGTTTCCGTTTGTGTCGATTAAGGATCGACCGTTGTTGGGCCTCGAGTCATGTTGAACGCATGCCTTACATTTAGCTGGCCGGATAAAGTACCTTCCGACCGTGAAGCTGGGAGATTTTTCGGGCTGAGTAGATTGCCCGCAACGCACTGTGCCAGAGCAGGTGTGGTAGGACACGGGGGCGGGATGATAAGACCAAAGTGCAGTCGGTCGGCCCCCGGGTACATGTGGTTCCTGGCAAACTCGAGATTCCTGGAAAGTTGACTCGGTGATCAATATCTCACTTTAGCGGGTGAGTGAGGTTTATATAAGGAATAAATCACCAGCTGGTTAGGAATCGATTCGAATCGCCATCGCTCCTGGATAGTGAGCACTTGACTTGAGTGACTTCATCGTAGTAAATGTTTATGGAACACTTGGATAGTTGTAATGAATATGACAGTATGGAAGTTGTTTAATGATCATTGGTTATCATTATCTGCTTAATCACAGGTTTACTCTAGTATAGGTGTAAATCTAGTCGACAGGTTCATAATAATTAACTTGGCAATAATGCTTTTAGAAAGGTTCTTGAAATGCTAAAAATACTTCTTTTTGCAAATGAGTCAGCTACCCTACTATAAAGCCCTTCATAATCCTTGGTGTCATTTATTTTTGGTTCTGTCGGGTAAGTCTAGCTGAGTACCTTCTCGTACTCAGGGTTTTATTCCCACTTGTTGCAGATGGGCAGATGTATTACGGCTACTGTATCAACTGCCTTTATCCTACGATGGGTGATGCTTAGGACCATGGGCATGGTCATTCCTTACATCTCGTCTGATGCTTTTGCTGGAGATGATTATTAGCTGGCACTATATTTGAACTCCGCGTGAGTGTGTGTGTGGTTTGAACAAATGATTTCCGCTACTTTTATTCGAACTGGTTTTGTAATAACTATGTTGAAACTCTGATGTATCTGAGATTGCGAACTTTTATGTAATATGTGATGGTGACCGCTAAACTTATTACGATCTTGGCTGGAATGGAAGTTGGTTTGAAATCCTTCATGATTTCACGGACTACCGGGTTATACGGGCTTAAGTTTGCTAAATCGTCTGCTCTGGCGGATGATTTTCTTACTTAATTTTGTATAATTGGTCGGTTCTGTTACAACCGCCGTGTAGAGGAGTGAACCAATCACAAGATGAATACTAAATCAAACACTGGGAGAATACCAAAGGGCAAGAGACAACCGATTTTTCTCCCGAGGTTCACGTGCTTGTTGGCACGCTAGTCCCCGTTGTGTCGACCAACACTTGGTGGTTCAGCGGCTAAGAGGTGTTGCACGAACCTTGTCCACACAATTAGACACCGCAAGAACCTACCCACTAGTGAGGTAACTCAATGACACGAGCAATCCACTAGAGTTACCTTTCAGCTCTCCGCCGGGGAAGGCACAAGACCCCTCACAATCACCACGATCGGAGCCAAAGACAATCACCAACCTCCGCTCAACAATCCTCGCTGCTCCAAGCCATCTAGGTGGCGGCAACCACCAAGAATAACAAGTGAATCCCATAGCAAAACACGAATGCCAAGTGCCACTAGATGCAATCACTCAAGCAATGCACTTGAATTCTCTCCCAATCTCACAATGATAGAGATGAGTGGGAGGGCTTTGGCTAAGCTCACAAGGTTGCTATGTCAATGCAAATGGCCAAGAGAGTGAGCTTGAGCCGGCCATGGGGCTTAAATAGAAGCCCCCATAAAATAGAGCCATTGTACCCCTTCACTGGGCACAACACGGGGTGACCAGATGCTTCGGTCAGTTCGACCGGACGTAGGACCCCAGCGTCCAGTCGCCCGATGCTTGCCATGTGTCATCGGCTTCAAACGGCGATCACCCGATCTCAACGGTCAAGTGATGACCGGACGCGTCAGTTAGAAAGTGACCGGACGCAGGACCCCAGCGTTCGGTCGTTTCCAGTAAGGTTCCAAACGCGAAATTTCATGACCAGACTCACCCGGCGTCCGATCACTCAACGTTTCTTCTGTGCGCCTCACGTTAGCCTACGCCAACACTGACCGGACGCACCCTGCCAGCATCCGGTCACTCTTCGTGCCAGCGTCCGGTCACAAGACCGAGACGCGTGCTCACTGCTGCTACTGACCGGACTCTAAACCCAGCGTCCGGTCACTCTGTGAACCCCTGTCCTTTCTATATAGGGCGCCAGTGGCACCGTCGAACTGTCCGCACTCTACGGGCAGACACTCCGCCGGTGAAGTTTCCAACCCTTGCTCAAATGTGCCAACACCTTGTGCACATGTGTTAGCATATTTTCACAAATACTTTAAAGGGTGTTAGTACTCCACTAGATCCTAAATGCATATGCAATGAGTTAGAGCATCTAGTGGCACTTTAATAACCGTATTTCGATACGAGTTTCACCCCTCTTAATAGTACGACTATCGATCCTAAATGTGATCACACTTACTAAGCGTCTCGATCACCAAAACAAAATGGCTTCTACCATTTATACTTTTGCCTTGAGCCTTTTGTTTTTCTCTTTCTTCTTTTTAAGTTCAAGCACTTGATCATTACCATGGCATCACCATCATCATATCATGATCTTCATTTGCTCCACCACTTGGACTAGTGCTACCTATCTCATAATCACTTTTGATAAACTAGGTTAGCACTTAGGGTTTCATCAATTCACCAAAACCAAACTAGAGCTTTCACTAGTGCTTACGGATGGTTCTCCTTCTACTTGTAGCAAACACCAAGCACAGGAAACATATAAGCAGACAAAGAAAGGACATCTAAGAACAATACACCACAGGAGAGAAAACAAACGTACTAAAAGAAAGCTAGTGCTACGAGATCACAAGAACGCTAAAGACGACGCTATCATTAAAAAGAAACGACTAACAAGAGCTTTATATTATGAAAGAAAAGAAACAACTGCAAGCTTGATTTATTTTAGTTAAATAAATTCATGAGAAACTACCAATTCAAATTAGTCAAATTATATTTTTATTTTAGAAAGGTCGAGTTAAACTAATCATATTTTAAATATAAACATGCATGTATCATTTAATCAAAGTAAACTTTAACTTGTCAAAATAAAAGAACATATGAGAACATCTATTCAAATTATACATGATGCGTGTTGGAGCTAATCGTATTTTATTCATACATAATTTGATATCATTTATGTCAGTTAAACTTTAACTTGCAAAACAATGTAACATGTGAGCACTAAAACGAGTTTATGATATATATCGTGCTTGAGCTAAGCAAATTATAATTAAAAATATATTCAAGTTGCTATTACCTAAGTTTATGCTTAAATGCAAAGGACCGACGTGACAAACCTATATCATTTTTAATTATAAAACTAATTACAAGCATATTAATCAATTCAATATGTAGCTATATATAGGAAAACATACGACATGAAAAGCATTAACACTACTGCCTAGAGCGCGTCGATACGAATCTAACGCAATTTGAATGAACCAAATCAAAATTGGGATGATCCAACAACGGAGATTACGAACCAGTGGCAAAACCGTGAATACCTCATCATCTTCCTTGGTCCATCTACGTACAGAACAGCAATGGCCATGGGAGGCTGCTGTGTTGCTCCATGCAGGGAAGGGAGGGGATCT
Organism: Miscanthus floridulus; assembly: GCF_019320115.1. Classification (NCBI taxonomy): domain Eukaryota; kingdom Viridiplantae; phylum Streptophyta; class Magnoliopsida; order Poales; family Poaceae; genus Miscanthus; species Miscanthus floridulus. The sequence goes on along the minus strand of NC_089592.1, from coordinate 23,526,917 downwards.
CGGGTAGGCCAGGCTGGCCGGCGACGTGGTGGCGCCAGGCCGCGGCACATCCAGGCTGGGCACACAGGGTCGGACTGGCCCACACGACCGCACAAGGGCGTCAGCGCGCGGTCTGCCCTGCCCGAGCAGCGCCGGCTGCTCCAGCTCGCGGGGCTGGGGGCCGGGGCGCGATCCGGCGGCGGCGCGTAGAGCCAGGGCGCAGCTGGCCTGAAGGCATCTGGTGGCGCGCACGAGACCAGCGCTGGCCGAAAACGGTGAAGAAAGAGTGCGGCCATGGTGAACCTCACTGGAAAAACGCAACAAAAAAAAGGAAAACAAAGGGAAGGGGTCAAACAGTGATGGATTCAGAAAGAGGACACTACGGTGTAGAGAACGATGAGACAAACCTTGTGGTGGTGGTGGAATTCGCAAGAACGCAAAGGTTTGGCCGGAAAAGGTCGTCGGAGAGTTCGCCAGACCCTTAGCCGTGGCAAACTTTGGCTTCAGACTTCAGATGCACGAGGCTACGGGTGGCGGCTTGCGATGAATGTTTTAGATCTGGAACGAGCACGTGGAGCACAACACGGGCATATATATCGGTATGGTTTAAGGTCGGTGAAAAACAAGATATTTTTATTATTTTCGGAATTAATGAATTTCAGGATTAAAATAATTTTAGAAAAGCTCAGAATTGATTTTTGAGCCGCGAAAAATACTCCGAAGGCTTCGAAAATTTGAGGAAAATTCCCAGAGATGATTTGGAACATGAGGAACCCAAATAAAGTATTTAGAGCTAATGAAAATACATCTTGGAGCATCTAAAAATTAGATTATGCTCACATAAAATTGGGGAAAAGTTCCGCAAAAAGTCGGAATGATTCTGGGGAAGAACTTAAGATATGTTGATGAATGATGACTCAAGTGAATGATTTAGAGTGGAAGAAAAAGGTTATGAGAAACTCCATACGAAGCCTTAAGCTGAGAAACAAGGAATTTGATTATAGAAAAAAAAGACGGAGACATGCTAGAGAACGATAAATGACTTACCAAACATGTTTGAAAATTTGACACACACAACACACAAAGTCACAACAAGCTAACATCACATCACGAAAAGCCTGTCAAATTAATATGAAAAAGTTGGAAACTAAAGTTTTCTATATTTAGATTAGCGGAAACCTAATTAACCTTAGAAAAATTTATACAAATATTAGAATCACTTATTTTATTTAGTGTTTTCCATGCACAATCCAAAATAAAAAAAATTTAGAGTGTGACAGGCCAACCGTCACAACTCTCAACGTCAACGCAGCGACGCCGTTGGCAGTAGGGCCCCTCCGGTCGGCGGCCAGGAAGGAACGATCGTTGATTCGTTGTGGGTGGCCGGGAGGCGAAAGTCGAAATGATGAAACGATCTGTGTGACAGTGGGATCAACGTGACGTGACGTGATTAGCGTGTGGTGACAGAGGACTCGCGGCTTCGTTAGCCCATGCATTGGCCGATCGATCTGTTGGCATTAAGCTTTTTTTTTTTTTTTGTCTTGGACCAATCATTAGTACTAATCTTAGTATTAGAGGTCTAATACCTGAGAGGCCCAGTGGCTCGTGGAGCCTGGAGTGGCTGGACCGCTTGCCCCCCTGAGCAGGTGGCTGGGCTGCAGAGCAAACCCTATGGAAGGAAACGTACTCTAGCTAGTACAGAACAACATAAACCCTAGCGTCGTACTTCGGCTGTAGCGCATGCAGAGGCAGCGTCCCACAGTGGAAGGTGTCGTCGGGAAATCGAGGTGGTGCAGCGCCACTAGGCACTATGGAGTGATCGCCTAGCAGGCCCAACACCTTGCCCGGTTGACTTCCTTTCGTCTTCCCCATGTGCAGAAGAGGGAAAGTGCATGGGCCCCTAATTTAGGCCTGTGCATGGGCCGGGAAACTCACCCATTCCACTGTGTCCCAGGCCCACTCAGAAGATGGAAAGTGGACGGGCTCCTAATTTAGGAAGCATATCACTACGGATGAGTATTGTGTGCAAGCATGCATATCACCGTTTCTCGAATACCACGGTGCATACAACAGCCTGAGAGTCTGATAAAAAAAACAGACTTGCTAGCGCCCGGACGTCTGATCCGGGATGCTAGCGTCGGACGATACCCACTCAGCGAGCGAGCGAGCACCCCCAGCGTGTTGGTTTCGCGGGCGAGCGCCCTAGCAGTGGGCCCGCCCTGCCCTAGACGTCGCCCGCACCGCCGTAGTGTGCCGGGCTTACGGGCGAGCGCCCCTAGCAGTGGGCCCGCGCCATCAGCTGCTTCCCACGCGCATCCCATGTGCAACCCCGATCTACTTTTGAAACATCCAGATGTAAACAATTGAAACATACATAGAAAACAGACTAAACACTTAAAATATGTGTCTGAAATATTTGTAAAAGCACCTGAAAACACTTAAAAAATACGCTTGCAATATGCATTTATATGCAACATCCAGATCTGCTTTAGCAACGTCAAGATGAAAATACTTGCAACATACATCTGATACTGATGAAACATTTAGAACATTTTGCTACATTTCAATCTACATTTGCAACATCGATACGAAACACTTGCAACGTACCTCTAAAACATCTGAAACATTTGAATTGTATACTTGCAACATGCATCATATCACCAGTGCGGCCTCCTCCGCCGTTTGCATCAGGGCACCGCCACGCCGCAGCCATAGTCGTAGCAGGACGCGGGGCCGGAGGCCTTCTGCGCCAGGGCCTGACGCTTCTCCTTTGCGCTGGCGGTGCCTATCGACGTCGTTGGGTGAGGCGGGCAGCGGCAGGAGCAGTGGGGGCGGGCGCGCGGAGCAGCGGGGTGAGCGGTGGGGCGGGCGACATGAGCAATGAAAGTGACTGATGCGGGAGCTCTATTAGGCTGGTATGTAGGCCCATGAAGGAGCGTCCGGACGGGATGGACGTCCTGCACACATCATTTCCGTAAAAAAAAAGCTGCATGCAGAATCTGGGCCAAGAAATGCACATAAAAAAGACCTCCCTTCAAACTTGCTGCTTTCAAGATTTTGTCTCGTCCCTTGCTTAGGCTCTAAGCTTGAATTATCATTTTTCTTTCTTCCGGTAAATCTGGATCGAAACAGAAGCGCAAACACCGGCATGCAGAGAGAAGGAAGCTTCTTGTTACCTTCGTGGCATGCATTCACGAGGATAACTGCTAGGAGTAGGTGTTTTTTGGTATAGGCAAAGGTGACGACAGAAACAGGCGTGAAATAATCTTGCTTACTCACTGTATAGTGAGCGAGAACTGAATTTGTATCATTGCATTGCGGTTGGAAAAGTAAGATCGATGGGGTTTTGGCAGATCAGTTACTAGTAGGACACCATTTTTTAATTCTAAAAATAAAGATATTGCAGATATACACGGTAAGTTGGTAACTGTTGAAAATGCTGACACGCCAAGGCCATCACTTTGCTGGTCAGTCGAAATTAAAGGAGAGTGGTAAAAAACTTCAGGAAAATAAAATTGTGAAACCGCATAAAAAAATGCTTAGTCGAGAATGTGTCACCAAAGCACTAGGCACCCGTATCGTTTAGCATTTAACTCTTTTTTCTAAGAGAAGGAAAATCTTATTATGATCTCTGCAAGAGTTTTGCAACCAAAACAATATTAGGATATTTTTAAGAAGAGTTCTCAAAGAGAAAAATCAAACAAATGTGTAACTACTTAAGCGCTAAGCCTCTTAAAAAACTTAACGACCACCCATACATGGTGAAGATCCCCAATTGGATTCCAGTGTGCGATAAGCCCACTTTAGAATATGTGTATTATTGCTCATCTTCTACAGTATATATTGCTCTAAAAATAATCTGCAAATAAGAGTATAGTCTTGTTCTTTTTTTTTGAGTCAAAGTCACACCATTTGTAAATTGTAATAAGCCAAGTAGGCAAACATTTACTCTTACCCCCACAGACAGAGTTTAGCGTCTAATTCTGGCAGAGAGAACGAAGCTTCCTGTTAAGTTAGCAGCTAGCATCCACATTTATGAGGATGACTGACAGATGTTTGGTGGGATAGGCAAAGGTGATGACGACGAGAAAGTAGAAACATGCCTAAAATCTTGCTTGTTGGTCACCGTAAAGCGAGAACTGAATTTGTATCCTTGCAGTTGCATGCAGTTGGAAAAGCAAGATCGACGGCTTTGCTTGTGTGTGGATTGGAGGAGAAGGCTGCTTCTTTCTCATTGTTGTTCTCTGGTGAAGCATGCGGACGTGGGTTTCGCTTGGATTCATGCACCAATTTTTGGCAGTCAGTTACTAAAATAGGACACCATTTAAAAAAAAACATTGTAGATATACACGGCAAGTAGTACTGATGAAAATGCAGACACGCCAAGGCGAATATTTTACTGGTCAGTCGAAATGAAAGGGGAGTGGTAAGAACTTTAGGAAAATGTTGAAAATTTGAAACCACACAAAAAAAAAAATTCCTGATTCTAGACATTCTGAGCAGCGTGATTAGAAGTTCACAGAAATGGTTCAAGAATGTGTCACCACTAGGCCAAAGCACCTGTATCATTTAGCATATGATAACCTTTTCTTATTAAAAGAAAAGGGTAATCTTATTTGAATCTGCAATAGTTTCATCTTCAGGCAGGTTCAACCAAGCATTGAAAGTTGCAGAAGGATTTTCAAAAAGGAGTTAGCTCTGGTTGTACTTAGAGCTAGACCACGTTTTCAGCCTCTTCTTGGACAATGGCTAGAAAATCTACTGTAAATCTTTTAGTTTTCTTTTCCTTAGTTTCTTTGTGCCCTAGAAGGATCTTGGTGTAACTTTGTACTCTTTTGTTTTTAATAAAATTTCAGTAGAGGCTGCAGCCTCTGCTGCTTTCCTCCACAAAGTAGTTTTGCGTGTAACTAAAATATTATTTGGATGTTTTAAGAAGAGCTCTTAAAGAGCAAAACTAAGCAAAGGTACAACTATTTAAGCGCTAAGCCCCTTGAAATACGACCAACGATGCTTGGTGAAGATCTCTATGTCCATGGACTCCGGTGCGCAAATAAGAGTATAGTTCTTTTTTTTTTCTATCAAAGGTCACATCATTTTTACACATGTCAATTAGAAAAAAATTTGCACTGCTCCCACGCAAAAGAGTTTAGCATATAACTCTGGCAAGTAATTATGGAGTAGAGTTGTAATTGTACCCTTGTTTGGAACGAAGTATAGTAGTGCTTAAATATATGTTTATATTGTGAGGCACGCTACTACAAAAACGATTCGTGGCAACGTCTCATTTTCTTTGTAGGAGCGGCTCTATATTGAGCCACCCCTACAAATAGTTGCCAAATGAGCCGTCCTTACAAATAGATTTATAAAAGCGGCCGATGTTATCAACCGCCCCTATAAATCGGATTATTTATAGGGGCGGCTCTATATCTGACCGCCCCTACAAATAAGGCTCAACGTTGAACCGCTCCTACAAATATACACCCGTTATTAAAAATTGGGAAAGCCTTGTAGGCTGTACTGCTGCTCGAGTATGACCCAGCCAGTCCAGGTGCATGGTGCCTGCCGCTGTGTGTCTGACGGTTTTGTCATATATTTATTTCAAAAGGAAACTCATATGATGGACAAAACAGCAGGTTGATACATGATACATGACTTAAATGGCTAGCAACTTATATTGTGTGAAATTGAGGTTGCCCTTTCATCTTGATTTCCTTGCAGGTGGCAAATAATCAGTGCTACTTGTGCAATTATTTCATTATCTGCCATACTTGAAATCGAGATTTTTACTCTCTATATCCCTGTATCAGTTGTTATAAATAATCAAATAACAATTAGTCGGTCTGTTCGCTGGTTGGTTTCTGGGCTGGTTTGGGCTGGCTGGTGCTGGTTTATTGTGAGAGGAAAATACTGTTGGCTGACTGGTTTGGACTGGTTGAAACCAACAAGCGAACAGGCTGAGTGTAGAAATTTAGAATTGTGATATCGCTTATTGCGTGCCATCTTCTTATATATCTGCAAAGTTTGTGGTGGCTAGTGCACACCGGTCACTGGAGGACTGAATTTGATAAGTGAACGGACCTGTTTAAGGCCAGGCTGAGTCAAACCGAACAAACAGTTTGAATGGGGACACTTCGCCCTGTAGGCGGCAGGTGCATGGTGCAGGTGCATGCACCCCTGTCACATCAGCTAGCCCCTATACCCATGTATGTATGTTGGTTGTCAACCGCTCCTAAAATACTTGTACGAAGTAGACAAATCCATTAAAAATTAAGCACTAAAATTCAAATTTTGTAAACGACCTCGGATGGACAAACAGTAAAAACGAAAGTTGTAGATCTTGAAAAGTTATGAAACTTTGTAGTTAATAACTTTCTCATTTGAAATCATCTTGTCATAGAAAACTACGTTCGAATTTCTCAAATTTAAAATTCAAATTTTATAAGTGACCTCGGATGGAGAAACTACCAAAATAAAAGTTGTAGATCTCAAAAAGTTATAAAACTGTGTAGTTGACAGCTTTTTCATTTGAATTAGTTTAGGGCCTCAAACAATCAATTTATGCTCCGTTTTGTATAATATGTGGGGAACCAAAATAGATTGTAGATATAAGTGAAGTTGAGGTGTAGTGGTAGAGAAGATGGCGTGCGAGGGAGATGTCGCGGGTTCGAATACCGGTCGACGCAAAGTGTGCAAAAATCTTGAAAAATGCTACAATCATAGAGTGGGGTGTGTGGCTGCCGATGGGGTCCTCCTTGAATTAAAATTTTTTTTGCTATTTTTTTTGCCCATTTTTCAAGATTTATGGAAATTGATTTATAGGGGCGGCTCAATATCTAACCGCCCCTATTTGTAGGAGCGGCTGATAATACCAGCCACACATATAAATCGATTTATAGGGACAACCTGAAACCACCCCTACAACCCGCCCCTACAAAAACCTTTTTTACGTAGTGGCAGTAGTAATCATTTGCTCAATTATCAATTACCGGGATAGTGAGCATTTGGAGTTCAGGCACAGTGCACAAAAGAACAGCCGAATTAACGGGAAACAGCTATCTCCGGGAGACCGGAAACGTTACACATCTTTTGGACTGTAAGTTTTCTTCTTGCATGCATCTCTGACCAGTGAAAGAGATAGTTTCAGTAAAAAGAACTTGTGGTAAGTTTGCATCAATATAAATAAAGACTGAAGAGGGTCATAAAAAATCCCATTACACCTCCACTCATCCAAAATCCTCCACCCTTCCTGTCAGCCATGGCAGAAACCGGTCCCCATGGCCACCTCCAAGATGCCGCCGCCTCCGACGACGAGCATAGCTTTGCACCACCGAATGACATCAACATCGGTGCACTACTGGATTCACGTTCTTTACCACCAAATTGCGCTTGACAAAGTCTTTGTCGAGTACGGCACTCGACAAAGAACACACAACAAAAAATTGATCAACAAAGCCCTCTTTGTCGAGAGTCCCGGGGTACTCGGCAAAGAAAAACGACCGTCATAGCACGGCCCCGTTGACGGTCTCTTTGCCGAGTGCCAACCCTGCATGCACTCGGCAAAGATTTTTTTATTTTTTTTAAAAAAAATTATTTGCCGAGAGCCCCCTGACCGGCGCTCGGCAAAGTTTGATTTTTTTTTAAAAAAATTCTTTGCCGAGTGCCCTCTGGCTGGCACTCGCCAAAGTTTGCATTTTAAAAAAAAAAATCTTTGCCGAGTGCCATGGTCATGGCACTCGGCAAAGCTGGAAAAACGGTTTTCCGAGCGCCCATTTTTTCAGCTTTGCCGAGTGCTGTGACCATGGCACTCGGCAATGGGGTCCTTTGCCGAGTGCAACACTTGGCAAAGTGACCCAAAACGGCAATTTTTGATTTTTTTACATTCCATCATGACAAATAAATTCATACAAACATATATCACATATATATCTCATCCATCACATATATATCTCATTCATCACATATATATCTCATCCATCACATGTATATCTCATCCATCCACACATCCATCCGCACATATCACATCCATCACAATATATATCACATATATAATAATAAGTGCTCAAGTCCATTCAAATAAATCCACAAGTTCATCAAAGTCCACAAGTGCATCACAAGATATCACAAGTCCATCACCAACTGAACAACAAATAAAAAAAATACAACGTGCACTCATCTCGGCCACTACGACTGTGGTGAAGGCCCAGCTCCATCATTCGGAGGTGCATGAGGTGGATTATTCGAACCACCGTCAGATGGAGACTGCACAAAGGAGTAAAGATTACATATGAGACAAGATTATTTGGATAGCTAACTTAGGAAGGTAGAGGCCATATAAGCAAAGCACAAGCGAAAGTAAAAAACTTTCATACTCATAGAAGTAGCTGCAGATGCAGCACGCGGAGGCGGAGGTGGAACCAATAGCCCAGCTGGCAGAGAGAAGCCCACACGTTGCCCAAGCCCTTGTAGGAACTCCGTAATGTCCGTCAGCCTCTGCGCCTGGGCCTGCCGCTCGGTCCGCTCGGCGTCCAGTTGGGCCGCCAACTCCTGACGTTGCCTCATTTCTTGTTCCAGCCAGGCCTACAATATTTTACTCCAATGTTTCAGTAATACAAAGCTAATTAAGGTGTGTAAAGATCAATGTATGACGAGTAAAACAGGAATAACCTTGAGTGCGTCGACCCGGTGCTGTGCAGCGGTCGGCCGTGTGCGAATGGCCGGGCTCTCGCTCGTGCTCCGTGCTCGGATCTAGGAGAGAGAGGGAGTAGAGGCCGTGACGATGACGCCGTCGCCAAGCCAGAATCGCCCATGCTTCTTGCCTTGCCCCGCCCTCATGACAGCCTCTCCATCGAAGTCCTGGGTGCTCAGATCATGGTCTGACCCATGGAGCGACCTCACCACCTCAGTGTACTCACTGATGCAGGAGTGGACGCTCAGGTTCGTGTATGCCTCGGGCGGGTCCTCCAGGTTGAAGGAGACGTCGGACGTCGCCTGACCCTTGTGGGCCATACACCATGCCTGGAAGTCCGAGCAAGCCTAGCCACTATGTGACGCCGATTGCGAGAAAGACAGCACGATGATTAGAAATCAGGCAGAACTGAGCGTCACAATAGATAAATGAATTCGCGTACCCGTGCTTGTTTGTATCCGGCGAGGCTGCGGTTGCCTTGATGGTGTGCTGGACCTTGCATCTGCAAACGACGGTCCTGGGCATCCCTGTGCATCTTGAGGTACTCCTCTGTGAACCACCTCTCCACCATCATCGCCCAGCACTCGGGATACGCTTGGCACCACCAGGGAATCATCTACACGTCATCAAGTATTGGACATATAAGAAGATCAAATTAAACCAACTTAATCTCAAAACGAATCAATATTGATGTTCTTCATTTACCTCAAGGTACTGCTCCTGGGTCAGCTGCATCTCTCTTGCGTCTTTCTTGGTTTTCCTCTCTCCAAGCTTCGACCCGTAGTAGGTTACGATGGCCTGGATACGCACCTCGTGATGCATGTCGGTGACGAGTTTTTTACAGGCTTTGGTAGTCACCTACTCCGCCCTAGCCTCAAATCCCTCCTTGCATCTGTAATAAGTCTGCATACAAAAGCGATGTATCCATTCATTATTTCAAGAAAAGTCCAATGAATGCGACGTATTGAGCAATGTTGTGTGAGAGAGACTTACCCAAAACTCTGCCTTCACCCGTGTCGCCTTGTTGGGGTACTCCGCATCGGGGGTGATGGCGTAGTGGTCAAACGAGTAGGCCGGCTCTGTCTTTGATGCGTACGTGACAATGCCGAGGAAGTATTGCCTGTATAGAAGACCCAGGATGCCGTTGACTAGCCGTGCACTACCACCCGACACAACCACCCAGTTCCTGCACAAGTGATTAAGAAAAAATATTAGTTTTTATCATCATATCATATGAAGTAGTGGTGATAACATATAAAGTTACTTACTTTTGCCCTTCGGGGTGAATCACTGGGCGTTGGTGAGGAAGCGGAACCTATGGGAGGCTCACGGGACCTCGCAAGTAGACACTCGAAGAGGAGTTGGAGGAAGCGGAATCCGTGCCTGTCGCCTCGGTCATGATTGTACCATCTTTTCAGGATTGTACCGTTTGCCATTTTTGTGCCATGTCATCTGTTTCACGGATTCCTCGGTCATGTATAGCCGTTGGATCCTCGGTAGGAACGGAAGGTACCGTAGGATTTTCACGGGGATCGTAAGTTGCCTCTTCTGGCCATCATTAGAGGCTACCTCCAGGTACCTGGAGGATTTACACTTTAGACAGAACTTTGCATGCTCGTGTTCTTTCCTAAATAGGACGCACCCCTTCGGATAAGCATGTATCTGCTCATATGGCATCTTAAGTGCACAAAGGAGTTTCTGTAACTCGTACATGCTCTTTGGCAGAATGTGGCCCTCCGGAAGCAGGGTGCCAATCATGGCCAACATCTTATTGAAGCCAGGTCGACTCAAGTTTAACTTGGACTTCAACCCCATTAAGCGTCCAATGGCATCCAATTGAGACACCGTTGACCGATCATGAAGGGGTTTCTGTGCTAAGTCCATCATGTCATAGAACACCTGTGCGGCTGCCTCCATCTCCTCCTTCTCACGTCCCTCATCGAACTGTCCTTGGTGAAAGTCATCTAACATGTCTGCTACCCCAGCATCAGCATCAAAAGCCTCCACCCGTGGTCTCACCACCTCCTCTCTAATACGATGGGCTTCACCATGGTGGACCCACCGGGTGTAGTCCGACGTAAATCCATGCTTCATAAGATGTTTACCCATTTTCACCTTGTTTACCCTTCTCCTATTTCCACATTTGCTACAGGGACACAAAACTAGGCAATGTCCTTTAGCAGCCTTGCCAAATGCACTGTTCAAGAAAGCATCGGTCTTGTTCATCCATTCCGTGGTGTAATCACTCTGACTTCTCCAGCCCGTGTACATCCACTGACGGTCATCCATCCTCTAACATATGTATCAACGAGTAATGTAACCATCAATTGCATCTATATGGTGTTCCTACTATCTAATAGGTGAGGATAGGCCCTAATCCCACCCGCGGATGCGTAGATGAGGTTAGTTTCCATGCTCTACTCCTATCCGAGACAGAATTTTGGTAACACCTCCCCGCTGTTCTCCAGATACACGTCCTGCCAAAGAAGAGTGTGTATCCGGAGAATAACAGGGAGGTGATGCCGAAACTCTATCTTGGACCAGAGTAGACCATGAAAACTAACCCATCTATGCATCCGTGGGCTGTCCAAAAAATGTGGACAATCCGAAACAGATACGGTCATAGATATGCAAAGATCTGCATACCTCCAACCGTATCTCTTTCGAACGGGAGGCGCCTAACTGGGTTACGCGATCTACGACCATGATATGGAAAGAGGGGTTATACCTAGGGTGGCGGCGGAGTCAGGCTAGCGAGGCCATGGCGGGTCAGTGCAGTGGCAAGGCGACGCGGTGCAGGCAGACCGGCATGGCGACGGGAACTCAGACTCCGCTCCGTTGGGCTCTTCTCTACAAAAATGGAACAAAATACTGTCATTTAAAAAAAATCGGCAGAACCTCCCCTGCACGGTGAGGTTTCCAAAACCTGCAAAAAATAGTGGCACGATGGCCGACAAGCACATATGTCTCAAGAGAAGCCATGTAGTTTGGATATCAATCCATGCAGAAGAATATATCCAAGTAGTACCACTACTTCTACTACTACTTCCACTATTGCTACTACTACTACTACTACTACCACTAGTTCTACTACTACTACTACCACTACTTCTACTACTACTACCACTAGTTCTACTACTACTACTACCACTAGTTCTACTACTACTACCACTAGCACTACTACTACAACTAATACTACTACAACTATCACTACCACGACAACAACAAGAGAGAGGGCATACCTGATGGGCGTCGAGGGTAGGGGCGGGCGGCGTCGAGGTTAGGGTCGGGGTCACCGGAGTTGGGCACGTGGTCGGGCACGGGCGGCGTCGAGGCGGGCGGTCCATGGGGCATGGTTGGGGGCAGGGTCGGCTCCTCGGCATTGGCGGGTCGGCGTGGGCGAGCTAGCCATGCTCGGCCACATGCGGGCGCGGGGGCGGGGGTAGGCGTCGTCGCGCGGCCCGGTGGCTGGCGGGCGTGGCGCACGGGGAGGGGAGGACGGCGCGCGGCTCGGGGGTAGGGCTGGGCCGGCTTGGCCATGGAGGGCGGCGCGCGACGCGGGGGTGGGGGCAGGCCGGCGTGGGTAGGGCTGGGCCGGCGTGGCCACGGAGGGCAGTGCGCGGCGCGGGGGCGGGGGCGGGCCGATGTGGTCGCGGATGGCGACGCGCGGCGCGGGGGCTGGCTGGCTATCTGCTTGGACTGCCCGGCCGGCTAAAATCGATTAAGTGCCCCACCCATCCCTTTGCCGAGTGCCGGATCAGGGAGGCACTCGGCAAAGGAGGCAACTTTGCCGAGTGCCCCGATCCGGCCGTCGGCAAATTTTTTTTTGGAAAATACTTTGCCGAGTGCCCCTGACACGGCACTCGATAAAGATTTAAATTTTTTTGAAATGTCTTTGCCGAGTGTCCCAGATCTGGCACTCGACAAATTTTTTTTTTGAAAAATACTTTGCCGAGTGCCCCTGACATGGCACTCGGCAAAGATTTAATTTTTTTGAAATGTCTTTGCCGAGTGCCCCTGTGGAGGCACTCGGCAAAGAGGAAATTTCTAAAAAAAAATTCAAAAACCTCTTTGCCGAGCGCCTTATTCTTGGCACTCGGCAAAGACCCCCTTTGCTGAGTGCCATGCCCCGACGCTCGGCAAAGTTTTTTTTTGGCCTCCAAATTTTTTGTGCAGCCCTTTTAAAGCACCAGGAACTCCTCGTTAGAATTTGAGGATTTTTGTGGCTTTTTGATATATTTAGTTACTTTATTTTATTTACTTGAATTTTTTCGAAAAATATAAATTTGAACTGCATGTGGTACGAATAATGGAATTTAATGATTCAAAAATTGATAGTCATGTTAGTGAGTCTAGTGTGAGGCCGTATCTAGGAACAAACCCAAAATTTTGGACATCTTGTTCACGAAACATGACCGCGAACTTGCGTGTGAAGTGTTTTTAGATTCTATAAAAAGCAAACGAAGTCCGAAAATCATGAAACTTGTTGAGATGTCGTGATATCGTATGTGGAGGCTATGATAAGAATTTCAGAAGATTTCATGTATGTTGTCATGTACGATGCTTACAAACCAGGACATCTCTACATGTGATATAAACTTTGCCGAGTGCCTAACAGCAGACACTCGGCAAAGAAGGACATGGCCGAACACCGTTATGCGGGGCAGCCTATGCCGAGTGCCGCGCTTTTGCCGAGAGTCTGGCACTCGGCAAAGAAGTCCTTTGCCGAGTGCTCTTTTTTGCCGAGTGCCCGGTACTCGGCAAAGAACTCTTTGCCGAGTGCGGCATTTTACAAAGATGGTCTTTGCCGAGTGCCCAATTTTTGACACTCGGCAAAGCAGTTTACACTCGGCAAAGGCTCTGTTTCCAGTAGTGGTGGTTCCTCGACTGGCGGCCTAGAGAAGATGGACGCCAATAATGGTAAGAATGCCATCCCATACTTGAGCAAGGAAGAACTTGAGCTGGCTGCCAAAGGTAAGCGCCCAGTGGAGGTGCCTGACACCGTCTCAGCCAGCAACGATGAGAACTTGGCTACTGACAACAAAGACCTCAAGGCGCATCACATCCTCATAGAGCGGAAGCGCCATGATCAGATGAGGGATCTCTACGGCGAGCTGTAGGCGTTCATGCCCCAAGTCCCTGATCAGAAGGTAAACTATGCAGCCTCTCACATGAATAGCACGATGCGAGGTTATTATGTGATTGCTTATAGCTAGGGCATGGAACACTACCCCAGATCTAGACATCACTGCCGGTTCAAAAACTCACTTCACTGCCAGATTTTGAACCGACAGTGGCATACCGGTAGTGATGGGGGGTTGACATCACTGCCGGTCCTTAAAAACCGACACTGGGGGGGGACATCACTGCCGGTCCTTAAAAACCGACACTGATCTATAGGAAACAATGTCGGTTCCTGGCTCCGCCCGACAGTGTCCAATTGAACAACACTACCGGTTTGTAGTGCCAACCAATAGTGACGGTTGCTTTAAGAGTGTCGATTCTTGGCTCAAGCCAGCAGTGTTGGGCAAGCCTACACTGTCAGTTTATGGATCAAACCGGCAGTGTTGTAGTAAATATCAGTGTCGGTTCATGGATCAAACCGGCAGTGTTCTTGTAACTATCAGTGTCGGTTCATGGTTAAACCGGCAGTATTGGGCAAGACAACACTGTCAGTTTGCTTCTAACCGGCAGTGATGGTTACGACAACACTGCCAGTTTGTTGCTAACCGGCGGTGATGACCCGTTCGTATTTTATTGTTTTATAATTTATTTTAATTTATATTTTTTCGTGGAATTGGGTTTCGCTTTATATACGCTACGTAGACGACAGGTCCATCAATATTAAACATTACAAATGTTACGATTACAATTCAAATGTTCTTATCCACATCTCGATCCCTCAAAATAAAAAAGAAATGTTCTTGGACTTCACACATGCTTCTTAGACTTCTTACAATAATCTGGCAAGCTGCTCTGGGCCATACTGGTTCTTGTACTTCACGGATTGTGCAATGGAAAATACTCCATCTTTTTCCAATACCTCGGCTAAGATGAATTTTGCCAGCTCTGATTGTAGTGCGACGATCTCCATGTCTAGCAGCCTTTCATGCTTATATTTCTTGCGCTATCATTCAAAAAAGATGATATCCAAAGAGGAACAATAAATCATTTTGTTGAATTATTAACAGACATAAATGAAATGGGGATTATACACACCAACTTATCGACTTCTTCCAATTTCCCGCCGATGTAGCGAAGCATTGCCCACATTACATAAAACCCGCATTCGTTGTTTCCCGTCGGCTGTGATAGGTACTTCCCCTCTATTTCGACAACCTTGAATGGGACCGGCGTCCCACCGATATGTCTTCTTCGAACACTGAGCAACATTAAAAGGACAAACATTAGAAAGCGGTATGTATGATTAGAAAATAATAGTTATTAGGATCGCTTACTAATTCAGCACTGCCACCAGTGCATCAAGATGATGAAATGGTTTTTTCTTCGAGTCCCACACCTCGAGCAGATTTTTAGCAAGATTAACACAAATGAAGATGAAATGTTTGCTACAATCATAGAATCCTAATTATCAAATAATCTTAACGAAAAAGAAGCATAAAATTAAAAGCCGAGAACACATACTCGCAGTTGTAGGCTAGAAGTATGTGGGTTTTCTTCTTCATCGTGAATTCGTTGAAAACAACAATCAATCTCTGTTTCAGGTCTTCCATGTCACATCCATAGAGGCCTAGACATGTCCTCTCATTGATTGACATGGGGTCCAAGAAGCCTATGTAATCCCATTTGCTTTTTAGAATGCAAAATTTTGCTATACACCTACATAAAATCATGGGAAGTGCTCAAAAGTTAACAATTTGTGTCTTGAGAGAGTAGTTAATTGTAATATCGTGCATGTAGGGTACTTACATAGTCCACAATGTCAACATTTGAACATCAAGAGAGCATTTCTGGTATAGCTGGAACAAGCACTCCCACTCGACATCGAACTTCTCTGCTTTAGGATATTGAAAAACATGTGGCGAACGGATAATAACCTCAAAACCAAAGTCGTCCATGTCTGTTGCTTGAGCCATATAATATTCATGTAGCTGGCGTATATATGTTGTCAGATTTTTATACTCATGATCGGGAACCAAAATATTGCCCCTTTCATACTTCATTGCCGGTGTTCCCGTCCCTTGTACATCATAATAGATGTTCGCGGCCTCTTCCATGGTTAAATCAGGGTTGTCTTCGACTAATTTCATAATGTTCCTTAAATCTTTATTGTGTATTTCTTCGTCTCTTGTTGTAGCATATCTATAGATGCCTTTTTTAAGCATGCTATACATTCTATCAAAATCAATTGACACTCTACCTATAGCGATTATACCTGTACACATTTGACAAGAATCCATCGATTGACACTCTACCTATAGCTAAACCAAGGAGTAACAACATGTAACTCAATCGAATAGGAATCGGCTGCTATTGGGAAGACAACAACCGTGGGGCATTTCATCGAACACTTAGCGGGCAGTGAGCCATGCACTCACCGTGGGGGTAGGAAAGCAGCTGTCCGCGCGCGCTCCTGAAGGCCTCGGCGGTGCTCCGGCATCTGGCGGTGGACGGTGTGGGGAGTGCTCTGGCGTGGGGCGGTGCATGGGCGTCGATGTCGAAGAAGAGGAGCGCAGGGCTGGGAACGGCGGCACGGGGGGTGGTGGCCGGTTGCTCCGGCGTGGGGCAGTGCACGGGCCTCGGCGTTGGAGAAGAGGAGCGCGGGGCTGGGAACAGCGGCGCGGGGGGCGGTGGATGGGTGCTCCAGCTTGGGGCGGTGCACGGGCGTCGACGTCGAAGAAGAGGAGCACGGGGCTGGGAACAGTTGGCACGGGGTTAAAATTTTTCGACCCACGGCGGGCTTTTATACCAGACCTCATCACTGTCGGTTTTAGTTAGAAACCGACAGTGATGGGGGTACATCACTGCCGATTGTAAGTAGAAACCGACAGTGATGGGGGTGCATCACTGCCGGGCCATTCTTTAAACCAGTAGTGATTGCCGTGTAACGGTTACAACATAAGTAACTTATCTTTTCCACATTTTTTGAATACCTCCTACTGGCTCAATGGTTAAGACCCCGCAACTCAGCGCCCGATACCCGTGTTCGAATCTCGGGCGGCCCAATTTTTTTGGTTTAATTTTATAATTTATTAAGCATATGTATTCCTATGTCGAAATGGCTTGAAATTTTTTTGGTTAAGTGTCTAAACTCTGTAGCCCGAGACCCGAGGTCAAACGCGAGGGCTGGCTCAATTTTTTTTTAATTTTTTATATATCACTACCGGTTTTTAAAATAAACCAATAGTGATAACAAGCATCACTGTCGATTTCTTCTCATCACTGCTGATTTTTTGAAACGGACAGTAATGTTTATATATATTAAAAAAATTCTTTTATATACTGAATAAATAGAAGCATATGTATTCCTACGTTGAAATGGCTTGAATTTTTTTGGCAAGCTTGTACACCCAAATTAAGATCCCACACAGGATCTTAGATTTTTCTAATTATTTTTTTATTAATTATATTTTTCTATGTGCTGAATGAGACAAAAGACGGTGAATTTCATCTTGGACCCAATAGATTTTTTCATCCACCTCCACAAAATTCTTATCCCTAGGGCATATTAGAGCCTGTGTAAAAGTTTGGCACCATTTCAGATCTTTTCGTAGGTAGACTCAGTTTAACCTATAATTAAACTGTCTCGTTGCGCGGAAATTCAATTAAACCTCAAAAGTAGCAAACCATCTCCGGAAAATCCCAAACTTGGTGTTTTATTCACACATGGCACGTGCAATCCTAAGAAAAAGTTTGAGACCAATACGACACCGGAATGCCTATGAACCACAGAAACCTTGATAACCTATGTGTATAGTCATGGTTCGATAAAAGGGCACATGTACCTCTATGAAGCATGTATACTCTGTCTATGTCGAAATGGCTTGAAATTTTTTTGGCAAGTATGTACACCCAAATTAAGACCCCACACAGGATCTTAGGTTTTTCTGATCATTTTTTATTTATTATATTTTTCTCTGTGCCAAATGAGACAAATGAAGGTGAATTTCATCTTGGACCCAATAGATTTTTTTCATCCACCTCCACAAAATTCTTATCCCTAGGGCACATTAGAGCCTGTGTAAAAGTTTGGCACCATTCCAGATCTTTTCGTGGGTAGACTCAGTTCAACCTATAATTAAACGGTCTCGTCGCGCGGAAATTCAATTAAACCTCAGAAAGTAGCAAACCATCTCCGAAAAATCCCAAACTTGGTGTTTCCTTCACACGTGGCATGTGCAAGCCTGAGAATAATTTTGAGACCAATACGACACCGAAATATATATTTCTAATTGCCCAACAAATATTACACGAATTACATGCATGATAATAATTAAACACATAAAGCCATACATATTAAAATTTGAACCCAATTAAACTATGACCTTGAAAACCTAGCTAAATAAACATTAATTACTATTGGAATCACTGCCGGGATCGATTGGGCCACGCACACTAACATGCCTCTGTAGCCATATATGATAGTTGATGTCACGGATTATGTATCCGCTTGTATCGATGAAGTCCAATGCCCGTATGAGTGCACTCTCTCGTGCCTCACAATACCGAAAGAATGGTTGGCCATAGATGTAACCTACTGAACGACCACTGCCCCTATTAGTAATCCTTATGCAGTACTGGCATCCTTCTATAGTGAGCTAGCTGATGTTTCCATTGCAGAAGTCCCAATCATACCCGAGTTGCTCCATAGCTTGGTCTAGAACGGCCCACAAGCCACATGCAGCGTAGGTAAGGTCCTGTAGTGCAATCTGCATGCGGAGAAAAAGAAAAAAATTAGAAAATGTTATTACACTAATAAACAACAAATAACCACGACTCAGGTATAAGTGACCATTTTACCATATCCGCATGGTTGTAGCTTGCAAACCATTCACTTGCTTGCGGGACGGGGATATCACCAGCATTCAAAGCAAGTGCCTTGAAGTATGAGAAATCAGGCACATCATAGCAAATATGTCGAAGTGCCTCTAAACAGATGCGCATGACACTTAATTAGGCGCTTATCACGTCCGGGTTCTGTATTCCCGTCCCGTGGATATGGTTCCAATGATTTGAACCCCTCACAGGGATGAAAAAACTGAGTTCACACATCCATAGCCGACCACTTGCATTAGATGCCGTGTTCTCGATGATGTCCGAGATAAAGAACTAGCTAAGTGCTGTTCGTAGCCAATCTATTGGGTATATAGTCTGCGACATATATGCATGCAATAATGATATTAAACTAATTGCACTTATTTGTTAGCATCAAAAAACAAAAGATGTTGGAAAATATTTCATACAATAGCTGGAACAGGGAACCGTGGAATGGCCACATTAGGAGCGAATGACTCATCGCCAGGGTGAAAACCTGATTCTTGTGGTGGGGGAGGTCCGTTGTTCATACCACCTGATCGATAAAATGCAAAAAAATTTGAACATAAAATATATGCACAAAAAAATTCTTCCAAGTAAAATGTGGCAACATAATTAAATATAGATCGAATGCAAGGAATAAGAATATATATAAATGTAGAATGCAAAGAAACATGAATATAAATATAGATCAAATGAATATAGATACAATATTGGAGAGGACAACATATCAATACCATTGAACAATGCAGAAGCCATGACCAAATCACGTAGAGAGAGAGTGGATGTCTTGAGAAGTGAGAGTGAAACATGAGAAATAAGACTGAGAGAGTTCGTGGGTGGGTGGGATCGATGTATGTGGCCGATAGTTTGTTTTATATAGGGGGGCATGGATATCACTGCTGGTTTTTAAATAGAACCGATAGTGAAGGTGGTAATCACTGCCGGTTTCTAAATAGAACCGACAGTGAAGGTGGCTATCACTACCGGTTTCTAAATAGAACCGACAGTGAAGGTGCATATATGTAAAGGATATATTTATTTAGATACTACAGTGGAAAAGTTTTAACAAGAAAGATATATTTATTTAGATAGTAATGAAATACATCAAAAAATTACAAAAAATTGTGTACCTCAGTAGCATTCTTCTAGTACCTCATGTGTGCACCATTTTGGTGGACTACGATGCATAATGATATCTGTGGTTTGCTGTGAGAGGAAAACATTGTATCATGGCTGATAAGGCCTGGCTGAAACCAACATGTATGGAGAGGCTAGCTCCTGGCCGAGGGCCATTTTATAGGGGCTAGCAGTCGTGGTACATTTCTATTTCTGAACTAAAGTTGTTGGGGGTAGGTGGGAGCAGTGTTCCAACTATTGTGGTCATGGGAGCACTGTTGGCATGTGAGGAGCATCTACACATCACTGTCGGTTTTAGTTTAAAAACCGATAGTGAATTGGGCCTTCTATGTCGGTTTGAGCAACCGACTGTGATAGAAGCTATCACTGCCGGTTTTAAAACCAAAACCGGCAGTGAAGGGCCCTTCCGCCATCTTTTAGTAAAAAAATGTGAAAAACACTATCGGTTTGGAGCCTGCCATCGCAGCCTTTTTGTAAAAAAATATAAAAAAGTTTGGCTCACCTGAGATTCGAGCGCGGGTCATGGGGTCGAGAGTGCGTGGCCTTAACCGCTGAGTTAGGATAGGGAGTTCGGTTAGAATAGTTTTATTTTTTTTCTTTTATCCCATCGTAATGGACTACTAAATAATAAATGCAAAATCAAAAAAGTTTGGCCCGCCTGGGATTCGGGCGCGGGTCTCAGAGTATAGAGTGCGCGGCCTTAACCGCTGAGCTAGGATAGGGAGTTCAGTTAGTTTGCTTTTCTTTATATATTTATTAATAGAAATAATGCAGTTGGTTTATATTCTAAAATAACACAAAAATTTGTGTCTTGATTATTTAATTCTATGATAATTAATTAATGGTCTATAATTATCAAATAATAGTGTTTGTGAACATCATCTTAATATTTGATTACATAGTCAATAATTAAATTGTAGAGATACGCACAAAATATAAATTAAATATTTAGTGCAAATTACTGATACAACGTCTGCATAATGATTACATAGTTAACAATAATCTAACTATCTTTAGGTGCATCAACAATAAGGGCCTCATTGTGATCAATTCGTACGTAAGCAGGTTCGTCACCCTCTTGAAGGATAGGTAGGGGTATGTTCGCCCCGAATGGATGCATTTCTTGATAACCCTTGTAGTCTTCTTTGTTCGTCACTCCATCGACACCGACAATCTTTCTTTTCCCTTCTAGGACTACTTTTAGACTTCCTTTTGTCTTGTTGTCCCTTGCATAGAAGACTTGCATAACATCTCTTGCAAGGACGAAGGGGGCATCTCTGTATGCGGTCTTAGTGAGATCAACGGTAGTGAACCCTTCGCTGTTAGTGTTGATTTCCTTGAGCCGGACCCACTGGCAGCGAAAAAGAGCTACCTTCAATAGACCGTAGGCGAGCTCCCATATCTTCTTTATGAAACCATAGTATGTCACCTGCACGTTGCTGTTCTCGTTGTGAGCATCAAAACGAACACCACAATTTTGGTATGTGCTCTTTCCATCTTGCTTTTTTATGTAAAATGTGAATCCATTGATCTCATACCCTTGGTACTTAAGATATGTACTCGAAGGCCCCTTGGCTAAGGCATCTAGTTGATTACCCAACTTTATTCCAAGCAAGCGACGTCGCAACCAGCTGACAAATTCCTCCTTATGTTTTTTATCTAGCCAAGCCTATGACCTGCTCGGATACAGAGTTTGCAGCGATTGCCTATGCTCGTCAATGTATGGCATCACACCCTCGGCTTGCTAGAGAACAGCGAACTGTGCCTGTCTAAAAGAAACAGGGTCATCTACTATAACAGATTTCTCCTCGATCGTTCCTTTGCCACGTAGTCTTCCCTCATGACGAGATTCTGGAACTCCGAACCTTTTGATGTCCAGATAATATGTGCAGAACTCAATGGCCTCCTTCGTTGACCATCCTTCAACCATGCCCCCTTCTGGCCTGAATCTGTTCCTAACATACCTCCTGAAAACTTTCATCAATCTTTCAAAAGGAAACATCTGATGTAGGTACATTGGGCCAAGGGCTCTAATTTGGTCAACAAGATGAATGAGCGGATGCAATGAGATATCAAAGTAAGTCGGCGGGAAATGCATCTCAAGCCTAACGGGAATTTTGGCTATGTCCCGCTACAACTGCTCTAGCGTGGACACATCAATGACCTTTTTTGAGATCGTGTTGAAGAATGAGCAAAGCTTTATGATTGGGGCGCGGACCTTTAGGGGGAGGATACCACGCAGGGCAACAGGGAGCAGCTGAGTCATAATGACATGACAGTCATGGGCCTTCATAGGGCCATAGTTGAACTTGAGTTCTCTCATGTTCACTAGCCTCTTTAGGTTCGCATAGTAGCCTGTTAGGACTTTGAGTTCATTGAAGAAAGAAATAAGCGCACGCTTTTCTTCCTTCTTCAATGTCCATGACGCACCCAGAAGTTCAAACTGGCCATTCTCTAGCTCCACGGGATGCAGCTCCTTCCTGATTCCCAAGTGTTGCATGTCCAGGCGTGTGGCTAGTGAATCCTTTGATGTCCCCCCAGTGTCCATCAAGGTGTTAAGAGTGTTAGCGCACACGTTTTTAGTGATGTGCATGGGATCAAGACAGTGGCGTACACTCAGAAATGGCTAGTAAGGTAGTTTCTAGAAAACTGATTTTTCTTACAAACACTCCCATCAGGCGCTGCTACTGCATTGTCCCCCTTCCCAAGGACAACCTCTAGTTTGTTGAGTTCTTGAAGTATCACAGGCCCATCTCGATATTTTGGAGCTAAGCATTTCTCAATAGCACCGTTGAAATCTTTTCTGTTCCTGTGGTAAGGGTGATCCTTAGGTAGGAACCTACGGTGTCCTATATAAACTATCTTTGAGTTATTTGGCAGATTTACCACATTGGTATCGTCCAAGCACTCGACACATCCAGTATAGCCTTTTGTCTTCTCTCCAAACAACGAACCTTGACCTGGCAGGTCGGTGATTGTAGCGATAAGTACTCCCTTGATCGTGACATGTTCCTTTTTGTACTCGTCCCAAACATCCGGCACACCCTTTTCAAACATCTCCACTAGTTCATTGATCACTGGTTCTAGAAACACATCGATGTCATTCCCAAGCTGTCTTAGCCCTTGGATCAGTAGTGGCATTTGGATGTACGACCGCTTCATACAGACCCAAGGTGGAAGGTTGTATATACAGAGCATCACTGGCTAGGTGCTATGATTGCTTCTAACCTGGTCGAAAGGATTCATCCCATCTGTGCTCAAAGCAAACCAAAGGTGCCTTACCTCTCCACCGATGTCCTTATAGAACATAGTATTGACAGTCCTCCAGTCATGCCCATCGGCGGGGTGCCTCATCATTGTATCTTTCTTATGCTCTTCACCATGCTAGCGCAACAACTTGGCTGACTTTGCATATGCAAACAGCCTATGCACCCGGGGAGCTATAGGGAAATACCAAACAACCTTTACGGGACCTCCTCTAGTCTTGGCGCCCTCATCTAACGGCCCTTCCTTGTACCGTGGAGCTTCACACTTGGGGCACTTGTCCAAGTCTTTGTATTTTTCTCCATGGTACAATATGCAATCATTGGAACACGCGTGGATTTTTTCAACCTTAAGGCCGATGGGGCAGATCATTTGCTTGGCCAAGTATGTCTTTTATGGCAACTCATTTTTTTCTAGGAGCATTTTCCTTATTATACCTAACAACTGATCGAAGCCTTTATCGCTCAATCCGTTTGTCGATTTGAACTCTAACAGCATGTTGTCGGCTTCTAGTTTGCTCATTGGACAATTCAATACAATGGTGTTTTGCCATCTTGTCTCATTTTCTCTAGCTTTCTCAGCTGTCTTTCACTAAGACATCCGGTCTCTACATTACGTAGCAGTTGAGAAATGCCATCGTTATCCTCGGTGTCGTCAGCTAGCGTGTTCCTAAACACATTATTAACTGTGACCATAGGTTCCATGTTGACACTGGGTTCCTTGTCAGCATCGTGGATGGCTACGTCAGGCATGTCCACATCATCATCGTTTTCCTGCAGAACATTCACACCAACCTCACCATGCATAGTCTATATCGTATAGTTTGGCATGAACCCCCCGGTAATCAAGTGCGATCGTATAGACTCAATTTGACGAAAGTTCCTATGATTCTTGCAATCTTTGCATGGGCAGAAGATAGGGTTCCCATTCCCAGCATGGGCTTTGGCATCAGTGATAAACTAGCTGATGCCATGCATGTACCGCTTGTCCGTTCAGGACAGATGCATCCACTCTCGATCCATCTCTGCACAAAAAATACTAAGACAGTAATTACAAAGAATTAATAAGAAATCGAGCTTCATGAACAATAATTGTAGCTCGAAAGTACCATTTTTGGAAAACATTATTGTACACTAATTATTGGAAAATTGAAATTGGTAGCCCCAGCCCTGTAAATTGAAAATCGTAGTAAAAAAACAATTATTGCACAATATTGAAGAACAACTATTCTACTCTACTTCTAAGAACTAATTATAGCATCACATACTAACAATGATGATCTTGACCACCATGGAATAATTAGCTAGGAATTTAAATGTGTTCATAGACACCAACTTTTTGGATGATGGATTCACCACAATTTGAGCCTGGCACAAATGTCCAATTGGAAAAGTGCTCTCTAGAATGGAGAAAGAACTAGAATGAGAATCAAGCAATGTATCCATCAAAATGAAGCTAATTAAGCAACAAAATCAAAGGAGTCGATGTTTTTACTAACCTTAAAGCAAAAAGATCAAGCCATTCTTCAAAATCCAAGCACTAGCTTCATGGTAAAGAGCAGCCACAATAATGGAGGGAAGGGTCCAAACGCGCGCCTCTGTTCTCGGGATGGAAGAGAGGAGGAAGGAGAGGACGGCTACAACCTTTTTGTGTTGTATTCTTATCACCGTCGGTTCTTGGCTAGAACTGACAGTGATAGAGCCCAATCACTGTCGGCTCTTGGCTTAAACCGGCTGTGATGAGTGCCCGCCAAAACACTGTCGGTTCAAGCCACAAACCTACAGTGATGTGGTCCTTCACTGCCGGTTTTAGCCTAGCCCCAATCATTTTTTCATTTTCAAGCTCATAACCGACAGTGAAGGTACATCATTGCCGATTCTCACAAATCTGGCAGTGATGATACCGGCAGTGATGTGCAAATCTAGCGTAGTGGAACATGCCGTCATCACTCACTGGTGATATGACTGTGATCTGATCTGTGGTTGTTCTAACAGAGAACCAAGGTGGCCATAGTGGATCAGACGATCAACTTCATCGAGTTCGTAGAGAAGACGAGGGACATGCTAGAGAAGCGGAAGCAGGAGGTGGCGCTCGCATGGCAAGCTACCTCCCCCTCGTCGGCACCACCACATATCGCCCTAGCCTAGGGGATGGATGTCATGTCTTCGGATATCGTCCAGGGTTTCCTTTTTCGATCGAAATCTCCTAATATTTCTGATATATCCTCTTTATCCGTAGGTGCCGATAAGAAAATATCTATCTTTTTCGTACAAATTTTGTTTAAATTTATTTAAATTTACTTAAATTCAAATTAAATTTTATTTGAATTTGGTCCAATATTTTTGATATATCCTATTTATCCTTTTTATTTGTGACCCCCAATAAATTTTAATTTCCAAAAATGAAAACCTTCCCACATGTCTGGCATGATGTGCCACTTGCTACTGGGGCTATAGCCTTCTCCTTGTCGGCGCCACCACAGGTCGCCCTCACCTAGGGGATGGTGGCCATGTCTTCAGACATCGTCCCACATGGCTAGCACGATGTGCCGCTTGCCGCTGGGGCTGCGCCTTCCTCCTCATCGATGCCACCACAGATCGCCCTTGCCCAGGAGATGGTGGCCATGTCTCCGGACATCTTTCCACATGGCTGGCACGATGTGCCGCTTGCTACTGGGGCTACGGCGGCGTCCTCATCGGTGCCACAACAGATCACCCTTGTCCAGGAGATGGTAGCCATGTCTTCGAACATCGTCCCACATGGCTGGCACGATGTGCTACTTGCCGCTGGGGCTACAACGTCCTCCTCATCGGTGCCACCATAGAATTGGAACATGCACATGTCCGTGCTATCCTGTGCGCCGATGAGCGTGCGCACGACATGCTGTAGGCGGACCCTTGCCTTAGCAGGGGAGTTCGACAGCAACACCGTGGCACCTCCTTTGCGGAATAGGCAGTTGGGCAGGAGCATAGCGCGCTCACTACCAACATAGTAGTTTGGTGTGATGGTCTCTGTGGAGACAACCAGCGCGTGCGCGCCTTTCGGAGTGACCTAAAGGAGGTTCCTGGCAAGCCCTACGAAGATGAGCCCTGCGCTGCACCCCATGCCGGAGAGGTGCACGCTGCGGATGTTGCTGTGCAGCTTGTGTTTATGATCATATGTAGATGAAGGACGGCGTGGGGCAGAAGAGGTTGCAGTTGACCACAACGATGTCAACGGTGTCCGGTCTAATGCCCATCTTGGCGAATAGGTCATCGAGCGCCGAGAAGATGACAAGGTCAACCTCGTCGCACGTGACGTCAAGGGTGTAGTAATTGTGAGTCAGAATGTAGTGGTGCACGGGTGGCAGGCACGTCTCGTCCCTGAGCCCCAAGCGTGCGAGTAGCTTGGTCATAAATTGGATGCTGCGCTCGTTGAACATGGGCACCGCCTGCTTGCTGTGCTCTAGGAAGGTGGAGAAGGGGACGTGTTAGGTGGACTTGGACGCCGTGTGAAAGCAGGCGTAGTCCACTAGGTACACCACATGTGGGCGTAGCATGAGGTACACAATGGCCGCCACAGCCAAGAGGAAAGCGACAACGAGGAGATGTAGGGCCCACACCTCGTGGACCTGGCCAGATAGTTGCTCTAGCCCGAAAACATGCCATAGTGTCGGGTATCAGTATTAGGGGTCCTAGAAGAAGGAAGCTAATGGCCACGAACGCTAATTTGTTTGGATGGTCAATGGCGTATTTAAAGTCTCATCCAACCCCGAGGACGCGGGCTCCGCCTCGCCCGTGCCCCGAGGGCATAGGCACCATGTCGCCTGACCCCGTGGGCGAAGGCTCCGTCACACCTGACCCCGGGGGCACAGGATCTATCTCACCTAACCTCAAGGGCGTGGGTTCCATCTTGCCCTACCTCTAGGGTGTGGGCTCCATCTCGCCCAACCCTGAGGGCGCGGGCTTCGTCTCGCCAAACCCCTGAAAGGGGATTCTGCCTCGCCCGACCCTAAAGATATGGATTCAGTCTCAAGCGGGAACACAGGCCCCATGGGGGTCTGTGTGACCTCCAACCACTATGGGTATAAGAGCATGAGCCCAGGGTCAAACCTCTGACACCAGGAAGGGAGCGGACATGTCTCAATGTGACCCATGGCCATGCCGGGCCATATCTTTGGGCTCACATCGTTAACAGTGTCAGGAGTGTCGGTGCTATGCTGACTAACCCCATACGGCTTTCGATAGGGCTACCTGTTGACCATGCTGCCCGCTAGGATAGAATGGAGCACCATGACCGGTTGACGATGCTCGCGCATAGTGCCAGTGGCGAACAAGGTCATGACATGAAGCTATCCTATCATTATCTATAGGACCGGCGGGACCCGTGTAAAGGAGAGGAAGGGCACCACAACCATGGAGGCCTTCTTTCTCCTCGCTTCTCTCTCTCTTTGTCTCGTGTAACCTGTGACTTCTCCTTTATCTATAAAAGGGGAAGCATGATGCCCCACAAAGGTCACCGGCTCAACGAGCTCATCTAGACTCAATTCCCTTTGATCTTTCACTAGAGACTTGGGACCAGCTCCCTCTCTCACCCGTTTGTAACCCCTACTACAGACAAGTGCCGGTAATGCAAGCAGCCATAAACTGGACGTAGGGATGTTCCGCCCGAACCAGTATAAATCCTTGTGTCCTCCGAGAACACCATCTGGGCCAAATGCACAAATACAAATTTACTAGCCCATGGTTCGAAACACCGACAGTTGATGCGCCAGGTAGGGGCCTTTTGCATGTCTCGTCATCCACAACAAGCCACAGATGGCTAGCCATGGCGTAAGCTAGGTCTAGGACATGCACATGCATTTTGGGAGCCTAGATTTCTTCGTCACCATGGAGGGAGAGCTAGCACAGGCTCCCGCCTCCGTCCAACCTCTTCACTCCACCGGCCTCGACACAATCATCGAGGCCCTCGAGGAGCTACAGCTATATGCCCTAGAGGCCCGTACCTCTGGGAGCAACCCGCTCCTCAACTTCGATTACAAGAGGCTAGAGCGCTAGCTCGATGCCTTCCTGGAACCCTGACCATCCTAGGAGTATCTACGCTATCTCTCCTTCTCGTTCGCCAGCGTCATGACGTAGCTTGTCGGGGGAGAACCACTCTCCTAGGAAACCTTACTCAGAACACCCCGATAGCATTCCCGTTCAGTCTGCGCAACACTACGAGGACCATTGATCACCTCATAGCATGATGCATGCACCTGTCCTCCGTGGATGACAAATTTGTGGGTATGATGGATTATGTCGTGGAATCTTTCCATGACCTCCTCGTGGGAGATTTTGAGATGATGTTCGACTCTGACTCCAGCGAGGGAAGCCATCACCCATCGCGCAAATGCTTCATGGTAGGCGCCCACGAGGGACATGTTGAAAGCATGCATGAGGGAAGGGCTACTCCTATGGATGACCCCGATGATGAGGTCGAGGGTGATGTAGGGCCCTCGCCTCTCCTGTGGGTTGAGCAGTTGAGGGCGCGACACAAGGAACTCGAGGATGCGTGACTCTAGCTAGAGTAGGAGCGCGTGGAGCTCAAGCGCCAGATCAAACGCTGCGGAGACGGTGAGCGTGCACGCGGCATCACCCGCGATATGAACTAGAGGATCATCGAGGACGACGGGGATCTTCCATACTTCACCCGGGCAAGCTAGAACATAGTTACCGCAGCGGCTTTGATCCGAGGGCCCTCGGAGCCCGCGACACCCGAAGACTGTCGGGCCCATCACAGGCAGAAAAAGCTCATTGTCTCGACGATGCGAGCTTGATACCAGTCAGTGCATGTCTTTGGGACAACATGGCTAGGACGTATCTGTCCACCAGGCGCTACATGATATTGGGGGTTTGCCATGGTCCTAGTGCATGAGCGTCTCGGCCCCAACCATGACGCATGTAACACCCTAGATGCCTATAGACGCGGTCGGGGGGACAAGAGAGAGGAGGCCGGTCGTGGCAGACACTATGATAGCGGTGAGGACCAGAGCCCGAGTCCTGATCTGCTAGGGCCACAGGCTTTCGGCCGACACATCCTCAACACGGCTTTCCCGCCACAGTATCGACCCCCGACCAACTTCTCGAAATACTCTGGGGAAACGACCCCAGACCTATGGCTCGAGGATTACTGGCTTGCTTGTCAGGCCGGTGGTGCGGATAATGATTACTTCATTATTCTTAACCTCCCCTTGTTCCTGGCCAATTCAGCACGAACATGGATGGAGCACCTTCCACCCAATTGGATTCAAAGCTGGTCGGACCTGAAGGAGATCTTTGTGGGAAATTTCTAGGGCACCTACATGCACCATGGGAACCCCTGAGATCTAAAGAATTGTTGATAGAAGTATGGGGAAACTCTCTGCGAGTACATCCAACGCTTCTCCAAGCAATGCAATGAGTTGACCGATGTCGCTGACGCCGACATCATCAGAGCCTTCCTGTCTAGGACCGCCTATGAGTCCCTGGTCCACACGCTGGGACGCAATGGTCCTCGAACCACCAAGGAGCTTGTTAACATCATGACTAGCCATGCCTTAGGCGAGGAGGTGGTCGGAGCAATTTTTGACCACCCCAAGGGTGAAACGAAGCGGGACGAGGACGCTGGCGAGGGCACCTCCAACCGCCCAAACAAGAAGTAGAACAAGTAGTGACACGAGGGCTTGCTCATGGCTGCTACTGAGTAGAATGGAGGCCGGGCACCCACCGAGGGTGCTCCCGACCACTTCGAGAAGCTACTCAAGAGGCCGTGCCCGAACCACGCATTCCCCGTCAAGCACCTCTACAAGGACTGCGCCCTCATGAAGTGTTTCCTATCCGATGGCTCCAAAAAGGAGGACTCTACAATGTTACATCCCCATCAAACAAGGGAGGCTACTGCTGAAGGACATCCATAGTCTACGGACATCATGCCGCACCTAAGACCTTGGTCGGGAACACGTTTCGATAGAGCTTCTACTGGCCAACCACAGTGGCTGATGCTGAGCAGATCATGCGCGCCTGCGAAGGATGTCAGTACTACACTCGCCAAACCCACCTGCCAGCCCAAGCGCTCTAGATGATCCCCATCATGTGGCCGCTCGTGATCTGGGGGCTTGATCTGGTTGGGCCCCTCAAAAAGGCGCCTGGGGGCTACACGCATTTGCTCATCATCGTGGACAAGTTCACGAAGTGGATAGAGGCTCAGCGATTTTCGTGATCAAATCTGAGTAGACCTTGCAATTCTTCCTTGACATCACGGACCACGACACGCAGTTCACCAGGAAAAATTCCTCCAATTTTGTGATGACTACCACATCCGCATAGATTGGGCCACGTTGGCACACCCCCACACAAATGGGCAGGTCGAGCGCACGAACGACATGGTCCTACAAGGCCTCAAGCCTAGAATCTCCAACTGACTGAACAAATTCGACGGAAGATGGGCTGTGGAGCTTCCCGTGGTACTCTAGAGCTTGAGGATGACCCCCAGCTGGGCGACTGGCTACACGTGTTTTTTCATGGTCTATGGTTTCAAAGCGGTCCTCCCGACTGACCTCAACTACGGAGCGCCAAGGGTCTGGGCGTATAACGAGCAGGGAGCCAAGACGTCCCTCAAGGATGCCATGGATTAGCTTGATGAAGCACGCGATGTTGCCCCCCTCCACTCGACCAAGTACCAGCAAGCATTACGTTGGTACCACGACCGCTGTGTGCAGGGCCAGGCCTTCAACATCAGGGACCTGGTGCTCCGCCTCGTCTAGAGCAATAAGAACCGCTACAAGCTCTCTCTACCATGGGAGGGACCGTACATCATCGTGGAGGTGCTCCAACCGGGCACCTACAAGCTCAAGTCCATCAACGACAAAGTCTTCACCAACGCTTGGAACATTAAGCAGGGAAGGTGGAGCGAGAGGAGAACCGTCCACCTCGATCGATGCGCCTACCATGCCTCGTCACTTCTCTCCGGGAGTCATGCACATGCCACCCCCGACCACCCCCTCAAAGGGTGCACCGAAAGACGGTTTGCCCCCTTAGTGGGCCAAAAACTATCATAGGTAAGGAGGGATATGGAGCTAAAAAAAGCTCCCACGGCCCATTAAGGCCTAAGAGTTCAAAAGTTGGCCCACCGACGGGTTCACAACTGCTCTGGGACACCTTTAGAGTGAGGGGTGGTAAGGGATGGGCCCGCTAGCGACCAATACTTGGGCAAACAAGCACACGGGCATCTTGGCCCACATTTGAGTCTTAGCCGGTGCAAAGCCCATGGTTTTTCCTCGAACAAAGGAAACAAGCCCTTAGGACCGGTCAAACAGACCCAAGAACTATATGGACTAGCCGTCAGGAATTTGGAGTCGGTCACCAGCTGACCTATGCTGGACCCCCATGGATGGGAAGTCGGGGCCCTACTCGGACTAGCCCATTAACAGCTCAGCGAGCACCATGATTCATCCATCGAGGAAAACATAGCACGGCTCAACCCCTCTATTTTGTCAAAAAAACACTTGAGGGAGGATGATCACAAGACGAGCTAACCCCTTGACCGGACCCCTGCTATGTGCGGGGGCTCTAGGGAAGTTGGACTCGCAAGGAGACCGAGGACACGGTCACATATCAAGGGTAGATCGATCGGATCCTAGGGAGGGATCGGAATAAAGAGAAATCTTTTCCGACCCCCGAGGACACGGTCGCATAGCTATGGGCTCCCAAAGAATTCGATCATGATAGAAAGGAATCACAACCCTACCAAAACATCCCACGGGGTGCAAAGGAAGGTCAAGGTGCTCAGAATCCTTCCATCTGAAAAAGCCTTCAAAGGAGTATCTTACTCCTTTGTAGGCTTGGGGGCTACTGTCGGGTATCGGTATTAGGGATACCCAGAAGAAGGAAGCTAATGGCCTATAACACCCTCAGTGTTACGCCCTAAACAAACTGCTAAACTATGTCATGAGCATCATGTTTATGTGTTACAACATGTGGGGAGATGAAAATAGAATTTTGGTTGCACTAAAAATGTCAAATGAAGATGTTAGTTATGGAAGGTTCTAGTGTTTGCGTGTTATTGAGAAGGCTTATAAAGCAATTTTTATTAAGCAAAAATGTTATGAGACATGTATGTGACCCTTAAATAAAATTTGAAGTACAAACTTTGTAGATGACAATGCAACTTTTGCATTTAGAAAATAATATAGCTAGCTAGTATTTCTAATAGCTTAGAAATGGAACTCGAAATCAAATCCAGCTCAAGACTTAGAAAAATTTTTAAGTTTGAAAACAGTGTGACAATGCCATGTTGGTGAATTAATTTTGAAAAATTTAGCTAAAGGTTAGTGCTATGTTTTTGTTTTGTATGGTAGTCTGATGTACCCTCTTTAGCATGGTTTAGCCTCAACTGTGTAAGATTAGTTTCTAGACACGCTTTAAAATCATGCACAAACACAGCCTCAGGTTGTCTGGCCAGGTGTGCACGGTCAACACGCTCAGGAGCATGACGTTGCCACGTTGGCCGCACCGTGTGCACGCACGTTGCTGTGTGTTGGCCAGCTGAGGTTATCCTCAGCCTGGCTGTGGTTTGGCTATGGCCTAGCTACCACGTTGCTACCACCGCCGCTACTGCCTTGCCGAGCTATTGGGGCACAACCACTGTCGGCTTTGGTCGCTGCCGTGCAGTGCTGCTACCGCTGTGGCATCATGTCGTGCTGATATGAGAACCTCATTGCAACGTGCACGTGGGCTAGCCCATACTGCCTCGCGCCGTTGCCTCATCTTAATGGCGTTGTGGCCGCACATGCCATGTTTCCCCAACTGCCTGCACGGTCACGCATGTTCTTTGGCTACGCTGTCTCGTAGCGAGCGCACAGGTGATGTCTCAGGTCCGGCCGGTCGCTTACCACAAAGGCAAGGATGACCATTAAGCCAAAGGCCTCACCATTAAGCCACCTAGCTGCCTGACCCCATCACGCCTTGAGTTGAGCCTAGCCAAGCCTCAATTTGTCCGTTTCCCTGCCGCCGGGCCATTAAGGCCACGCTCGGGCGGTGCGGGTGGCAACTCAACAATGAAGCCATGAGAGGCCGGCCTAGCTACACCATTAGCTTCGCCTCGACTCCCTCTTCGCCCTACGCTCATCATCTAAACTGCTACCACTACCCTGGTGCCACTAGCGTGGCCGTGCCTGCCGCGGTGCGCCACCGCACGGCTCGGTTGCACGCAGCCAACCCTCCTCCGTCATCTTCTACCCCCAACGGTCACTTCGATCGAGTCCACGGTAAGCTCCTGATGCTCACAAGTTAACTGGTTAGGCCTGTAGCTACCCTAGTTCATCAGAACGGTCGTTCCGCCAACGTGGATGGTCGCGCATCGCTGCAGCCCTCACCAGTGCACCTCACCACCCATCCCCGCCACCTAGCGCAGTCGTCTAGGTTGGAAATGGCGATCGACCTGCTAGATAGGTTCGTGTAGGTCCTAGGTGGCCGCCGTAGATGCCTAGTGCCTTCGCCCACCGCGTCGTCGTGCATAGGGTTGCCAGGGGTGTGTGCGGGGAAATTAGGGATAACTCAGGGGTTAAATAAGATTGTCTGAGAGAGGGAAGAATAGTATTAGAACATAGGGGTAATTTAGGAGAAGTATGAGGGCTCTTTTGCAAAAGAGCCAGTGCGCGAGGTGCTCAGATTATGGTAATTATTGTAGGAATTTTTGTGGTAAATTGTAGTAGTTTTGATCTTGAAAGTTTTATAGTAGCTTCATTGTATTATTATGTGCTTACTGTAAATTTTGTAGCCCTAAGATAGCTTTTTTATTAGGGTAGCTAAATATCCATTAAACCTTTAATATGAATAAGAGAAGAATATTGACTTATGAAATAAAGCACTTGTTAGGGTGAGCTTGGCACTTGATTTGTTAGAACTAATGGTTAGGCAAATATCTTAGTGATTAGAGATAGCTTGTTAGTATGGCATATGGGTTATTGGTGGGTGTAACAAGTGTGTCCTGTGGCCATGAGGCTTAGCTTGGTTACACTGTTTTCCCTATTCATGTCAATTGAGGACCGTCCGTTGCTATGAATGGTAGTCAAGTCATAGACTTATTATCCTAAGCACATACTTGCTTATTGGAGTGGGAACGCTCGTTGCGCTCTTGTCATGGGTTCTGATTCTTTTCGGACCGACTGATTGGAGGCGAGGAAAGGTGGAGGTCTAAGCCCCACATTGAGATCGGGTCTCAAGTGTGGGGGCTTGGAGTCCAAGTTTGGATGGTGATCTAGACCCCTTGATAGGAGTGATATGGGTTGGTCTCGTTTGTGCCTAGGGTACAAGCGAGACGTGTGTTTTGGGGTACCCAGCTAGGATACATTGGTTCATGAATCACCGTTTCTATGAGACGGTATGACTTGGCTATGGTCTAGCACCGTAGTAAGAACTGGAATATGAAAGATGATAAAATGGTTCTAATTGCTCAACCCTTGCTTGAAGGTAGAACAGGTGCTTACCTAGAATGGTTAGCAAATTAAGTAATCATGACTGCTAATAAAACTTGACCTTAAGGATGCACTATTAGTAATGCTTTTCGCAAACAAAAGAAAGCAGCAAACCATATTGACTATTATATCCTTAAGAGTCGGGAAGATATTCCCATTAGTCAGGTAAATCTTGCGAGTACATTGAGTACAGCTTGAATAGTTGGATCTTGTGTGGAGGATTCTTCTGGTGGGCATAGATGGATCCGTGTATCATTTCCGCTAGATGATATTACGATTCCGCTGTTTAATTATTGCACTCTAAACTCTGGTATTGTAATAAATAATTTCCAAGACTCTATGTTGTAAAAATGAAGTAAGTATTGTAAGCTCGTACTCATTATTGGATTCTAGATGTAAAACATGGATTGTTTTGAGTTCTCCCTTAGGGTGTGCTCGACGGAACTATCTATTTTAGATCACTTTTGAATTGCTTAGTGTCTAGTGGAAGACAAGCGTATCCAAAAGTGTGTTATTTCTGGTGGTTCTGCCACAGGTGGTATCAGAGCAAATAATGAGTATACAAGTTTAAGAACTCTTTCAAAAAACTTAAAATTTGACCAACAAAAGCTTTGCGAAAAATAAGATGCGATAAATTACATAAATAAGTATAAGCCCTAGCAATACGGTCTATCTAGGATAGTGGCACTAGTTTTATCTAATCAATTTTTGCAGGTACACTAACTTACACTGCGAAAGAATCTTTAGCATCTGGGAAGTGAGTGTGCACTGTGCCAAAAATTTTATGCGAATGCCGCTATATTCTGGCTTGAGTGAATGAATAGGTCGATGCATACATCATGAAGAAAGAATCTTGCTTAAGCTAAACTCCCCCATAGGTGTAATTTTTGGGTAGTGAATTGATAGGATAATAAATGAAAAGAGATGCTTTAACTCTTATTGAAAAGTTTTAGCATGCAACAACTTATCGGGCCTTATCATCTCTCTAGCCTTTTGTTTCTAAATATGGAGGCCTTGTCCCTAACGGTGGGTTCCTATCTGTTTACTAATGAACCTGAGGTCTGGTCGAGGGAGCACCAGTGCTGGGACGGGCCACGACCTTGGTGAAGGTCAAGCCAAAAATGGTCGTGGCGATGATAACGGCAATGTCAACGGGGAGAGCCACAAGGCGCCACTCCTTGGTCCTCCTCCTCCGCCACCACAACTGATGACCCATGTGGAAATGATGGTTGAGATGTTGGCCACTCATCATGAGTCAGCCTGTGCCTTGGAGATGCTGGCATAAGCTATTTGTGGCTTCGCCTGTGGAGACCCCAGTGGCAATGGTGGGAACGGTGTTGGTGCCCGCGGTCCCGAGAGGCCCTGTTTCTATCAGGACTTCTTGAGGACACACCCGCCCACGTTCATGCTAACTATGGAGCCTCTAGACCTAGAGCATTGGCTTCGTATTCTAGAGAAGAAGTTTCAGCTGCTCAATGTGACTGATGAACAGAAGGTGCGCTTTGCCACACAGTAGCTTCTAGGATCTGCCAGTGCTTGGTGGGACACTTTCAATGCCATGCATCCTATGGACCACCATATGACTTGGTGGGAATTTACCACTGCCTTTTGTCAGCACTATGTTCCTACTGGTTTGCTGAACAGGAAGCTATCTAGGTTCCTGGATCTAAAATAGGGAAATATGACTGTGATGGAGTATGTGAACAAGTTCAACCATCTTGCACAGTATACTGGAACTCATGTGGACACTGATGAGAAGAAGATGGACCGTTTCAATCATGGTCTCTCTTGTACCTTACAAGAGAAGCTTTATACCGGAGGCTATCAGACCTTTGGTGCATTGATGAATACTGCCATTGCTATGGAGGGACTTCAGCGTGACTCTCAGGCTGAGTAGAAGTGCAAGAGGGTGATCTCTAGATGTTCTAGTCATCCACAGTCCTAGAAGGTACAGGTAGTGAGGAGGGTGTCCTATCACTCTCCAAGAGGACAGTAGTCCCGTTAGACTCAGCAGACTCACTAGGCACCGCCCACTTAGTACTATGCACCTACTCAGTAGATGCAGCAACCTCAGGGACAACAGGTTCCACCTCATCAGGGATAGGGGAATAAGCCTAGTGCTTGTTTCAAGCGTGGCAAGGAAGGTCACTATGCTCGGGAATGCCCCCAGAATTAGCCTCCCTAGTCTTCTCAGCCTTCGGTCAACTCTTGTCTGGTCAAGAGGACTATTATCAGAAAGAAGGTGCGAGTGAGCCGCTTTGGACAGGTTAACTTCACTGAGGCTAAGGACATTCTGTAGGGTGAGCCTATGATGGTTGGTATGTTTACCATCAATTTTCATCTAGCATATGTGTTATTCGATTCTGGTGCATCAGATTCATTAATGAGTATGGGGTTTGCACAAAGGCACCATATATCTACTATGGCTATTCCTATTGCCTATAGAATCAGAACCCTAGGTGCATAGTTGTGCGTTAAAACTCAGACAGACACTGTGAGATTAGTGCTAGCCACTCACTCTTATCGTCTCCAGTTCATGGTGCTGCCTGGGCAAGGCATAGATGCAATTCTAGGAATGAATTGGTTGAGAACTTATGGGGTAATCTTGAACCTTAAGCAGAGAATTGTCGAGTTAAAGCTTCCTTCTTCTGAGGATAGAATGTCTCTTCTTATGTCCTTAGTTCCGCCTTACCAGTTGTTGCTCATGCTGAAGCTTCTCTTGACCTTGCTTCTATTCTTGTGGTCTATGAGTTTCCAGATGTCTTCCCCAAGGATTTACCTAGGTTACCACTGGATAGGGATGTGGAGTTTTCCATTGAGTTAGAACCTAGTACTGCTCCTATTTCACAGTGTCCTTACTACATGGGTCCAAAAGAGTTGGCTAAGATGAAGAAACAATTAGAGGAGTTGTTGGAGAAAGGATTCATCCGTCCTAGTTCTTCACCATGGGGATGTCCGACTATTTTTGTGAAGAAGAATGACGGCACACTTCGGATGTGTGTGGATTATTGCTCTTTCAATGCGGTAACCATTAAGAACAAGTATCCCTTACCTTATATTGATACTTTGTTCGACTAGTTGGCTAGTGCAAAAGTGTTCTCAAAGATTGATCTCCGTTTGGGGTATCATCAAATTAAAATCTGGCCGCAAGATATCCCAAAGACAGCTTTCTCTACTAGATATGGGCTTTATGAATGCCTAGTCATGTCTTTTGATCTCACCAATGCTCCTGCATTCTTCATGTACCTCATGAACTCAGTCTTCATGTCAGAATTGGACAAATTTGTGGTGGTGTTCATTGATGATATTTTGGTATATTATAAGAACAATGGAGAGCATGCTCAACATCTTCGTCCTGACTCGGCTGCGTGAACACAAGCTTTATGCCAAGTTCAACAAGTATGAGTTTTGGTTGGATAGAGTGCAGTTTTTGGGGCATGTCCTAACCCCCAAGGTATCTCTGTGGATCCTAGCAAGGTGCATGATGTGTTAAATTGGAAATCTCCAAAGTCAGTGCATCAGATTCACCAGTTCCTTGGTCTTGCTGGTTATTATCAGTGTTTCATCCCTGAGTTTTCCAAGATAGCTCAACCAATGACCAAGTTGCTTCAGAAGGATATCAAGTTTGTATGGAGTATGGCTTGTGAAGAAGCTTTCCAAGCCCTAAAGAAGTTTCTTACCTCTGCTCATGTTCTTGCTCAAATGGATATTGATGGGCCATTTGATTTGTATTGTGATGCCTCTAGGACTAGACTGGGCTATGTGCTTATGCAAGATGGACGTGTAATAGCTTATGCTTCACGTCAGCTGAAAAAGCACAAGATGAATTACCCCACCCATGATTTAGAGCTGGTTGTAGTTGTGCACGCTCTAAAAAATTGGAGGCATTACCTGTTGGGAAATAAATTGCATATCTATATGGATCACAAGAGCCTCAAATATATTTTCACTCAATTCGAGTTGAATATGAGGCAATGAAGGTGGCTTGAGTTAATCAAGGATTACAATCTAGAAGTTCATTATCATCTAGGAAAGGCTAATGTGGTAGTTGATGCCTTAAGTCGGAAGTCGCATTAGGTTGATGCAGAATCTTTGCCCCTCACCCATTCTAAAGTGTTAGCCCATATTGCTCTAGTCTCGAATTTACTTGAACAAATTATTATAGAGCAAAGGTGTCGGGTTCATAAACCCAGGGTCCCTCACGGACCTGCTTCCCGGCAAAAGCTTGGCCCGGTAGATGACGTTGCGAACGACGCGCAACTCCTGGGCTGGCCCAAAAACCTAATGACAGGCCAGAAGGGCGATCTAATCTCCGACCAAAATGCCTAGGTAAGGAGGAACGATGCTCACTTCCGACTCTGGCTGACCTCTTTGACCGGAAGGCCTGGCCAATGCTGCTTCTGACTCTGACCCATGTCTATGACCGAGGATGCATCGAACCTCTGCTTACAGCTCTTCTCCAACTAGCACAGTCGGAGCCGACTAGG
This sequence comes from Miscanthus floridulus, assembly GCF_019320115.1. NCBI lineage: Eukaryota > Viridiplantae > Streptophyta > Magnoliopsida > Poales > Poaceae > Miscanthus > Miscanthus floridulus. The sequence goes on along the minus strand of NC_089592.1, from coordinate 23,487,892 downwards.
ACCAACTGACCGGGGATGCCCGCTCGGTGAGGACTAGGAAATGGGCGGAACAAGTAAAGTAGGATGCTCATGTCAACAACAATACCGAGGATCGTACCTTGTACACCTATAGGACAGTACAAACAGGGCATGTCAAAAGGGCACCCTGCAACCTTCTAGGCATGTCAGAGCCCAAGCAGTGTTGTGGGCACCGATGTTCTTGCCCTACAGTGTTATCGGTGCCATCAATTCCCATACTAGGTGAACATGGTAAGACTCCCCACATGCCTCTAGGCATCAACAGTGTTGTGGGTGCCATCATTTACCATACATGGTGAATACGGTAAAACCTCCCACATGCGCCTGCCATCATCTTGTACCCGATGGAATGGGCAACAAGACTCAGTAGCATACATACTCTCTCTCTCACTTGTAAGGCCGTCCCCTTCATCTATAAAAGGGGACGCGCTCTCCCCTAATAGAGGGATCGATCAACTCTCCAACGATCTGAACAACCAAGGATTCCAACAAAGCACATGCTCAAATACTTAGCACACGCAGGAGCTCCCGTCTCTCTTGGCCCTTTGGTCCAGAGTTCGTCCGAACTTCTTGCACCCCCATCTTACTCCCTTCTGTTTGTAACCCCACACCAAACTTCAAGCACCTAGACTCAAGAATAAAGTCATCGACCGACTCAAACTGGACGTAGGGCACGTTGCCTGAACCAGTATAAACCATATGTTATTAGTGCTAGGCCATATTCGATCACAACATATGCCAAAACTACAAATATTTATGTGTTGGTCACTTTCTACACTGACAGTTGGCACCGTCTGTGGGGAAGACATTGTATGTTCATGCTTTTGGTCATCGGATGGCCCACTTTTCCACCATCTTCGCCATGGCGGGCTCAAGCGATATGACTCACTTTGGCTCATTGGAGTTTCCTGCACTCCCACCTATTGGGATGTGGGTTCCACCCACCTTCAAGCCATCCTAGACCTTCCTCTTCGGGAGTCTAGACTTCATCGCCGACTAGCTCGGCGTGCTTCACCTCCGTGAGGAGGCACCTATCCTGGCGCCCATCGGACAGGTGCACCCCATCGGCTCCGGGACTCCCGGTGACTTCAATGGCAAGGCGCCTGCGCTTTGTTTCGAGCATACGCTCTGCTCAAATCCCATTGTGAGCAACATATATACTGTTGTTTACTCGCTATTTACTATCTTCCGCCGATTCTCCTGTGGGACCCTGCTATCCCTGCCACGATTGCCATGTGACTGGTTCCCCCATGGCCTAGCATCCTCCATGGACGTGTACGCTTAGGAGCTCTGAAGGATGTTGGCGCTGCCCCTCTCACATCTGAATTCATGGAAATAGCGAGCTATGCTCCCACCTCTTTCCATGAGCTCCTGGATGACGATGTTGAGAGCGATGGCTCTAGCATTGGTGATGTCATGGCACCTAGCCACTCACTATCCTAGGAGTGTGCTATGGCGGATGTCCTAGGATGGCCGCCGATGGTAGCAAAGTCTATATAGACCCACACCCCTCCAGACCCTCATGCGGGGGCCCTCACGTGTGCTTGAGAGCACGGTGAGGAGCTACGACAAAGGCAGCAGAACCAGCCGCCACCTGCACTAGCGTGCTCGGCGCATCATGTTGCGCTGCATGTGCATGACCTAGTGAGCGGTGCCCGGGGGTGCGCCCGTCAGGTCCAGTGCAACATCATGGACAGAGGGAGCGATCCCCCATAGTTCACTCAGGTAAGCCAGAACATTGTCGCTGCGGCGATGCTTCTGCGCGGTGTTCCTGAGCCCATCAACCTTGAGGAGCGGACGATCCACCGGAACCTCTAGGCATTGGTGGAAGCCACTGCCATTCAACAGGCAGAGAGCTTCATGTCATGACACCGACTCACGCCCTATCTCCCTACCTGGGGAGTGGGGACGCACCAGATGGATCGCTCCATCCGCTCACTGCTACAGCTGCCAAGCATGGCATGGGAGGCTGAAGCTATGCCGTGATCTGACCCACCACCTGCTCCACACCGACCGCCAGTACATGAACGGCTTGGTCTGAACCAAGATGCTCGTAGTGTCATCAGCAACCGTCATTAGACCTGGCATGATGATGACGTCTATCGGGCGGTGGTGAGGGTAGACGACACAAGCCCTAGCTAGACCATTGAGGGGGGCGGTGAAACGCACCCAGACATGGTTGCCGGCCAGACGACTAGAGTCCTAGCCCGGATGGCCTGGGACCACGGGCCTTTGGCCAACACATCTAGAGAGCGCTGTTCCCACAGCGCTTCTGACCACCCACCAACATCGCCAAGTATACCGGGGAGACGAATCCCGGTATATGGCTCGAAGACTTCTGGCTCGCCTGCTGAGCCAGTGGAGTGGATGATGACCACTTCATCATTCAGTACCTCCCCATCTATGTGGAGGAACATGTTCGAGCTTGGCTTGAATTCCTTCCGCACGACAGCATCCACGACTAGGCAGACCTCAAGAGGATCTTTGTTGGAAATTTCTAGGGGACATAGGTCTACCCTGGCAACTCCTAGGACCTCAAGAGCTGCCAGCAGGAGCCTAGGGAGTCCCTATGAGATTACATCCATAGGTTCTCCAAGCGATGCAACTACGTACCTGATGTCGTCGACATGGACGTCATCACTGCATTTCTCTCTAGGACAACCTGCTAGTCCTTGATCCACAAGCTTGGCTATCTGAAGCCCTGGACCACCCACGACCTGCTCGATGTTGCCATGAACCATGCCTCCAACAAGGAGGTGGTCAGAGCAGTCTTCAACAAAGGCCAAGACAAAGTCAAGGTCAAGCGCAAGGACCAAGATGAGGGCCCCTCCTCACAGAGGGGTAAGAAGAATAAGAAGGATGGGCGCTGACCGACCAACTCTGATCTGGTTGCTGTGGCCAATCACACGGGCAATTAGCCCTAGTAGGGCCTATTGGACCACTTCGTCAGGCTCATGGAGAGCCCATGCACCAAGCATGTCTACCCCATCAAGCACCTCTACAAAGACTATGAACTCCTCAAGTGCTTTCTATGATAGGCCAACGGGCCGAAGGAAGGAAAGGGCAAGGAGGCAGCAGTCAAAAAAGGGGGCATGGTGGGCAAGGATGCGGACGACTTCCCTAATCTGGAGGAATGCATCATGATCTTTGGGGGATCTAACGTCATTTGCTCCAAGCGTCAGCACAAGGTACACTACAGAGAGGCATGCACCGCCAAGACGGCCATCCCCACCTTCCTTAGTTGGTCAGAATCTCCAACCACCTTCGATCAGAGGGACCATCCCTCCCACGTCGCTAGACTAGGGAGCTACCCACTCATCGTTGACCCCATCATCCACAAGAAGTGCCTCACCAAGGTTCTGATGGATGGAGGCAGCGGCCTCAACATCCTCTATGTCAACACCCTCAACGCCATGCGCATCCCCCGGTAGGACCTCTGCCTAGCGGGCTTTCCCTTCCACCGTGAGATCCAAGGAGCGCAGGTGTACTCGCTCGGGCAGATCGACCTGCCCATCATGTTTGGCAACCGAGCCAACTTCCGCTCAGAGATCCTCACCTTCGAAGTGGTGGACTTCTCGGGGTCCTACCATGCCATCTTGGGGCGGCCATGCTACGCCAAATTCATGGTGATCCCCAACTACACCTACCTTAAGCTGAAGATGCTGGGACCAAATGGCATCATCATTGTGGGTAGCGCCTTCATGTGCGACTGTGAGCATTTTGAGCTTACCACCGCCGTCATCAACTCGTTCGAGCTCCCGTGGCTCAAGGAGTCATCGAGCCTAGTAGTCCTGGACAGCAACAAACCAACCTCCTCGATGGCCTTCTACCCACTCAAGGAAACCAAGGTAGTGGGGATCGACCCCACTGACCCAACCAAGACGGTGCGGATCGGGACCCAGCTCCCGACCAAATAGGAATGCGAGCTCGTTGACTTCCTATGCGCCAATCGTGATGTCTTCGCATGGAAGCCATATGACATGTCGGGCATACCATGGGACGTCGCTGAGCACGCACTGTGCCTCATCTTGGGCTTGAAGCCCACCAAGCAATGCCTGCATTGCTTCGATGATGAGAGATGCAGGGACAGAGGTGAAGAGATCGCCAAACTCCTGGCAGCCGTATTCATCAGAGAGGTATACCACTCCGACTGGCTTACCAATCCTAGTCTTGTTAAAAAGAAGACCGAGAAATGGAGAATGTGCATTGATTATTATTGGGGACCTAATAATGGGGTACCCAATGAGGTGGAACTAATAACCATCGAACGTTGACGCTTCCGGTCAGACAAGAACACAACTATGCTTCTTGCCTGATCGATGGAAGATTGATTCCACCTCGCTTGACCTCTAAGGGCTAGACTCCGCCTCGCCCGATAGCTAAGGGCTGGCTTCGCCTCGGCCGACCCCCAAGGGCTAGACTCCACCTCGCCCGACTACTAAGGGCTGGCTACGCCTAGCCTAATGACTGAGGGCTGCCTCCGCCTCGCCTGACGACTGAGGGCTAGCTCCGCCTCGCCCAACAACTGCACCCTGCTCCTTCATAATAACGAGCACAGATTATGACAGGATGTTCGAGTCACGTCACCTCAAAACGATCGAATGGCTCGGATCGCCGCCGAGAGACAGAAACAAAAAATTACGATGCCCATGCAGGTCATGCCGGCCCCATCGCAAACATCGGACCCGAACCCCACACGGACATGTCTGGGAAGAGCTTCTCATCGCTCATACCACCGAGGTAACATTATCGATCCCCACTTTCGTTCAATTAAATCATACATTAATCATGTCATCCAAACGTTGCATATGCAATCGCTGCATCTTAATGCTTCGTGTTGCGTCATGAAGCGGCAGTCGCCTCATTCGATATGAGTGGCAAATGACCGTGGTTCAAAGGCCGGCCCACGAACGGCTCAAGGCCGCCTCACATCAAATAGAGCCAGGGGAGAAAAACTATGATGAGCCCCAGCGGCCTTGCCCGACCCCACTCAGAAGTGGATAGGGACATCTTGACCTTTCTCGTTCGATTCTAACCTTGAGCCAAACCCACAGAATCTCTGTCAAGGAGAGGCCAATGGGCCACCTGAGCCTACCAAATAGCTCGGGCATCTATCAGGGGGGGGCGGGTTAAGAAGTAGTGGAATGCCACATGAGGGCTCTGCCGACCCCGTCAGCAAATGATGGACCCAGAATCCACACGAACATACTCATTAGCGAGCTCATTGAGTAGGACACTCAAGCCATCAAGGCAAGTGTCGTCAACTCAGCCCCTCTGATTGCGGAAACCAAGGATAGGGTGACGCACAAAACATGGCCGACCCCTATCAGACCCTAAGGGGTTCGGGGGCTCAAGACGCTCGATCTGAGATCGAGATACCGAGGTTCGAAGGCCAACCCGCAAATGGTCCGAGGCCACCTCGCATCAAACAAGGGCTAGGGGAGAAAACACAGATGAGCCTCAATGGCCTTTGCCCAACCCGCATTGAGGCGGATAGGGTCATCTCAACCTTCTAAGTTCAATCCAGCCTCTTGCCGAGCCCATAGAATCCCCATTAAGGGGGAATCTATTGGAAGGTAGGTCAAGGAGCAACGGAACACCACCCGAGGGCTTTGCTGATCCTATCGCAAAGCAATAGGATCAGATTCCATCTAAACATCCCTGTTGGTGAGCTCATCAGGCACATCACTCGAGCTGATGAGGCAAGCGATGTCACCTCAACCCCTCTAGTTGCAGAAACCGCAGACGGGGCGATAGCCACAAAACGAGCTGACCCTTGATCGAATCCCCGCCTAGGTCTATGAGCCTACCACGATACACTGCCGTGTCATGTCGCGGGATACGCACCCGCGATCTCTATCCTTTCCCACCAAAATCATGCCAGATGGTTCGCCTTCCCGAAGAAGACCAGGACTCTTTTCCCACAGAGGGGGTGTAGGACAAAAAGCTTTTTCTCTGGCCCACCTAGGCCTAGGAGTTCATGGGCTGGCCCAACAGTCTCGACGGCCATCCCAACGAGGGATGGGTCCATGAGCGGCCAGAACTCAAGAAGACGAGCCTCAAGGGAATCTCAATTCACAAACAAGCCTCAGCCAGGCTGACCTTGGATGAGTCCCTGTGACCGGGATACCAAGGTTCCCTTGAAACTGTGCAATTGACAAAAACCAAATCTCACAGCCATGTCCGCGAAGGGTCCAAAATTGCCCCTTGGGCGATTCTGTCCGAATCACCTAGGGGCTCAAGGGCTACACCCGATGGGTGTGCTCGCGCACACCCTCGAGCGAATCAAAATACCCCCTGGACGATTCTACCCGAATCACCCGGGGGCTCGGGGGCTACACCCTCGGCAAGTCAAATCACACCCCGGACGGTTCTATCCGAATCACCCGAGGGCTCAGGGGCTACTGTCGGGGACCTAATACCGGGGTACCCAATGATGTGGAACTAATAACCATCAAACGTTGATGCTTCTGATCAGACAAGAATGCAACTACGCTTCTTGCCCGAACGATGGAATATTGGTTCCGCCTCGCCCGACCTCAGAGGGCTAGACTCCACCTCACTCGATGGCTGAGGGCTGGCTCTGCCTCACTCGACCCCCAAGGGCTAGACTCCGCCTCACCTGATGGCTAAGGGCTGGCTGTGCCTCACCCAACCCCCGAGGGCTGGCTCTGCCTCGCCCGACGACTGAGGGCTGGCTCCACCTCACCCGACAACTGCACCCTACTCCTTCATAATGATGAGCATAGGGTACGATAGGACATTCTAGTCAATCGCGGTGCCAAGGACCATGCCCTACAAGCCTGCAAGAAGGTACCTCCAGGATGCAACGGGATGGGCACTTTAGGCCCTTCCAGGCATGGCATACCCTGAATAGTGTTGTAGGCGCCAACTTTGGTCTTACAGTGTTGCGGGCGCCGTCATCAGCCCTTGGATGTGGATCCTGACACAGGCATACGACAACCACTATAATCCAAAGGAGAACTCACATCATCTATAGTGATGGACGTATGGTCACCTCCCTGGCTACTCCCCATAGGGTCGTAGCTCGGCTCCCTAGAACACTGTACCGTCCGCTGGTGTAGGATGGGATGAACCCACTTGCTGGATAGAGCTAGGGCATGGCCCTACAAGGATTAGCAAAACATGCCATCCCTGACATGGTCTGCCATGTTGGCGGGGCAGGCACAGGGGGAAAGGAAGACCTGGCTCCTTCGAAGGACCTTCTCTGCCTTTGGCTTTTTCCTCTTTCTCCCATCGGTAGCCCATGTTCCCCCATTGATCTACAAAAGGGAGGGCAGGGCACACCACTAAGGGGACCGATCGATTTCCTACAGAAGATGACAGATCAATTCAACACACAACACATAGTCAAGCAGCAACCAAGCTCTTGGTGTCCTCTCGACCTTTCCATCAGAGACTTAGGACCCATCCCTCTCTTGACCATTTGTACCCCGTACTACGATCCTCTTTCGGCACTAATAACACAAGCAACAACAAACTGGACGTAGGGATATTCTACCTGAACTAGTATAAACCTTGTGTCCTTTAGTACACCATCCGAGCCTAATGTGAAATAATTATAAATTCATTAGCCCGTGTTTGTTCAAAACACCGACAGTTGGTGCACCAGGTAGGGGCCTTTGCATGTTCCAAATCAGGCCTCGGATGGCTAGCCACGCAATCAGCTGGGTCATGGGCGCACATGTGCATTTCGGTGACCTGGACTTCATCGTCATGGTGGGAGGAGAGTTGGCGTTGGCCCACGCCACCATCCAATCTCTCCCCTCCACCGGCTTCAACTACGGGAGGCTTGAGCGCCAACCTGGTGTCTCCCTTGGGCTCTAGCCATCTAGGGAGGACCCATGCCCCCTCACCCTCTCTCTAGAACACTCCGCATGGAGCGCCCTGATGGTGCTTCTATTCGGTCTCCCATGAACAATGAGTTCATGGGGATGATTGAAAGCATCACGGAATCCCTTCACGGCCTCCTCATGGAGGGCCCAGGGTTGGACTCTAGTTCTGACTCTAGCAGGGGGAGCCATCACCCCTCTTGGGACTGCTTCATGATAGGTACCCCTGAGGGGCACATCGAAAGCGCCTCTGAGAAGGAGGTTACCCTGGTAGGCAACCTCGGTGATAGAACTGAAGGGGGAATAGTGGCCCTACCCATGTAGGGGTGGAGCAGCTGAGAGCCCGAAAGCAGGAGATCAATGAAGCCAGACAACAGCTTGTTTGGGAATACGCATAGGTCAATCGAGAGATTGAACGACGTGGAGATGGTGGGCACGCACGCGCCGTGGCCCATGACATAAACTAAAGGATCATTTACCGATGATGAAACCCTTCCTTACTTCACTCGGGCAAGCTAGAACATCACCACCATGATGGCCTTGCTCCATGGCCTTCCAGAGGCCGCAATGCCCGAGGATCATCAGGCCCACCATGAAATTTGCATGCTGCTCGAGCGTGCGGCGACGCAGCAGGCGGAAAGCTCATTGTCTCGGCGATGCGAGCTCGACACTAGCCAGCACATACCCTCAGTGCATCCCGCCAGGGACGCATCAATCCACCAAGCACCACAAGATGACAGGCAGCGTGCTGCGATCCTGGTATATCAATGTCTCGTCCACAACCGCGACACATGTAGCACCCTCGATGCCTGCAGACACACCTACAGCGACCCAAGAGAAGGAGCCCACCATGGCTATCATCCTCATCATGGTAGGCGCTACGACCGAAGCCCAAGCCCTGGCCTGCCAGGCCCTTAGGCCTTCGGCCAGCACATCCTCAACGCTGCTTTCCCGCTAAGGTACCGACTACCTACCAACATCCCTAAGTACTCTGGGAAGACAAACCCCGAACTTTAGCACGAAGACTATTGGCTTGCCTATCAAGCCGGTGATGTAGATAATAATGACTTCATTATCCACAACCTTCCACTGTTCTTTGGCCGATTTGGCAAGAGCATGGTTGGAACACCTGCCATCCAATGCGATCTAGAGATGGACGGATATGAAGGAGATCTTTGTGGGAAAATTCTAGGACACTTACAAACGCCCTGTGAACCTGTGGGACCTCAAGAACTGCGATCAGAAGGCTGATGAGACCCTCTGCGGGTATATCCGGTGCTTCTCCCGATAGTGCAACGAGCTCCCTAATGTTGCCGATGCCGACGTGATAGGAGCCTTCCTATTCGAGATGACCTGTGAGTCCTTGGTTCATAAGCTGGGACGCAAGGGCCCGTGAACCACCAAGGAACTCCTAGACATCGCCACCAGCCACGCCTCAGGAGAAGAGGCGGTTGGAGAGATCTTTGATTGTCTCAATGGCAAGGCAAGGCGGGACGAGGGTGCCGGCAAAGGCACCTCTAATCGTTCCGCCAAATGGAAGAACAAGATGCAATGGCATGAGGACTCGCTTGTGGCTGCTGTTGACCACAAGGGTGGTCGAAAGCCCATGGAGGGCACTCTGAACCACTTTGAAAATTTACTCGAGGGGCCATACCCGAACCATGCCTTTCTCGTAAAGCATCTGCTCAAGGACTGCGGCCTCATGCGGAAGTTCTTGTCTAGAAGCTCCAACAAAGGGGAGCAGGGGAAGGAACCTGCCCCACTATGGACGATGCCAAGGAGAAGGACGATGGCTTTCCAACGCAGGATGGCTGCCTCATGATCTTCGGAGGATCAACGACCTACGACTCCAAACGCCATCAGAAGGTCACGCGCCGCGAAGTCTACACGGCCCAACCGGCCACACCTCCCTTCCTCCGGTGGTCAGAGTCTGCCATAACCTTCGATCGAACTGACCACCCGGATACTGTCCCACACCCGAGGAGGTATCTGCTTATAGTCAACCCGATCGTTGGCCCAAAGTGACTCACAAAAGTATTGATGGATGGAGGCAGCGATCTCAACATCATGTACGCCCAAACGCTCGACGAGATGGGTGTCGACCGGACGCACCTCCACCCAACCTGAGCATGTTTCCATGGCATCATGCCCAAGAAGCAGGCCATGCCACTCGGGCAGATCGATTTGCCCATTACCTTCAGGGATCAGTTCAATTATAGGACTGAGACCCTCACCTTCAAGGTGGTTGGGTTCCCTAGAACTTTCCATGCCATCCTAGGACGTCCATGCTACGTGAAGTTCATGGCCATCCCCAACTATACATACCTCAAGCTGAAGATGTCGGGCCCCCATGGGGTCATAACCGTTAGCACCTCCTTCCAGCGTGCCTACGAGTGCGAGGTCGAGTGCTACGGCCACGCCACATCAATCGTCGCCTCTGGGGAACTCACGGCCCTCAAGGAGGAGGTCTCTGAAGAAGCGCCCGACACGAAGAAATTAACTGGGTCATTCGAATCGACAGAGGGCTCCAAGGGGGTCCTCATAGATCCGAGTAGCTCCGAGGGTAAAATGGTACACATTGGTACCACGCTTTCCTTCGAATAGGAAAGCGCGCTCATCGACTTCCTCCGCGACAACAAAGACATTTTTGCATGGAAACCCTCGGATATGCCAGGCATCTCGAGGGAGGTCACCGAGCATACCTTGAAGATCCATCTAGGCTCCTAGCCAGTGAAGCAATGCCTGCATCGCTTCGATGAGGAGAAATACAGGGCCATCGGTGAGGAGATAGCCAAACTTTCAGGGGCCAGATTCATCAAGGAAGTATACCACCTAGAGTGGTTAGCTAATCCCGTTCTTGTATGAAAGAAGAGTGGGAAATGGAGGATGTGTGTTGACTGCACGGGTCTCAACAAGGCGTGACCAAAGGATCTGTTTCCTTTGCCGCGCATAGACCAAATAGTCGACTCTACCTCGGGGTGCGAAACCCTCTGCTTCCTTGATGTGTACTCCAGCTACCATCAAATCATGATGAAAGAGTCTGACCAGCTCACGACATCATTAATCACCCCTTCGGATTATTCTGCTATGTCTCAATGCCATTTGGTCTAAAGAACATTGGGGCTACATATGAGCATTGTATGCTCAATTGCTGGGGACCCCATCGGGTAGACCATTGAGGCCTACGTCGATGACATCGTAGTTAAGTCCAAATGGGCTGACCACCTCATCGCCGATCTTGAGCAAACCTTTGCGAAACTCTGGGCGAATGGCATCAAACTCAATCTCAAAAAGTGTGTTTTTGGGGTCCCGAGGGGCATGTTGCTCGGCTTCATTATCTCTGAGCGTGGCATCAAAGCAAACCCGGAGAAGATTTCAGGCATCACAAGGATGGGTCTGATTTAGAACATAAAGGGGGTTCAATGAATCACAGGGTGCCTTACTGCCCTCAGCCGATTCATCTTACGCCTCGGTGAATGAGGTCTCCCCCTTTATCGACTCCTGAAGAAAGCTGACCACTTTGAGTGGACGTCCGAGGCCTAGGAGGCACTTGACATGGTCAAACTACTCTTAACAAGGCCCCCGATCCTAGTTCCTCCAAGCGATGGAGAATCCCTCCTACTATACATAGCTACCACCACGCAAGTGGTCAGCGCCGCCCTGGTAGTAGAGTAGGAGGAAGAGGGGCACGCCCTCAAGGTGCAGCGCCCTATGTACTTCATCAGTAAGGTACTATCCGACTCCAAGACCCGCTACTCCCAAATCCAGAAGCTCCTTTACACCGTCCTCATCACCAAGAGGAAGCTACGCCACTACTTTGAGTCACACCCCATGATGGTGGTGACGTTGTTCCCTCTCGGCGAGGTCGTCCATAGCTAGGATGCCACGATAAGAACCATGAAGTGGGCACTTGAGTTGATGGATCAAGGCATCACATATGCCTCCCGAATGGCGATCAAGTCCTAGGTGTTGGCTGACTTCATCGCGGAATGGACCGAGGTCTAGACGCCACCTGTGGTCGTCGATCAAGAGTACTAGACAATGTACTTCGATGGGTCACTGATGAAGAAGGGCGCTAGCATGGGGCTAGTCTTCATATCACCCCTTGGGGTCTGCATGAGGTACATGGTTTGTCTCCATTTCCCCTCATCAAATAATGTGGCTGAATATGAAGCATTCATCAATGGCCTATGCATCGCCATTGAGTTGGGCATCCGATGCCTCGACATCCGAGGCGACTCTCAGCTGGTCATCATCCAAGTCATGACGGAGTCATGCTGCCATGATGCCAAGATGGCTGCATACTGCTAAGAAGTCTGACGGCTGGAGGACAAATTCGACGCCCTCAAACTCAATCACATCCCAAGGCGCCTCAACAAAGCGGCTGACGCGCTGGCAAAAGCAGCATCTGGTCCAGAGCCAATGCCAACGGGTGTCTTTGCTAGTGAACAACACAAACCCTTGGTGTGCTATGAAGGGTCAGAGCATGCCGATGATGGCCCATCTGATCTAGCACCGGGGGCTGACCAACCGATGACTTCGTCTAGCCCCAAGGTCATGGAGCTTGAAGAGGATCCAACAATAGAGCCCGACCCTCTGCATGACTAGAGAACGCTCTACCTCAACTACCTCCTCCGTGACATGCTGCCGATAGACAAGACGGAAGCTTGACGCTCACACGTCGCGCCAAGTCCTTCATTCTTGTAGAAGGCAAACTCTACAAATGAGGCCACACCGAGATCCTACAGCTTTGTAGCCCCGTCGAATAGAGGAAGCTTCTGCTAGGCGATATCAATGGTGGGGTTTGTAGTCACCACGCCGTGCCAAGAACCTTGGTTGGGAACACATTCCGATAGGGCTTCTACTGGCCCACTGCGGTAGCTGACGCTAAGTAGATCATACGCACCTACGAAGGGTGCCAGTACTACACTCGGCAAACTCACCTCCTCGACCAAGCACTCCAAATGATACCCATCATGTGGCCCTTCATGTCTAGGGGCTCGATCTGGTAGGGCCTCTCAAAAAGGCACCCGGGGGCTACACCCACTTGCTTGTCACCATAGACACGTTCACAAAATGGATCGAAGCTCGGCCGATCTCCATGATCACGTCTGAGCAAGCTGTGTTGTTCTTCCTCGACATCATCCATCGCTTTGGAGTACCGAACTCCATCATCATAGACAATGGCACATAGTTCACCGGTAAGAAATTCATTCGATTCTGCGATGAACAACACATCCGGGTCGATTGGGCCACTGTCGTGCACCCCCGAACAAATGGGCAAGTCAAGTGCGCAAACAACATGCTCTTACAGGGCCTCAAGCCCAGGATCTTCAACTGGTTGAACAAGTTTGGTGCACACTGGGTCGTCGAGCTCCCTGCGGTGCTCTAGAGCCTGAGGACAACTTCTAGCCAAGCCACCGGCTACACGCCTTTCTTCATGGTCTACGGTTCCGAGGCCATCCTATCGACAGACCTCGACAATGGAGCGCCCAGAATCAGAGCATACGACGAACAGGGAGCCAAGGCATCCCATGAAGATGCCATGGACAAGCTAGACGAAGCCTGTGACATCGCCCTCCTCCGTTCAGCCAAGTACCAGCAGGCGTTGCGATGGTACCACAGTCGACAGGTGCAGGACCAGGCCTTCAACATCGAGGACCTGGTTCTCCACCTTGTGCAGAGCAACAAGGACTGCCACAAGCTCTCCCCACCCTAGGAGGGACCGTACGTCATCGCGGAAGTGCTCCGGCTAGGTGCCTACAAGTTGAAAACCATCGACGGTGAGGTCTTCACCAATGCCTAGAACATTGAGCAGCTACGTCATTTTTACCCTTAAATAAACACATACTTTTTCTTATCAGTTTTTGTCTTCAGAAGTCCCTGATCTTTAGTGACATCCGACCCCTACAAAATGGCGAGGGGTTGGACCTCACTCGGGGGCTGATATAAGTACGTTCATCTTGCAAACACTCTATGTGTTATGTTTGCAAACATCCTTTGAGTCTTCCCTCTTTTCTCATGACAAGTCCTAAGGGCTAGGATTTTGGGAACAAAATCTGAGTGTAACTAGTAGGATTGCGGGAAGCCCACACCCTAGCGGCTACGGCCTCTTTGCTCACCAACGTGATCAGAATTGGCTTGCCCGCACTCCTAGTTTTTTGCGACCTTAATTATGGGAAGGGTCAGAAGGCACCAAACCTCTTTTACAGAAAGAGGGAGAAGAGCTGAAAAGCTGTTTGCCGTAACGAAAGTTGAAAACTTGTTCATTTTTTGCACAAATTCATCGCTTACAAAGTGATTTCATCACGAAAAGGACTAATGTATTCATAAATACAAAAGACTATTCACTCAGGGGCTCCCCCACAACTTATTTGATTATAGTTTCTGACCAGTTCTACTATGAGCACTACTACAATCGCCGTGCCACGCTCTCCATCGACGACGTCTTACCACTCTACGGGATCCTCGATGGCGCCATGATCTGCAACATCGAGCACCACGTCGGCGACTGTGGTGCCTCTACCAAGGCATTCAGGGACTACGCCATCTTGATTAGCCACAACCCAGACAACAGCACCCATGCCGGGGCATCTAGGGACTACGCCATCGTGATCAACAGCAACCCTAACAATGGCGTCTGTGCAAGGGGCGTTTCCCACCGAAGAAAGGCCACCACGAACGATGGCAAAACTGACGATGCTCAGCACCCTCCAGTGCACCTCCTCCTTCGGTGGAGGCGGCCCCTTCTCGGTGGAGGCGGCTGACACCATCTCATCTATGTTGGATGACCTCTAGCTCGACATCGCACTTTGGAATCACGAACGGATCTATGAGTTTCTCCTCCCCCTCGCATTACCCTCTCTCACTTAGGAATCGCCGTGACATACAAATGCACTCTGTGAGGAGGAGAAAGGAGGAGAGGTAGCGGCTCAAGAACAGGTCATGGAATGGGACGAGAACTCCTCTCTCCCTCCCTATTTAAGGAAAAGGCACTGCAGCTGAGGAAAGGCGAAAGGTTGGGATAGAAAACTCTCTTCCTTCCCCTATTCAATGCAGATGGAAAATCGATGTTGACGGGAATCCGAGAGGATGCGCCTAGACCAACGGGACGTGCTCTGGTCGACGAGACATCGCCTGGTCAAACAGGACGTGGCCTAGGCATGGCCCACCACTAATGCGCATCGGACATGAGAATCAGGGCGCACCCACATGTAGGCGACTCTCTGCTTCCCCAGGCAGGACCATGGAATGACCCGACGATGGAACCCCCGTCCAGGGGGGCCCAATGGGCCTCCTGGGTCGATCGGACGACCCAGGTAAATCGACAAACGAACAACCGCCAAAAGATAAGCACCTCTATTTACTTACTTTGCGTGCTAATTTCATTACTGAGCTTCTGACCCCAGCAACGGTAGGGGCACGAACATCGCTCGAGGGCTGTTAAGAGCATCTACTTGTGTAGACACCCTCATCGCCTAACCCCTCCTTACGTTTAAAAACCAAAGACATGGGGTGCAGGTGCAAAACTTTGAGTAAAACTGGACGAACCGCTAGACCCTACGCCCCGGTGGCTACGGTGTCTTTGTTCACCGGCATTATCGAATTCACAGTTCCCCACGCCCCAATCTTTAGTGTCCACCTTCTCAAGAAGGGTTCGGAGGGGTCCTCCTACAGAATCTCCTTCAAGGAGAAGCTGTCAGCTCGCCTAAAAATGATCGAACGGCTCAGGTCGCCGTCGAGAGACAGAAACAAAAAATTGCGATGCTCGTGTAGGTC
This sequence comes from Miscanthus floridulus, assembly GCF_019320115.1. Classification (NCBI taxonomy): domain Eukaryota; kingdom Viridiplantae; phylum Streptophyta; class Magnoliopsida; order Poales; family Poaceae; genus Miscanthus; species Miscanthus floridulus. The sequence continues at coordinate 23,472,242 of NC_089592.1, read as the reverse complement.
ACGTCGGCCCCATCGCAAACATCGGACCCAAACCCTGCATGGACATGTCCGGTAAGAGCTTCTCGTCGCTCATTCCACCAAGGTAACATTACCGATCCCCGCTTTCGTTTCAATTAAATCGTACATTAATCACGTCATCCAAACATTGCATATGCAATCACTGCATCTCAATGCTTCATGTCGCGTCACAAAGCGGTAGTCGCCTCATTCGATATGAGTGGCAAATGACTAAGGTTCAAAGGCCAGCCCATGAAGGGCTCAAGGCTGCCTCACGTCAAACAGAGCCAGGGGAGAAAAACCACGATGAGTCCCAGCGGCCATGCCCGACCCTGCTCAGAAGCGGACAGGGACATCTCGACCTTTCTCGTTCGATTCTAACCTCGAGCCAAACCCACAGAATATCCATTGTGGAGACACCAACGGGCCACCTGAGCCTATCGAACAGCTTGGGCATCTGCCGGGAGGCAGGTTAAGAAGTACTAGAATGCCACATGAGGGCTCTACTGACCCCGTCAGCGAATGATGGACCCAGATTCCACATGAACATACCCATTAGTGAGCTCATTGAGGACGACACTCGAACCATCGAGGCAAGTGTCATCAACTCAGCCCCTCTGATTGTGGAAACCGAGGATGGGGTGACGCGCAAAACACGGCTGACCCCTATCAGACCCTAAGGGGCTCGGGGGCTCAAGCTGCTCGATCTGAGATCAAGAGACTGAGGTTCGAAGGCCAACCCATGAAGGGTCCAAGGCCACCTGGCGTCAAACAAGAGCCAGGGGAGAAAACACAGATGAGCCTTAGCGGCCTTTGCCCAACCCGCATTGAGGCAGATAGGGTCATCTCAACCTTCTAAGTTCAATCCAGCCTCTTGCCGAGCCCATAGAATCCCCTTTAAGGGGGAATCTGTTGGAAGGTAGGCTAAGGAGCAACGGAATGCCACCTGAGGGCTTTGCCGATGCTATCACAAAAGGAACATGATCGTATTCCATCCGAACATCCCCATCGGTGAGCTCATCAGGCACGTCACTTGAGCCAACGAGGCAAGCGACGTCGCCTCAACCCCTCTAGTTGCGGAAACCATGGACGGGGCGACAACCACAAAATGAGCTGACCCTTGACCGAATCCCCGCCTAGGTCTTCGAGCCTGCCACAATACACCACCGCATCACATCGTGGGATACGCACCCATGATCCCTATCCTTTCCCACCCAAATCGTGTCGGGTAGTTTGCCTTCCCCAAGAAGACCAGGACTCTATTCCCACAGAGGGGATGCAGGACAAAAAGCTTTTTCTCTGGCCCACCTGGGCCTAGGAGTTCAAGGGCTGGCTCAACAGTCTCGACGGCCATCCCAACAAGGGATGGGCCCACGAGCGGCTAGAACTCAGGAACATGAGCCTCAAGGGAATCTTGATTCACAAACTATCCTCAGCCGGGCTAACCTTGGATGAGTCCCCACGAACGGGATACCAAGGTTCCCTTGAAACTATCCAGTTGACAAAAACAAAATCTCATAGCCATGCCTATGAAGGGTCCAAAATTACCCCCCGGGCGATTCTGTCCGAATCACCAGGGGGCTCGGGGGCTACACCCGACGGGTGCGCTCGCACGCACCCTCTGGCGAATCAAAATACCCCCAGGTGATTCTACCAAAATCACCCTGGGGCTCGGGGGCTACACTCGTCGGGTGCGCTCGTGCGCACCCTCTGGCAAGTCAAATCACCCCCCGGGCGATTCTGTCCGAATCACTCGGGGGCTACTGTTGGAGACCTATTACTGGGGTACCCAATGAGGTGAAACTAATAACCATCGAATGAATTTTTAAGGCAAAAGAGTCTTTCAAACTTCAAATCAAAACTTTTGAATGTCTCAAATATAGTCTTTAGCAACTCTTTTTGAATCTTTTAAACTTTAATACTCTTTTCAAATCAACTCTTATTCTTTGGCGAAACACTTTTGAAATTAAGTCTCGAATACCAACTCTTGAAAATGAGAAAACAAACTTAAACCCTTTTTGAACTTAGTTCAAATCAACTTTTGAAGAATTTTTTTAAAGTTCTTGAATCAAAAGGTTGTTAATTCATTTTCCAATGTCTTTTGAAGATTTTATTTCAAGGAAAGAGCTTTAATGAAAAACCAATCCAATTGTTTTCAAGAGTTAATCTTAGTCTTGAGCATTCTTGCAACTCTCTGTATACATCTATATCCTAGGTACGTGAAGATCGAACTCCCAACCATAGCTAGCTCGAAGATAAATCCTGACGTGGATCCGAACTCCTTGTAGTTCACCAACTCGCAACACTCTTAGCTTGGCTACCCCCCTTAAGAAGAGATGAGATAGGGGCACCAACATCCAATATGTAACTTTCTTCAAGGTGTATTATCATCCTCTGACATCCTAGAGAGCTTGTGGTCATAGATAAGAATAAGAAAAATTGATCCTTCCCATTGATAGAAAACAGCAGCGCAGAAAAGCATCCATATCTGGAGTTCTGTTTATCCAATAGAGTTGCGTCTTAAACCGTTGGAAAGCTTATAAAATTCCCCACAACTTTCTTTTAGACCACTCCTTCGGATTCTGCAGCTAACTTGGTCGAAATCTTTGTTCAACCGAAATTATTCCAGATTCCAGACAGCGCAGATGTATCGCTTTGTGATTTTTATATCTCCCAAACCAGAAATGATATCAAGGTGACTCTTGTGGCAAAAGAAAGATCTTGAAGTCTAAATTCACCCAGAATTTGCTTAGAATTTTTGGTTGCACATAGGTTGGAGACATAGGCTGTAGAAGACAGACCGCTCCGGAAGACAGAAAGCAAGAAACAAGAGAAAGAGAACCCAGACTATTTATTTCATTATCCCTTGCACTTTAAACCTTTAATGAAATTGTGAGCATAACCCACAAATTCATTGCAGTCATTACAAAGATCCAACTCAACCATGATCATTAGGACAAACCACTCAAACACAAAATACAAGCTCGTTGTTAATCGTTCCTTCTAGCTACTTGGTAGGCATTCTTAAGGGAAACTTCTTAACATGGCTTTGAAATTTTGAATAGAGGTGAGACTAGAAAGTTTGCAAGAGATCAAGAACAACAACTCAAGGAGATAAGAAAGTATAGCTCCAAGGGAGCTATCAAGGAGGGAAGACAATAGGACAAGGATTGGAAATATTCAATTCAATGAGTCAAGGAGGTGGAGAAATAGTTTTATAGTAAAATAGGTTTTTAGAAATGACCAGTGCTAACTAGGCTTGCGTCCTACAGTCAGCATTACTCTGATACCACTTTGTAGCACCCAGTTTTAAAGACAAAACCAGATACACACTATATGTGAGCCCAGGAAGTCAAATCTCACATATAGCCACAAATAAAGGTAATATCAAGAGACAATACTTATTACATAACGTATTAGTAAAAGGAAAATAACCTCAGAGTATAGACAACGGAAAGTTAACTCCGATCTTCAGGCGAAGACTCCAAATCCATAGGAACGACTAACTGGTTGACCACAAGCCTAACTCCACCAACCAGCAATCTGGTACCCATCCAAGATTTTTATCCAAAGTATAGAAAAGTAAAGCAAGCGTAAGTACATGTCATACTTAACAATTATATCATGGGGTTCATGAGGCTCAAAAGGCTGAAACTAGTTTACTGCGATTAGCTTTAATAGATCATCTTTTTAAGCAATTGAGTGGCAAAGAATTTATCATTCCCATAAACACATGATCAGGTAAACATGAATAATGTATAGCATAAACAATTAATCATTAGTACCATTATCCATTAGTGATCATCTCTATTCCATAAGGGTCCAAGGCCGCTCGTGACTGTGAGCACGGCTGTTATAACAGTTTTATACTCTGCAGAGTTTGTACACTTTCACTGTGAGTCATGATTTATCCTTTTGTCCGAGGTGATCAGCCTCTTGACACACTACCAAGGAAGGTTGGCAGGGTTCACTATGAAGCCTTTCAAAGGTTTGTCTAACAAGTTAGGGCCGCTAGACGTATGTGGCCCATCTCTAGGAGTGGCACGCGTGAGCATCGCAGCACGGTACACACAACCTAGCAGAAAAGGAAACATACCCTCGTGCGCCATAAAGGTAACCACTAACAAGCTAGAAAAGGTCCTCACACTGAGCTAAAGCCAGAGCCATATAGCCCTCACAGCTGTACTGTAAGTCCTGGATGATCGCTTACAGATAAGTCCTTAGGGAGAGGAATCTGAAGCATTTAGAAAGTAGCTAAACACTCCAGCCCCCTGTTTCCATGTTCCTAAAAAGTCATGTTTTAATGTTTATTGCATATACCATTAGTCAAGTTACAAGATCATGGTTTAGTTAAGCACTAGCAAAAACTACCCAATGTAATATCCCAAAGGTATCAACGAATCCAGGATATCAATTAGCTAGGGAATTTACTACAGTTGCCAAGGTAGACACATGCATCATGAATAAAATGATTAATAGTGAATAGGTATCAAGGATGGTCCCATGCTATACTTGCCTTAACTTGCTTTTCCCCCAAAGCAATACGCTCAAAAGCCTTTAGTATCCAACTTCCAATCCTCTTCTTCCAATTCTCAGCTTCTAGTCTTCAGAGAACAACTTCTTAATCACCACGTAAACCTCACCGATTGACTGAATCATATATCACCACACATATATCCATACATATTTAGTTTTAAAAGTCGAGTTAAAGCTAATATTGATTTAGTTTTAAAAGTCTTCAGAGAACAACTTCTTAATCACTATATGAGCAATATTGATTTAGATTAATCACAACATATTTAGTTTTAAAAGTCGAGTTAAAGCTAATCATGTATTATTTATAAATGTTATCACATAATTTATTAAACAAATTAAACTTTACCTTCGCAAATGAATTAAGCATGTGACAACATCTACTCGTACTTATCACATATGTATCTTGTTCAGCTAATCAAATTATATTCTAATAAACACTTTTAAGTTAACAATTAATCATATTAACTTTTAGGTATAAATTATCAAGGTTAAGCACCTATATTGCTTTTAATTCCAAACTAGTGTGCAAATATAGTAATCAATTTAATATTTAGCTATATATGGAAAAACATGTGACATGAAAAACATTGCCCCTAACATATAGTTCACGTCAGCACGAACCAAACGCAACTTAAACGGTGCAAAACGGAATTAGAACTTAAATTGCTTTTAATTAAAAAGTTATTGAATAATCATTAATCAAATTAATATTTAACTTATAAATTTCCAAGATGTGAGATATGTTAAACATCACTGCTAACACATATCACACACTACGATGAAACTCGTGCAATCGAATCGAAATAAAAAACCTAAATCGACTTTAATTAATCAGCGATTAATTAATTATAGGCACAATTAATATTTTTATAAAATAAATTCATAAACATGTGATATGAAAACTAATAGTGCTACTGCATAGATCTCCATGACACAAAACTAACACAACTGAAATGAACTGAAACGGAGTTAAAATAAATAAACTACGATTATTTAAGGACCGGTGGTGAACTCGTAAATACCTCGTCTTCTACCTTGAGTCATCTGTGCAGCTCACGTGAAAACGACAGGGAGGAGGGTGCTTGGCTTGGGGCTTCTGCCGGCCAGAGAAGGTGGTTGGGCTGGGGCTAGGGCCGGCCACGGAGGCTGGCAGCGGCGCACGTGCGCCTTGCCCAAGCGGCAGCGGCGGTGGCTGGCCAGCGCAGGGCCTGCACGGCCGAGCTCGCACAGGCCGGCGGTGGCGCTTGCTGTGCAGGGCGTGGGAGTACGCGGGGCCGGGGAAGGGGTGCGGGGTCCGCGCGGTGAAGGCGCAGGAGTGCAGTCAAGGGGCGGAGATGGTGCTGCTGCGCCGGACGACGAAGAACGAAGAAGCTCCGTCAGCCATGGTGGTTCCTCGCCGGAGAAGAAAAAGAGAGGTTAGGGAAATGATGAACGGGCACAGATTCGTGAAAAGGATAGCAAGATGTTGTAGAGGACGACGAGATCTACCTTGTGGTGGTGGTGGTCGACGCCGGAACGCGATGGTTTGGCCGAAAAAGCTCGCCGAAGAGTTCGTCGGTGCCAAACTTCGGCGTCCGATCTGCGGGGCTAGAGTGGCGGCTCGAAAAACAGGCTGTACTTCTGGAATCCTCACGTCGAGGGCTACACCGGCATATATATATACGTAGGGTTTGGAGATTTTGGAAAGTGAAGATATTTTATAATTATTGATTTTCGGAATTAAAATAATTACAGAAAATTGGAAATTACTATTTAGGCTCCGAAAAATATCTCTGAGCTCCGAAAAATTCCATAAAAATTTCTAGGGATAGATGGAAGGATAAGGAACACAACCAATGTGGTTTTAGCTCCCAAAAAGACTTTTAGATTGATTGAGGAAAAAGACAAGGCTCCAAAAAATAGGAATTTAATCCCGAAAAAGGTCGGAAAGATTCCCGGAAAGAGAGGCATCGTTCTAACGTGTCTTAAAACCTTTTCCAAGCCTTTGGATTTTGAAAGCAAGCATCTTATCTAACTTTTATTTTTGCAAGTTTTCAATTTCTTTTTAAACCACTACTTGAAAATAATATTTTGAAGATTCAGATTTAAATTTATTTTCCAAACCACTCATCACAAAAGTACCAATGCAACTGCATCCAAACCACTCATCACAAAAGTACCAATGCAACTGCATGTATGCGCAAACATGTTGCTACCCTTATGTTGGATTTAATTTAAAGAAAGTTTTCTTTTACCTATGTTTTTATGAGCACAAAACAATTAACAGAAATCATTTTTACTCTTTTTAGAAAGTAGCTAATTTTAGGGTGTTACAATTGTACCCCCCTTAAGATAAATCTCGTCCCTGAGATTCGGAGAAGAAGAGCAAAGAAGAGAGGGATACTGCAACTTGGGATCTTCTTCACTTCCTTGAGCAACACCATCTTGATACTCAGCTTGTGTTGTATGATAATTCATCACGTGGCTACTCTTGCAGATTCTTGTTTCATCTTATTCCAAGTCCGATCTTGTTGCTTCTCTTAATCTGTTCCAATGAATCTTATTATCCATATGTTAAGCTTCCAAAAGATCTTGCTTAGCTTGAATCAGAACTTTGAATTCTATGGTTCATTTTTTATGCATTTTGAAATGTTTTACTTTTCAAAAGGAAGACTTTAAATCAAAACCGAACAAATTTTCCTTTCCAACTCCTCTTGAAATAGCTTTCAAAATATGTTTTATGTTTAGAACTCAAGAAAATATTTCAACCATGTTTTTAAGGTTTTGAAATAAACCCAACCATTTTCAAATCATTGAAAACTCAGGTAAACATACTAAGCTTTGTTTTTCAAACTCTTTTGAAACCTCAACTTTATAATCAAATCTCAGATAAAGAGTAGACAAATCAACTCAGGTTCTTTTGAAATCTGTTTCAAACAAGGGATTTTCAAGATTTTAGAAAACAAATGAAACATTTGAACTTCATTTTCAAATCATTTTGAATGAACTCTTTTGGGATTTCTAAAATCAAACCAAATCAATTTCAAAACTACTTTAGAAATAAAGAGAGTAAATTTTCAATTCCCATTTTCTTTTGAAGTCAAACAAAACACTTAATACACATGTTCAAGTTCTTTTTGGAATAAAACTTTTGGGGAATCAAATCAAATAATTTTCAACCCTTTCAAACCATTTTGGAAGACTCCTTTTTGAAATACACTTTTGAAATCAACTCAAACCTTTTCTTTTCAAATTTTGTTTTGAAATCAAACTTAATTCTAATTCAAAGCCAAAAGTGCCCGGTTTCCAAATGCAAATTGTTGCAACTTTTGAACCAAAATTTTCAAACTTTTGTAAAATATCTTCAAATCATTTTGAACAACTTTCTAATAAAATTTGAAATAAGACAACTCAAATTATTATTTTTAATCGGTCTTTTCCAAACAACCCATTTTAAAAACACTTTGGAGCCATTTTCAAAGTGTTTTAGAATAAAATGGTTCAAAAGTGTTTTAGAATAACACTTTGAAGAGTAACCGAATACATTTTACTCTTTTTGAAATTTAGTTCAAAGCAAAGTGGGTTTTCAAATCTGATTTCACTTTCAACTTTTGAAGTTTTAGAAATAAAATACTTTCAAACTTTTTATGAATATCTGTTTTTAAACTTAAACCTTGAGTGAAGCAGTTCAAATCAAATTACTTTCTTTTGAATGAGTTTTTAAGGTAAAAGTGTCTTTCAAACTTCAAATCAAAACTTTTGAATGTCTCAAATATAGTCTTTAGCAACTCTTTTTGAATCTTTTAAACTTTAATACTCTTTTCAAATCAACTCTTATTCTTTGGCGAAACACTTTTGAAATTAAGTCTCGAATACCAACTCTTGAAAATGAGAAAACAAACTTAAACCCTTTTTGAACTTAGTTCAAATCAACTTTTCAAGATTTTTTTAAAGTTCTTGAATCAAAAGGTTGTTAATTCATTTTCCAACGTCTTTTGAAGATTTTATTTCAAGGAAAGAGCTTTAATTAAAAACCAATCCAATTGTTTTCAAGAGTTAATCTTAGTCTTGAGCATTCTTGCAACTCTCTGTATACATCTATATCCTAGGTACGTGAAGATCGAACTCCCAACCATAGCTAGCTCGAAGATAAATCCTGACGTGGATCCGAACTCCTTGTAGTTCACCAACTCGCAACACTCTTAGCTTGGCTACCCCCCTTAAGAAGAGATGAGATAGGGGCACCAACATCCAATATGTAACTTTCTTCAAGGTGTATTATCATCCTCTGACATCCTAGAGAGCTTGTGGTCATAGATAAGAATAAGAAAAATTGATCCTTCCCATTGATAGAAAACAGCAGCGCAGAAAAGCATCCATATCTGGAGTTCTGTTTATCCAATAGAGTTGCGTCTTAAACCATTGGAAAGCTTATAAAATTCCCCACAACTTTCTTTTAGACCACTCCTTCGGATTCTGCAGCTAACTTGGTCGAAATCTTTGCTCAACCGAAATTATTCCAGATTCCAGACAGCGCAGATGTATCGCTTTGTGATTTTTATATCTCCCAAACCAGAAATGGTATCAAGGTGACTCTTGTGGCAAAAGAAAGATCTTGAAGTCTACATTCACCCAGAATTTTCTTAGAATTTTTGGTTGCACATAGGTTGGAGACATAGGCTGTAGAAGACAGACCGCTCCGGAAGACAGAAAGCAAGAAACAAGAGAAAGAGAACCCAGACTATTTATTTCCTTATCCCTTGCACTTTAAACCTTTAATGAAATTGTGAGCATAACCCACAAATTCATTGCAGTCATTACAAAGATCCAACTCAACCATGATCATTAGGACAAACCACTCAAACACAAAATACAAGCTCGTTGTTAATCGTTCCTTCTAGCTACTTGGTAGGCATTCTTAAGGGAAACTTCTTAACATGGCTTTGAAATTTTGAATAGAGGTGAGACTAGAAAGTTTGCAAGAGATCAAGAACAACAACTCAAGGAGATAAGAAAGTATAGCTCCAAGGGAGCTATCAAGGAGGGAAGACAATAGGACAAGGATTGGAAATATTCAATTCAATGAGTCAAGGAGGTGGAGAAATAGTTTTATAGTAAAATAGGTTTTTAGAAATGACCAGTGCTAACTAGGCTTGCGTCCTACAGTCAGCATTACTCTGATACCACTTTGTAGCACCCAGTTTTAAAGACAAAACCAGATACACACTATATGTGAGCCCAGGAAGTCAAATCTCACATATAGCCACAAATAAAGGTAATATCAAGAGACAATACTTATTACATAACGTATTAGTAAAAGGAAAATAACCTCAGAGTATAGACAGCGGAAAGTTAACTCCGATCTTCAGGCGAAGACTCCAAATCCATAGGGACGACTAACTGGTTGACCACAAGCCTAACTCCACCAACCAGCAATCTGGTACCCATCCGGGATTTTTATCCAAAGTATAGAAAAGTAAAGCAAGCGTAAGTACATGTCATACTTAACAATTATATCATGGGGTTCATGAGGCTCAAAAGGCTGAAACTAGTTTACTGCGATTAGCTTTAATAGATCATCTTTTTAAGCAATTGAGTGGCAAAGAATTTATCATTCCCATAAACACATGATCAGGTAAACATGAATAATGTATAGCATAAACAATTAATCATTAGTACCATTATCCATTAGTGATCATCTATATTCCATAAGGGTCCAAGGCCGCTCGTGACCGTGAGCACGGCTGTTATAACAGTTTTATACTCTGCAGAGTTTGTATACTTTCACTGTGAGTCGTGATTTACCCTTTTGTCCGAGGTGATCAGCCTCTTGACCCACTACCAAGGAAGGTTGGCAGGGTTCACTATGAAGCCTTTCAAAGGTTCATCTAACAAGTTAGGGCCGCTAGGCGTATGTGGCCCATCTCTAGGAGTGACACACGTGGGCATCGCAGCACGGTACACACAACCTAGCAGAAAAGGAAACATACCCTCGTGCGCCATAAAGGTAACCACTAACAAGCTAGAAAAGGTCCTCACACTGAGCTAAAGCCAGAGCCATATAGCCCTCACAGCTGTACTGTAAGTCCTGGATGATCGCTTATAGATAAGTCCTTAGGGAGAGGAATCTGAAGCATTTAGAAAGTAGCTAAACACTTCAGCCCCCTGTTTCCATGTTCCTAAAAAGTCATGTTTTAATGTTTATTGCATATACCATTAGTCAAGTTACAAGATCATGGTTTAGTTAAGCACTAGCAAAAACTACCCAATGTAATATCTCAAAGGTATCAACGAATCCAGGATATCAATTAGCTAGGGAATTTACTACAGTTGCCAAGGTAGACACATACATCATGAATAAAATGATTAATAGTGAATAGGTATCAAGGATGGTCCCATGCTATACTTGCCTTAACTTGCTTTTCCCCCAAAGCAATACGCTCAAAAGCCTTTAGTATCCAACTTTCAATCCTCTGCTTCCAATTCTCAGCTTCTAGTCTTCAGAGAACAACTTCTTAATCACCACGTAAACCTCAGCGATTGACTGAATCATATATCACCACACATATATCCATACATATTTAGTTTTAAAAGTTGAGTTAAAGCTAATATGGATTTAGTTTTAAAAGTCTTCAGAGAACAACTTCTTAATCACTATATGAACAATATTGATTTAGATTAATCACAACATATTTAGTTTTAAAAGTCGAGTTAAAGCTAATCATGTATTATTTATAAATGTTATCACATAATTTATTAAACAAATTAAACTTTACCTTCGCAAATGAATTAAGCATGTGACAACATCTACTCGTACTTATCACATATGTATCTTGTTCAGCTAATCAAATTATATTCTAGAAACACTTTTAAGTTAACAATTAATCATATTAACTTTTAGGTATAAATTATCAAGGTTAAGCACCTATATTGCTTTTAATTCCAAACTAGTGTGCAAATATAGTAATCAATTTAATATTTAGCTATATATGAAAAAACATGTGACATGAAAAACATTGCCCCTAACATATAGTTCACGTCAGCACGAACCAAACACAACTTAAACGGTGCAAAACGGAATTAGAACTTAAATTGCTTTTAATTAAAAAGTTATTGAATAATCCTTAATCAAATTAATATTTAACTTATAAATTTCCAAGATGTGAGATATGTTAAACATCGCTGCTAACACGTATCACACACTGCGATGAAACTCGTGCAATCGAATCGAAATAAAAAACCTAAATCGACTTTAATTAATCAGCGATTAATTAATTATAGGCACAATTAATATTTTTATAAAATAAATTCATAAACATGTGATATGAAAACTAATAGTGCTACTGCATAGATCTCCATGACACAAAACTAACACAACTGAAATGAACTGAAACAGAGTTAAAATAAATAAACTACGATTATTTAAGGACCGATAGCGAACTCGTAAATATCTCGTCTTCTTCCTTGAGTCATCTGTGCAGCTCACGTGAAAACGACAGGGAGGAGGGTGCTTGGCTTGGGGCTTCTGCCAGCCATAGAAGGTGGCTGGGCTGGGGCTGGGGCCAGCCACGGAGGCTGGCAGCGGCGCACGTGCGCCTCGCCCAAGCGGCAGTGGCGGTGGCTGGCCAGCGCAGGGCCTACACGCCGAGCCCGCACAGGCCGGCGGCGGCACTTGCTGTGCAGGGCGTGGGAGTCCACGGGGCCGGGGAGTGCAGTCAAGGGGCGGAGATGGTGCTGCAGCGCCGGACGACGAAGAACGAAGAAGCTCCGTCAGCCATGGTGGTTCCTCGCCGGAGAAGAAAAAGAGAGGTTAGGGAAACGATGAACGGGCATGGATTCACGAAAAGGATAGCAAGACGTTGTAGAGGACGACGAAATCTACCTCGTGGTGGTGGTGGTCGACGCCGGAATGCGACGGTTTGGCCGAAAAAGCTCGCCGAAGAGTTCGTCGGTGCCAAACTTCGGCGTCCGATCTACGGGGCTACGAGTGGCGGCTCGAAAAACAGGCTGTACTTCTGGAATCCTCGCGTCGAGGGCTACACCGGCATATATATATATGCAGGGTTTGGAGATTTTGGAAAGTGAAGATATTTTATAATTATTGATTTTCGGAATTAAAATAATTACAAAAAATCAGAAATTACTATTTAGGCTCCGAAAAATATCTCTGAGCTCCAAAAAATTCCATAAAAATTCCTAGGGATAGATGGAAGGATAAGGAACACAACCAAAGTGGTTTTAGCTCCCAAAAAGACTTTTAGATTGATTGACGAAAAAGACAAGGCTCCAAAAAATAGGAATTTAATCCCGAAAAAGGTCGGAAAGATTCCCGGAAAGAGAGGCATCGTTCTAACGTGTCCTAAAACCTTTTCCAAGCCTTTGGATTTTGAAAACAAGCATCTTATCTAACTTTTGTTTTTGCAAGTTTTCAATTTCTTTTTAAACCACTACTTGAAAATAATATTTTGAAGATTGAGATTTGAATTTATTTTCCAAACCACTCATCACAAAAGTACCAATGCAACTGTATCCAAACCACTCATCACAAAAGTACCAATGCAACTGCATGTATGCGCAAACATGTTGCTACCCTTATGTTGGATTTAATTTAAAGAAAGTTTTCTTTTACCTATGTTTTTATGAGCACAAAACAATTAACAGAAATCGTTTTTACTCTTTTTAGAAAGTAGCTAATTTTAGGGTGTTACAGTTGCGGGCACCGCCGTCATCCCTCGGACGCAGTTCCTGACACAGGCATATGACAACCACTACAATCCAAAGGAGAACTCACATCGTCTACAGTGACGGACGTATGGTCACCTCCCTGGCTACTCCCCATAGGGTCGCAGCTCAGCTCCCTGGAACACCGCACCGTCCGCCGGTGTAGGATGGGACGTACCCACTTGCTGGATAGAGCTAGGGCATAGCCCTACGAGGATCAGCAAAACACGCCATCCCTAACATGGTCTGCCATGTTGGTAGGGCAGGCATAGGGGGAAAGGAAGACCTAGCTCCTTCAAATGACCTTCTCTGCCTTTGGCTTTTTTCTCTTTCTCCCATCTGTAGCCCCTGTTCCCCCCTTGATCCATAAAAGGGAGGGCAGGGCACCCCACTAAGGGGACCGATCGATTTCATATAGAAGACGATGGATCGATTCAACACACAACACACAGTCAAGCAACAACCGAGCTCTTGGCGTCCTCTCGACCTTTCCATCAGAGACTTTGGACCCGTCCGTCTCTCGACCATTTGTACCCCCTACTACGAACCTCTTTCGGTACTAATAACATGAGCAACAGCGAACTGGACGTAGGGACATTCTGCCCGAACCAGTATAAATCTTGTGTCCTTTAGTACACCATCCGAGCCTAATGCGCAATAATTATAAATTCACTAGCCGGTGTTTGCTCGAAACACCGACAATTATACTGGCCTCAACAAGGCGTGTCCAAAGGATCACTTTCCTTTACCGCACATAGACCAGATAGTCGACTCCACCTTGGGTTGCGAGATCCTCTCCTTTCTGGATGCCTACTCAGGCTATCACTAGATCGCGATGAAAGAATCCAATCAATTCACAACCTCGTTCATCACCCCGTATGGTTCGTACTACCACATAACCATGCATTTTGGCCTAAAGAACGCTGGTGCCACCTATCAATGGTGCATGCATTAATGCTTTACCGACCAAATCGACCCGCTCGACCAACCTGATCAGGTCGACCGGCCAAAGCCAACCATTGCTGTCTATGTTGATGACATAGTGGTCAAAATGGCTCAAGCTTGTGACCTGATCGCAAACTTGGCCACAATGTTCGCGGACCTCTGAAGGTTCAACATCAAACTGAATCCCAAAAAATGTGTTTTTGGGGTTCCAAAGGGGAAGCTGCTTGGATACATCGTGTCCGAGTGCGGCATCGAGGCCAACCCCGAAAAGATCACAACCATCTCCAACATGGGCCCTATACACAACATCAAGGGCATACAAAGGCTCACCGGCTGCCTGGCAGCCCTGAGCCGATTCATCTCTGGCTCGGCGAGCGAGGGATGCCTCTCTACAAGCTCTTCAAAAAGACAGATGCATTTGTCTAGACTAAGGAAGCACAACAGGCTTTGGAGAGCCTCAAAACGCCACTAACGTTGGCCCCAATCCTCGTTGCTCCTGAACAGGGAGAGCCCCTCCTCCTCTACGTCGCGACAAGCAACCACATGGTGAGCGCTGCCCAGGTCATTGAAAGGGAGGAGCTGGGACACCACCTTAAGGTCCAATGACCTATGTACTTCATCAGGGAGGTACTCACCGACCCCAAGGTCCGGTACCCCCAGGTGCAAAAACTCCTATACACCATGTTGATGGCGACCTAGAAGCTCCTGCACTACTTCACCGACCATGAAGTCGCGGTCGTCACTTCATATCCGCTCGGAGACATCATTCGCAACCACAACGCCGTGGGATGGATCTCTAAGTGGGCACTCGAACTAATGGGCCATGACATCAGGTATATTCCCCGTACCGCTATTAAGTCTCAGGCTCTTGTGGATTTTGTCGCCGAATGCACGGAGGTCCAGCTACCGACCCTGGACGTCACCCATGAGTACTAGACGATGTACTTCGATGGGTCCGTAATGGCACCCGGCTCAGGGGCTAGACTAGTTCTAATCTCCCTAGATGGAAGTAGACTCTGCTACGCCATTCGCCTCCATTTCTCAGGCTCAAACAATGCCATGGAATACGAGGCCCTCATCAATAAACTATGCATCGCCATTGAGCTCGATGCTATGCGACTCTACGTTCATGGTCACTCAGAGTTGGTTGTTGACCAGGTCATGAATGAGTCCTCCTGCAAAAGCCCCCTCATGGTAGCATACTGCCAGGAGGTGTGCAAGCTTGAGGACAAATTCCATGGGATTGAGCTTCATCATGTCCCCCGAAAGGACAATGATGCCGCTGATTTTCTCGTGAAATTGGCTGCCAGGCGGATTCCATCTCCGGATGGGGTCTTCGTCAATGACCTCCATGAGCCATCCGCCCGCATCCTAGAAGGGTTGATCTAGACACACCCCGATGCCAATCCAGCACTCGAGGGCTCTGACCCGAACGCCAGCCCGATGCTTGGGGGCTCCAACCCTAGTGCCTCCATAACAACATCACCCGCTGATGTCGCCATGGTGGCAATTGATCAAACCAACTGGCGAGCGCCGCTACTCGCCTACCTCCTTGAGGAGGTTCTCCCACCTAAGAGGACTGAAGCACAACAGATCGCTCAACGAGCCAAGACCTTCATCGTGCTCGGCGACGAACTTTACAAATGAAGTCCATCAGGGGTACTCATGAAGTGCATCCCTACCAACCAAGGGAAGCAGCTCCTCCTAGAGGTCCACAGCAGAATATGGGAACATCACATGGCCTCAAGGTTGCTGGTCGGAAAAGCCTATCGGCAAGGTTTTTATTGGCCCACCGCACTACGAGATGTAGAGGAGGTCGTCTGTAGGTGTGAAGGATGCTAGTTCTACCCTCGGCAAACCCATTTGCCGGCACAAGAGCTTCAAACCATCCCCATCACCTGGCCATTCGTGGTCTAGGGCCTCGACATGGTAGGACCCCTCAAAAAGGGCCCTGGTGGCTTCACTCACCTTCTCATAGCAGTGGACAAACTCACAAGTGGATAGAGGCCAAGCCCATCACCAACATCCACTCGGAGGAGGCAGTCAAGTTCTTCCTCAACATCATCTTCCGGTTCGGTGTTCCTAACTGTATCATCACTAACCATGGGACTAACTTCATCAAGAAGAAGTTCCTGGACTTCAGTGATGGATACGGCATCAAGATCGACTGGGCCTTGGTCAGACATCCATGTACTAACGGTTAGGTCGAGCATGCCAATGGCATGGTCCTCTAAGGACTTAAGCCATGCATCTTTGATCGACTCAACAAGTACGCCGGTCGATTGGTTGCAGAGGTCCCAGTGATCCTTTGGAGCCTAAGGACAACCCCAAACTAATCCACAGGGTTCACACCCTTCTTCCTAGCCTACGGAGCTGAAGCAGTACTACCCTCCAACATCAACCACGGCGCCCCTAGAGTGAAGGCCTCCGACCGTGATCGAGCCACGGAGCCTCAGCAAGACACAGTCGACCTGCTTGAGGAGGCCCGTGAGATGAGCATCATCTGCTCCACTCGATACCAGTAGACTCTCTGCAGGTACCATGAGAGGAAAATCAGAGGAAGGATCCTTGAGGTCAGAGATCTCATGCTTCAAAGGACCTAGTCGACCAAGGAGAAGCACAAGCTCTCTCCACCATGGGAAGGACCCTATATGGTGACCGAAGTTATCCGACCGGGCACCTACCGACTAAAGGACGACAACGACGATGTTCTCACCAACACTTGGAACATTGAATAGCTACGTCATTTTCCCTAAATTCGGTCTTACCGCTTTTATTCAACGCTTGCTCCTATAAAGCGCCCCAGCCTGAACACTTTCATCCCGGCTCGCTCGGGGGCTCCATGAGGGTATAATACCACCTCTCTTTTTTAGTATCACATGGTAAAAACTTTTCGCCCGAATGAAAGGGCGTTGCCCAAATGAAAGGGCATTATTCCATTCCTTTGATTACCCTACATAACTTTGTTTATACTCCCAACCGAACGCACCCCTCCACGACCTATGGTTATGAGCAGCCGAGCCTCACGGGTGACCCCCGGGTTCTTAAAGTTGTAGCCTACGAAATGAATGGGCAGGTGTGAAAAAGAAAGGATAAAAACAAGGCTATGCTAGGATAAAACACAAGGAACGGACAATGATTCTATCACAAAGCAGAACTGATGTATTCATTGATACAAAAACTGTTAACACGGGGGCTCCCCCACGAACTTAACGGTTACATTTGCTGACTACTTCTACTCTAAATGCTACTATGGCCACCCGATGGCATCGGCTGATGCCAAAGGTGTGAGTCCATGGCACATGCCACCAGACATAACCACCACCACAAGGGCCCCACCTAGTTCTGCTCCCTCGACTTCAGCGAGCGCAGCAGGTACCTCAAGGGCGTCGCAAGCCATAGATGCTTAGCAGAAGAACTTGGAGCTCCTGACTTTCTTATGCAGTCGAGGCAGCTCCTAGACAGGGACGTTAGCCACCAAAGTATGGCCACCATGGCTGGAGGATGTCTCATCAAACTTTATGAACTGGCCAACCTGAGTGGCTGTAAGGGCAAAACCCCCCACCGGTGCAGTCCTGGGCGGCTTCCCCTCCAACAAGACTCGCCCGAAGAAGATTCGCTGGAAGGAGTCCACACATGGCTCCATCCCGATGAATGCCTCATAGACGGTGATGAAGATGGCAATGTGCAGTACCCTCCAGTGCGCCACCTCCTTCGGCAGAAGCAGCCCCTTCTCGGTGAAGGCGGCTAGCACCATCTCATCTACATCGGATGACCTCTAGCTCGACATTGCGCTCCGGATTCATGAACGGGTCTATGAGTTGTCCTTTCCCTCTCCCTTCCCCTATTTAAGGAGGAGATGCAGCCATTGAAGAAGGGCAAAGGATCGGGGCAAAAAACTCTCTACCTTCCCCTATTCAATGCGGACAGGAATATGACAGGATGTGTCCTGACCGATGGGATGCGCCCTGCCCGATGAAACGTCACCAGGTTAGACAGAACATGGTCTTGGCATGGCCCACCACTACCACACGCTAGGCGCAGGAAACAAAGTGCCACCGCACATAGGTGGCCCTCCGCCTTCCTAGGTAAGCCTTGGAAGAGCCTAATGACGTGATCTCCATCCAGGAGAGACCGATGGGCTTCCTAAGTCGATCGCATGGCTCAGTCGAATGCCGAGAGATAGGTAAGGAGTAGATGGATGCCCCATGTAGGCCAAGCCAACTCCATCATGAACGTCCAACAAGGGTCCTGGTTGGACACATCCGATGAGAGCTCCTTAAACCCATCACTCGAGTAATCAAGGTAACTTTACCAAAGCCTTCTATTTGATTTGTTTACATGATCATCCATTCGTCATTTCCCATACACGCATTCATTCATTCATCCCATGCATCCAAAGCATTGCACATGTAGTCAATGCGTCACAATGCCTCATGTTGCATCATGAAGTGGTAGTTGCCTCATTCAACATGAGCAACGACCAACCAGGGTCCGAAGGCTGGCCCACGAAGGGCTCGAGGCCGCCTCACGTCAAACAGAGCTAGGGGAGAAAAATGTAGATGAGGCCCAGTGGCCCTCTCCCAATCTACTCCGAAGCAGATAGGGTCATCTCAACATTCTCGTTCTATCCTAGCCTCGAGCCATGCCTATAGAATCTCCATCGAGGGGAGGCCAGCGGGCCACCTGGGTCGGTCTCTGGAATGACCCAAGCATCTGCCGAGATGTGGGCTAAGGATTAGTGGAATGCCACATGAGGGCTATGTCGACCCCATCACGAACAACGAACCCGAATTTCACTCGAACATGCCCGTTAGCGAGCTCACCGAGCGCGTCACTCGAGCCATCGAGGCAAGCGATGTAAGCTCAGCTCCTTCAGTTATGGAAACCGTGAACATGGTAATGCACGAAGCCAACCCCTACCAAGCCCAATGGGGCTCGAAGCCTCGGGACGCCCGACAATGGGACCACGAGTCCGTCTTGCCCGATCCCTTAGCTACGCCCGACGCCTGGGTCCGCGAGCCCGTCTCGCCCGATCGCTAAATTGCCTCAGCTACGCACGATGGGACCGTGAGTCCCTCTCACCTGATCCCTAGGCTACACCCGTCGCTTGGGTCCATGAGCCCATCTCACCCAATCCCTAAACTACCTCGGCTGCACACTATGGGACCACGAGTCCATCTCGCCTGATCCCTTGGCTGCGCTCGACGTGTGGGTTCATGAGCCCATCTTGCCTGATCCCTAAACTACCTCGGCTGCACACGATGGGTCTGTGAGTCAGTCTCACCTGATCCCTTGGCTATGCCTGACGCCTGGGTCCATGAGCCCATCTCGCCTGATACCTAAACTGCCTTGGCTATGCACGATAGGTCCACGAGTCCGTCTCGCCTGATCCCTCAGCAATGCCCGATGCCTGGGTCCATGAGCCCATCTTGCTCGATCCCTAAACTACCTTAGCTTCGCAGGATGGATCCACGAGATCGTCTCGCCTGATCCCTTGGCTATGCCCGATGCCTGGGTCTGTGAGCCCATCTCGCGCCGATCCCTAACTGCCTCGACTGTGCAAGATGGGTCTGTGAGTCCGTCTCGCTTGATCCCTCGGCTGCGCCCGACGCCTAGGTCTATGAGCCCATCTCGCCTAATCACTAAACTACCTTGGCTATGCATGACAGGTCCATGAGTCTGTGTCGCCTGATTCCTCGGCTGCGCCCGATGCCTGGGTCCACGAGCCCGTCTCGCTCGATCCCTAAACTACCTCAGCTACGCATGATGGGTCCGCGAGTCCATCTCACCTGATCCCTTGGCTGCACCCGATGCCTGGGTCCATGATCCCGTCTCGCCAGATCCTACGCCTGACGCCATGGTTGATGACTCTGTCTCGACCAAGGTGCACAAACACACGCCCACTGATAAAACCCCCCAGGCGATTCTACCTAAATCGCTCAGGGGCTCAGGGGCTACATCCACGGGTGCGCTCGTGTGCACCCGCTGTTAAACAAACAAAAAATTCCCCCCCGACAACACGAAAAAACCCCCAGATGATTCTACCCAAATCGCCTAGGGGCTCAGGGGCTACACCCGCGGGTGCGCTCACGCGCACTCGTTGTCAAGACAAAAATTCTCTCGATGATTCTACCCGAATTTCTCGGGACCTCAGGGGCTCCTGTCGGGTTCATAAACCCGGGGTCCCTCACGGACCTGCTTCCTAGCAAAAGCTCGGCCCAGCAGATGATGTTGCGAACGATGAGCAACTCCTGGGCCAGCCTAAAAACCTAATGATAGGCCAGAAGGGTGATCCAATCTCTGACCAGAAGGCCTAGCCAAGGAGGAACGACGCTCACTTCTGACTCTGGCCCGCCTCTCCGACCAGAAGGCCAGGCCAATGCCGCCTCCGACTCTGACCCGTGTCTCCGACCGAGGATGCACCAAACCTCTACTTATAGCTCTTCTCTGACTAGCGTAGTCGGAGCCGACTAGGACCAACCGACTGGAGACACCCACTCGGTGAGGACCTGGAAATGGTCGGAACAAGTAAAGCAGGATGCTCAAGTCAACCGCAATACCGAGGACCATACCCTGTACACCTATAGGACAGTACCAACAGGGCATGGCAGAAGGGCACCCTGCAACCTTCTAGGCATGTCAGAACCCAAGCAATGTTGTGGGCGCCGATGTTCTTTCCCTACAGTGTTATGGGCGCCATCAATTCCCATACTAGGCGAACACGGTAAGACTCCCCACATGCCTCTGGGCATCAATAGTGTTGTGGGTGCCGTCATTTACCATACATGGTGAATACGGTAAAATCTCCCACATGCGTCTGACAACAACAGTGTTGTGGGCACCTGCTATCATCTTGTACCTGATGGAATGGGCAACAAGACGCAGTAGCATATGTACTCTCTCTCTCACTTGTAAGGCCGTCCCCTTCATCTATAAAAGGGGACGCGCTCTCCCCCAATAGAGGGATCGATCAACTCTCCAACAATCCGAACAACCAAGGATTCCAATAGAGCACACGCTCAAATACTTAGCACACGCAAGAGCTCCTGTCTCTCTCGGCCCTTCGGTCCAGATTCTGACCGAACCTCTTGCACCCCATCTTACTCCCTTCGGTTTGTAACCCTACAGCAAACTTCAAACACCTAGGATCAGGAATAAAGTCACCGACCGACTCAAACTGGACATAGGGCACGTCGCCTGAACCAGTATAAACCCTGTGTCATTGAGTGCTAGGCCACATCCGATCACAACGTATGGCAAAACTACAAATATTTACATGTTGATCACTTTCTGCACCGACAAAAGGCAAGATGTTTTGGAAATTCCTCATATCAAGAAGTTAATTGCCGAAGGGCGTGGCCCTCATTTCAGTCTTGACGATCAAGGTGTGGTGAAGTTCAAGAACCATTTGGTGGTTCCCTCAAGTGATGAGCTTATGAGGAAAATTTTGGATGAAGCTCAGAACTCCAAGTTGTCCATTCACCCTAGAAGCAACAAGATGTATCATGATTTGCGTCATTTGTACTAGTGGCCAAATATGAAGCAAGACATTACTAAATACATCTTAGAATGTGACGTTTGTGGAAGGGTTAAGGCAGACAGATCATCTGCGTATGCCTAGTTTTCTATAGCCTTTGCCTATCCCTATTTAGAAATGGGAGGATGTTTCTATGGATTTTGTTGTGGGTTTGCCCCGCACAGCAAAGGGGTATGATTCTATTTGGGTCATTGTGGATCGCCTCACCATGTCTGCTCATTTTCTTCTGGTGGATACAAGGTATTCAGCCAAAAAGTATGCCAAGTTGTATTTTGATCGGGTTGTAACCCTACATGGAGTTTCTCTTACCATTGTTTCTCATAGAGGGTTAGTTTTTGTCTCTCGCTTCTAAGAGCATCTCTAGAAGTATCTTGGTACTTGTCTTCTTAGAAGTTCAGCTTATCATCAGCAAACTGATGGTCAGACCAAAAGAGTCAACCAAGTACTTGAGTATATGTTGAGAGCTTGTGTCATTTCTTTCCCTGAAAAGTGGGATGAATGCTTGACTTTAGCTGAGTTTTCTTATAACAATAGTTATCAAGAAAGCATTCGAATGGCACCTTTCGAAACTCTATATGGCAAGAAATGTAGAACACCTCTTAACTAGGTTGAAGTGGGAGACCATGGTTATTTTGGACCTAATTTTGTCAAAGAAGCCATAGAGCAAGTCAGTGTTATTCAGAGTCATTTGAAAGTAGCTCAGAACCGTCAGAAAACTTATGCAGACAAGTGGAGAAGGCCTTTGCAATTTGAAGTTGGTAACCATGTGTATCTAAAGGTATCTTCGATGAGAGGTGCGCATCGATTTGGAGTCCATGGGAATTAGCTCCTCGTTATGTCAGACCTTATAAAGTTTTGGAATGGTGTGGTTC
Organism: Miscanthus floridulus; assembly: GCF_019320115.1. Taxonomy (NCBI): domain Eukaryota; kingdom Viridiplantae; phylum Streptophyta; class Magnoliopsida; order Poales; family Poaceae; genus Miscanthus; species Miscanthus floridulus. The sequence goes on along the minus strand of NC_089592.1, from coordinate 23,449,652 downwards.
TATTGCTTATCGTATCTAGCTCCTAGATATCTTGTCAGCAGTCCATAATGTCTTCCATATTTCTCAGTTAAAGAAGTGTTTGCGAGTTCCCGATGAAGTGGTGGAAATTGAAGGACTCCCTCTCTAACCCGATCTTTCTTATGTTAAGCATCCCATCAAAATCTTGGACGAAAAAGAGTCACTAGAAACAAAGTGGTTAAATTTTATAAAGTCCAATGGCAAAACCATTCAGAGGACGAAGCAACTTGGGAACCAGAGAATTATATTCTGGAACTTTATCCCCACCTCCTTCCTAATGCATCGAGGTAATAGTTTTAATTAAAATTTATTTCTTATCCCTTTTCCACCCTAGGCACTCACATGAAATCTCAGGATGAGATTTTCTTTAAGGGGGAGGAGCTGTAACACCCTCAGTGTTACGCCCTAAATAAACTGCTAAACTATGTCATGAGCATCATGTTTATGTGTTAGAACATGTGGGGAGATGAAAATAGAATTTTGGTTGCACTAAAAATGTCCAATGAAGATGTTAGTTATGGAAGGTTCTAGTGCTTGTGTGTTATGGAGTAGGCTTATAAAGCAATTTTTATTAAGCAAAAATGTTATGAGACATGTATGTGACCCTTAAATAAAATTTGAAGTACAAACTTTATAGATGACAATGCAACTTTTGCCTTTAGAAAATAATATTGCTAGCTAGTATTTCTAATAGCTTAGAAATGGAACTTGAAATCAAATCCAGCTCAAGATAGAAAAATTTTAAGTTTGAAAATAGTGTGACACTGCCATGTTGGTGAATTAATTTTGAAAAATTTAGCTAAAGGTCAGTGTTATGTTTTTGTTCTGTATGGTAGTCTGATGTACCCTCTTTAGCATGATTTAGGTGGTTTAGCCTCAACTGTGTTAGATTAGTTTCTAGATGCGCTTTAAAATTCATGCACAAACACAACCTCGGGTTGTCTGGCCGGGTGCGCGCGGTCACCATGCTCGGGAGCGCGACGTCGCCACGTTGGCCGCACCGCGTGCACGCATGTTGCTGCGTGTTGGCTGGCTGAGGTCTGGCTGCAGCATGGCCGCTACGGGCCACCGCATTGCTGCCCCACCTTGCCACCACGCTGCTGCCACCGCCGCTGCCGCCTTGCTGAGCTGCTGGGGCACAACCATTGCCGCCTTTGGCCACTGCCGTGCGGTGCTGCCACCACTATGGCACCATGCTATGTTGATATGAGTACCTCATCGTCGCGTGCACATGGGCTAGCCCCTGCTGCCTCGAGCCATCGCCTCGCCTTAATGGCGTTGTGGCCACACATGCCATGTTTCCCCAACTGCCTGCATGCACGCGCATGTTCTTTGGCTACGCTGTCTCGTAGCGAGCGCACAGGTGATCTCTCGGGTCCGACCGATCGCTTGCCGCCAAGGCGAGGACGACCATTAAGCCGAAGGCCTCGCCATTAAGCCACCTTGCTGCCTGACCCCATCATGCCTTGAGTTGAGCCTGGCCAAGCCTCAATTTGGTCGTTTCCCCACCGCGGGGCCATTAAGGCCGCGCTGCCATGCATAGGGTTGCCGCAGATGCGTCTGGGGAAATTAGGGATAACTCAGGGGTTAAATGAGATTGTCTGAGAGAGGGAAGAATAGTATTAGAACTTAGGGGTAATTCGGGTGAAGTTCGAGGGCTCTTTTGCAAAAGTGTCAGTGCGCTCGGGCTCCCCTGCTATGGGCCGTCTCGCGCGTGGGCCACGCCTGCCTCGCGTTTGTGGGCTGCACGGTGGAATTCGTTTTTCTTTTTCTTAGGGAATTCATAATGGCTTTCTATTTCAATTTCTGAGCCGACCTTTGGTAATTAATATAAAATCATGTAGGTGCCCAAAAATTGCAAAATAAATTTTGTTAGGTTCCTAAAATTATTGTCTATCTGTTGGTATAGTTAGTTCATACATATATGTGTTGGAACTAATGGCTATTAAATCATTTGAAAATGCTTAATACTATTAGGGTAATTATTGTAGGAATTTTTGTGATAATTTGGTAGTAGTTTTGATCCTGAAATTTTTATAGTAGCTTCATTGTATTATTAAGTACTTATTGTAAATTTTGTAGCCCTAAGATAGCTTGTTTATTAGGGTAGCTAAATATCCATTAAACCATTAATATGAATAACAGAAGAATGTTGACTTATGAAATAAAGCACTTGTTAGGGTGAGCTTGACACTTGATTTGATAGAGATGATGGTTAGCTTAATATCTTAGTCATTAGAGCTAGCTTGTTAGTATGGCATATGTATTCTTATTTTAAGAGTTGTTGTTGCCTAAGTACTATGTCGTTGCATCATCATCATCGCATGCACATAGAGAACGACTCGACGGAGATCATGACCACTGGCGAGCACGAGTTTGAGAAGATCATCAAGGAGTACGAGGAGGAGATTCTTGTGCAGGAGGAGGTCCCAAAGCCACCACCGACTGACTCAGCTGACACCACGCCTGCCCAAGGCAAGCCCCGGTGCATAACATCTATTTTTCATATCCACCGTGTATATATATATATGATTTGTCCATTTACATTGTAGGAATTTTATGGAAACCAAATACATATATATATATATATATATATACCCTATGAGTCCTACTAGTGCAGGTTCGAGTAGCTGCTATGCTTAGGTTGTAGGTAGCGTGAGTAACCTGCTGTTACTCACAATGGGTGGTTATTATTACTCTCATAATACAAGTGTTTTCCCTATTCGTGTCAATTGAGGACCGTCCGTTGTTGTAGATGGTAGTCAAGCCATAGACTTATTATCCTGAGCACATACTTGCTTATGGGAGCGGAAAGGCTCATTGTGCTCTTGTCATGGGTTTCGGCTCTTTCTGGACCGACTGATTAGAGGCGGAGAAAGGTGGAGGTCTAAGCACCACACTGAGACCGGGTCTCAAGTGTGGGGGCTTGGAGTCCAAGTTTGGACGGGGACCTGAACCCCTCAACAGGAGTGAAATGGGTTAGTCTCATTTGTGCCTGGGGTAGAAACGAGGCGTGTGTTTTGGGGTACCGAGCTGGGATACATTGGTTTCGCAAATCGATGTTTCCATGAGATGGTACAACTTGGCTATGGTCTAGCACCATATTAAGAACTGGAATATGAAAGATGGTAAAATGGTTCTAATTGCTCAACCATTGCTCGAAGGTAGAATAGGTGCTTACCTAGAATAGTTAGCAAATGAAGTAATCATGACTGCTAATAAAACTTGACCTTAAGGATGCACTATTAGTAATGCTTTTTGCAAACAAAAGTAAGCAGCAAACCATATTGCCTATCATATCCTTGAGAGTGGGGAAGATATTCCCACTAGTCGGGTAAGTCTTGCGAGTACATTATGTACTCAAGGTTTATTTTACCCTGTTGTAGGTGCAGCTTGAAGAGTTAGATCTAGTGTGGAGGATTCTTCTGGTGGGCACATATGGATCCGTGTATTGTTTCCGCTAGATGTTATTGCGATTCCGCTATTTAATTATTGCACTCTGAACTCTGGTATTGTAATAAATAATTTCCAAGACTATATGTTGTATGAAATGTACTAAGTATTGTAAGCTCATACTCATTATTGGATTCTGGATGTAAAACATAGATTGTTTTGAGTTCTCTCTTGCGGTGTGCTCGACGGAACTGTCTGTTTTAGCTGACTTTTGAGGTGCTTAGTGTCTAGTGGAAGACAAGCGCCTCCGAAAGTGTGTTATTTCAGGCGGTTCTTCCATATGGCCACGAACGCTAATTCGCCCAGATGGTCAAGGGCATATTTAAAGTCTCGCCCGACCCCGAGGGCATAGGCACCGTGTCGCCTGACCCCGCGGGCGAAGGCTCCGTCACGCCTGACCCTAGGGGTGTGGGATCCATCTCGCCTAACCTCAAGGGCGCGGGTTCTATATCTCCCAAACCCGAGGGTGCGGGCTCCATCTTGCTCGACCCCGAGGGCGTGGGCTTCGTCTCGCCAGACCCCTCGAGGGGGGGGAGGGGGGGTTCCACCTTGCCCAACCCTGAGGATACAGATTCGGTCTTGAGCAGGAACGCAGGCCCCATAGGGGTTCGTGCCGCCTCCAACCACTACGGGTATAAGAGCACGAGCCCAGGGTCAAACCTCTGACACCGGGAAGGGAGAGGACACGTCTTGACGTGACCCGTGGCCACGACGGGCCATACATAGGGGCTCACGTTGTCCATAGTGTTAGGCGTGCCAGCACTATGCTGCCTAACCCTATATGGCTTTCGACAGGGGTACCTGTTGACCATGCTGCCCGCTGGGACGAAATGGAGAGCTATGACCGGCTGGTGATGCCCGCGCATAGCGCTAGTGGCGAACAAGGCCGCGACGTGAAGCTGTCCCCGTCATCATCTACAGGACCGGTGGGACCCGTGTAAAGGAGATGATGTTTTGTCGCCGACGTCACATCGGTCTCCCCTCTTAGGTAGATGCTTTGCTGCTGAGTGCGTGATGGCCCCAAACTTGCGGATACTTTGCCGCTTCTACTCTCGTCACCTCTGGCAGATGCTTTGCTACCGTACTACTGGATGTTTGTCTCGTCTCTTCTCGGTGGTTGCCTTGCCATCACAGCTTCATCTCCTTTGTTGGCAGCCTTTGCGTTGATGTATTCTTCCTTTCATAGGTCCAGCCGGTTAGGTTTTGAGGCGGAGGGCTGGGTCCCTTTCTTACCGCCTCTTCTTTCTCCTGTTGCTTTGGTCATAGGTTGCTAACCACTACCTCTGTGGTTTTGTAATCTATGTTATGGGGTCTCTCGTAGCTTTGTCGTGTAAACAACTTTTAATTCCCCTTAGTAAAATATGTGTCACTATGACATGGTCTGGAGAAAAATAATGTGAATCTAGACATCTAGCTAAGTAGCATAGGTCTTTGGCCTACAAAAGAAAATTAAAGTGGCAAGGTCCAATAATGTCAATGTAGACATCTAGCTAAGTAGCCATCACCAGGCTATCTGTGTTCTAGTCTTGTCTCAACCGGCACTGCGCTACCTAGATCATGCGCCGTTGGCTGCTGGCCTTACATTATTTCTCAGGAGGCGGCACGATGGATGCCAAAAAGTACGGTGGTGGGTGGTCCGGTTTCGTGCTACAGTGCTACTCCATCATCGATCAATGTATGCACAGCAGAATATAGAAGGTGATGAATCTATCTGCCTAAATGGATCAAATTGTAGTGATGAAGACAATAATGACATTCCAGATGTTGCTACTCAGGTATGTTAAACTATTGGCACTTCTTTATGTTAATTGTTAAACAATTTCAAGTTATGCTCAAATTTTATGAATTTCTGAAATCATGCTGAATTATGTGTGTTATATATTGTATACTTAGAAATGTGTGGTGTTATAAATGCCAAATATTATAATTTTAGGAGTTTAGGTTGTCAAATATTTTTTTGACACACTTTTATATTTTGAATATCCAAGCAAAAAAATCTGGGCCCGTCAATAGTCATGTCACAATAAAAAATCTGTTGGAAAGATCTGACCTTATTTCATGCATCTACTGCAGCGTCTATTTTCACATCCACATTCATTTAAGGACCCAAGACAAAACAGCTAATGCTGAAAGATAATAGGGCACTGACGATGCATCTACATCAAGACGTATAGCTGATTGTAGGGCTAGATGACACGGTGTGTCGGCAGATATTTCCTGATGGTGCATGTAGGTGGTGGATGGAATTATTCATTCAAGAGGGGCTAGGGCCGGGCCGGCCTGTTCAAGCAATAGGGAAACTTAACAGCGAAGGATATCATTCAAGAATATTTTTGTTATGAACCTTGTAATGTGATTCCTTGTAATCAGCATGGCCTGATTCCTCTGTTAGCTTCAATTTTTATCCCAATCCACTTCAACACATGTGAATTGTGGTGAATAAAGTGCATTCAAACAGATCTTAAGTTGAATGAAGTCAGATGATATTTTCCATTATCTAAAAACAACCACCAGGCCGCCCGTATCTGGTGTCCATAGGAGTTCAAATCAACGACGAGGCTGCTAGCTTTCGATATCTAGGGGAGGAGGCAGGCATGGCTTAGAACCGTCGAGATCGACTACCTCGGTGTTCAGTGCTATCAACAATGACGCTGTCAGTATTCATGCACCTACTCACCGAAAGCAACAGTAAAGCTAGAGCTTAGGTACATGCATCATTCTGTAACAGGCATTCACCCACAGTGTAAGTATTAATGTGGCAAATTCTCCGGCCTGGTTAGACCAGCGTAATAAGGATGCTCTGAGCAATAATATATAATACGGAGTATTAGCTAGTAACAAAACATATGGAACATCTGAATAATCCTTTTTATTTTATTCTATATCTAAACACCACTCCATTTTGTACTCCATTCATTCTAAATTGTATGATATTTAGATATACACTATGTCTACATATATAAGTAAGAATATGTAACAAAAAGCAAAACATTCTACAATTTAAAACGGAGCCAGTATTAATTAACCAAGAAAAGCATCGGTTCTAGTGGTCATGATCACTAGCTTTAGAGTGTTGGTGGAATAGGTTAGGTGAGAGAATACTTTTAACAGATTGCTCAATCCTTATTAAATAAGTTAGGTGAGAGAATACTTTTAATGGAGACATACGGACATGGAACACATTAGTATTAACTAGTACGTGGCGCGCGCCATCGCGTGTCGTACATGGGCCAGCAATAGATAATTTTTACTGGATGTGGTAGGTGGACATGTCAAAAGATAAGCTATGAAGCTAGAAACATAATACATTATTATATACAACTTTACATACAAGCATGTAGTGTTACTGGGGTCATAGATTATGTAAGCACAGTGTGGTATAACATAGTGACATAGTAGGAGAAAGAAATAGATAAGGTCCCATGTACACACGGAGTCACTGTTTCTCAATGATCTTGGCAGAGTCTCAATTTTAAATTTGTAGCATAAACAGTACCATGATATTGATAAACAAGCTGAGGGAGCAATTCCACATCACCACTAATCTTTGAATATACATACAAATAAATATATATGGCTGACGATATGGTGATAACATCAAAATGCATAAGAAAATGTGAACATATTTGGTTTCTCTGAGTTCTAAGATGCAGGTGTTGGCCTCTTTATTTTTGTCGGTGTTTATGAACTCTTGGCATCCTTCTATGTCAGCGAGTTGTGCACTTGGAGGAGGAACCAATAATCATAGAAATTTGCTTTATTCTTTAATATGTTGCATGAACACAAATCATTAGGCAAAACATATCATTTTGCACACAGATTTAACTAAATAGCGAGGAAAACACTAAGTAGGATAGCTTACTGAGGAAAGCCAACCCAGAACACCACATCTGCTTTCTTCTCTACATATGTGGGCCCATGAGCATCCAAACCCTGGCATAATATAATAGTAGGATTAAGCGGGCATGAAATCAATAGAAGGAACATATGCTTGATTAGTATTACCATACTCTACTAAGGCAGTGTCCTTGTTATCCATCTTATTGCAGCTTTCGTTATGAGGAACAGATCATTGGCTGAACATCTAGAACCCTTGCATAATATATTTGGGCTAATTAACCATGCAACCAACAAAAAGAAGATATGGATGATTATCTACTATTATTTGGTTATCTAAATTACTTCTAGGAGGCAGCGCCATTATTATCCACATTGCTGTAGGATTAGAAGGCAGATACATATCACTACGTAGACCCTATTGATGTAGACCGTGGTCAATATGCTCTGTAGAAAAGATCCAAACTAAATAAGTGACAACCTATTTGATTTTGCTAAACATGTAGTGCTCCTCCGACAGTAACTGAAAGAAGTGAAGAACATGCGGTGCCAACACATATTCCAAAGATACTGATTAACACTTGGGAGCTACAAATTGAGTGGGCAATGTATTAAAAGATAGGACATCTTTGAACAAGAAATCACTGCACAGTAAAATTTCAGTAAATTTCACTAACCACTGTGTTCAATACCACGAAGGTATATGTAACTCAGTTAGCTAACCAACATGAACAGTGCACAGCAAATTGCATATTTGAGCTCAAATTTCTTTTTAAAATATACATAAGTAGGATCGCTAAAAGTATATTAAAGAAAGCTGTATGCAAGCACAGCGCAATTCTTAAGTCATCAATATCATTTTGTCCTTGCTCATGCAGAACTGTAATAGATTCATATGTGTAGCATAATGGATTATTTGCACTTTGCACTAACATGTACTGGTTGGACTGTACTATTTCCCTAAAAATAGCTCAGCATACCATCTTGCTCCCCAAAAGACGTAGAACTCAATGAAGCATCTCACCTCGGAAGCCGCAGGACAAGAAAAGCACCCAACAAAACAGCATGACATGGCCGCCCACGGCCACCGCGCACACCGCATCCCACGCGGACTGCATCGTCTCGGCACCCGGCACCGGGCATACAAGCAGCGGGAGCAACTCGGCGCAGCTGGCACCCAAGACGGCGGCCACAGGCACCGGAGGACCAACGTCGACCTATCGAGGTCGAGTGACGGTGCCGGCGCACCTAGGCAGCCCTCTCTCATCGTGTGGCCGGCGCGGCCCTCCCCCATGCCACCGTCGTCCAGGGCTCCCTAGGCTTCACTGTTGGTGTTCTACACAGATCTGGTGGGGAAAAGACTGGATCCGGCCATGGAGGCCCTGGATCGACCCTAGCAAAGAAGGCCGACAAGCACAGATCGACGCTGCACCCTGGCACCGGCGAGGGAAAGGGAGGACAGTAAGGTAGGGAGGCCACATTCACCTGTGTCTTCTCGCGCCGGAGCCGATGAGCGCTGGGGGGCCGTGGCAGAGGTGCCGCATGGGGCCTGGCCACGCTGGGGAGGTAGCGCCGGCCACGCAACGCCGCTGCAGGGGGCGCCGCCCGCGCCAGAGGGCGCGCTGGGCCCGCACGGCCACGCCGAGGGGCGGGGCAGGCCCGCGCCGCCGCGCCTGCGCCGCCATAGGAAGAGGGAGAGGGAGGGAGGAAGGAAAGAGCAGATCTAGGGCTGAGGAGGGAGGAGCGAAGGAGCGCCGCGGCGGGCGACGAAGGGGACGAGGGGGTGAATGAGGATGAGGACGGGCACAGCAAAGAAATGGAGAGTAAATGATGGAAGGCTCCATACCACACAAAACAAAACAGTAGCGAAAACAAAATCTGAACGTCGAAGCGGCGATCCAACGGGACAAAATCAATTTGCTACCGTGGCTATCGTGGTTGGCGGCCAAAGCAAACTGGTTTGATATATAGAGACACTGGACGTGTCCATGTTGTGGACACAGAAGAAAAAAAAAATCCAGCTAGAGCTCTGCTATTAAGAGTTATAGGCTTACTATATTTCTACCCACCAGTATGTGAAACTGTTTGTTCTGAATTATTTTTTAATGAACTCTATTAACATAACATAAATTACATGCTGATAACGCTGAGAGGCTGCCTACAGCGAAGAAAAGAAAAACAAACACCACCACCACCGTCACCCCAATAACTAAAACTTAATGGTTCGTATTAACTGTATGAATGTATAGTTGATGAAAATACTTTTCTATGATAATTCTTAACCACATATTGATATTGTATTTGTTTCTCATACAATAAAGAATGCACATCATGTCACAATAAAACAACTGTTGAAAATACCTGAGGAAGCCAATTGATATCAGGCACCTAGCACAGCGTCAACCACATTCATTCAAGGTCCCAATTATTAATGCAAAACCTACCGAAAGAAATCTATCTTCACAACCACATTCATTCTAGGTCCCTAGGCATATGGTTATATGCTTGTAGGATTGTTGAAAGGATTTAATGGACGGCTATAGAGTGTGAATAACCAATTTACAATTTCTTAAAAACACAAACACTAGGCACTAATGTTAAACACAAAAATGATCCCTAATAGAAACTAGAAGCCTAACCTAGCACTTCAAAGCAAGCCTTCCACATACAATTCTAGTAGCAGGAAGAATAACAAGCACTACCCCGGAACACACCATCACACTCCTAGGTCTAATTATTACCGTAAATGCATGGCTTTAGGTGTTCATTGTTTGTGTTACCGAAGCAACCGTAAATGCATGGCTTTAGGTGTTCATTGTTTGTGTTACCGAAGCAACCGTAAATGCATGGCTTTAGGTGCATGAAATGTGAGGGTTCATGGCTTCGAGGGTTAGAGCAACTTTACCATATCTCTTATATTGCAATTCTTATAAGTTATTTTATGACAGTAGCTTAAAATAAATTTAGGATATAACAGAGCATTGTTGTAGCTGATCACCTAAAACTTTTCCCCTATATTTCTTTATTAGGGATTGGGGAGAGGTAATCATCTCCTTTATCTAGGAGAAAGGTGGTTGTTTTTAGGAGATCTTTTAAAATTATCGCATAAGAGATGAGATAGAAGATCTGCTATAACATCTTAAAATGTTCTAAATGCTACTTTGTATAGATGATTAGGTGAAGGAAACGCGGGCATATAATTCAGGCAACGTGGACCCGACCGTCAGCGGAAAAATGGCAGATAGCAGGTAGATAGCACGTATGGGCATGCGTTTGTACACTGCACAAGGGTTGAAGCTTCTATATATAGAGAGCCATCAGGCAACCCATCGTGTATATATCGCTACACCATATACACATTCGTGTCCATAACAATGGCTCTATGGTCTCCAGCACTACTGATCCCCATAGCTGCTCTCCTTGTTCCATCGTACTTCTATATCAAATATAAAAGATCAAATAGCCCGATTCTCCCAGTGATCTGGCCAGTAGTAGGCATCCTCCCAGGCATCCTTGCCAACGTCAACAACTTGCACGAATTTATCACAGTTGGCCTTTCTGCCTCTACGTGCAACTACAAGGTGCACGGACCAGTGGGAACGAGAGTGCAATACTTCCTTACCAGCGACCCACAAAATGTCCGACACATCTTCACTTCAAACCATGCAAACTACCCCAAGGGTGAGGAGTTTGCAGAGGTCTTCGACGTCATGAAAGGAGGCCTCTTCACAGTTGATGGTGAGTCCTGCCGCCGCCATCGCGCTAAGATGCAGAGCATCCTAAGCAATCCAAGGATGCTTGCATCCATCACTAATTTCTGCCACGACAAGGTCGGGAAAGGCCTGCTCCCCTTCCTTGCAGACATGGCGAACGCTGGAACGGCGTTCGACATGCAGCAATTGAACACGAGGTATGCTTTCGATCTGGCTGCTAAGCCAGTCTTTGGCCTGGACCCTGGTCTCCTGTCCCCAGACATGCCGCCTGTTGACGTCACAGACGCCATGGACACCGTCATGGAGGTGCCCATGTTCCGGCACGTGATGCCGGCGTTAGTATGGAAGGTGATGAGACGGCTAAACATTGGTCCAGAGAGGAGGATCGCCGCGGCACAGGCAGTACTACGTGGATTCGTCGTGAAGATGATGGAGACAAGGAAGACCCGTCGTCATTCGGTTGGCGAGGAAGAAGATGAAGCTGCTTCGTTAGACATCCAGTCATACTACATCAATGACCCCAACTATGGCGACGACGACCAAGTGCTCCAGGCAACCCTCATCGGCTATCTTGTCGCCGGGAGGGACACGGTCGGTGCGGGGTTGTCGTGGCTATTCTACAACATCTCTAGGAACCCCTCCGTCTTGTCCAGCATCCGCAAGGAGCTGGCGCCCATCGCATCTTGCAAAGCCGCCGCCGCCGCCACCGATAAAGAAACAAATGCCACGGCCACGGTGACCTTTGAGCCTGAGGAGATGAAAGAACTAGTTTACTTGCAGGCTGTGGTGTTTGAGACCCTGAGGCTTTACCCTCCAGCCCCGTTCGAGCGCAAGACTGTGCTGCGCGACGATACACTGCCAAGCGGCGATGAGGTGGGCGCTGGGGACACCATCCTCATCTCCTTGTACGCCATGGCAAGAATGGAGCCCGTGTGGGGCAATGACTGCCAGGAGTACAGGCCAGAGAGGTGGCTCTCGGATGATGGAAGCAAACTGCAATACGTTCCTTCTCATAAATTCCTGACGTTCAGCTCGGGGCCAAGGATGTGCCTCGGCAAGGACATCGGGATTATGCAGGTGAAGACCGCCGCCGCCAACGTCCTGTGGAACTTTGATATGGAGGTGTTGGAAGTGCATGCTGTTGAGCCAAAGCTCTCGACTATTCTGCAGATGAAGAACGGGCTCATGGTCAAGGTTAAGAAAAGGGTCCAAGAATGAAACACTGTGGAGAATTTGCTATTGTCGCTTTGCTTCGTCGCCCTATCCTTTTTTATCATGTTATCTATCTATCTATCCCCTATCTATGTGTGATGAGAACTTCTGTATTGTGGGCAAGTAAGACATTGTGTTATGTAATGTGTGGACTATGTGATGTCAGAACTTTGTATTGGTGCTAAGTGTAAGAACTTTGTGGTGTGCTTAGTTAATGGAACACTTGTGCTATGTAAGGTTGCTATGTTAGCTTGCTTTGTTCATAGCTTGTGATGATGTTTTGTGTTTGTCTTATTCTTAATTTGTATGAATCACATGCCATATTGCATCACGTTTGTTTAATTGACACGTTTGCACCTCATGGAACTATATATATGAAGAGTTCACCACGTTCTATCTAGATTTAATTTGTGCATATGTGCCATTGAGGCTATTTAATTACTTGTTGAAATCATATGTGCACAAATTTGAGGGGAGCTTTACATACAGATGCTTCAATATGTAAGCTTTGTTTGTGTTGTCATCGATCAAAAAAAAAGGGAGAGACTGAAAGTGTATCAGATCCTATAGTGTGGATTTTGGTGATATAATGACAATGCAAACAAAGGACTAATGAGATGACGAGTATTTCAGATTATAAATAAGCGAAAAGTGCTATTGGATAATGGAGACCCCCTCCTCCCCCCCTCCCCCCCATTCTGCAGATGAAGAACGGCCTCATGGTGAAGGTTAAGAAAAGGGTCGAATGAACTTAACACTGTGGAAATTAAAGCTTTGTACGCACTCTCCTCAACAGGTACAATGATATCATCACTACAGTTTGACAAACCGAAAGATTTGCGCGCTGCAATATGCAGAGAGATATCTAGTGCATATGAGCATATGGATGTTTTTGCTACACATGTTGCAGAGCGTGCAGGAACCATGCTATGCGAGTATGCGGCATACTGGATAGCTGATTCAGTAAAATAAAATATTGTTGTTGAAGTGCTCTTGCTGTTGTATGTTTTTCATCTTTTATTTTATTTAACTTAAAAATTTCCAGCAATGATTCCTCTATCAAAAACTAGCAAGGTGGCTCGCACAAATAGCACGGGTAACTTCTTTCCATTGTAATATTTGGGTCTATTTTTCTTGAAAATTAAATTCTGCAGGTAGTGTAATTTTTTTTATTTGCTTGATTGTAATAATATAGCCCCACTTCATCTCATATATCTATCATCGACTAATTTGTTGACTTTCTTTTTTCTGCTCGTACCCGTGGATGACCAAATTCTACTAAAGCCAAACAAAGTTATCCTTCAATTTTCTCTTCATTAGCTCCATTCCTCAATAGAATCGGTTACTTGACCCTCATGAAAAGTGCTATTTAAATTTTGGATCATTTTATACCTTTTGTTGAGGATTACTTGACAATGCATCACCGGATTAAATTACAATATTCTCATGCCTTTTGGAGTCGTCTGTATACCTCAAGTAGCTGTTGGCTAGTCCTATGTCATCGCAGCAACATCTATCGATGCTGCCAGCCTTCCCAAAAACAAACTATTGAACCATCATTCACGTAGATGAGTTGTTGATCTCGGGTGTGCTGCTTGCGAGCTTCTCACCACATGCCCATTTAGGGAATGGCTGGACTAAGTGCATGCAATATATTAAAATTTGATAGGGTTTTTGTGATTCCATCATATTCCCATCTGCTAGAACATGCATATGTTCCTCCCCTAGATTACTGTCATGAATGATTACAGATTTTAGCGTTCACACATTTTATTTGGTTATTTCTCCTTCATCGACGTCAATGGTGTTGCCAAAACTTTCCGTCTATAGGAACATAGGAAAGGAGCAACTCTACGAATTTATGGCTAAGTGAGAGGAGGGCTAAAATGACGAGGAACCTAGAAAATGGTGAATTAGAGGCATGGGATCATAAGTTCTTTGATATTTTATATGAGTGTGCCAAGACATTGGAGTTCATCTTGGATGTGTCTTCATGCGTGTACTCCCTCCCATAGATGTTTCTTATAGATTCCTTGCTTTTTATTATCATAAAAAATATAGTTGTATGATTGAATTCAGCAATATTATCTATTTTCATAGTTGCTCTATCTCTACATGATTCTTTATTTATTTTCCTATACCTTTTGATAGATGTGGACCGTGACAATCTGCATCATATATATGAGATCAATATGGTGGTTTTAGGCTTTTAGCCCTTATGTCCGAAAGAATTATTTTCCTAACATTATTTACAGTAGCACACTGGCTTTATTTGTAGTATCACTATTTTAACACCTCACTAAAAATTTTAGTTTCCAATTTAAATTATTGGTCAATATATTTATTAATTTTGAATTGAGCTATTTACAATTTCTAATTTATATGGAGTATTTATTTATGTATTTCCATTCAAAAAATTCATTTGGTGTATGAATTGCTCCGTTCTATCGAACATTGCATCTTATATTGGTTTAGATATATGAAATGTTACATTTTATAGCACATTTAAACGGGAGCAACTTCATGTTAGGAGCCACTGAAATTAACAAACTTCTTGACCAGCGTAGCTATAGCAAATTAACCCTGCTAGTCCATGCTATGCGTCCCAAAGCACCGACTAGGACCTTACAAAATGCATGCATACCATTACACTCTTGCAGTAATTACATAGATACTCCATAAGAGAGGAACTAATAATCCCATATATATTACAAGTCTTGAATCTTTATCTTATAGAAAGTTCTCAAAATTAGACCAATACAACACTTCATGTTCTTGTCTAAAAAAAACTCTTCGCTACCCTAGTGGAACAGCTGAACCGTTGGACAAACGCTGGGCCATTAAATTAAGTAGCCCAATCACCAAAATGCTCGGCCCACTGTGACAAAGACAAAGGCCATAACCGTTAGCTAGCCCATACATGCACTACTGGAAACTCGAATACTTCTGTGCGTGTTGCATTTTTCTGTGTGTGTTTCTCTATACACACAGAAAAATTCGTCATTTTTCTGTGCGTTTCAAAAATCCCGACAGAAATATTCGAAAACCCACAGAAAAATTACGTGATTTTTCTGTGCGTGTCAATACACACAGAAAAATTGATATTATTCTGTCGGTTCGTTGAAAACGCACAGAAAAAATACATACACGCACACGAAAATTCTACCGGATAAACTAGCCCCTGCGCCGCTCCGAGCACCCCGCCCTTTTCTCTTCCGCAGCGCCCCTCCCCTCCCGGCCCCAGCGCCCCTCCTCTCCCTTCTTCCCCGCGGGCGCCCCGGCCCCAGCGCCCCTCCTCCCCCGCAGGCACCCCCCTTCTTCTTCCCCGGCGGGCGGCCGCTCCTCCCCTCCCCCTTCTTCACCCGGCCGGATCCGGCCCTCCCTCTCCAAGATCCGGCCGGTGGTTGCGTTGGTGGTGGTGGCCGGTGGCGGGGCATGGTGGTGGCGGTGGCCCTCCCCTCCCCCTTCTTCTCCCTCGCCGGCGCCCCTCCCCTCTCCCTTCTTCTTCCCCGGCGGGTGCCCCTCCCCTCCCCCATCTTCACCCGGCCGGATCTGGCCCTCCCTCTCCCGGATCCAGCTGGTGGCTGCGGTGGTGGTGGCGGCGGCCCTCCCCTCCCCCTTCTTCTCCCCCGCCGGCGCCCCTTCCCTCTCCCTTCTTCTTCCCCGGCGGGTGCCCCTCCCCTCCCCCATCTTCACCCGGCCAGATCTGGCCCTCCCTCTCCCGGATCCGGTTGGTGGCTGCGGTGGTGGTGATGGTGGCCGGCAGCGGGGCGTGGTGATGGCGGCGGCCCTCCCCTCCCCCTTCTTCTCCCCCGCCGGCGCCCCTCCCCTCTCCCTTCTTCTTCCCCGGAGGGTGCCCCTCCCCTCCCCCATCTTCACCCGGCCGGATTTGGCCCTCCCTCTCCCGGATCCGGCCGGTGGCTGCGGTGGTGGTGATGGTGGCCGGCGGCGGGGCATGGTGGTGGCGGCGGCCCTCCCCTCCCCCTTCTTCTCCCCCGCCGGCGCCCCTCCCCTCTCCCTTCTTCTTCCCCGGCGGGTGCCCCTCCCCTCCCCCATCTTCACCCGGCCGGATCTAGCCCTCCCTCTCCCGGATCCGGCCGGTGGCTGCGGTGGTGGTGGTGGTGGCCGGCGGCGGGGCGTGGTGGTGGCGGCGGCCCTCCCCTCCCCCTTCTTCTCCCCCGCCGGCCCCCCTCCCCTCTCCCTTCTTCTTCCCCGGCGGGTGCCCCTCCCCTCCCCCATCTTCACCCGGCTGGATCTGGCCCTCCCTCTCCCGGATCTGGCCGGTGGCTGCGGTGGTGGTGGTGGTGGCCGGTGGCGGGGCGTGGTGGTGGCGGCGGCCCTCCTCTCCCGGATCCTGGGAAGTTGTTCTTGACTCCAACGAACGGACGGTTGTCGATTTCCTAGTTGTTGATTTTCTTTACTAGAATTGTGGATATTGTTTGCTGCTCTTGCTTTAGCTGATGGTGTCCTATCTATTTGCATTCTCTAAGCTTTGTAGAATATATTTGAACCGGAGATGCTCAGGTAAGAAGTAAGAAATACACTGCCCAATACCCATGAATCAAAACATTTTTGTTCTGGAATTGTTGCAATCACTTGCTCTTGTAAACCAAATTATGCAGATTGATATTAACTTTTAATCAGATGTATGCCAAGCTGCTAGCTATCTGTATGTGCAGATATTTTTTGTCTATTGAACTCCTAAAGTGAAAAATGACTAAACTTGCTAGAGATGGAACACAAAATTAACTAATCTAGGATTGTCTACAAGTAGTCTTGGGCAATGATAGAGCTCTAAAAATTTTCTAGTAACTACTTGATAAAGGTGCAGTCAGTTTGTTGAGAAGTTGTCCAGCTTTTTATTTAGATGACTCTAATTTGCGATGATGTTTTAACTTTTGTTTTGTTACCCTGGTTGCTTTTCAGGTGAGATGCTATGAAAACAGTATCTGGAGCTGAGATGATATGAAACCCCAGTCTCGTGCCGCGCTGCTCTCCCCTTCCCTAACTATGCCTTGTGACTTTTTTTGTTTTGTACTACTCTTGAGTGGCTGTGATGAATCAAGTTTCCATTAGAGAACTTCTGCACTTTAGCACCTTATGAGCTGGTACTTGGGATATTTTGTTCTGTTTGCTGCTTAACTAGGATGGCTTGTACCAGTACAAGCAACCAGTTCTGTGGCCAGTTCAATTCCCATTAGAGAGAGAGAATTAAATTAATTTCCAGGTGAAATTAAGTTGCAGTTGTCATGCTGATAATGGGTAAATCTTTGCTCTTGTTCTTTTGCTCCAGGTGAAATATATGTAGTTCTTGTGCTTTTGTGCTCCGATTGATGCTAAGAGTTAGGACTTGAATGTTTGTTCAGATTGGATCAGGTTTGGCTCCTCTTTCTTGTGTGACAATTTGACTGTCGCCACCTATACATGTGTGCATGACCAACTTTGGGTCTGTCAGTAGGGTATCGGGGGCTTGGGTCTGTCAGTTAACCTTGTCCATGAGATAAGTATGTATGCAACACCAAAGTTTCTGAAATCTAAATCGATGATGTGGTCTAGCAATGCACTTATAAGGTTTGCCATACTTGATTGTTCAAATAAGAGCTGGAGATTCCTGCTGAGCAGGTTGCAGTTTTGAACATCTTTGTAACCAGTAGAAACAACAAAATATTATGGGTTCAACTTCTAGAAGAATGTTCTTCTCCTCTATTGTTAGTTCAAACTGTTGTTCCCAACTTGAGTTCATTGTTGTGCCATTTCTTCTCCTCTACTGATCACTCTTGTAGTGAACTACTGTAACTCTCTTTTCATTTCTTGAGAATGAAATGTACATCCTATTTAATTAGATGTGTGTCTATGGTAAGAAGAGTCCATGTTTTCTGTGTAATATATATGCACTTGTCTGTATACTTATGAGTTGCTACACTGTACCAAATGGGTTTCGAGTATAATCTTATAAGCTGGAATTGTTCTTATGTCATTCTATTGCACTTGTCTGTATCGGATAAGAACCTTTCTGTTGCTTTTGTATTATTCTTATGTCATTCTATTGCTTTTGTACTTTTATCAATGGAATGTCTGTGATTGCTAAATTGGGCTGTTTTTGTGCTTCTAGGGTTTGGAAATGTATGCTGTGTGGATGTGGACTACTTTTAATTATGCCACTAGTAGCTCACTACCTTGTGGTTGTGGATTACTTCTAAATTCTAATGTGGCTGGTTGGTTGTGGACCATATTAACTATGATGCTACTTATGCCATATTTTATTCACCCATGTTCCTGTTATTTGATTCCTAGCTTACACAACTTGTTTATATGTTTGCTACATTCCTCGTTGTTTCTAACGTTGCTGCATTCCTCATTATTCCTGTAGCTTGTGGCCTGGGAGAAGAAAAGAGAGATCACATTAACAAGGTAGACTTGATCCATATTTACTTAGCTAATTCATTGGATTATAGTATTATACAACTTGTTTCTGTTACATTCATCATATAACAAATATGTTTTGACTTGCAAGGGGCATGTGTGCTACATGTAACAAGGGCAATTGGAAAGAGGAGAGCTCTACAATCAACATCAACAAGGTATGATTTTGCTGCTCCATTGTTGGTTAGGACATGTGTATGGCGTCGCCTCGCCACGCGCCTTAAACGCCTAGTCGACTCGAATTGGTGGGTCGGCGCGCCTCGACTTACCGCCTTAAAAACAGTGATCCAGCGTATCTATTTCTTTATAAGGGCCTGTTTGGAACGAAGGAATCCAAAACACAGGAATAGGAAAAAACGCAGGAATAAGGTACGATGAAAAGTGGAAAACTATGGGATTTCAAAACACAGGAACAGAAAATTTAGGCTGTTTGGAACTAAGGAATTTATAACATAGGAATTGTAACATGTTAGGTAAATATAGGTACTTATCAGTGCAAGCTTCAAAGTAGCAGAGATTGGACAGTGACGTGCTCAAGCTAACCAACGTCTAAGCAGCGTGGTTGTCTCGTACTTCGTGAAGGAAGAGAAAACCTGAGTTTTGATTGGATTTTTGTTTTCCTTTGAAACGAGAAGCCTGCAACAGTGTTCCATAGGAAAGGAACCAGAGAATCCTTTAATCCAAACGCTATTCTCAGGAAACTTTCCTCTGTTTTTATTTCCTTTACTTTTCCCATGAAAATACTCCATTCCAAACAGGCCCTAATAGTGTAATCCTTGCATGCATGCTGTCTCCTATTACCTTGCTCACAGCTTGGCTTGTGGTTGGGTTCATAAACTTACTGAAATTTGTGGACTAGTGCCTAAACACTATCTTGAGTTATGGTTCATAAACTTACTGAAATCCTTGCATTCAGTTCAATGTCTATTTGAAATTACTTTTCTCTTTACCTCTGAATATTTTTTCCTATTCACAAGATTACTCTAATTAATGAAAAATGGTCTTTTGCAGGAGGCTTTGGGAATTTCTTAGTTTGAGAATAGATTGTAGATATGTTGATCAGTAGCTGTGCTTTGTTTATATGGTTTCAATAACATTGTGTTTTGTAACTGTATAATGACATTGAAACATTGAGTCCATTGTTATGAACAACAATGATATGTAACAACTTTCATGCTGATTATATGTATCGAGATTGCTGAATGTAACATGTTGATGCATGGCTAAATAATACTATTCATGTATGATGAAATATGATGATAGTCATTAGTTATGAGCCATGCTTGTAGACTTCATTACTGTATGGACAATATATATTTTAATACGTTGTTGCTACTGTTTTAAAATAATTTTTTTTGTGTGTTTAATTCTTTTTTCTGTGTGTTTATTTCTTTTTTTCTGTGTGGATTAACGCACGGAAAAATTAGTTTTAATCTGGGTGAACACAATTTTTCTATGCGTGTGAGACCCACAGAAAAATTGTTTCTGACGGTGAACCCACAGAAAAAGTCGATTTTTCTGTCATTCTATTTCTGTGGGTTATTTTTCTGACGGTACACCGTCAGAAAAATATTTTTCTGATGGTATTCGAATTTTTCCGTGGGTTTTCGCACCCACAGAAAAAATCAAGATTCCAGTAGTGATGGGGGGCCACAAATGTAGAAGAGCCAGGAGTATCTGCGTCCAAAATAGTCAATTAAGGTATATGGTGATTGGTGAACACCATACCGTGTTATGTTGGATCCTCCGCCCCTGTTCTCGAATGTTGTAGCATACTTTTGGAGAAACATAATTTTTATATAACGATAACGATAGGATGACGACGTTCGTCCATCCGGACGGACCCCAACCCGCCCCGCGCGTGTACATGTACGGTCCGCATGCGTTGTTGTTCACTAGTTTGTTCGCACCTTGGAAATTATCAGGCATCGCTCCAATCTCTCATGCCTCACTACCTCCGCTTTCTCTCTCTCTCGTGTGCCTCCTGTGCTACTCCCTTCCTCTCTCTCGGTGCAGTGTGGGCGAGCGTCCCGGCGCGGCGGCGCGGCGGCCTCAACGTGGCCTCAGCACGAGTGGGCCATGATGCGGAGGCCCGAGCGGCCCTCGACAAGGCGGCGCACCAGTGCCGACGGCCCAAGTCACGGGTGGACCAGTGCGGCAGGCCCGGCACGAGTGGTTCCCTAGTGGATCTAGCTCCCTCTCCTAGTCATACGGGCACTACCTCCTTGCCGTATCGCGCAACCGCCACCGCCAACCCGCCACCTACAAACGCCTCCAAGCCACTACCTACAAGCGTTGCCGGGCCGCTGTCTCTGATGAATTCCACAAGCCGATGAGCCTTCGTTCTCTCAAGCAGCAAGGAGATGTGCTGCGCTGAAAGCGCATGATGCAAGCGTATGTTCAAGTGTTTCAGATATTTCATAGGTATGTTGCAATTGCTACATATGGATGTGGCAAAAGTAGATCGGGATTGTTTCAGATGTATGTTGCAAGCGTTTGTTCAAAATCTTTCATCTGTTTTCAGACGTATATTTCACACATATGTTGCAAGAATATGTTCCAAATGTTTCATATGTATTAATCTTATGTTGCGGGAAGTTTTTTCAAGTTGCAAGTTGCAAGTGTTTTATCTAGATGTTGCATATGTTGCTGTGGCTATACACGTATGTTGCAAGTATATGTTCCAAATGGTTCTAAATGTTTCAGATATTTCAGACGTATGTTGCAAGTGTTTTATCTGGATGTCGCATATGTTCTAGTAGCAATACAATATGTTACAAGCTTATGTTCTAAATGTTTCACTTGTTTTAGACGTATTTTGCAACAATGCTTCATGTTGCAAGTGCTTTCATTAGTAGACGAGGAAACCGAGCGTAGGCAGAGGTGGTCTCGCGTGCGCTGGCGATCCCCACGTGCATGCACATCAGCATGCGTGGGCCTGCAGCGGACGTGGGCGCACATCATCAGCATGCGTGGGCCTGCAGCGGACGCAGGCGCACAGCAGCATGCAAGCAGCAGGCATGCAGCAGCATGCGAGCAGCATGCGCAAGTAGTAGGCATGCTTTTTAAATTCATAGGAGTAGTAGTGTAGGAGTAATAGAGTAGTGGTAGTAGTGTAGAAGTGTAGGAGCAGTGTAGGAAGTGGTAGTAGTTTAGGAGTAGTAGTAGAGTAGAGTTGTAGGAGTTGTAGGAGTAGTAGTAGAGTTGTAGGAGTAGTAGTAGAGTTATAGGAGTAGTAGTAGTAGTGTTGTTGTAGGAGTAGTAGTAGAGTTGTAGGAGTACTAGGAGTAGTAGTAGTGTTGTAGGAGTAGTAGTAGTAATGTAGTAGGAGTAGTAGTAGAGATTACAAATATCAAATTATTTTCATAAATCAAACACTTAACACGTATAGATTACGATCTCCCACGGTCATATATATATATGGTTCCATTACAATAATAATTAGTTACATAAAACTTCTCGTTAATCAATAAATGACAATATTATTACATATATGTGGCATACATGTCATTTTGCTGCACGTGCTCCCATGGTCTTCTTCTCACCGTCGGGGCGGAACCAGGGCATCAACTTGGTCTTGTTGAAGCGGGTCTTGACCAACTTGATCTTCCGTGGATGATTGGTAAAGAGCGAGAGCTCTGCGTAGTTGTTGTATTCTTTGGGGCTCTGGACTCCATCAGCTCCCACAATCCTCTACTTTCCTGACACAACCACGTGCTTTTTGCTTTCCTTGAGCTACCCATAGTAGGCTACTTGCACGCAGCAGCTTGCTAGTACGCACTAATCATCTTTGTAGCTGACACTTTGCAGCTCCACGTTGGTTACCCATAGTCGTCCATGACAACCCCCTTTTGTTTGACCCACTGGCACCGGAAGATAGTTAACTATAGATCACCGCCGTAGTCAAGTGTCCATATCTCTTCAATCTACCCAAAGTATGTCCTGGTCTCCCCCGTCGACTCGTCGATGCCCTCATATCGAACACCACTATTCTGTGGCGCGCTCCTCTTGTCCTTCTCTTTCATATGGAACCTGTATCCATTGATGTTATACCCTTGCCACTTGGTGATTTGGGTGGATGGGCTAGATGCAAGCCTCACTTCAGTGGACTCTCCATGGGGTATGTCTTGCTGCTCTTTGATCCACTCCATGAAACTAATCTTGTATTGTTTCTAGACCCATGCCTCCGTGCGCAATCCGTCATGAGCGGCGCGGATCTCGTCTAGGTGCTTCTCAACATATGGTTCCATGACCACTAGCTGATTGAGGATGAATAGTATTAGAACTTAGGGGTAATTCGAGAGAAGTCCGAGGGCTCTTTTGCAATAGCATCAGCGGGCGGGCTCCCCCGCTGTGGGCCATCACACGCGTGGGCCGCGCCTGCGCGGGCCGCGCGTTTGTGGGTTGCACGGTGGAATCCGTTTTTCTTTTTCTTAGAGAATTAGTAATGGCTTTCTATTTCAATTTTTGAGCTGATCTTTGGTAATTAATATAAAATCATGTAGGTGCCCAAAAATTGCAAATCAAATTTTGTTAGGTTCCTAAAATTATTGTCTATCTGTTGCTATAGTTAGTTCAAACATATATGTGTTGGAACTAAGGGCTATTAAATCGTTTGAAAGTGCTTAATATTATTAGGGTAATTATTGTAGGAATTTTTGTGGTAAATTGGTAGTAGTTTGATCCTGAAATTTTTACCATAGCTTCATTGTATTATTAAGTGCTTACTGTAAATTTTGTAGCCCTAAGATAGTTTGTTTATTAGGGTAGCTAAATATCCATTAAACCTTTAATATGAATAAGAGACGAATATTGACTTATGAAATAAAGCACTTGTTAGGGTGAGCTTGACACTTGATTTGACAGAGCCAATGGTTAGCTTAATATCTTAGTCATTAGAGCTAGCTTGTTAGTATGGCATATGTATTCTTATTTTAGGAGTTGTTGTTGCCTAAGTACTAAGTCATTGCATCATCATCATCGCATGCACATAGAGAATGAGTCGGCGGAAATCGTGACCACTGGCGAGCACGAGTTCGAGGAGTACGAGGAGGAGATTCTCGTGCAGGAGGAGGTCCTAGAGCCGCCACTGACTGACTCAGCTGACACCGCGCCTACCCAAGGCAAGTCCCGGTGCATAACCTCTATTTTTCATATCCACCGTGTATATATATATATATATATATATATATATATATATATATATATATATATATATATATATATATATATATGAGTTGTCCATTTACATTGCAAGAATTTTATGAAAACCACATGCATATGTATATCTACCCTATGAGTCCTACTAGTGCAGGTTCGAGTAGCTGCTATGCTTAGCTTGTCGGTAGTGTGAGTAACTTGCCGTTACTCACAATGGGTGGTTATTATTACTCTCATAATAAAATGATGAAAAGAAAATAGAGATCGGGCATGGATATGGCATGGGTTATTGGTGGGTGTAACAAGTGTGTCCCACGGCCATGGGGCTTAGTTTGGTTACACTGTTTTCCCTGTTCGTGTCAATTGAGGACCTTCCGTTACTGTGGATGGTAGTCAAGTCACATACTTATTATCCTGAGCACATACTTGCTTATGGGAGCGGGAATGCTCGTTGCGCTCTTGTCGTGGGTTTCGGCTCTTTCTGGACCGACTGATTGGAGGCGGGGAAATGTGGAGGTCTAAGCACCACACTGAGATCGGGTCTCAAGTGTGGGGGCTTAGAGTCCATGTTTGGATGGGGACCTAGACCCCTCGACAGGAGTAAAATGGGTTGGTCTCGTTTGTGCCTGGGGTACAAACGAGGCGTGTGTTTTAGGATATCTAGCTGGGATACATTGGTTCGCGAATTGATGTTTCCGTGAGATGGTACAACTTGGCTATGGTCTAGCACCGTAGTAAGAACTGGAATATGAAAGATGGTAAAATGGTTCTGATTGCTCAACCCTTGCTTGAAGGTAGAACATGTGCTTACCTAGAATAGTTAGCAAATGAAGTAATCGTGACTACTAATAAAACTTGACCTTAAGGATGCACACTATTAGTAATGCTTTTCGCAAACAAAAGAAAGCAGCAAACCATATTGCCGATCATATCCTTGAGAATCGAGAAGATATTCCCACTAGTCGGGTAAGTCTTGCGAGTATATTGTGTACTCAGGGTTTATTTTACCCTGTTGTAGGCGCAGCTTGAAGAGTTAGATCTTGTGTGGAGGATTCTTCTGGTGGGCACAGATGGATCCGTGTATTGTTTTCGCTAGATGTTATTGCGATTCCACTGTTTAATTATTGCACTGTAAACTCTGGTATTGTAATAAATAATTTTCAAGACTCTATGTTGTATGAAATGTACTAAGTATTGTAAGCTCGTGCTCATTATTGGATTCTGGATGTAAAACATGGATTGTTTCGAGTTCTCTCTTGGGATGTGCTCGACGGAACTGTCCGTTTGAGCTAGCTTTTGAGGTGCTTAGTGTCTAGTCGAAGACAAGCGCCTCCGAAAGTGTGTTATTTCAGGTGGTTCTGCCATATGGCCACGAACGCTAATTCCCTCGGATGGTCAAGGGCATATTTAAAGTCTTGCTCGACCCCGAGGGCACAGGCTCCGCCTTGCCCGTGCCTCGAGGGCATAGGCACTGTGTTGCCCGACCCCGCGGGCGAAGGCTCCGTCACGCATGACCCTAGGGGCACAAGATCCATCTCGTCTAACCTCAAGGGAGCGGGTTCCATCTCTCCCAACCCCGAGGGTGCGGGCTCCGTCTTGCCCGACCCCGAGGGTGTGGGCTTTGTCTCGCCAGACCCCTCGGGGGGGGGAGGGGGTTCCACCTCGCCCGACCTTGAGGATACGGATTCGGTCTCGAGCGGGAACGCAGGCCCCAGAGGGGTCCGTGCCGGCTCCAACCACTACGGGTATAAGAGCACGAGCCAGGGTCAAACGTCTGGCACCAGGAAGTGAGAGGACACGTATCGACGTGACCCATGGCCACGACGGGCCATACCTGGGGGCTCATGTCGTCAATAGTGTCGGGCGTGCCGGCGCTATGCTGCCTAACCCCGTATGGCTTTCGACAGGGGTACGTGTTGTCCATGCTGCTGGCCGGGATGGAATGCAGCGCCGAGACCGGCTGACGACGCCCACGCATAGCGCCAGTGGCGAACAGGGTCGCGATGTGAAGCTGTCCCCATCATCATCTACAGGATCGGTGGGACCCACGTAAAGGAGATGATTTTTTGCCGCCGATGTCACATCGGTCTCCCCTTTTAGGTAGATGCTTTGCTGCTGAGTGCGTGATGGCCCCAAACTTGCGGATACTTTGCCGCTTCTACTCTCGTCACCTCTGGCAGATGCTTTGCTGCCGTACTACTGGATGTTTGTCTCGTCTCTTCTCGGTGGTTGCTTTGCCATCACGGCTTCATGTCCTTTGTTGGCAGCCTTTGCGTTGATGTATTCTTCCTTTCATAGGTCCAGCCGGTTAGGTTTTGAGGCGGAGGGCTGGGTCCCTTTCTTACCGCCTCTTCTTTCTCCTGTTGCTTTGGTCATAGGTTGCTCACCACTACCTCTGTGGTTTTGTAATCTATGCTATGGGGTCTCTCGTAGCTGTGTCGGGTAAACAACTTTTAATTCCTCTTAGTAAAATATGTGTCACTATGACATGTTCTCGAGAAAAATAATGACAATCTAGACATCTAGCTAAGTAGCATAGGTCTTTGGCCTACAAAAGAAAATTAAAGTGGCAAGGTCCAATAATGTCAATGTAGACATCTAGCTAAGTAGCCATCACCAGGCTATCTGTGTTCTAGTCTTGTCTCAACCGGCACTGCGCTACCAAGATCATGCGCCGTTGGCTGCTGGCCTTACATTATTTCTTAGGAGGCAGCACGATGGATGCCAAAAAGTACGGTCGTGGGTGGTCCGGTTTGGTGCTACAGTGCTACTCCATCATCGATCAATATATGCACAGCAGAATATAGAAGGTGATGAATCTATCTGCCTAAATGGATCAAATTGTAGTGATGAAGACAATAATGACATTCCAGATGTTGCTACTTAGGTATGTTAAACTATTGGCACTTCTTTATGTTAATTGTTAAACAATTTCAAGTTATGCTCAAATTTTATGAATTTATGAAATCATGCTGAATTATGTGTGATATTGTATACTTAGAAATGTGTGGTGTTATAAATGCCAAATATTAAAATTTTAGGAGTTTAGGTTGTCAAATATTTTTTTGACACACTTTTATATTTTGAATATCCAAGCAAAAAAATCTGGGCCCGTCAATAGTCATGTCACACTAAAAAATCTGTTGGAAAGGTCCGAACAACTTATTTCATGCATCTACTGCAGCGTCTATTTTCACATCCACATTCATTTAAGGACCCCAAGACAAAACAGCTAATGCTGAAAGATAATAGGGCACCGACGATGCATCTACATCAAGACGTATGGCTGATTGTAGGGCTAGATGACAGGGTGTGTCGGCAGATATTTCCTGATGGTGCATGTAGGTGGTGGATGGAATTATTCATTCAAGAGGGGCTAGGGCCGGGCCGGCCTGTTCAAGCAATAGGGAAACTTAACAGCGAAGGATATCATTCAAGAATATTTTTGTTATGAACCTTGTAATGTGATTCCTTGTAATAAGCATGGCCTGATTCCTCTGTTAGCTTCAATTTTCATCACAATCCACTTCAACACATGTGAATTGTGGTGAATAAAGTGCATTCAAACAGGTCTTAAGTTGAATGAAGTCAGATGATATTTTCCATTATCTAAAAACAACCACCAGGCCGCCCGTGTCTGGTGTGCATAGGAGTTCGAATCAACGACGAGGCTGCTAGCTTTCGGTATCTAGGGGAGGAGGCAGGCATGGCTTAGAACCGTCGAGATCGACTACCTCGGTGTTCATGCACTTACTCACCGAAAGCAACAGTAAAGCTAGAGCTTAGGTACATGCATCATTCTGTGACAGGCATTCACCCACAGTGTAGGTATTAATGTGGCAAATTCTCTGGCCTGGTTAGACCAGCGTAATAAGGATGCTCTGAGCAATAATATATAATACGGAGTATTAGCTAGTAACAAAACATATGGAACATCTGAATAATCCTTTTTATTTTATTCTATATCTAAACACCACTCCATTTTGTACTCCATTCATTCTAAATTGTATGATATTTAGATATACACTATGTCTACATATATAAGTAAGAATATGTAACAAAAAGCAAAACATTCTACAATTTAAAACGGAGCCAGTATTAATTAACCAAGAAAAGCATCGGTTCTAGTGGTCATGATCACTAGCTTTAGAGTGTTGGTGGAATAGGTTTGGTGAGAGAATACTTTTAACAGATTGCTCAATCCTTATTAAATAAGTTAGGTGAGAGAATACTTTTAATGGAGACATTCGGACATGGAACACATTAGTATTAACTAGTACGTGGCGCGCGCCATCGCGCGTCGTACATGGGCCAGCAATAGATATTTTTTACTGGGATGTGGTACGTGGACATATCAAAAGATAAGCTATGAAGCTAGAAACATAATACATTAATATATACAACTTTACATACAAGCATGTAGTGTTATTGGGGTCATAGATTATGTAAAAGCACAGTGTGGTATAACATAGTGACATAGTAGGAGAAAGAAATAGATAAGGTCCCATGTACACACGGAGTCACTGTTTCTCAATGATCTTGGCAGAGTCTCAATTTTAAATTTGTAGCATAAACAGTACCATGATATTGATAAACAAGCTGAGGGAGCAATTCCACATCACCACTAATCTTTGAATATACATACAAATAAATATATATGGCTGACGATATGGTGATAACATCAGTATGGCATAAGAAAATGTGAACATATTTGGTTTCTCTGAGTTCTAAGATGCAGGTGTTGGCCTCTTTATTTTTGTCAGTGTTTATGAACTCTTGGCATCCTTCTATGTCAGCGAGTTGTGCACTTGGAGGAGGAACCTGTAATCATAGATATTTGCTTTATTCTTTAATATGTTGCATGAACACGAATCATTAGGGAAAACATATCATTTTGCACACAGATTTAACTAAATAGCGAGGAAAACACTAAGTAGGATAGCTTACTGAGGAAAGCCAACCAAGAACACCACATCTGTGTTCTTCTCTACATATGTGGGCCCATGAGCATCCAAACCCTGGCATAATATAATAGTAGGATTAAGCGGGCATGAAATCAATAGAAGGAACATATGCTTGATTAGTATTACCATACTCTACTAAGGCAGTGTCCTTGTTATCCATCTTATTGCAGCTTTCGTTATGAGGAACAGATCATTGGCTGAACATCTAGAACCCTTGCATAATATATTTGGGCTAATTAACCATGCAACCAACAAAAAGAAGATATGGATGATTATCTACTATTACTTGGTTATCTAAATTACTTCCAGGAGGCAGCGCCATTATTATCCACATTGCTGTAGGATCAGAAGGCAGATACATATCACTACGTAGACCCTATTGATGTAGACCGTGGTCAATATGCTCTGTAGAAAAGATCCAAACTAAATAAGTGACAACCAATTTGATTTTGCTAAACATGTAGTGCTCCTCCGATAGTAACTGAAAGAAGTGAAGAACATGTGGTGCCAACACATATTCCAAAGATACTGATTAACACTTTGGAGCTACAAACTGAGTGGGCAATGTATTAAACGATAGGACATCTTTGAACAAGAAATCACTGCACTGTAAAATTTCAGTAAATTTCACTAACCACTGTGTTCAATACCACGAAGGTATATGTAACTCAGTTAGCTAACCAACATGAACAGTGCACAGCAAATTGCATATTTGAGCTCAAATTTCTTTTTAAAATATACATAAGTAGGATCGCTAAAAGTATATTAAATAAAGCTGTATGCAAGCACAGCGCAATTCTTAAGTCATCAATATCATTTTGTCCTTGCTCATGCAGAACTGTAATAGATTCATATGTGTAGCATAATGGATTATTTGCACTTTGCACTAACATGTACTGGTTGGACTGTACTATTTCCCTAAAAATAGCTCAGCATACCATCTTGCTCCCCAAAAGACGTAGAACTCAATGAAGCATCTCACCTCGGAAGCCGCAGGACAAGAAAAGCAACCAACAAAACAGCATGACATGGCTGCCCACGGCCACCGCGCACACCGCATCCCACGCGGACTGCATCGTCTCAGCACCCGGCACCGGGCAGACAAGCAGCGGGAGCAACTCGGCGCGGCTGGCACCCAAGACGGCGGCCACAGGCACCGGAGGACCAACGTCGACCTATCGAGGTCGAGTGACGGTGCCGGCGCACCTAGGCAGCCCTCTCTCATCGTGTGGCCGGCACGGCCCTCCCCCATGCCACCGTCGTCCAGGGCTCCCTAGGCTTCACTATTGGTGTTCTACACAGATTTGGTGGGGAAAAGACCGGATCCGGCCATGGAGGCCCCGGATCGACCCTAGCAAAGAAGGCCGACAAGCACAGATCGACGCTGCACCCTGGCACCGGCGAGGGAAAGGGAGGACAGTAAGGTAGGGAGGCCACATTCACCTGTGTCTTCTCGCGCCGGAGCCGATGAGCACTGGGGGGCCGTGGCAGAGGTGCCGCATGGGGCCTAGCCGCACCGGGGAGGTAGCGCCGGCCACGCAACGCCGCTGCACGGGGCGCCGCCCGTGCCAGAGGGTGCGCCGGGCCCACACCGCCGCGCCTACGCCGCCACAGGAAGAGGGAGAGGGAGGGAGGAAGGAAAGAGCAGATCTAGGGCTGAGGAGGGAGGAGCGAAGGCAGTGTAACACCCGAAAATTTGCATCAATTTAAAATAGTTGAATTTGATTTTTGAGTGATTTTGTGAGCTTGTCAACATAGTTAAATAAATAATTTTTGTGAAGATAAGATTAAATATAAGTTTAGGAACAGGTTGATGCACTCATGCTGGAGCATATGTTATTTGTGATTGCCTGGTTTTTGTTGCAAGAGGAAAGGAGTTTAAATTCTATTTGGATTTGCTTTGAAAAATTCTGGAAATAAAAAGAAAAGGGAGAAGCTTTTTTCCTTACTATTCCTAGCCGCGAGGCCCATTCCTCCTTGATTTGGCCTGCTCGGCCTCTGCCTCACTCTGGCCCGAGTGGCCTTTTCCTTGTGCTGGCCGCAGTGGTCATCTGGGCCGTTCTTCGGGCCCAGTCCAGCAGCGCCGCCGCTTTCTTCTTGGGCCATGCCGAAGCCCAGCAGCCGCGCAGCGTCAGCGCACGAGCGCCAGCGGCAGCAGCCGGCCTCCTTTCTCCTCTCTGTCTCGCTGACGAACCGGGCCGACACGTCAGCGTTGCCTTCTTCCCTAAGTCGGAGTTGAGCCGAACCCGGCACCGACCCGTCCGCATGATTTGTTTGCGCGTTGGTGCAATCCGCGTGTCTGGGTCCCTATAAAGCTCGAGCGACCGCGTCCGCGATGCCCTTTGCAGCCCTAAGCGACCCGCCGCCTCGCTCTTGAGCAGCAGAGCCGCCGAAAACCCTAATCGCCGCAGCCGCACGTGATTTGTTGTTTGTGTGATTCCGCCGACCCCGTAAGCTCCTGGACGAGCTCCGCATTGCCTTAGTGAAGCCGCCAGTTCTTTTCTTTCGTCGTCCTATGCCTTGCTCCGCTCTCACCGGCTTGCCAAACTTGTAGGTCCACCGTCGCGAGCCGGCCGTTCACCTCGGTCCCTCCCTGACCACATCTTCTTGCTTGGTGAGATCCCCGTCTCCTTTGTCGTTCGGCACCAGAATCATTGAAAATTGTGGCCTGTAGCGCTCGGTATGAATTCGCCGGCGAGGTCCTCGGTTTTTCGGCAATGGCGCCGCCGTCGGTTGTTTCTTCTTCGGCCGGCCATCGCCCCTCATCTAATCTAGTCCGTCCATATTGGATCAGATGGCCAGCAGTGGCCGGTACCCTTTCGCGAGGAATAATTGCTAAAGAGCCCCTGAGCTCTTTAGATTTTGAACCCACAGTCCAAAGCGTATTCCAGAGAATACGTTTTCTCTTTTGGAAAACGTATTTTTCATTTAACAGATTCAAAATCAAGTTCCATCTAATTACAGTTTTGCCACTGATTTCAAATGCTTATAAAATGCTCATTTTAACTCCGATTCGATCCGTTCAAATTGCGTTGGATTCGTAATCTCATGATCTACGTGTTAGTGTCCTTGTTAGCTCAGTTCTAGTTTTAAATTTTGAGTTCATGTTTAATGCATTAAAAGTTTATAGGAAAACTTGGAAAAATTCATACCTTGCTCGTTTTAGATCCAAATTCGGTGAATTTCGCATCTATGTGATCGTAGTGATGAGTAGAATGTTTTTATACACTTTTCAAACTGTTTTCTTGCTGGTGGTGTATTGTTCTAATTATAGCCTGTGTTTGCTTCGTGTATGATTGCTCGGATGATTGTATGTTGCTGCTTGGTGTTGTTGATCGAGTTCAGACGGTGAGGTTTACGTTGGTGATCAAGAGAACTTCTACGACCAGCAAGACCAGCAAGACTTTCAGGAGAACTTTGATCAAGGCAAGTATAGCTAGGGACCTCCCTTGTTGTCCTATTCGTGATGCTCACTAAAATACATATGCATGTGTCTTCCTTGCTACCTATGGTAGGATTTCCTAGATTTTGAATACTCAATTACCTTGTCACCTTGGGAGGTTTGCATTGGGTAGTTCTATTGCTAGTGCAACAATCATGTTCTTGAAACTTGATTAATGAATAGGCTATAAACATAAACAAGATGACTTTTTAGCAACATAAGGTCTTGTCTTGTAACTGATTATCCGAGATTTAACGTACAGCTGTGAGGGCTATATGGCTCTGGCTCTAGTCGCTTGAGAAACCCTTTTCTAGCTGGTTAGAGGTCTGCGAGTTGGGTATAGGACAACCTCTGTCCTGTTGAGCCTAGCTTTGGAAGCGGCCCTTTTACTCTATTTACTTTATTAGTGGAAGGGGGGTTCCTATATCTGATGACCTTGCGGCCCTGGCTGGTTAGACGAGCTCTTGGGTGGCTTTATATGGTTTCTGGTGTTTTGGACCTTGCAAACCCATACATTTGGAAATCATGACTCACAGTGAAAGTGTACAACCTCTGTAGAGTGTAAAACTATTATAATAGCCGTGCTCACGGATATGAGCGACCTTGGAACACTTACATTAAGGGATAATGACTTTTACTTGATAAGATGATCATTTATGTTAATTGTTTAAGATATTTATTATTCACGTTTAATGATCATGTGTATGGGATTATTGCTACCTTGATGTTAATAAATGCAAAACTTGATGATGACTTAAATGCTAACCGCAGTAAACCAGTGTCAGATATTTGAGCCTCATGAACCCTTAGTTATCTTGTTAAGTACGACATGTACTTATGCCTTGCTTTATCTTTTATGTTGGAAAAAAATCCCGGATGGGTAGCAGATCAAGATTGGATTGAAGATTACCGTGATGAGTATTAGGCTTGGTGTCCACCAGTTGACGTCCCTGTTGGAGCTTGCGCGAGAGAGTTATCTTAGCAGCTATTATATCTATGTTTGAGACTATGTGTTGAATATCTATTTGCTACGTAATAAACATTGTGTTGGTACAATTCACAATTTGTTCACTTATGTGTGCGACCATTCCTGGGGTGCACATAAGACTTTTATACATCCTCTTTTGTTCTTAAAATTGGGTGTGACAGATTGGTATCAGAGCACTGTTGACTGTAGGACGCAAGCCTAGTTAGAATGGTCGTTTTTAGCTTCTTTTGCTTCACTTGTTTCATGCTTTCCACCTCAATCTTGTTATTTGCTAAGTTTTGTGTTTTTTTGTCTTATTCTAATATAAAATCAATTGATTCTATTCTAAATGATTTGAAACTTCTGTAGATGACACGTGACCGCAAGTCTGCCTGCTTGTACATTGGATGCTTTCAACCACAACGTGTTGCGTGTGAGCCAATGGAACCTAGAGAGGACGTCCAGAGGAAGAACTGGAAGAATGAGGTTGGAGAAGAGGTCCATTCTTCGCAAACTCTAATAGCTCAATCCCTAGCACATGTGGAGGCCATTGACTAGACCAATGATGATGAAGATGAAGTACTCCAGCCACTGCCTCGTATAGGTTGGACTAACAAGTTAAGCATCAAGAAGCCTGATGACAATGCCTTCTACCATGACCTGCTGACAATGATGTTGGAGTGCTATTATCTAGACCTGCAAGCCACTCTAGAGTATCACACTACGGAGCACAGTCATCCTCTGATTGGTTCATCTTGGGATACTCGGTTGCAGATCAAGACCCCGAATACTCGCAAGATAGATGCAGTTGTCACCCACCATGTAAGTCGAGCTACCGCGGAAAGAAGCATGGAGGATGCTGCTTCCATTGCACTTGCCTACTATCGTGGCCGTCTCTCTAATGATAAGAAGGACGATGGACTCTTGTATTACCCATGCTATCTTCCGAAGGAAAATAGTTGGACCATAGAGGTCGTGGTAAAAGGAACGAAGACTCTTGAGGCCACCGTTGAGTTAAACCGTGAACTTACAAATAAGGTGGGAGCGTTAGAAGGAGAGCTGAAGAAGGCACAAGACATGATCAAAGAATACCAGAAAGAGATTGATGGCCTTAACGCCGAGTTAGGCCATCCCAAGCTGTTTGAGAAGTTAGATGAGCCCTCCACCAAGAAGAACGCCGCCCCTTAAGTTTATGAAACCATTGTAATATGCACGTTTTTAGTATCGTGAGTCGAGTCGAGTCTTTTAAGTGTTTGTGAACTATTGGTGTGCTTGCTGGATTATTATTGTGATTTATGTGTGATTTGGATCTTTGTGATGAGTGCTGGAACTTTGTGGGCATGTCCATGAGTTCCTTAGTTAAAAATAGTAAGGTTAAAAGTGCTATAATAAATAGTTTGGGTTGGTCTATCCTGTCTCTTTGCTTGCTGTTTTCTGGAGCAGTCAGTGATGTGTTGGTTATAACTTTTCACCTGTTCGAGCAATGGTCATGAAATTTTACTGGGAGTATATAGACTTCTGTGTCTTTCTAATGGCACAAGAATCACCTTTTTATCTGTTCGTATCTGAGAGTTATGACTGTCACAATATGAACTTCTGTGCTGTCTGGAATCTGAGGACAGTTTCTGTTGTGGTCTGTTTTTGATTAATGTAACGTCAGAATCAGAAAATGTGGTGTAAATGAAAGTTGTAGATAATTTCTTAAGCTTTCCAACCGTATAAAGATCATCTTATTTTAATATCTGGAACTCGAGTTATGACAGTTTTTCTGACCTGCTGATTCTGCATCATGTCTAGAAATTTTCAGAATTGCCTATCTCTTACATATTGGTGATGTTTCATGTTGAATTACAGATGTCTGGCCGTGGAAGAGGTAGAGGACGTGGGAGAGGTGCTCCACCACCCCCACCACCAACCATGACCGCAGCAGGGGTGTTGGCGATGCAAGGACAGTTCATGCAGTCCATGATGCAGTTCTTTCAGAACCAACCTATTGGAGCACCAGCACCTCCACCACCAAGAGACAAGCGGAGGGAATTCATGCAAGGACATCCTCCAGTTTTCTCTCATGCCACTGACCCCTTGGAGGCAGATGATTGGCTACGCGCAGTGGAGAAACTATTTTTCGCGATGAGGCCCATCTTGGACCGGTAACGTATTCTAATGATCTGGATCTCTGGCTTATCTCTTACTTGATGGATTCTATTTCAGCTAGTGGGATTTCATTTGAGAAACAACTCAACATCGCTCACTGTGATGATGAACAAAAGGTGTTGTATGCATCGGGACAGCTTTAGGGAGCAGCTCAGACTTGGTGGGAGTCATATCAGTCTGCTCGTCCCAACAATGCTCCTGCTATCACTTGGCTAGAATTTGTGAGGGATTTCAAGGCACACCATATTCTAGATGGTTTGATAGAGCTCAAGCAGGAGGAATTTAGATCTCTCAGGATGGGTTCTATGTCTGTCAGTGAGTATCACGACAAGTTTGCTCAATTGGCTCGCTATGCTCCTAATGACGTGAGGGAGGATGCAGATAAGCAACGTCTCTTCCTCAAGGGAATTTACTATGATCTCAGGTTGCAGTTGGCTGGTAACACATATGCTAATTTCCAGCAGTTGGTGAATTGCGCTATTGTGCTTGACAATATGCGATTGGAGAGGGACAGGAAGAGAAAGATGAAGGGACAGGCCTCCGGAAGCAACACACACCCGCGCTATAATAATCAGCAGAGGTATCAAGGTCCAGTTAGTCAGTGGAACCGTGGTCAGTTTCCACAACGCCCTCAGAACCAACAACAGAATTGGAACTAGCGTACACCGCAACAAATGGGCAATCAGACTCCATGCCAGGGAACACCCAACAGCACCCCGAAGAAGAGCAGTGCACCTAGTACTCCGAATAGGTGTTTCCAGTGTGGAGATGTGGGACACTATGCTAACCATTGCCCTCAGAAGCCAAATCAATAGACACCTCAGAGGCAGAATAGCAACCAGAAGCCCACGTACAACACTGGAAGAGTGAACCATGTGGAGCCTGAAACTGTGGTTGGAGCACCAGAAGTTATGATGGGTACGTTCAACATCAACTCTATCCCCGCTAATGTTCTTTTTGACTCTAGAGCTTCGCATTCTTTTATTTCACAAGCATTTGTTAGAACACATAGCATACCTTTAATTGCAATGAAGACTCAAATGCTAGTAAATTCACCGGGGGATCAATACCAGCTGCACATTGTTGCCCTTCAGCAAGTCTTACCTTGAGGGGGGTAGACTTCACAGTCAGTCCTATTGTGTTGAGAACTTTTGGGATCGATGTGATTCTGGGTATGGATTGGATGAAAGAACACCGAGCTGTGATTCAGTGTCAAGAGAGAGTTGTAGTAGTGACAACACCAAAGGGAGATCGAATCAGTGTTGGCGTGACAGTGCAACCACCACCAACAGCTACAGTGAATCAACTAGATAATGATGCTAATCCTCAGGACCGTGTTGTGGAGGAGTTTCTAGATGTCTTCCCCGATGATTTGCTAGGTATGCCACCTGACCATGACATTGAGTTTATAATTGAATTATTACCTAGTACTGCACCTATAGCTAAGAGACCATATAGAATGGGGGTTAACGAATTAGAAGAACTTAAGAAACAATTGAAAGAGTTGTCAGAAAAAGAGTTCATACGTCCTAGTGCATCACCTTGGGGAGCGCCTGTGATCTTTGTTGACAAGAAGGATGGAACACAGCGTATGTGTGTGGATTATCGATCTCTTAATGAGGTAACTATCAAGAACAAGTATCCGTTGCCTAGAATTGATGACTTGTTTGATCAGTTGAGAGGTGCTTGTGTGTTTTCTAAGATTGATCTACGTTCTGGTTATCATCAGTTAAAGATTTGGAATACTGATATACCAAAAACAACTTTTACTACGAGGTATGGGTTATATGAGTATACAGTTATGTCGTTTAGTTTGACCAATGCACCTGCCTACTTTATGTATATGATGAATAAGGTGTTTATGGAGTATCTTGATAAGTTTGTGGTAGTATTCATTGATGATATATTGGTATTCTCTATGACTGAAGATGATCATGCTGAACATCTGAGATTGGTGCTGCAGAAGCTTAGAGAGCATAAGTTGTATGCTAAGCGTAGTAAGTGTGAATTCTGGTTAAGAGAAGTCTCTTTTCTTGGACATGTGGTTTCTAATGGTGGTATAGCAGTGGATCCATGCAAGGTGAAGGATGTACTGAATCGGAAGCCACCTAATGATGTAAGTGAGATCCGCAGTTTTCTTGGCTTAGCTGGTTATTATCGAAGATTCATTGAAGGTTTCTCCAAGCTTGCTAAACCCATGATAGACCTGTTAGAGAAGAATGCTAAGTTTGAGTGGTCTAATCAGTGTCAAACTAGTTTTGAAGAATTAAAGAAGCGGTTGACAACAGCTCCAGTGCTGATTTTGCCTTATCTAAATAAGAAGTTCTCTATCTATTGTGATGCGTCTCGTCAAGGTTTGGGATGTGTTCTTATGCAAGAGGGTAGAGTTGTTGCTTATGCATCTAGACAACTGAGAAAACATGAGTTGAATTATCCTACTCATGATTTGGAGTTAGCAGTTGTGGTTCATGCATTAAAAATCTAGAGACACTATCTGATTGGGCATAAGAGTGATATCTTTACCGATCATAAGAGTTTGAAGTACATATTCACTCAGACGGATCTAAATTTGAGACAGCGTCGTTGGTTGGAACTGATCAAGGATTATGAACTGGAGGTGCACTATCACCCTGGTAAAGCGAATGTTGTGGCTGATGCACTTAGTTGGAAGAGATATGCCAATGAGCTTGAGATGGCGCCTGTGCCAGAAGAGTTATGGGAAGAGTTTCAGCACTTGAACCTTGGTATTGTTTATAATGCTATGAAGATAGAAGTGACACCTACACTAGAGCTTGAGATACGTAAGGGTCAGTTGGAGGATGAGAAACTAAGGGAGATAGCAGGTAATGTAGCGCTTGGGATAGCTCCAGGCTTCAACATAGATGAGAATGGGACTCTATGGTTTGGGAAAAGAATCTGTGTGCCTGAAGTGAAAGCCATTCGTGATGCAATTCTACGTGAAGCACATGATTCAACTTATTCTATCCATCCTGGCAGTGCTAAGATGTATCTGGATCTTAAAGAGAAGTATTGGTGGTATGGTCTGAAGAAAGATGTAGCTGAGTATGTTGCTATATGTGATACTTGTTAGAGAGTGAAAGCTGAGCATTAGCGACCTGCAGGATTGTTGCAACCTATGAAGATACCTGAGTGGAAGTGGGAAGAAGTTGGTATGGACTTCATAGTGGG
This sequence comes from Miscanthus floridulus, assembly GCF_019320115.1. NCBI lineage: Eukaryota > Viridiplantae > Streptophyta > Magnoliopsida > Poales > Poaceae > Miscanthus > Miscanthus floridulus. The sequence continues at coordinate 23,411,120 of NC_089592.1, read as the reverse complement.
GTTACCACGTACTCAGAGAGGTTATGATTCGATATGGGTGATTGTGGATCGTTTGACTAAGGTTGCTCACTTCTTACCTGTCAAGACCACTTATAGAGGACCAAAGTTAGCAGAACTATACATGGAAAGGATAGTGAGTCTGCATGGTGTTCCAAAGAAGATTGTGTCTGATAGAGGTTCGCAGTTCACTTCTCATTTTTAGAAACAGGTACACACTTCGCTGGGCACAAAGTTGAATTTTAGCACAACCTACCATCCTCAGACTGATGGACAGATAGAGAGACTTAATCAGATTTTAGAAGACATATTGAGAGCATGTGCGTTGCAGTATGGTACTAGTTGGGATAAGAGTTTGTCTTACGTAGAGTTCTCATAAAACAATAGTAACCAACAGAGTCTCAAGATGTCACCGTTTGAAGCTTTGTATGGGCGTAAGTGTAGAACACCTCTATTTTGGAATCAAACCGGTGAAAGTCAAGTGTTTGGACCAGATGTGCTTAGAAATGCTAAAGAGCAAGTGAGAAAGATTAGAGAGAACCTGAGAGTGGCACAAACCCGTCAGAAGAGCTATGCAGATAATCGAAGAAGAGACTTGGTATTTGAAGAAGGAGATTATGTCTATTTAAAAGTATCACCTATGAGAAGTGTGAAAAGGTTCAACATGAAAGGTAAACTAGCACCACGGTACGTTGGTCCGTTTAAAGTTTTAAAGAGATGTGGAGAAGTGGCTTATCAATTAGAATTGCCTAAGAACCTGTCTAGTGTGCATGATGTGTTCCATGTGTCTCAACTTAAGAAGTGTTTGCGTGTGCCTGAGGAGCAAATACCATTAGAGGAACTTGCTGTTAAAGATGATCTGACATATGAGGAGTTTCTAATTAAGATTTTGGATATGGCTGAGAAAGTTACGAGAAGCAGAACGATTAGGATGTGCAAGGTTCAGTGGAATCGATATTCGGAAGCAGAGGCAACTTGGGAAAGAGAAGATGAATTGAGAAAGACATACCTGCAGTTGTTTGAGTAAGCACAGCCTAATCTCAAGGATGAGATTCTCTTAAGGGGGGTAGATTTGTAACACCCAAAAATTTGCATCAATTTAAAATAGTTGAATTTGATTTTTTAGTGATTTTGTGAGCTTGTCAATATAGTTAAATAAATAATTTTTGTGAAGATAAGATTAAATATAAGTTTAGGAACAAGTTGATGCACTCATGCTAGAGCATATGTTATTTGTGATTGCCTGGTTTTTGTTGCAAGAGAAAAGGAGTTTAAATTCTATTTGGATTTGCTTTGAAAAATTCTGGAAATAAAAAGAAAAGGGAGAAGCTCTTTTCCTTACTGTTCCTGGCCGCGAGGCCCATTCCTCCATGATTTGGCCTGCTCGGCCTCTCCCTCACTCTGGCCCGAGTGGCCTTTTCCTTGTGCTGGCCGCAGTGGTCATCTGGGCCATTCTTCTGGCCCAGTCCAGCAGCGCTGCCACTTTCTTCTTGGGCCGAGCCGAAGCCCAGCAGCCGCGCAGCGTCAGCCCGCGAGCGCTAGCGGCAGCAGCCCGCCTCCTTTCTCCTCTCTGTCTCGCTGATGAACCGGGCCCAGACATCAGCATCGCCTTCTTCCCTGAGTCGGAGTTGAGCCGAACCCGGCACCGACCCGTTGTAGCACCCGGTTTTAAGAACAAAACCAGATACACACCATATGTGAGCCCAGGAAGTCAAATCTCACATATAGCTACAAATAAGGGTATTATCAAAAGACAACGCTTAAATACATAGCGTATTAGTATAAAGATTATAACCTCAGAGTATAGACCGCGGAAAGACAACTCCGATCTTTAGGCGAAGACTCCAATCCACAGGGACAACTGACTGGTTGATCACAAGCCTAATTCCTCCAAACTCTAGCAATCTGGTACCCATCTGGGATTTTTCCAATTATGTGTAAAATAAAGCAAGCGTAAGTACATGTCGTACTCAACAAATATAACATGGGGTTCATGAGGCTCGAAAGGCTGACACTGGTTTAACTGCGATTAGCTTTTAATGAGTCATGATTTTAGCATAGGGGTAGCAACAAGCTTATCTCAAGCCCATAAACACATGATCAGGTAAACATGAATAATGAATAGCATAAACAATTAGCCATTAGTGAGCATCTTCATCATCCATATAATTAGTGTCCATCATCTATTCCGTAAGGGTTCCAAGGCCGCTCGTGACCGTGAGCACGGCTGATATACCAGTTTTACACTCTGCAGAGGTTGTACACTTTCACTGTGAGTCGTGATTTACCCTTTCGCCCTAGGCGGCCAACCTCTTGACCCACTACCAAGGAAGGTCGGCAGGGTTCACTATGAAGCCTTTCAAAGGTTCGTCTAACAAGTTAGGGCCATTAGATTCACTCGGCAAACAGATGTAGGAACCCCCCTGTCAAATGGCACAATTCCTTCACGGCTATACACATAAGAGTAGAGGCTGTCCTATACCCGATTCGTCAAGCCATTCTTACGCCAATAAAGGTAACCACTAACAAGCTAGAAAAGGTCCTCATACTGAGCTAAAGCCAGAGCCATGTAGCTCTCACAGCTGTACTGTAAGTCCCGGATGATCACTTACAGATAAGTCCTTAGGGAGAGGAATCTAGAGCACCATAAAAACAGCCCAATGCTCTAGCCCCCTGATTCCATATTGCTAAAAAGCATATTTTAATATTTATTGCATATACCATTAGTCAAGTTACAAGATCATGGTTGTAGTTGAGCACTAGCAAAGCTACCCAATGCAATACCCAATAGGAATCAAGGTACAAATACAAAAGACTAGGATATCCTTAGTGGTAGTCAAGGTAGACACATGCAGCATGAATTAAGTGATTAAAGGTGAATAGGACAACAAGGAAGATCCCATGCTATACTTGCCTTAAACACCGATCCTTCGGTAAGCTTTAATCTTCAACGTTCTTCTTCTTCTTGATCACCACGTATATCTTACCGACTGGACGTAATCATAAAGCACCACACAAACATCCGTACAATCATACACGAAGCAACAAAGATCTAAATTAGAACAGTACACCAAACATAAAATCAAGATGAAAAGTTTGTAAAACGAATCTACGTCTCGCTACGAACACACAGATGCGAAAAACACGCTAATCGAAACTACGGTTGTAAAGAAGCGACCGCAGGGTTTTATAAAGAAAAGAGAAGACTATAAGCTTGATTTATGTCAATTAGGAAAAACTATGTGAGTAGCATTAATTTAGATTAGACAAATTATATTTTAATATAAAAACCAAATTGGGGTTAATCATATTTTATCATATAAATATTATCACATAATTTGTTAAACAAGTTAAACTTTATCTTTGCAAAAGAAAAGAAACACGTGAGAACATCTAAATGAGTGTATATGACCATGTTTAGCCTAAACAAAAACATATTTAATCTGACGTTAATCAAGTTAACAGTTACTTACAAAAGATCGATACTATCCTATTTTGCTTTTATTTTAAAAAAAAACGTGTTTGCATAAACATTAACCAATTTAATAATTTAAATTATAAAATTCACAAGTATAGCACATGAAGACGTCAGTACTAGTACGTAGATTAAGCCAACAAAAATCTAACGTAATTTGGATGGACTGACATGAGGCCACGTCCAATTAAGATCAGTGCTTGTGAGTAGAAAAAGTACGTCCAGTACTTGGATAAATATAGCAAGAAAAAGTGTTAGCTTGTACGGAGCTGGAATAGGCGGACTAAAAATTGCTAACAAATAATATGATCACGATCTTCTCTAGGAATAGATTATAAGGATGCAGACGGCGATTGAGTATATGATTTGTAGATAGCTAGTATACTCACATGTAAACGGTGTTCAGTTGTGCTCCGCTCATATGCAGATTTGCACGTAAGCATGCATCTGCATGTGTGCTTGCTATGGCGAGAATAGAGGCATGAGCCTGGCTTGCTCGAGGATGGCAGCAGCTGGCAAGGACGACGCTGGTGCCCAGAGGTAGATGGCCGGCGTGCAGCATAGCAAGCAACGGCGACATGCAGGAGCTGATTCTCGGAGGCAGATGTACGTGCGGCAGATGAAACAGTGGTGACCGTTCTGCCTGGAGGCCGGTCGGACTCCATGCCGGCAGCGAACTCGATCGGGTGCCAAGGAGATTAGAACGACAGCTTGACGGTGCTTCTTCTCGACATGGTTTTCTCATGCTTGGGTTTGGGCGTTGCTGCAGCAAGGTTCAGGGTCAGCAACGAGAGAACACGGAGGCAAACATGAATACAGGGCTGAACAACAATATAGGATCACTTTGAGCAGGACTAGTCTCACCTCGCCAGCAACGAACGGCAGCGGCTCGGTCAGGGGCAGGGCTCGGAGAAACATAGAAGATAGATGGAACAAGAGTGCTGCGTGGGGTACTTACCGATGACCGAGAAGCAGCGAGGATGACCGGGCTGGGCAGCGCGGCGGCAACGGCGACGGCGACGACGACGGCGAGAGAAGGATGAGAAAAATCTGATTTACTACACGAGGGATTTCCCAAACTAGGGGCTCCCCATACGGTAGTTTTGATGTGCTTTGTCCAAGGGGTTGGTAGATATATATAGGGAGAAAAACTCCCCACATCCCCGTCAACTAGCGATATGGTACTAATTGACGTTGCACCATCCGCCTGCACTAATGGGCCTAAATAAACATTAAAGCCCATTAGTAAATAAATACATGGGCCTTTGAGATTTACTAGGATTATTGCACATGGGCTTTGAGCGTTGGGAAAAATGAGAGATTTATTATTTTCGGAATTAATTAATTTCATGGATAAAATAATTCTAGAAAAGTCCAGAATTAATATTTAAGCCACGAAAAATACTCCGAGACCTCAAAAAAATTTGGAGAAAATTCTCGGAGACACTTTGGAACCTGATGAACCCAAATAAAGTATTTGGAGCACATAAAAAGATTGTTGGGAACTTGGAACATAAAGATTAAGGTGAAGAAGATAGGAATTAAATTCCAGAAAGAAGCTGGAAAATTCCTAGAGATAGATATTCGTCTCCTAAACGTATAAAAACACACATTTTGCACATAGAAACACGAGATGCGACCGGCATGAATGCAACAAACACGTTTCTACCTTATGATAAATTTTAAATTAATGAAAATTTTTATTTTCCTATGTTTTCATGTGCACGAAAATTCATAAATAAATCATTTTAACTCTATTTTCAAAAGTGACAAATTTTGGGGTGTTACACCCGTCCGCATGATTTCCTTGCGCATTGGTGCAATCCGCGTGTCCGGGTCCCTATAAAGCTCGAACGATCGCGTCCACGACGCCCTTTGCAGCCCTAAGCGACCCGCCGCCTTGCTCTTGAGCAGCAGAGCCGCCGAAAACCCTAATCGCCGCAGTTGCACGCGATTTGTTGCTCGTGTGATTCTGCCGACCCCGTAAGCTCCTAGACGAGCTCCGCATTGCCTTAGTGAAGCCGCCAGTTCTTTTCTTTCGTCGTCCTGTGCCTTGCTCCGCTCTCATCGGCTTGCCGAACTTGCAGGTCCACCGTCGCGAGCTAGCCATTCACCTCGGTCCCTCCCCGACCACATCTTCTTGCTTGGTGAGATCCCCGTCTCCTCTGTCGTTTGGCACCGGAATCATTGAAAATTGTGGCCTGTAGCACTCGGTATGAGTTCACCGGTGAGGTCCTCAGTTTTCCGACAATGGCGCCGCCGCCGGTTGTTTCTTCTTCGGTCGGCCGTTGCCCCTCATCTAATCTGGTCCGTCCATATTGGATCGGATGGACAGCAGTGGCCGGTACCCTTTCGTGGGGAATAATTGCTAAAGAGCCCCTGAGCTCTTTAGATTTTGAACCCGTAGTCTAAAGTGTATTCCAGAGAATACGTTTTCTCTTTTGGAAAACGTATTTTTCATTTAACAGATTCAAAATCAAGTTCCATCTAATTATAGTTTTGCCACTGATTTCAAATGCTTATAAAATGCTCATTTTAACTCCGATTCGATCCGTTCAAATTGCATTGGATTCGTAATCTCATGATCTACGTGTTAGTGTCCTTGTTAGCTCAGTTCTAGTTTTAAATTTCGAGTTCATGTTTAATGCATTAATAGTTTATAGGAAAACTTGGAAAAATTCATATCTTGCTCGTTTTAGATCCAAATTCGGTGAATTTCGCGTCTATGTGATCGTAGTGACGAGTAGAATGTTTTTATACACTTTTCAAACTGTTTTCTTGCTGGTGGTGTATTGTTCTAATTATAGCCTGTGTTTGCTTCGTGTATGATTGCTCGGATGATTGTATGTTGCTGCTTGGTGTTGTTGATCGAGTTCAGACGGTGAGGTTTACGTTGGTGATCAAGAGAACTTCTACGACCAGCAAGACCAGCAAGACTTTCAGGAGAACTTTGATCAAGGCAAGTATAGCTAGGGACCTCCCTTGTTGTCTTATTCGTGATGCTCACTAAAATACATATGCATGTGTCTTCCTTGCTACCTATGGTAGGATTTCCTAGATTTTGAATACTCAATTACCTTGTCACCTTGGGAGGTTTGCATTGGGTAGTTCTATTGCTAGTGCAACAATCATGATCTTGAAACTTGATTAATGAATATGCTATAAACATAAACAAGATGACTTTTTAGCAACATAAGGTCTTGTCTTGTAACTGATTATCCAGGATTTAACGTACAACTATGAGGGCTATATGGCTCTGGCTCTAGTCGCTTAAGAAACCCTTTTCTAGCTGGTTAGAGGTCTACGAGTTGGGTATAGGACAGCCTCTGTCCTATTGAGCCTGGCTTTGGAAACAGCCCTTTTACTCTATTTACTTTATTAGTGGAAGGGGGTTCCTATATCTGATGACCCTGCGGCCCTGGCCGGTTAGACGAGCTCTTGGGTGGCTTTATATGGTTTTCGGTGTTTTGGACCTTGCAAACCCATACATTTGGAAATCATGACTCACAGTGAAAGTGTACAACCTCTGCAGAGTGTAAAACTATTATAATAGCCGTGCTCACGTATACGAGCGACCTTGGAACACTTACATTAAGGGAAAATGACTTTTACTTGATAAGATGATCATTTATGTTAATTGTTTAAGATATTTATTATTCACGTTTGATGTTCATGTGTATGGGATTATTACTACCTTGATGTTAATAAATGCAAAACTTGATGATGACTTAAATGCTAACTGCAGTAAACCAGTGTCAGATATTTGAGCCTCATGAACCCTTAGTTATCTTGTTAAGTACGACATGTACTTATGCCTTGCTTTATCTTTTATGTTGGAAAGAAAATCCCGGATGGGTAGCAGATCAAGATTGGATTGAAGATTACCGTGATGAGTATTAGGCTTGGTGTCCACCAGTTGACGTCCCTGTTGGAGCTTGCGCAAGAGAGTTATCTTAGCAGCTATTATATCTATGTTTGAGACTATGTGTTGAATATTTGTTTGCTACGTAATAAACATTGTGTTGGTACAATTCACAATTTGTCCACTTATGTGTGCGACCGTTCCTGGGGTGCACATAAGACTTTTATACATCCTCTTTTGTTCTTAAAATTGGGTGTGACAGATTGGTATCAGAGCACTGTTGACTGTAGGACGCAAGCCTAGTTAGAATGGTCGTTTTTAGCTTCTTTTGCTTCACTTGTTTCATGCTTTCCACCTCAATCTTGTTATTTGCTAAGTTTTGTGTTTTTTTGCCTTATTCTATTATAAAATCAATTGATTCTATTCTAAATGATTTGAAACTTCTGTAGATGACACGTGACCACAAGTCTGCCCGCTTGTACGTTGGATGCTTTCAACCACAACGTGTTGCGTATGAGCCAATGGAACCTAGAGAGGACGTCCAGAGGAAGAACTGGAAGAATGAGGTTGGAGAAGAGGTCCATTCTTCGCCAACTCCGATAGCTGAATCCCCAGCACGTGTGGAGGCCATTGACTGGACCAATGATGATGAAGATGAAGTACTCCAGCCACTGCCTCGTATAGGTTGGACTGACAAGTTAAGCATCAAGAAGCCTGATGACAATGCCTTCTACCATGACTTGCTGACAATGATGTTGGAGTGCTATTATCTAGACCTGCAAGCCACTCTGGAGTATGACACTACGGATCACAGTCATCCTCTGATTGGTTCATCTTGGGATACTCGGTTGCTGATCAAGACCCCGAATACTCGCAAGATAGATGCAGTTGTCACCCACCATGTAAGTCGAGCTACCGTGGAAAGAAGCATGGAGGATGCTGCTTCCATTGCACTTGCCTACTACCGTGGCCGTCTCTCTGATGATAAGAAGGACGATGGACTCTTATATTACCCTACGGCCCTAGCCGGTTAGACGAGCTCTTGGGTGGCTTTATATGGTTTCCGGTGTTTTGGACCTTGCAAACCCATACATTTGGAAATCATGACTCACAGTGAAAGTGTACAACCTCTGCAGAGTGTAAAACTGTTATAATAGCCATGCTCACGGATACGAGCGACCTTGGAACACTTACATTAAGGGATAATGACTTTTACTTGATAAGATGCTTATTTATGTTAATTGTTTAAGATATTTATTATTCACGTTTAATGATCATGTGTATGGGATTATTGCTACCTTGATGTTAATAAATGCAAAACTTGATGATGACTTAAATGCTAACCGCAATAATCAAGTGTCAGATATTTGAGCCTCATGAACCCTTAGTTATCTTGTTAAGTACGACATGTACTTATGCCTTGCTTTATCTTTTATGTTGGAAAAAAAAATCCCGGATGGGTAGCAGATCAAGATTGGATTGAAGATTACCGTGATGAGTATTAGGCGGTGTCCACCAGTTGACGTCCCTGTTGGAGCTTGCGCAAGAGAGTTATCTTAGCAGCTATTATATCTATGTTTGAGACTATGTGTTGAATATCTGTTTGCTATGTAATAAACATTGTGTTGGTACAATTCACAATTTGTCCATTTATGTGTGCGACCGTTCCTGGGATGCACATAAGACTTTTATACCTCCTCTTTTGTTCTTAAAATTGGGTGTGACAGGCAGCGCCGTGGCGGGCGACGGAGGGGATGAGGGGGTGAATGAGGATGAGGACGGGCACAACAAAGAGATGGAGAGTAAATGATGGAAGGCTCCATACCACACAAAACAGAACAGTAGCGAAAACAAAATCTGAATGTCGAAGCGGCGATCCAACGGGACAAAATCAATTTGCTACCGTGGCTATCGTGGTTGGCGGTCAAAGCAAACTGGTTTGATATATAGAGACACCGGACGTGTCCATGTTGTGGACACAGAAGAAAAAAAATCCAGCTAGAGCTCTGCTATTAAGAGTTATGGGCTTACTATATTTCTACCCACGAGTATGTGAAACTGTTTGTTCTGAATTATTTTTTAATGAACTCTATTAACATAACATAAATTACATGCTGATAACGCTGAGAGGCTGCCTACAGCGAACAAAAGAAAAACAAACACCACCACCACCGTCACCCCAATAACTAAAACTTAATGGTTCGTATTAACTGTATGAATGTATAGTTGATGAAAATACTTTTCTATGATAATTCTTAACCACATATTGATATTGTATTTGTTTCTTATACAATAAAGAATGCACATCATGTCACAATAAAACAACTATTGAAAATACCTGAGGAAGCCAATTGATATCAGGCACCTAGCACAGCGTCAACCACATTCATTCAAGGTCCCAATTATTAATGCAAAACCGACCGAAAGAAATCTATCTTCACAACCACATTCATTCTAGGTCCCTAGGCATATGGTTAATGCTTGTAGGATTGTTGAAAGGATTTAATGGACGGCTATAGAGTGTGAATAACCAATTTACAATTTCTTAAAAACACAAACACTAGGCACTAATGTTAAACACAAAAATGATCCCTAATAGAAACTAGAAGCCTAACCTAGCACTTCAAAGCAAGCCTTCCACATACAATTATACTAGCAGGAAGAATAACAAGCACTACCCCGGAACACACCATCACACTCCTAGGTCTAATTATTACCGTAAATGCATGGCTTTAGGTGTTCATTGTTTGTGTTACCGAAGCAACCGTAAATGCATGGCTTTAGGTGCATGAAATGTGAGGGTTCATGGCTTCGAGGGTTAGAGCAACTTTACCATATCTCTTATATTGCAATTCTTATAAGTTATTTTATGACAGTAGCTTAAAATAAATTTAGGATATAACAGAGCATTGTTGTAGCTGATCACCTAAAACTTTTCCCCTATATTTCTTTATTAGGGATTGGGGAGAGGTAATCATCTCCTTTATCTAGGAGAAAGGTGGTTGTTTTTAGGAGATCTTTTAAAATTATCGCATAAGAGATGAGATAGAAGATCTGCTATAACATCTTAAAATGTTCTAAATGCTACTTTGTATAGATGATTAGGTGAAGGAAACGCGGGCATATAATTCAGGCAACGTGGACCCGACCGTCAGCGGAAAAATGGCAGATAGCAGGTAGATAGCACGTATGGGCATGCGTTTGTACACTGCACAAGGGTTGAAGCTTCTATATATAGAGAGCCATCAGGCAACCCATCTTGTATATATCGCTACACCATATACACATTCGTGTCCATAACAATGGCTCTATGGTCTCCAGCACTACTGATCCCCATAGCTGCTCTCCTTGTTCCATCGTACTTCTATATCAAATATAAAAGATCAAATAGCCCGATTCTCCCAGTGATCTGGCCAGTAGTAGGCATCCTCCCAGGCATCCTTGCCAACGTCAACAACTTGCACGAATTTATCACAGTTGGCCTTTCTGCCTCTACGTGCAACTACAAGGTGCACGGACCAGTGGGAACGAGAGTGCAATACTTCCTTACCAGCGACCCACAAAATGTCCGACACATCTTCACTTCAAACCATGCAAACTACCCCAAGGGTGAGGAGTTTGCAGAGGTCTTCGACGTCATGAAAGGAGGCCTCTTCACAGTTGATGGTGAGTCCTGCCGCCGCCATCGCGCTAAGATGCAGAGCATCCTAAGCAATCCAAAGATGCTTGCATCCATCACTAATTTCTGCCACGACAAGGTCGGGAAAGGCCTGCTCCCCTTCCTTGCAGACATGGCGAACGCTGGAACGGCGTTCGACATGCAGCAATTGAACACGAGGTATGCTTTCGATCTGGCTGCTAAGCCAGTCTTTGGCCTGGACCCTGGTCTCCTGTCCCCAGACATGCCGCCTGTTGACGTCACAGACGCCATGGACACCGTCATGGAGGTGCCCATGTTCCGGCACGTGATGCCGGCGTTAGTATGGAAGGTGATGAGACGGCTAAACATTGGTCCAGAGAGGAGGATCGCCGCGGCACAGGCAGTACTACGTGGATTCGTCGTGAAGATGATGGAGACAAGGAAGACCCGTCGTCATTCGGTTGGCGAGGAAGAAGATGAAGCTGCTTCGTTAGACATCCAGTCATACTACATCAATGACCCCAACTATGGCGACGACGACCAAGTGCTCCAGGCAACCCTCATCGGCTATCTTGTCGCCGGGAGGGACACGGTCGGTGCGGGGTTGTCGTGGCTATTCTACAACATCTCTAGGAACCCCTCCGTCTTGTCCAGCATCCGCAAGGAGCTGGCGCCCATCGCATCTTGCAAAGCCGCCGCCGCCGCCACCGATAAAGAAACAAATGCCACGGCCACGGTGACCTTTGAGCCTGAGGAGATGAAAGAACTAGTTTACTTGCAGGCTGTGGTGTTTGAGACCCTGAGGCTTTACCCTCCAGCCCCGTTCGAGCGCAAGACTGTGCTGCGCGACGATACACTGCCAAGCGGCGATGAGGTGGGCGCTGGGGACACCATCCTCATCTCCTTGTACGCCATGGCAAGAATGGAGCCCGTGTGGGGCAATGACTGCCAGGAGTACAGGCCAGAGAGGTGGCTCTCGGATGATGGAAGCAAACTGCAATACGTTCCTTCTCATAAATTCCTGACGTTCAGCTCGGGGCCAAGGATGTGCCTCGGCAAGGACATCGGGATTATGCAGGTGAAGACCGCCGCCGCCAACGTCCTGTGGAACTTTGATATGGAGGTGTTGGAAGTGCATGCTGTTGAGCCAAAGCTCTCGACTATTCTGCAGATGAAGAACGGGCTCATGGTCAAGGTTAAGAAAAGGGTCCAAGAATGAAACACTGTGGAGAATTTGCTATTGTCGCTTTGCTTCGTCGCCCTATCCTTTTTTATCATGTTATCTATCTATCTATCCCCTATCTATGTGTGATGAGAACTTCTGTATTGTGGGCAAGTAAGACATTGTGTTATGTAATGTGTGGACTATGTGATGTCAGAACTTTGTGGTGGTGCTAAGTGTAAGAACTTTGTGGTGTGCTTAGTTAATGGAACACTTGTGCTATGTAAGGTTGCTATGTTAGCTTGCTTTGTTCATAGCTTGTGATGATGTTTTGTGTTTGTCTTATTCTTAATTTGTATGAATCACATGCCATATTGCATCACGTTTGTTTAATTGACACGTTTGCACCTCACGGAACTATATATATGAAGAGTTCACCACGTTCTATCTAGATTTAATTTGTGCATATGTGCCATTGAGGCTATTTACTTGTTGAAATCATATGTGCACAAATTTACGGGGAGCTTTACATACAGATGCTTCAATATGTAAGCTTTGTTTGTGTTGTCCTCGATCAAAAAAAAGGAGAGGCTGAAAGTGCATCAGATGCTATAGTGTGGATTTTGGTGATATAATGACAATGCAAACAAATTAAGGACTAATGAGATGACGAGTATTTCAGATTATAAATAAGCGAAAAGTGCTATTGGATAATGGAGACCCCCTCCTCGCCCCCTCCCCCCCATTCTTTAGATGAAGAACGGCCACATGGTGAAGGTTAAGAAAAGGGTCGGATGAACTTAACACTCTGGAAATTAAAGCTTTGTACGCACTCTCCTCCCACAGGTACAATGATATCATCACTACAATTTGACAAACCGAAAGATTTGCGCGCTGCAATATGCAGAGAGATATCTAGTGCATATGAGCATATGGATGTTTTTGCTACACATGTTGCAGAGCGTACGTGCAGGAAACATGCTATGCGAGTATGCGGCATACTACTGGATAGCTGATTCAGTAAAATAAAATATTGTTGTTGAAGTGCTCTTGCTGTTGTATGTTTTTCATCTTTTATTTTATTTAACTGAAAATTTCCAGCAATGATTCCTCTATCAAAAACTAGCAAGGTGGCTCGCACAAATAGCACGGGTAACTTCTTTCCATTGTAATATTTGGGTCTATTTTTCTTGAAAATTAAATTCACTACTGGAAACGGAGACTTTGCCGAGTGTAAATTTCTTTGCCCGAGTGTCAAAAATCATACACTCGGCAAAGATCTTCTTTGCCGAGTGCTGCACTCGGCAAAGAATTGCACTCGGCAAAGATTTCTTTGCCGAGTGCCGGGCACTCGGCAAACACAGGCACTCGGCAAAGGACTTCTTTGCCAAGTGCCAGTCTCTCGGCAAAAATCTCTACACTCGGCATAGGCTGCCCGTGAAACGGCGCCCTGCCACGGCCTTCTTTGCCGAGCGCCTGCGGTTAGGCACTCGGCAAAGATTTGTTTTTTTTTTGTTTTTAAATTTTTTGTTTTTTTTTTGTTTTTAAATTATTACTTTATTTCGTTTACTTGAGTTTTTCCGGAAATTAGAAATTTGAACTGCATGTGGTATGAATAATGGAGTTTAATGATTCGAAAATTGATAGTCATGTTAGTGAGTGTTATGAGAGGCCGTATCTAGGAACGGACCCAAAATTTCGGACATCTCATTCACGAAACATGTCCGCGAAATTGCGTGTGAAGTGTTTATAAATTCTATAAAAAGCAAACGAAGTCCTAAAATCATGAAACGTGTTGAGATGTCGTGATATCATATGTGGAGGCTATGATAAAAATTTCAGAAGATTTCGTGCACGTTGTCATGTACGATGCTTACAAACCAGGACATCTCCGCCTTGCCCTCGCTGCCCACGCGCCCGGCCGCCCGCGCGCCGTGCCCTCGGCCGGCCCTGCCCCCGGCCAGCGCCGCCCGCTGCCTTCGCGCCCTGCCGCCGGCCGCGCCGTGCCCCCGGCCGGCCCTTCCCCCAGCCGCGCCGCCCGCTGCCCACGCGCCAGGCCGCGCCGTGCCCCCGGCTAGCCCTTCCCCCGGCCACGCCGCCCTGACCCCGGCCGGCCCTGCGCCCCGGCCGCGCCTTTTTTCCGGCCTTGCCCTGCCCCCGGCCGTGCCCCGTGGACCACCCGCCCCGACGCCATCCGTGCTCGACCCCGTCCCCGACTCCGCCCGATCCCGACGCCGCCCGCCCCTACCCCGTCGCCCGTCAGGTATGCCTTCTCACTTATTATTGTCGAGGTAGTGGTAGTTGTAGTAGTATTAGTTGTACTAGTGGTAGTATTAGTACAACTAGTGGTAGTATTAGTAGTAGAATTAGTGGTAGTAGTAGTAGTAGAAGTAGTGGTAGTAGTAGTAGTACAACTAATGATATTAGTTGTAGCAATAGTGGTAGTAGTAGAAGAACCAATGGTAGTAGTAGTAGCAATAGTGAAAGTAGTAGTACAAGTAGTGGTACTACTTGGATATATTCTTCTGCATGGATTGATATCCAAACTACATGGCTTCTGTTGAGCCATATGTGCTTGTCGGCCATCGTGCCGTTGTTTTTTGCAGGTTTTGGAAACCTCACCGTGCAGGGGAGGTTCTGCCAATTTTTTTTGTAAATAACAGTATTTTGTTCCATTTTTGTAGAGAAGAGCCCGTCAGAGTTGAGTCGGAGTTCTCGCCACCGTGTCGGTCTGCCTGCACCGCGTCGTCTCGCCACTGCACCGACCCACCACGGCCCCGCTAGCCTGACTCCGTCGCCACCCTAGGTATAACCCCTCTTTTCATATCATTGTCGTAGATCGCGTAACCCAGTTAGGCGTCTCCCATTCGAAAGAGATACGGTTGGAGGTATGCAGATCTTTGCATATCTATGACCGTATCTATTTCAGATTGTCCACGCTTTTTGGACAGCCCGCGGATGCGTAGATGGGTTAGTTTCCATGTTCTGCTCTAGTCCGAGACAGAGTTTCGGCATCACCTCCCTGTTGTTCTCCGGATACACACTCTTCTTTGGCAGGACGTGTATCTGGAGAACAGCGGGGAGGTGCTACCGAAATTCTGTCTCGGATAGGAGTAGAGTATGGAAACTAACCTCATCTACATATCTGCGGGTGGGATTAGGACCTATCCTCACCTATTATACAGTAGGAACACCATGTACATGCAATTAATGGTTACATTACTCGCCAATACATATGTTAGAGGATGGATGACCGTCAGTGGATGCACACGGGCTGGAGAAGTTAGAGTGATTACACCACGGAATGGATGAACAAGACCGATGCTTTCTTGAACAGTGCATTTGGCAACGCTGCTCAAGGACATTGCCTAGTTTTGTGTCCCTGCAGCAAATGTGGAAACAGGAGAAGGGTAAACAAGGTGGAAATGGGTAAACATCTTGTGAAGAATGGATTTACGCTGGACTACACCCAGTGGGTCCACCATGGTGAAGCCCATCGTATGAGAGAGGAGGTGGTGAGACCACGGGTGGAGGCTTTTGATGCTGATGCCGGGGTAGCAGACATGTTAGATGACTTTCACCAAGGATAGTTCGATGAGGGACGTGAGAAGGAGGAGATGGAAGCAGCCGCATAGGCGTTCTACGATATGATGGACTCGGCACAGAAACCCCTTCACGATCGGTCAACGGTGTCTCAACTGGATGCCATTGGACGCTTAATGGGGTTGAAGTCCGAGTTAAACTTAAGTCGACCTGGCTTCGATAAGATGTTGGCCGTGATTGGCACCTTGCTTCCGGAGGGCCACATTCTGCCGAAGAGCATGTACGAGTCACAGAAACTCCTTCGAGCACTTAAGATGCCGTATGAGCAGATACATGCTTGTCCGAAAGGGTGTCTCCTATTTAGGAAAGAACACGAGCATGCAAAGTTCTGTCCAAAGTGTAAATCCTCCAGGTACCTGGAGGTAAACTCTGATGATGGCCAGAAGAGGCAACTTATGATCCCCATGAAAATCCTACGGTACCTTCCGTTTCTACCAAGGATCCAACGGCTATACATGACCGAGGAATCCGCGAAACAGATGACATGGCACAAAAATGGCAAACGGTACAATCCTGACAAGATGGTACATCCATCCGATGGTGAAGCTTGGATCCGCTTTAATGACAAACATCGTGACAAAGCAGATGAGGCTCGTAATGTACGTGTCGCGTTGGCAACAGATGGGTTCAATCCTTATGGAATGATGGCTGCCCCATACACATGTTGGCCCGTCTTTGTTATCCCCCTTAATCTCCCCCCGGTGTCTCCTTTCAACGACATAACGTATTCTTGTCGTTGATAATTCCTGGACACCCAGGGAGTAATATGGGTGTGTTCATGGAGCCCGTATTTGATGAATTGGTCCGTGCTTGGGACGAAGGGGTATGGACATACGATTGAGCTACAAAGACAACCTTCAAAATGCACGTTTGGTACCACTACTCCCTGCATGACTTCCTGGCGTATGGGATATTCTGCGCCTGGTGTGTTCACGGGAAGTTCCCATGCCCAATATGCAAGGAAGGTGTGAGGTTTATTTGGTTGCAGAAGGGTGGCAAGTATTCGTCGTTTGATAGACATCGTCAATTCCTACCTCTTGACCATCCATTCAGACAAGATATCAAGAACTTTACGAAAGGCGTCAAAGTGACAAACCCTGCACCGCGGATGATGAATGGTGCCGAGGTTCATGCTCAGATAGGTGCCCTCGTGCCCAATGAAGAAGGTGGTTTTGTGGGATATGGTGAGCAGCATATGTGGACTCATATCTCGGGCATGACGAGGCTCCCCTATTTCGATGACCTTCTTCTACCACATAACATTGATGTAATGCACACTGAAAAGAATGTCGCCGAGGCACTTTGGGCAACACTCATGGACACTGAAAAGTCTAAGGACAACCCAAAGGCTAGAGTAGACCTGGCAACGTTGTGCGATAGACCAAATCAAGAGATGCAACCTCCTAGTCGTGGCAAGACCTGGAGAAGGCCTAAGGCTGATTTTGTCTTGAAAAAGGACCAAAGGAGGGAAGTACTTGAATGGATCAAGAAGCTAATGTTCCCTGATGGGCATGCAGCGAATCTAAAGAGGGGAGTTAACTTAGGCACTCTGCGAGTCAACGGGATGAAGAGTCATGACTACCACATATGGATTGAGCGGCTTCTTCCGGAGATGGTTCGAGGCTATGTCCCGGAGCATGTCTGGCAAGTGCTGGCAGAGTTGAGCTACTTATTCCGCCAGCTTTGTGCCAAGGAGCTCTCTCGGACCATCATTGATGACTTGGAAAAAGCGGCACCCATGTTGCTCTGTAAGTTAGAGAAGATCTTTCCACCCGCCTGCTTCTTGTCGATGCAGCATTTGATTGTGCACCTCCCGTATGAGGCACGGATGGGGGGGCCCGTGCAGAACCGTTGGTGCTATCCAATCGAGAGATGTCTGAAGACTCTTCGCAAAAATGTAGAAATAAAGCCAGAATTGAGGCTTCCATTGCAGAGGCATACATTCTAGAGGAGGTGTCGAACTTCACAGAGAAATACTACACTAAGAAACTTCCTAACGTTCATAATCCACCCCCTCGTTACAATGCTGGCGAAAATGAATCGAACCTCAGCCTTTTCCAAGGGCAACTTGGAAGCGCAAGTGCATCGACCATTAAGCAATTGAAAAATGAAGAGTGGCATAGTATCATGCTATATGTGTTGACCAACCTTGTCGAGGTGCAACCGTTCATTCGGTAAGTTCTAAATGAACTTGTTTCATTTCGCCGTATGTCCTTGTTTCATCGTCCAACCCCCTTGTTTCTCGTTGGTACAGGGAATTTCTTCGTCAATCCTGGCATGGATCAAGGCAACCTACACCGCAAGAAAATGATACCCTTCTTTCACTGGGGTGCGGGACTAGGGAGCCCCGATTTCATTTGTTGGTTCAAACAGAAAGCCCAAACTGATGCGCCTATAAGTGATGAGTTAAGACAGGTTGCAAATGGCTGTGCCGTTAGGGTCAAGTCATTTACCGGTTATGACGTGAATGGATATCGTTTTCACACAACAAGCTACGAGCAGAGTCGGCCCAATCGACAAACCACAAACAGCGGAGTTGTTACGCCCGGCACTGATGGACTCGAACTATTATGGAAGAATTGAAGAAATCTACGAACTATCATTTTATGGTTCCAAACCTCTTACTCCTATCATATTCAAATGCCACTGGTTTCATCCTGGTGTAACGAGATGGACCCCTAAGCTTGGGCTAGTCGAGATTCGATAGGATTCCATCTATCCAGGAAAAGATGTCTACATTGTGGCTCAACAGGCCGTCCAGGTTTATTATACGTCATACGCGTGCAAAGACGCCGAGCATCTTAAGGGTTGGTCTATTGTGCACAATGTATCGCCACACGGTAAACTACCTGTCCCAAACGATGAAGATTATAACTTCAACCCAAACACATATGATGGAGAGTTCTATCAAGAAGAGGGGCTACAAGGGAGGTTTGACATAGACTTAACCGAAGAGATATGAATGGAAGTAGATAATGAAAGGGATGATGACGAGGACGCTGGAGACTG
The DNA here is from genome assembly GCF_019320115.1 of Miscanthus floridulus. Classification (NCBI taxonomy): domain Eukaryota; kingdom Viridiplantae; phylum Streptophyta; class Magnoliopsida; order Poales; family Poaceae; genus Miscanthus; species Miscanthus floridulus. The sequence goes on along the minus strand of NC_089592.1, from coordinate 23,392,372 downwards.
AGGTGCGAAATCTGAAGGACATACAAATGCTTGAGCGATTACATTTCGCTAATGACAATGAAGACAACATTCCTCCTTCAGATAGTGTTGATGAGTTGGACAATGTTGATAGTGATGACGAGACCTATGATCCAGCTAATTTCAATCATGAAGATTATTTCTAATACATGTAATACTATGTTTTTTGTAATTATGTTTTGTTCATTTTTGCATATATTTCTAATACATGTAATACTATATTTTTTGTAATTATGTTTTGTTTATTTTTGCACCTATTTCTAATTACGTCTTGTTTTTCTTTTTTATTGCAGGTGATTGAATAAAGATGGTGGGCGACCGTCATAGGTCTGTGAACTCGATTTACCAAAGACAACGCCGGTCGTAGGAGGGGGCGGAGGGGGCGGCAGAGGGATCGAACAGGAGGAGGAGGACCGCTAGCCGCAGGAGGAGGTCGTCTCCTCCCACGCCACGTGAGGAGGACCGCCAGCCGTAGGAGGAGGTGGCGCCCGTGGACGAGTCAGACGAGGAGTTGGTTCGGCAGACGGAGGAGGAGGAGGAGGAGGAGGAGGAGGTGGAGGAGGAGGAGGAGGGGGGGGGGAGGCGGCAGGCACGGGTTCCGCTTCCTCCAACTCCTCTTCGAGTGTCTACTTGCGAGGTCCCGCTGAGCCTCCCACAGGTTCCGCTTCATCACCAATGCCCACTGATTCGCCCCGAAGGACAAAAGTAAGTAACTGTATATGTTATCAGCACTACTTCATATGATATGATGAAAAAAACTAATAATTTTTCTTAATTACTTGTGCAGGAACTGGGTGGTTGTGTCGGGTGGTAGCGCACGGCTAGTCAACGGCATCCTGGGTCTTCTGTGCAGGCAGCACTTCCCCGACATTGTCACGTACGCATCGAAGACGGAGCCGGCCTACTCGTTTGACCACTACGTCGTCGCCTCCGATGCGGAGTACCCCAACAAGGCGGCGCGGGTGAAGGCAGAGTTTTGGGTAAGTCTCCCTTGCACAACATTGCTCAATACGTCGCATTCATTAGACTTTTCTTGAAATAATGAATCGATACATCGCTTTTGTATGCAGACTTATTACAGATGCGAGGAGAGGATTTGAGGCCAGGGCGGAGCAGGCGACTACCAAAGCCTGTAAAAAACTCGTCACCGACATGCATCACGAGGCGCGCATCCAGGCCATCGTAACCTACTACAGGGTCGAAGCTTGGAGAGAGGAAAACCAAGAAAGACGCAAGAGAGATGCAGCTGACCCGGGAGCAGTACCTTGAGGTAAATGAAGAACATCAACATTGATTCGATTTGAGATTAAGTTGGTTTAATTTGATCTTCTTATATGTCCAATACTTGATGACATGTAGGTGATTCCCTGGTGGTGCCAAGCGTATCCCGAGTGCTGGGCGATGATGGTGGACAGGTGGTTCACGGAGGAGTACCTCAAGATGCACAGGGATGCCCGGGACCGTCGTTTACTGATGCAAGGTCCAGCACACCATCAAGGCAGCCGCAACCTCGCCGGATACAAACAAGCATGGGTACGCGAATTGATTTATCTATTGTCACGCTCAGTTCTGTCTGATTTCTAATCATCGTGCTGTCTTTCTCGCAGTCGTGCATCACATAGTGGCCAGGCTTGCTCGGACTTCCAGGCATGGTGTATGGCCCACAAGGGTAAGGCGACGTCTGATGTCTCCTTCAACCTGGAGGACCCGCTCGAGGCATACACGAACCCGAGCGTCCACTCCCGCATCAGTGAGTACACTGAGGTGGCGAGGTCGCTCCATGGGGCAGACCACGATCCGAGCACCCAGGACTTCGATGGAGAGGCCGTCATGAGGGTGGGGCAAGGCAAGAAGCATGGACGGTTCTGGCTTGGCGACGGCGTCATCGACACGGCCTCTACTCCCTCTCTCTCCCAGATCCGAGCATGGAGCACGAGCGAGAGCCCGACCATTCGCACACGGCCGACCGCTGCACAGCACCGGGTCGATGCACTCGAGGTTATTCCTGTTTTACTCATCATACATTGATCTTTACACACCTTAATTAGCTTTGCATTACTGAAACATTGGAGTGAAATATTGCAGGCCCGGCTGGAACAAGAAATGAAGGAACGTCAGGAGCTGGGGGCCCAGTTGGAGGCCGAGCGGGCCGAGCGGGCAGGCCCAGGCGCAGAGGCTGATGGACATTACGGATTTCCTACAAGGGCTTGGGCAACGTATGGGCTTGTCTCTGCCACCTGGGCTGTTGGTTCCACCTCCGCCTCCGCGTCCTGCAGCTGCAGCTACTCCTGTGAGTATCAAAGTTTTTTACTTTCACTTGTGCTTTGCTTGTATGGCCTCTATCGTCCTAGATTAGCTATCAAAATAATTTTGTCTCACATGCAATCTTTTCTCCTTTGTGCAGTCTCCATCTGACGGTGGTTCGAATAATCCACCTCATGCACCTACGAATGATGCACCTGGGCCTTCACCACAGTCGCAGTGGCCGAGATGAGTGCATGTTGTATTTTTTACATTTGTTGTTCACTTGGTGATGGACTTGTGATGCACTTGTGGACTTTGATGGACTTGTAAACTTATTTGGATGGACTTGAGCACTTATTATTACATATTGTGATGGATGTGTTATGGGCGGATGGATGTGTGGATGGATGAGATATATATGTGATGGATGAGATATATATGTGATGGATGAGATATATATGTGATGGATGAGATATATATGTGATATATGTTTGTATGAATGTATTTGTCATGATGGAACGCAAAAAAAAATATTGCCGTTTTGGGTCACTTTGCCGAGTGTTGCACTCGGCAAAGGACCCCTTTGCCGAGCGCAATGGTCACAACACTCGGCAAAGCTGGCAAAATCGGCGACCCGAAAACAGATTTTCCAGCTTTATCGAGTGCTGTGACTATAACACTCGGCAAAGAAATTTAAAAAAAAAAATTTAAACTTTGCCGAGTGCCTGCTGTGTTGGCACTCGGCAAAGAGTTTAAAAAAAAAATCTTTGCCGAGTGCCTGGAGTGGTGGCACTCGGCAAAGAAAATTTCCAAAAAAAATAAAAGCTCTTTGCCGAGTGCCTTCCGGGTTGACGCTCGGCAAATAATTTTTTTAAAAAAAATAAAAAATCTTTGCCGAGTGCCTGGAGGTTTGGCACTCAGCAAAGAAAATTTTCAAAAAAAAAATAAAAGCTCTTTGCCGAGTGCCTTCCGGGTTGGCGCTCGGCAAAGAATTTTTTTTAAAAAAAAAGTTTTGCCGAGTGCATGGAGGGTTGGCACTCGGCAAAGAAAATTCTCAAAAAAAAATAAAAGCTCTTTGCCGAGTGCCTCACGTGTTGGCTCTCGGCAAAGAAAGTTTTAAAAAAAATTTAAAAAAATCTTTGCCGAGTGCCGGCAGGGTTGACACTGGGCAAAGTGACCGTCAACGGAACCGGCGCCGTGACGGTCGCTTTTCTTTGCCGAGTGTTTCCGGGGCACTCGGCAAAGCCTTTGCCGAGTGCCCGATAAAATACACTCGGCAAAGAGTGCTTTGCCGATCAATTTTTTGCCGTGCGTGCTTTGCCGAGTGCCGCACTCGGCAAAGGCTTTGCCGAGTGCAATATAGCCTTTGCCGAGTGCCGCACTCGGCAAAGGCTTTGCCTCGGCAAAGAACCTGAATCCAGTAGTGATTTTGCAGGTAGTGTAATTTTTTTTATTTGCTTGATTGTAATAATATAGCCCCACTTCATCTCATATATCTATCATCGACTAATTTGTTGACTTTCTTTTTTCTGCTCGTACCCGTGGATGACCAAATTCTACTTAAGCCAAACAAAGTTATCCTTCAATTTTCTCTTCATTAGCTCCATTCCTCAATAGAATCGGTTACTTGACCCTCATGAAAAGTGCTATTTAAATTTTGGATCATTTTATACCTTTTCTTGAGGATTACTTGACAATGCATCAGCGGATTAAATCACAATATTCTCATGCCTTTTGGAGTCGTCTGTATACCTCAAGTAGCTGTTGGCTAGTCCTATGTCATCGCACCAACATCTATCGATGCTGCCAGATCTCGGGTGTGCTGCTTGCGAGCTTCTCACCACATGCCCATTTAGGGAATGGATGGACTAAGTGCATGCAATATATTAAAATTTGATAGGGTTTTTGTGATTCCATCATATTCCCATCTGCTAGAACATGCATATGTTCCTCCCCTAGATTACTGTCATGAATGATTACAGATTTTATCGTTCACACATTTTATTTGGTTATTTCTCCTTCATCGACGTCAATGGTGTTGCCAAAACTTTCCGTCTATAGGAACATAGGAAAGGAGCAACTACGAATTTATGGCTAAGTGAGAGGAGGGCTAAAATGACGAGGAACCTAGAAAATGGTGAATTAGAGGCATGGGATCATAAGTTCTTTGATATTTTATATTAGTGTGCCAAGACATTGGATTCATCTTGGATGTGTCTTCATGCGTGTACTCCCTCCCATAGATATTTCTTATAGATTCCTTGCTTTTTATTATCATAAAAAATATAGTTGTATGATTGAATTCAGCAATATTATCTATTTTCATAGTTGCTCTATCTCTACATGATTCTTTATTTATTTTCCTATACCTTTTGATAGATGTGGATCGTGACAATCTAGATCATATATATGAGATCAATATGGTGGTTTTAGGCTTTTAGCCCTTATGTCCGAAAGAATTATTTTCCTAACATTATTTACAGTAGCACACTGGCTTTATTTGTAGTATCACTATTTTAACACCTCACTAAAAAATTTAGTTTCCAATTTAAATTATTGGTCAATATATTTATTAATTTTGAATTGAGCTATTTACAATTTCTAATTTATATGGAGTATTTATTTATGTATTTCCATTCAAAAAAATAATTTGGTGTATGAATTGCTCCGTTCTATCGAACATTGCATCTTATATTGGTTTAGATATATGAAATATTACATTTTATAGCACATTTAAACGGGACCAACTTCTTGTTAGGAGCCACTGAAATTAACAAACTTCTTGACCAGCGTAGCTATAGCAAATTAACCCTGCTAGTCCATGCTATGCGTCCCAAAGCACCGACTAGGACCTTACAAAATGCATGCATACCATTACACTCTTGCAGTAATTACGTAGATACTCCATAAGAGAGGAACTAATAATCTCATATATATTACAAGTCTTGAATCTTGATCTTATAGAAAGTTCTCAAAATTAGACCAATACAACACTTCATGTTCTTGTCTAAAAAAACCCTCTTCGCTACCCTAGTGGAACAGCTGAACCGTTGGACAAACGCTGGACCATTAAATTAAGTAGCCCAATCACCTAAATGCTCGGCCCACTGTGACAAAGACAAAGGCCATAACCGTTAGCTAGCCCATACATGGGGGCCCACAAATGTTGAACAGCCAGGAGTATGTGCGTCCAAAATAGTCAATTAAGGTATATGGTGATTGGTGAACACCATACCGTGTTATGTTGGATCCTCCACCCCTGTTCTCGTATGTTGTAGCATACTTTTGGAGAAACATAATTTTTATATAACGATAACGATAGGATGACGACGTTCGTCCGTCCGGACGGACCCCAACCCGCCCCACGCATGTACATGTACGGTCCGCATGCGTTGTTGTTCACTAGTTTGTTCGCACCTTGGAAATTATTGGGCATCGCTCCAATCTCTCGTGCCTCGCTACCTCCGTTTTCTCTCTCTCTCTCTCTCGTGTGCCTCCTGTGCTACTCCCTTCCTCTCTCTTGGTGCAGTGTGGGCAAGCGTCCCGGCGCGGCGGCGCAGCTGCCTCAACGTGGCCTCAGCACGAGTGGGCCATGATGCGGAGGCCCGAGCGGCCCTCGACAAGGCGGCGCACCGGTGCCGACGGCCCCAGTCACGGGTGGACCAGTGCGTCAGGCCCGGCACGAGTGGTTCCCTAGTGGATCTAGCTCCCTCTCCTAGTCATGCGGGCACTACCTCCTTGTCGTATCGCACAACCACCACTGCCAACCTGCCACCTACAAACGCCTCCAAGCCACTGCCTACAAGCGTTGCCGGGACGCTGTCTCTGATGAATTCCACAAGCTGATGAGCCTTCGTTCTCTCAAGCAGCAAGGAGATGTGCTGCGCTGAAAGCGCATGATGCAACCGTATATTTTCAAGTGTTTTAGATGTTTCATAGGTATGTTGCAATTGCTTCATATGGATGTTGCAAAAGTAGATCGGGATTGTTTCAGATGAATGTTGCAAGCGTTTGTTCAAAATCTTTCATCTGTTTCAGACGTATTTTTCACACATATGTTGCAAGAATATGTTCCAAATGTTTCATATGTATTAATCTTATGTTGCACGAAGTTTTTTCAAGTTGCAAGTGTTTTATCTGGATGTTGCATATGTTGCTGTGGCTATACACATATGTTGCAAGTATATGTTCCAAATGGTTCCAAATGTTTCAGATATTTCAGACGTATGTTGCAAGTGTTTTATCTAGATATCGTATATGTTCTAGTAGCAATACAATATGTTGCAAGCTTATGTTCTAAATGTTTCACTCGTTTTAGACGTATTTTTCAACAATGCTTCATGCACTGGTAGAGAACAGAGCTTTACTCCCGGTGGGGAACCTTCTCTAGTCCCGGTTCCCCACCCGGGAGCAAGCATCCGGGACTAAAGGGGGGGTCCTTTAGTCCTAGGTCAGGAACAGGGACTAAAGGAGGACCTTTAGTCCTGGTGGGTAACACCAACCGGGACTAAAGGTGCCTCCTGACATGCCACGATGGCCGGCACCTTTAGTCCCGGTTGGTAATACGAACCGGGACTAAAGGTTTTTTTTCTTTTTTCTTTTCTTTTCATTTTTTTGTTTTCTTTTCAAAATAGGTTTTCGAAGTCGTATTGTACGCTGCTAATTATACATTTATACGTGCGTATAGTATGTTTCGGTTCAAGCACAATGAACGTATTAAATCACACAATTCAAGCATATATATATGCATGCATGCATCATATATATATTTACATGCATGCATGCATATGTGTATTTTACATTATATTATTTCATGTGCATATATTACAAAAGATTGCATTACAGTTGTTGTGATATAACAAGTTTCCTCTCATCCTCTAGCTTGGCTTCCATGGCTGTGTTGGGTCGAAGTAGAACTCGTCCTTGGAATCGATGACCTGCTCATTAAAAAATCCGGCTATAGACTCTTGAATTGCTTTGATTTGGTCTTGCCATATGACCTTTTCCTCCAACCATCGAGCCTACAGGTTTGAATTAAAGGAAAATAAATTAATATATGTACATATATATATATATAAAGACATAGTAACACAATCAATAATAATAATTAAATGAATATATAGTGTATTTTTAACGTACTTTGAGTCTCTCTGTAGGAGTTCTTTGGGAGACAACCTTGATAAACTTGCAAACATAGTAACCACAGTAGTTGTTCCTCTGTTCCTGCCTCAGACACCACTTTACGAGAAAAAGATTTGTCATCCAATCTGGTGATCCGGTGAAAGCTATATGTTTAATTAATAAAGATGATGCGATTTAGGGGACTTACTTTCAAAGGGATTATATTCAGTGGCGCTTTGCATTTTCCCATGTGTTGCTTCTCAATAAAGGTTTTCCAAACACTGCCCAATAAAAAATTTGCCATGTCATCAGATATAGTTAATCATCATGTTTGTGTGTATATATAGTTGCTAGAGATACCGAAATTACCTCTGGATAATATCTATCATATCTTGGTAGTCTTGTTGTGGTTTTCTCATCGAGTCATAGATTATCAAGTGACTTTTCACCAGATCGATGTCCATCAATATCCAGTGATTGCTGCATGTGTTTATAGGATATAACGCATAACACTCATTAATTAACTAGAATCAACATATGAGCCATTAAGGATGATCGACATTATTAACACTCACTTGAAGTTGTAGGGAAAGAGTATATCCTTCTTGTGGCGTTGGTTCACTAAGAAGTTCATAAGGTTACTCTCTGACTCAGACTTCCAATTAGTCTTTGGTGTAACTGGGTCTTTGAATACTATATGGGGATCAACAAAACCAATTTCATTGTAGCCTTCCTTTCTAAGCTCTGTCATTGTAAATCTGCATATATATAGTACTTGTTAGGATAATTTATATGCATATACACACATATGATGAGTTTAGTAATAGATCGAAAGAATTATTACTTACAGGCAATAGCAGCTAATGATAACTTTGTCCAGAGAGGTCAGGTGGCATAGTTGATGAAATTCTGCAAAGTCAACATACATAACATCATCGCCACGGAACCAATGTTCGTCTCTAATTCTGACACCAACGCAGAAGTCTCCACCGGTAGACGTCTGCATGTACCACTTGTTTAGCAGGTACATTTGTGTCCCTAGATCAGATAAGGCTTGAGGGTTGTATAGACTTTGGCCTAGTACAAATTTTTTCTTCCAAATATCAACCTTCGCCGCACTCTCAATGTTTCCATCACCAAACATCTGGTAAAGGTCGAGACCAGTCTCATCAATAAATTCACCAAGGTGATCCAAATCGACATCCGGAGGTATGTTTGCCTGATGCATTAATCCTAAATTCGAACCATATTCATTACCAACAACTAGCGGGGGGACTAATTGGTGCACTTGTTGTCCGAGTTGGACAACTCCTTTCCCTGCCCACTTCTTTTTCTATGCCGCCTCAATTGACTTGGTGAGAGTGCGGTCATAGTCCGTTAACGTTGATTTGGACGGCTTACGAGATTCCCGCTGTTGTTGCTGGTAAGAAGCCACCCTTTTTCTTAGAATATCTGGAGCTACGAAGAAGTACGGTTTCTCCGGGTTTCTCCTTGCTTCTTGATTCTTTTTAAGTTTGTCATAGAATCTAGACATATCTTTTTTATATGCATCAGTTCCTTCTTCCTTCTCTTCAGATATTATTTTGGGAATAGCCCTTGGTTTCACGGTGGCTTTCTTTGCCGGCGGGGATTGGTTCTTCGTTTGTGGGGCTGGCCTCTTGCTAGGCTTCTTGGTAGGCGGGGGCGGGGGAGGTGTTGGAGACCTCCTTGGAGGTGGTGGCGGCGGCATTGGAGACCTCCTTGGAGATGGCGGCTGCGGCGTTGGAGACCTCCTTGGAGATGGTGTGGATGCAGCCTCACCTTCCAACACAATGTCATCGTACAGAGCACTATGATGATCTGGCGATTGAACAATTGGATTTAGGTTGGGGGAGGATCTGCTACAAAAAAAGGAATGACATATTATTATGAGCAGATTGTTAATTATTTAAGCTAATACAAATTAATGATGTAGTGTTTTCATCCGCACGTACCTATGGTGAGGTAGTTCAGGAGGAGGTGGAGCCGACATCCCGAGAATGATGATGTAGCGCTTGCGCCATAGAATGAATGTCTTCTCTGCTTCTCCTAGAGTCTTCTCGCCATCACCTCCAGGAATGTCAAGAGGCAAATCACTAAAACCTTTTTCAGCTTTATCTACCGAGATGGTAGCATATCCTTCTTGGATTATATTCCCATGAATCCTTGGTGTCTTGGTTCGGTCGATAGGATTAACAAGACCGATAGCCACCTTGATTGTGGAATTCCCCTTCGGAATGTGTAGCTCACACGATGTACAAGGTTCAGTGACGTCGTCCACAGGGAAGCGTAGTCATGTGTCCCCTTGATTTGGTATCTCCGTGGAAGCGCAGCTGCTTTTCAACTGAACAGATTGGCTAATGTTGATTCCTGGCTCTGATGCCTGCTTGCTTGCACTCACTGCTATTTGCACTTGCCTTCTGATTTCCTCCTGCATTCTCGCTTCAAGGTTTTTTCCCCGCTCCTGTGCTTCACGCACTGCTTCCTCCAACCTCTGGAGCCACTGTGCCTCTTCTTCCTTCTTTCTCTGGCGGCTTCTGTAGGAAGGTCTGTCCTGAGGGAATCCATGCTCCCATGAGACACTTCCTTTGCCTCTAGTTCGGCCACCATGTTCAATAGTCCCGATGGCGTATGTCAGCTCATCCTTCTCTCTGTTGGGCCTGAATGCACCACTAGCAGTAGCTCTCTGAGCATAAAACAATCTTTCTGCTGCTTCTTGCAGTCTTGCGCCATAAACGCACTTCCCTGTCTCTTGGTCCAGTGTTCCCCCATGAGCGAAAAACCAATTCTTTGCACATTCTCCCCACTCAAGTGATTCTGGTGTGATACCCTTGGCAAGAAGGTCTGCTTCCATTTTGTTCCACTTCTTAATGGCAATCGAGTAGCCACCTGATCCCAAGTTATGGTGGCATGTCTTCTGTTGGGCATTACGTTGGTTCTTTATCACCCAACTCACACCCTCTTCCGAAGTCTTGTACTGTACAAACTCATCCCAATAGGGCCTTTGCTTTGAGATCGGGCCTAGGACAGTAAAATCTGGTGCTATGTTCTTCTTGACATACGTCGTGTATAGGTGTTTCTTCCAAGTCTGAAACTGGGTGGCCATGTTCTTCATTGCCCAATCCCTAACTCACTCCTTCAATTCATCACCATCTATTATATCATCATAACCATCTGTTTAGAGCGTGAAACGTACCAAGACATCTTTCCAAATTAATGTCTTGTCACGATCAGAGACAAAACTGATATGAGGAGCATTGGTCTTCTTCTTCCATTCGTGGGTACTGATCGGGAGCTGGTCCCGTACAAGGTAACCACAGTGGTGCACGAATTTCATTTTATTTAGCCCCCCGGTTCGCTTGTATCCACATTGAACTCCGAGATGATGAAGCGGCCCTCCAATGGCTTTTTGGGACCTCGAACATTTTTACTCTTCGTTGTAGTTGTTGATGTTGATCCAGAGGGCTACAAAACATAAACATTATTTTTAATGTCATGAGCACACATAAGACATATGATAATATATATAGCTAATAATAAAAAATATATACTTGGCCAATATGTTGTTGCTCATTTTGTTCAAGAGCTAAGTACTGACTCCCGTCATCTACATCCTCTTGCACGTTATTTTTAGCACCATCATCGCCGGCAACTTGAGTGCCAGTGTTGATCAAATTCATCATCAACTCCTCCTCATCCATGTTTCTTGGGTCGGCCATCTAGCTTCAAAAAACAAAACCAATATATAGTACGTCAAATCTTTGCTTACATGCATAAAATCTTCCGCCGTATAAACCCTAAACCCTAAACGAGTAGGTTTTGACGGGTGAAGGTTGGTTTGTATGATAAGAAGAATCGGGAAGCGAGTAGGTTTTGGCGGTGGTCCCGCCTGAAACAAAAGGGGGGCGTCGCTACGCATTAGGTTTTATTAAATGGAAAATAGCGAGCCTCGCCTAAAAGAAAGGGGGCATCATTGCGCGTCAAGTTTCTGAGAACAATAAACGATGAGCCTCGCCTAAAAGAAAAGGGGGGCGTTGCTACAAACCAAAGTGACAACAAAATCGCACTACATCCTGACTCATCAAGTAAACAGTTCCAAATAATGTTTACAATGATTGGAACCCTCGAAGAGGTTCACAACAACACGCCAAATTTACAACAAATACAACAACACACGTTACATCGATAAAAAATAGACATCAAGTCGACCCTTGGCGTTGGAACTCCCAAACATCGAGAGCATCCTCTTCAAAACACACCTCGCATGCCATATCCCTCGCCATCTCCATAACTGTATTTTCAAGCACACTCTCAACCACTTCATCTGCTACACCCTTCATAGACTCAGCTATATCATCCACAACCACCTGCAAACCAACCTTCACCCACCAAAAATGATTGAACGAGGGCGGCGTAACCCTAAACCCTAGGGTGAACGAGGGCGGCGGTGCTCCACCGTATAAACCCTAAACCCTAGGGCGAACGACGGCAGCGGTGCTCCACTGTATAAACCCTAGGGCGAACGAGGGCGGCGGTGCTCCGCCGTATAAACCCTAGGGTAAACGAGGGTGGCGGTGCTCCGCCGTATACATAGAAACACATGGCGCTTATAGATGGCGCTGGAATTTTTTTTCGATCTGTTCCTTTGGCGCTTTCTTTCTTATAATAGTTAGCGCGACAAAGAATAATGCCCGTCTGAACGCCGTGTGCGACATGCCATGAAAATTAGTTAAGTATACGTTTGGGTTTGTGATCGATACACACATTTGTTGACGTACGTACGTATGCAAGTGACAACCAACAAAGTTTCGCTACCGTATCAAAGCATGCACGTAGGAATAAATGAAAATGTGAACAACATGTACGTACGGTTACCATGATCGTGAACTTGCCTAAAACATGTATGCATGGAGATGGAATAGGATTGGAGCAAGCACGGCGTACCTCGGGGCGGCCGGCGGTGTGGCCGCGCGTCTGGCCGGGGCGAGGGTACCGGCGGTGTGGCCGCGCGTCTGGCCAGGGCGACTGGGCGAGGGTACCGGCGGTGTGGTCGTGCGTCTGGCTGGAGCGACGGGGCGAGGGTACCGGCGCGGTGTGGCCACGCGTCTGGCCGGGGCGAGGGTACCGGTGGTGTGGCCGCGCGTCTGGCCGGGGTGGCCGGGCAGCAGCTGGCGCCGTGAGGTCATTGGCGCGCGGGGTGGCGTGGGGACCGCGGACGCGCACGAGGAGGTGGCGACGACCGACGTCGGGCGGGGTGGCAGTGGCGTCCTCGGTGTGGCGGGCCGAGTGGCGTGGGCGCAGGGGGAGAGGAATCGGCGAAGAACGCAAGGAAGAAGATGGCACTGGTATATATATTCCATGCCCCTTTACTCCCGGTGCCATCCCCCCACCGGGAGTAAAGGTTTTTTTTTGGCGGGCCACGAAACTGCAGCGCACCTTTACTCCCGGGTGGGCTGCAGTTTCATTTCCCGCCTGTTTTGAGCAAATTTTTTTAATAAAATGCAATAGTCTTGTTAAATACATAGTAAATTAAATAAAAGGCATAAAATTATTTTGTTAAAAATATGGATTTTTTTTTCTTTATTGCACATAGGAAAAATCTATAACCTAACTTTTTTATTTTTTGTTGTAATTATAAAACATAATGTAACTAATATTTATTATTTCGTTAATGCAAAAATATAGTGTTTAATTAAAATTATTAAAACTATTGGTTTTGGACAGGAAATTTGTTTTCACATCATTTTAACGTTAATATTTTAATTTTTCATCACTCAATATCCTAATTTAACTTTTCGAGAGAGAAATCCCACCAAATCAAACATTGATTTAATTTGAAACATGACATAATAAATATCTAAATTCACAATTATTACATAATATCTCAAACACACACTATATTAAATCACTATATCATCAAGTGGGCACAGCAGTGAACTTATTCTTTACGTATGTCCCTTGGTTATGATCGCGTTGTAACCATGGAGTGTCCTCATCATTTATCAAGATGCTAGGGTCTTTGTTCACTTTGAAGGGCGGAATTCGGTCATCCTTTTCATAATCTTCTGACATGTCCGACTTGTCTTCAATTCCCACGATGACTCTTTTCCCTAAAAGAACTATGTGGCGCTTTGGCTCTTTGGTTGAGTCATTATCGTTTTTCCCTCTTTTTTGGTTTGGTAGACATATCATTGACATAGAACACCTGATTCACATCCTTGGCAAGGACGAATGGTTCGTCTTTGTACCCAATATTACTAAGGTCTACTGTTGTCATTCCATACTCGTTGTCTTCTATTACCCCGCCTCCGGTCACCTTGACCCATTGGCACTTGAACAATAGGATCTTCAAAGTAGGTGCATATTCTAGTTCCCATATTTCATCTATGCGTCCATAATATGTCTGCTTATTTCCATTCGGGTCTGTGGCATCTATGCGGACACCACTGTTTTGGTTGGTACTCCTTTTATCTTGGGCTACTGTGCAGAATATGTTCCCATTTATCTCGTACCCTTTGTATGTGACGATATGCCATGATGGTTGCATAGCCAATAAATACAGTTGCTCATAGATGCTCTCATCACCTTGACATTTTTTCGCAACCAACCGCCGAAAGTTTCTATGTGCTTACGCGTAATCCAAGCTTCAGTCTTCCCTAGAAACTCGGATCATAAGAGATCCTTGTGTGTCTCAATATACGGATCTACCAAAGAGGAGTTCTGTAGAACTGTGTAGTGCGCTTTATTGAAATAATCATCATCCGTACCAATATATGTTTTCCTCCCTAGTGTCCCCTTTCCGCTTAGTCTCCCCTCATGTCTCGATTTAGGAACACCAATCGAGTCAAGGTCAAGAATAAAGTCAACACAGAACTCAATGACCTCTTCTGTTCCATAGCCCTTGGCGATGCTTCCTCCTGGGCGAGCACAACATGCGTGCCACCACAAAAGGTACAAATTTATGAAAGCATCGCTATAATGTAGACAATCCCAACTACCACTAAAAGAACTAAAGCTAAAATACATTTCAGAAGCACAAGGATTTCGCGACCAATCTCAACTAAAAGAGACAGATCTCCCGATTGTGCAACATCTTTGGGCTTCTTCGGCTGGATCACTGCCTCATTAGCCGCCGTATCTGCCTGTTGTGCAAGATATTTTTGCACGAGTTCAACATACTCTTCCTCCCAGTAGAAGCCTGAACATCGTCCACTGCCATCCCACTGAAATTAAAACAAAAAATTAGAACTTTAATCACAACCATCATGAAAATAGGTATAAACTAACCATAATCATTAAATACGATAAAATAACTCACATTGCGATCCGGACACTTGTAGAAGATACGATCCTTGTTGGGACCCTCCTTCTTCACTCGGTACTCCATCACAATCTTTGTCTCATCACGACACTTGCCGCATGGAATGAGAGGGAGGCCCGACCTAAGTCGCTTTGGAAACCTATGAGAGGTCGAGGACCCGGAAGCAGTTGCCATCTACTCTCTATACTTATTTTTTAATACACTATAAATTTCTCATTTTATAAACAAATAAAATTAAGAAACTATAAAATTATCTATATCTCTAAACAATGAAGCAGTTGCCATCTACTCTCTATACTCATTTTTTAATACACTACAAATTTCTTATTTTATAAACAAATAAAATTAAGAAACTATAAAATTATCTATATCTCTATACTCATTTTTTAATACACTATAGCTCAAAAACATGTTTTAATAAATAACCATCCATACTAGTTGACCTTGCTTACGTGATCATCTTGGCCAGCATTTCTCCACCGGACGGCACCATACATGGTCAAGGAAGAGCTCCGATTCTACGAGGAAGGGAACACGGTCTTCCACGACCGTTGTCGCTCTCCCTCGTAGAATCAAAGCTCCTCCTTGATGTCCGTTACCGCTCGACAGAGAACATGCCCGCTGAGCTGAACACGGTTCGCAAGTTCAACTAGTACGAATTTTCTATAATTTTCTAACTATTTTCTAAGTTTTTCATTTCATAAAAAGTTAAAATAAAAAGTTCGGTGATTGACAGACTACTACGACGATATCGGGACATGTGAATAAATAACCATCCGTACTAGTTAAACTTGCTGACGTGATCATCACGGCGAGCATTTCTCCATCGGACGGCACCGTACTTGGTCAAGGAAGAGCTCCGATTCTACGAGGAAGGGAACACGGTCTTCCACGACTGTTGTCGCTCTCCCTCGTAGAATCAAAGCTCCTCCTTGATGTCCGTTACCGCTCGACAGAGAACATGCTCGCCGAGCTGAACACGGTCTGCAAGTTCAACTAGTACAGATTTTCTATAATTTTCTAACTATTTTCTAAGTTTTTCATTTCATAAAAAAGTTAAAATAAAAAGTACGGTGATTGATAGACTACCGCATGCGACGATATCGAGACCTGTGAATAAATAACCATCCGTACTAGTTGAACTTGCTTACGTGATCATCTCGGCGAGCATTTCTCCACCAGACGGCACCGTACTTGGTCAAGGAAGAGCTCCGATTCTATGAGGAAGGGAACACAGTCTTCCATGACCATTGTCGCTCTCCCTCGTAGAATCAAAGCTCCTCCTTGATGTCCGTTACCGCTCGACAGAGAACATGCTCGCCGAGCTGAACACGGTCCGCAAGTTTACATAGTACGGATTTTCTATAATTTTCTAACTATTTTCTAAGTTTTTCATTTCATAAAAAGTTAAAATAAAAAGTACGGTGATTGACAGACTACTGCGACGATATCGGGATATGTGAATAAATAACCATCCGTACTAGTTGAACTTGCTTACGTGATCATCTCGGCGAGCATTTCTCCACCGGACGACACCGTACTTGGTCAAGGAAGAGCTTTGATTCTACGAGGAAGGGAACACGGTCTTCCACGACCATTGTCGCTCTCCCTCATAGAATCAAAGCTCCTCCTTGATGTCCGTTACTGCTCGATAGAGAACATGCTCGCCGAGCTGAACACGGTCCGCAAGTTCAACTAGTACGGATTTTCTATAATTTTCTAACTATTTTCTAAGTTTTTCATTTCATAAAAAGTTAAAATAAAAAGTACGGTGATTGACAGACTACTGCGACGATATCGGGACATGTGAATAAATAACCATCCGTACTAGTTGAACTTGCTTACGTGATCATCTCGGCGAGCATTTCTCCACCAGACGGCACCGTACTTGCCACGGAAGAGCTCCGATTCTACGAGGAAGGGAACACGGTCTTCCATGACCGTTGCCGCTCTCCCTCATAGAATCAAAACTCCTCCTTGACGTCCGTTACCGCTCGGTAGAGAACATGATCACCGAGATGAACACGGTCCGCAAGTTCAACTAGCTACTTTAACCTTCTTTCATGTAAATATGCAAGCTTGAAGTGATTTTGAGCTCAAATTGCTTACAAATGAAAAAAAAACCACAATAAAGAACCATATATATATAGTGAACAAAATGAGATAAGACAATGGTGAAAAATGAGAGTATGAGATTGGTAACCTTTACAACTGAAGAATCGACGGAGAAATCGAAGAAATCGACGGAGGATTGAAGAATTGATGGAGGAACAATGGAGGGAGGGAGGAAGCAAGAACACTACTGCAGTGAGCTTCAAAATGTGCTGAGCTCGGGCTCGGGGAGGAAGGAGACGGCCGGGATATAAAGGGGGGACCTTTAGTCCCGGTTGGTGGATCCAACCGGGACTAAAGGTAACTTTCCAACCTCAGGCGCAGCCACGGCCCGGGAGTAGACCTTTACTCCCGGTTGGAGCCACCAACCGGGAGTAAAAGTATACCTTTAGTCCCGGTTGGTGGCTCCAACTAGGACTAAAGGTCCCTGCCACCTCTGTCTGGCGCAGTAGCCGTTGGGCTGGGACCTTTAGTCCCGGTTGGAGCCACCAACCGGGACTAAAGGTATCTCTAGTCCTGGCCGCAAAATATTTTGGGACTAGAGCCCATTTTGGCCGAGGATCAAAGGTCTGTTCTCTACTAGTGATGTTGCAAGTGCTTTCATTAGTAGATGAGGAAACAGAGCGTAGGCAGAGGTTGTCTCGCGTGCGCTGGTGGTCCCCACGTGCATGCACATCATCATGCGTGGGCCTGCAGCGGACGCAGGCACACAGCAGCATGCAAGCAGCAAGCATGCAGCAGCATGCGAGCAGCATGCGCAAGTAGTAGGCATGCTTTTTAAATTCATAGGAGTAGTAGTGTAGGAGTAATAGAGTAGTGGTAGTAGTGTAGAAGTGTAGGAGTAGTGTAGGAAGTGGTAGTAGTGTAGGAGTAGTAGTAGAGTAGAGTTGTAGGAGTTGTAGGAGTGGTAGTAGAGTTGTAGGAGTAGTAGTAGAGTTATAGGAGTAATAGTAGTAGTATTGTTGTAGGAGTAGTAGTAGAGTTGTAGGAGTACTACTAGTAGTAGTAGTGTTGTAGGAGTAGTAGTAGTAATGTTGTAGGAGTAGTAGTAGAGATTACAAATATCAAATTATTTTCATAAATCAAACACTTAACACATATAGATTACTATCTCCCATGGTCATATATATATATATGGTTCCATTACAATAATAATTAGTTACATAAAACTTCTTGTTAATCAATAAACGACAATATTATTACATATATGTGGCATACATGTCATTTTGCTACACGTGCTCCCATGGTCTTCTTCTCATCGTCGGGGCAGAACCAGGGCATCAACTTGGTCTTGTTGAAGCGGGTCTCGACTAACTTGATCTTCCGTGGATGATCGGTAAAGAGCGAGAGCTCTATGTAGTTGTTGTATTCTTCGGGGTTCTGGACTCCATCAGCTCCCACAATCCTCTACTTTCCTGACACAACCATGTGCTTTTTGCTTTCCTTGAGCTACCCATAGTAGGCTACTTGCGCGCAGCAGCTTGCTAGTACGCACTAATCATCTTTGTAGCTGACACTTTGGAGCTCCACGTTGGTTAACCCATAGTCGTCCATGACAACCCCCTTTGGTTTGACCCACTGGCACCGGAAGACAGTTAACTATAGATCATCGCCGTAGTCAAGTTTCCATATCTCTTCAATCTACCCAAAGTATGTCCTAGTCTCCCCCGTCGACTCGTCGATGCCCTCATATCAAACACCACTATTCTGTGGCGCGCTCTTCTTGTCCTTCTCTTTCATGTGGAACCTATATCCATTGATGTCATACCCTTGCCACTTGGTGATTTGGGTGGATGGGCTGGATGCAAGCCTCGCTTCAGCGGACTCTCCATGGGGTATGTCCTGCTACTCTTTGATCCACGGGATGAAACTAATCTTGTATTGTTTTAGACCCATGCCTCCGTGCGTAATCCATCATGAGCGGCATGGATCTCGTCCAGGTGCTTCTCAACATATGGTTCCATGACCACTAGCTAATTGAGGACGAATAGTATTAGAACTTAGGGGTAATTCGGGAGAAGTCCAAGGGCTCTTTTGCAATAGCGTTAGTAGGCGGGCCCCCCCCCCACTGTGGGCCATCACAAGCATGGGCCGCGTGTTTGTGGGCCACGCGGTGGAATCCGTTTTTCTTTTTCTTAGGGAATTAGTAATGGCTTTCTATTTCAATTTTTGAGCTGATCTTTGGTAATTAATATAAAATCATGTAGGTGCTCAAAAATTGCAAATCAAATTTTGTTAGGTTCCTAAAATTATTGTCTATCTGTTGGTATAGTTAGTTCATACATATATGTGTTGGAACTAAGGGCTATTAAATCGTTTGAAAGTGCTTAATATTATTAGGGTAATTATTGTAGGAATTTTTGTGGTAAATTGGTAGTAGTTTTGATCCTGAAATTTTTACCGTAGCTTCATTGTATTATTAAGTGTTTACTGTAAATTTTGTAGCCCTAAGATAGTTTGTTTATTAGGGTAGATAAATATCTATTAAACCTTTAATATGAATAAGAGAAGAATATTGACTTATGAAATAAAGCACTTGTTAGGGTGAGCTTGACACTTGATTTGATAGAGCCGATAGTTAGCTTAATATCTTAAGCCCCCTTTGGCATGGCTCATCCAAAACGGCTTCACCGGTGAAGCCAAAGCCGGTGAAGCCAGAAAAACTAGTTTTTCTCAGCTTCTAGTTTATTTTAACCCCGACTTACAAAACGGCTTCACGCTACAGTGCCTCGATTTGCACAAAATAGATGAAGCCAAAGCCGACATAAGTCGTGCCAAAGAGGCCCTTAGTCATTAGAGCTAGCTTGTTAGTATGGCATATGTATTCTTATTTTAAGAGTTGTTGTTGCCTAAGTACTAAGTCATTGCATCATCATCATCGCATGCACATAGAGAACGAGTCGGTGGAAATCGTGACCACTGGCGAGCACAAAGTTCGAGGAGATCATTGAGGAGTACGAGGAGGAGATTCTCATGTAGGAGGCGGTCCCAGAGCTGCCACTGACTGACTCAGCTGACACCGCGCCTGCCCAAGGCAAGTCCCGCTACATAACCTCTATTTTTCATATCCACCGTATATATATATATATGAGTTGTCCATTTACATTGCATGAATTTTATGGAAACCACATGCATATGTATATCTACCCTATGAGTCCTACTAGTGCAGGTTCGAGTAGCTGCTATGCTTAGGTTGTTGGGTACACTATTTTCCCTGTTCGTGTCAATTGAGGACCATCTGTTACTGTGGATGGTAGTCAAGTCACATACTTATTATCCTGAGCACATACTTGCTTATGGGAGCGGAAAGGCTCGTTGCGCTCTTGTCGTGGGTTTCGGCTCTTTCTGGATCGACTGATTGGAGGCGGGGAAATGTGGAGGTCTAAGCACCATAGTGAGACCGGGTCTCAAGTGTGGGGGCTTAGAGTCCAAGTTTGGATGGGGACCTAGCCCCTCGACATGAGTAAAATGGGTTGGTCTCGTTTGTGCCTGGGTACAAACGAGGTGTGTGTTTTGGGGTACCTAGCTGGGATACATTGGTTTGCGAATCGATGTTTTCATGAGATGGTACAACTTGGCTATGGTCTAGCACCATAGTAAGAACTAGAATATAAAAGATGGTAAAATGGTTCTGATTGCTCAACCCTTGCTTGAAGGTAGAACATGTGCTTACCTAGAATAGTTAGCAAATGAAGTAATCATGACTGCTAATAAAACTTGACCTTAAGGATGCACACTATTAGTAATGCTTTTCGCAAACAAAAGAAAGCAACAAACCATATTGCCCATCATATCCTTGAGAATCGGGAAGATATTCCCACTTGTCGGGTAAGTCTTGTGAGTACATTGTGTACTCAGGGTTTATTTTACCCTATTGTAGGTGCAGCTTGAAGAGTTAGATCTTGTGTGGAGGATTCTTCTGGTGGACACAGATGGATCCGTGTATTGTTTCCGCTAGATGTTACTGCGATTCCACTGTTTAATTATTGCACTCTAAACTCTGGTATTGTAATAAATAATTTCCAAGACTCTATGTTGTATGAAATGTACTAAGTATTGTAAGCTCGTGCTCATTATTGGATTCTAGATGTAAAACGTGGATTGTTTCGAGTTCTCTCTTGGGGTGTGCTCGACGGAACTGTCGGTTTGAGCTGACTTTTGAGGTGTTTAGTGTCTAGTGGAAGACAAGCGCCTCCGAAAGTGTGTTATTTCAGGTGGTTCTGCCATATGGCCACGAACGCTAATTCGCTAGGATGATCAAGGGCGTATTTAAAGTCTCGCTCGACCCCGAGGGCGCAGGCTCCGCCTTGCCCGTGCCTCGAGGGCATAGACACTGTGTTGCCCGACCCCGCGGGCGAAGGCTCCGTCACGCCTGACCCTAGGGGCGTGGGATCCATCTCGCCTAACCTCGAGGGAGCGGGTTGCATCTCTCCCGACCCCGAGGGTGCAGGCTCCGTCTTGCCAGACCCCGAGGGCATGGGCTTTGTCTCGCCAGACCCCTCGGGGGGGAGGGGGGTTCCACCTCGCCCGACCCTGAGGATACGGATTCGGTCTCGAGCGGGGTCCGTGCCGCCTCCAACCACTACGGGTATAAGAGCACAAGCCAGGGTCAAACGTCTGACACCAGGAAGTGAGAGGACACGTCTCGACGTGACTCGTGGCCACGACGGGCCATACCTGGTACCTGGGGGCTCACGTCGTCAATAGTGTCGGGCGTGCCGGCGCTATGCTGCCTAACCCCCGTATGGCTTTCGATAGGGGTACCTGTTGACCATGCTGTCGTCCGGGACGGAATGGAGCGCCGAGACCGGCTGACGACGCCCGCGCATAGCGCCAGTGGCAAACAGGGTCACGATGTCAAGTTGTCCCCGTCATCATCTACAGGACCGGTGGGACC
The DNA here is from genome assembly GCF_019320115.1 of Miscanthus floridulus. NCBI lineage: Eukaryota > Viridiplantae > Streptophyta > Magnoliopsida > Poales > Poaceae > Miscanthus > Miscanthus floridulus. Next base: position 23,370,641 of record NC_089592.1, on the reverse strand, counting down.
CATGTAAAGGAGAGGACTTTTTGCCGCCGATGTCACATCGGTCTCCCCTCTTAGGTAGATGCTTTGCTGCTGAGTGTGTGATGGCCCCAAACTTGCGGATACTTTGCCGCTTCTACTCACGTCACCTCTGGCAGATGCTTTGCTGCCATACTATTGGATGTTTGTCTCTTCTCTTCTCGGTGGTTGCTTTGCCATCACGGCTTCAACTCCTTTGTTGGCAGCCTTTGCATTGATGTATTCTTCCTTTCATAGGTCCAGCCGGTTAGGTTTTGAGGCGGAGGGCTGGGTCCCTTTCTTACCACCTCTTCTTTCTCCTGTTGCTTTGGTCATAGGTTGCTAACCACTAGCTCTGTGGTTTTGTAATCTATGCTATGGGGTCTCTCGTAGCTGTGTCGTGTAAACAACTTTTAATTCCCGTTTGTAAAATATGTGTCACTATGACATGTTCTAGACATCTAGCTAAGTAGCATAGGTCTTTGGCCTACAAAAGAAAATTAAAGTGGCAAGGTCCAATAATGTCAATGTAGACATCTAGCAAAGTAGCCATCACCAGGCTATCTGTGTTCTAGTCTTGTCTCAACCGGCACTGCGCTACCTAGATCATGCGCCGTTGGCTGCTGGCCTTACATTATTTCTTAGGAGGCGGCACGATGGATGCCAAAAAGTACAGTGGTGGGTGGTCCGGTTTGGTGCTACAGTGCTACTCCATCATCGATCAGTATATGCACAGCAGAATATAGAAGGTGATGAATCTATCTTCCTAAATGGATCAAATTGTAGTGATGAAGACAATAATGACATTCCAGATGTTGCTACTTAGGTATGTTAAACTATTGGCACTTCTTTATGTTAATTGTTAAACAATTTCAAGTTATGCTCAAATTTTATGAAATTATGAAATAATGCTGAATTATGTGTGTTATATATTGTATACTTAGAAATGTGTGGTGTTATAAATGCCAAATATTATAATTTTAGGAGTTTAGGTTGTCAAATATTTTTTTGACACACTTTTATATTTTGAATATCCAAGCAAAAAAATCTGGGCCCGTCAATAGTCATGTCACAATAAAAAATCTGTTGGAAAGATCTGACCAACTTATTTCATGCATCTACTGCAGCGTCTATTTTCACATCCACATTCATTTAAGGACCCAAGACAAAACAGCTAATGCTGAAAGATAATAGGGCACTGACGATGCATCTACATCAAGACGTATAGCTGATTGTAGGGCTAGATGACAGGGTGTGTCGGCAGATATTTCCTGATGGTGCATGTAGGTGGTGGATGGAATTATTCATTCAAGAGGGGCTAGGGCCGGGCCGGCCTGTTCAAGCAATAGGGAAACTTAACAGCGAAGGATATCATTCAAGAATATTTTTGTTATGAACCTTGTAATGTGATTCCTTGTAATAAGCATGGCCTGATTCCTCTGTTAGCTTCAATTTTCATCCCAATCCACTTCAACACATGTGAATTGTGGCGAATATAAGTTGAATGAAGTCGGATGATATTTTCCATTATCTAAAAACAACCACCAGGCCGCCCGTGTCTGGTGTCCATAGGAGTTCGAATCAACAACGAGGCTGCTAGCTTTCGATATCTAGGGGAGGAGGCAGGCATGGCTTAGAACCGTCGAGATCGACTACCTCGGTGTTCAGTGCTATCAACAATGACGCTGTCAGTAGTCATGCACTTACTCACCGAAAGCAACAGTAAAGCTAGAGCTTAGGTACATGCATCATTCTGTAACAGGCATTCACCCACAGTGTAAGTATTAATGTGGCAAATTCTCTGGCCTGGTTAGACCAGCGTAATAAGGATGCTCTGAGCAATAATATATAATACGGAGTATTAGCTAGTAACAAAACATATGGAACATCTGAATAATCCTTTTTATTTTATTCTATATCTAAACACCACTCTATTTTGTACTCCATTCATTCTAAATTGTATGATATTTAGATATACACTATGTCTACATATATAAGTAAGAATATGTAACAAAAAGCAAAACATTCTACAATTTAAATCGGAGCCAGTATTAATTAACCAAGAAAAGCATCTGTTCTAGTGGCATGATCACTAGCTTTAGAGTGTTGGCTACCGTGGCTATCGTGGTTGGCGGCCAAAGCAAACTGGTTTGATATATAGAGACACTGGACGTGTCCATGTTGTGGACACAGAAGAAAAAAAATCCAGCTAGAGCTTTGCTATTAAGAGTTATGGGCTTACTATATTTCTACCCACGAGTATGTGAAACTGTTTGTTCTGAATTATTTTTTAATGAACTCTATTAACATAACATAAATTACATGCTGATAACGCTGAGAGGCTGCCTACAGCGAAGAAAAGAAAAACAAACACCACCACCACCTTCACCCCAATAACTAAAACTTAATGGTTCGTATTAACTGTATGAATGTATAGTTGATGAAAATACTTTTCTATGATAATTCTTAACCACATATTGATATTGTATTTGTTTCTCATACAATAAAGAATGCACATCATGTCACAATAAAACAACTGTTGAAAATACCTGAGGAAGCCAATTGATATCAGGCACCTAGCACAGCGTCAACCACATTCATTCAAGGTCCCAATTATTAATGCAAAACCTACCGAAAGAAACCTATCTTCACAACCACATTCATTCCAGGTCCCTAGGCATATGGTTAATGCTTGTAGGATTGTTGAAAGGATTTAATGGACGGCTATAGAGTGTGAATAACCTATTTAAAATTTCTTAAAAACACAAACACTAGGCACTAATGTTAAACACAAAAATGAACCCTAATAGGAACTAGAAGCCTAACCTAGCACTTCAAAGCAAGCCTTCCGCGTACAATTCTAGTAGCAAGAAGAATAACAAGCACTACCCCGGAACACACAATCACACTCCTGGGTCTTAACCTCTCATCAGTACTAGAAAACAAGACGGCAATGGGCAAGTGGCATTATTGGGGCTTGCCTATCACTGACAGTTACTCTAACCCAGCAGCGAGCCACTGCTAGTTCTAGAACCTGGCAGTGATAGGTGATAAAAAGATAGAAACTGTTGGCGGTGGGGCAAGTGGCAGTGTTGGGGCTTGCCTATCACTGTTGCTTACTCTAACCCGACAGTCATGAGTCACTACCAGAAATGGAGCCATTGCCAGTTCTAGAACTTGGCAGTGATAGGTGATAAAAAGATACAAAATACGTGTTTTTAAGATACAAACTCAAGCGCACATACCGGATGAGCTATGACACACATGTAACTATACAGCCGTTGCTATTCTTTTAACTACACATTTTTTTAATTTTGTATTATATATTTGACACTCAAAGTAATCTTAAATGAAAAGGTTGTTAACTGCAAAGTTGTAGATCTCATTGAGTACTACAAGTTTGATGTTGACTTTGTCTCCATTCGATATTGTTAATCATGTCAAATATGATCCAAGAACATATATTGAATATTTCGAACTTCGAAAATATCTCAAATTAAAAAGCCATCAACAACAAAGTTTAGATCTCTTTAAACTCTACAATTTTGATATAAAGTTTATCTTAATCTGATCTCATACGAAAAAGTATAATTTTATTATTCAAAGCAGTTATCACTGACGGTTCAAGCCACGAGCGTGGACCTATCACTATCGGTTCGTGGCTTCAACCAACAGTGATAGTATTATGTCTATCACTGCTGGTTAAAGCCATGAACTGGTACTGATAGTCCACCAATTACTGCCAGTTGTGCTATCACTGTCGATTGAAACCACAAACCGACAGTGATAGTACGACAGTGATTACGAATTCTAGCATAGTGAAGCTAAGCATTATAGCACTCAATGTAAGCTACTCGAATTATGCTACTCAACTAATCGAGCTACACAAGGTAAGCAGCTAGTCGAATTATTCTACTCAACTAGTCAAGGTACTATTACCGTAAATGCATGGCTTTAGGTGTTCATTGTTTGTGTTACCGAAGGAACCGTAAATGCATGGCTTTAGGTGCATGAAATGTGAGGGTTCATGGCTTCGAGGGTTAGAGCAACTTTACCATATCTCTTATATTGCATCTCTTATAAGTTATTTTATGACAGTAGCTTAAAATAAATTTAGGATATAACAGAGCATTGTTGTAGCTGATCACCTAAAACTTTTCCCCTATATTTCTTTATTAGGGATTGGGGAGAGGTAATCATCTCCTTTATCTAGGAGAAAGGTGGTTGTTTTTAGATCTTTTAAAATTATCGCATAAGAGATGAGATAGAAGATGTGCTATAACATCTTCATGTTCTAAATGCTACTTTGTATATATGATTAGGTGAAGGAAACGCGGGCATATAATTCAGGCAACGTGGGCCCGACCGTCAGTGGAAAAATGGCAGATAGCAGGTAGATAGCACATATGGGCAATTATTATTTAAGCCACGAAAAATACTCTGAAAGCTCTAAAAATTCGGGTAAAATTTCCAGAGACATTATGGAACATGAGGACCCAAATAAAGTATCTGAAGCCCATGATAAGATAATTTAGAGTATCTAAAAATTAAATTATGCTCTCAGACAAGTAGGAACAAGTTCCAGAAAAAGCTAGAAAAATTCCCGAGAAGTTTGTATAGATTGATTGATAGACGAGGAACTGAAAGGAGTGATTTACGTTACAAAGAAAAGATTTGAGGAAGCTCCCAATGAAAACTTGAGACGATAAACAAAGAATTTGATTGTAGAAAAAGATAAAGGCATGTCAGAGAAGGAAAATCGACCTACTAACGCATTTTAAAGACTTTGCTGACTCTCAACACACAAAGAAGCAACAAGCAAACATCACATCATCCAAAAGCTCATCAAAATTAGAAAACTTTGAAAATTCACATTTTTCCTATAACTAAATTTGCGCTAGCTCAAACTAAACTTGGTAAATTTTATCCAAATATTAAAATAATTCATTTTATTTCATGTTTTCTATGCACAACCCAAAATCAGAAATTTTGGGGTGTGACAAAGATCGAGCTAATGAAAAGCAAGAAGTCATGCACATTCATGATTCTCGCATGACATGTGAAGTGTGTGGAAACACTGGGCATTCAGGGAATAGATGCCCTGAGAACCATGAGAATGTGAACTTTGTCAACAACAACAACTACTTTCGTCCTCAGCAGAATTAAGGATGGAACTAGCAACAAAGGCCGAACTATCAAGATAACTATCAAGGTAATAATTTCAATAATTTCAATCAACCACCCTTGAGAGAATTAATTGCTGGCCAATCCAAACTTATGGAGGGATTATCTAGAAAGGTAGCTTCCAATGATAAAATTTTAGAGAACATAAATAATAGAATGGATAGCTTTGCTTCTGCCATTAAGAACCAGCATAGCTTTAATAAAATGATAGAATCACAAATAGCTCAGCTGGCGGCTGCTGTTCCTCCGTCCGACAAAGGTAAGATTCTAGGGCAACCAGAAGATCTAGAAACTTCAAATCTTGTCGATATTCATAATGCAGTTTACTACTACACGGAGCCATCGATGGGAAGGTGGATATATTATACCTTACTAGAAAAAAAAGAGCGATCTAGGGAGACCTGTCATCCCCATCACCATTGGACCGCACATTTTCCAAGAAGCTATCTATGACTTCAGAGCAAGTGTCAATATTATGCCTAAGGTAATTTATGATCAAATTTATGGAGATACTTTGTTGTACATAAATATACGTTTGAAGCTTGCAGATCAGTCACTCTATTACCTCAAGGGAGTTCTTGAAGATATCATTATTTGAGTGGGACAATCATATATTCCTGTAGACTGTGTGGTTTTGGAAACAGGTGGAGATGTAAGAGCCGACCTTTCCGAAGCACCGCTAAAGCCATCATCTATGCAGATAGTGCCAAGATCTGTTTCACAATCAAGGATAGAAAGGAGAAGTTCTCTTTCAAGAATTGTATCTTGCGACCTCCTGGACATCCGCAGACGCTGTACCTGCCCGAAGAGACAACAGTGACTGAGAAGAAGAACAATAGAAGAAGGAGGAGGAACAAGACCAGGAAGCTACAAGAAGAATCAGTTAAAATGATCAACACACTTCGATCTGAGTATGACCACCTCCTTGCTTCACCATTCCTTGCTAAGAAGGATGATCCAAGTGTACCGACGGTCGAGTGTACCACTGGACAAAGAATCTTCCACAAGACCTTCTGCGACATTGGATCAGGAGTCAACATAATGTCCGAGGTAACATATGAATATTTATTTGGTGATGAACCTTTGTTCCCTATATATATGCAATTGTAGATGGTGGACCAATCAATCAGATTCTTAGAGGGGATAGCAAAAGATATTATGGTAAGAATACAGGATCACTATGCCCCTACTGACTTCATGGTTCTAGACATGGGTGAAGAAGAAGACGATACACCCATCATTCTTGGAAGACCATTCCTCAACACCACCAACGCGATCATCTACGTCGAATCTAGACAAGTCAACTTACAATTCCCTAGAGAAAAGGTACGCTGTTATTTCAATAGTTATACCGCTTATGAACAGCCGAAGAAGTCCCGCTCTAGAAGGAGACATCGATCATCCTAATGCCAAAAGAATCAATCCCCAAAGAATGAATGGGAGGAAGATAAGGAACCTGAACAAGTTATAAAGGATGAGCCCGCTCCACCAATGCCAAATTCATAGACCAAGCAGGAGTAGAAAGAGAAGGTGACATCGTCACCTGAGTCACAAGATGTGTAGCCATCTGGGTGTCCATCGCTGAGGCCGGATGATACACCCGAGAAGTGAAGGACTCTTCTCCAGCCAAGTCATGTCCGAAGGACTTAAAAATATAAACCCTGGCCATGAGGTAACATCGGTAGTTATCCATATTTAATTTCTAGCATTGCATTACTTTTCATTTTAGCATATTTATTTACTTTTCTGCATTAGCATTGCATTTAGAAAAGAAAAATAAAAAGTTCCATTATTGCATTACATCATTGCATCATAAACCCTAAAGCCCCACATGAGTAAATCTACGGAGTGTAAAAGCCCAAAGGAATATTCACCGTGGTGGCATAAAAATAAAAATACCATGCATGCATATTTTCTTTTTGCATTATATAAATAAGAAAATCCAAAAATATACAAATATACATCCTTCTAGAACTTTGTCAATTAGGAAATCTATCTAAACCCTAAGGATAACAGATCTCTGAATGGCTGACCGCTAACCCCTTATCCTAATCTGTGCCATGAGTTTTAGTGTTCTTGTTGGAGTATTTTGCAGGATGATCAAGAGTAACGCCATCCATTCGAAGTACATTTTTCCGAACCGCTACATCACTCACTATAGGAGGAAAACAACTTCTGGAAGGATGAGAGAGATTTTAAGAAAAAACATGATAACATCCAGCTTCGGGGAGGAGCATCCCCCAAGTATCTAGCTAAGTATTTCTTCCCCTTTTTAGTTTTACTATTTTTTAGTTAGCTTTATATTTGCTAAAGAAATAAAAAAATGCATAACAAACAAAAACAAAATAAAAATTTATATTAGCTCTATATATATAGTAAGGAGTGATCTTAGAAGTGAAAAACAAAATAAAAGTATGTGTCTAGTTTTCTATTTTTAAGGTTTAAATAAAAGGACTCTGAGGATAATCTCTTGAAATGGAAATGATGAATAGTTGCTCTCTATCATAATTCCTTTCAAGTACCTAGTTTTTAGCATTGAATTCTCCTGAGTTTTGGGTACGACTGTTTTGATATAAGAATTTACTCTAAACTTGAAACTCGTGGGTAGCATATACTTTTTCTAAGTCTAGGTAATTAAAGGATGTGATATGAGAAAGTCTGAGATACTATTTATCTTGTTCTTAGTGATACTAAAGTTCTGGAGATTTATCTTTTGAAAAACATAAAAATCCTACATGATGAGCTCCTGTATGACAAAACTTGAATTCCTACCAGAGCCATATATGATATTTAGATTAGAAAAACTTCCACTCATATATGTTGCTTGCATTGCATTGAGTTTAGTCAAGCTTTGTTGATGCCTTATTAGAGGTTTGTCATGCTCTTAAAATCAAGATCACATACACACCACCCATATATGCACTACTCCTACACTGGGGGTAGGCACAACAACATTCCATTCCACCTAGATCCACTCAAAAATGTTTTATGCCTACACTAGGAGTGAACACCAAAAATATGTTCATAGGATATCCACTAATTAAATGCTCCAAAGTTCTTGTTGCTATGTCTCAAAAGTTTTGTTGCAGAAAAGAGACATGGGGCTATGCAAAATTTATTCATAAAAGAAAAAAAGAAGAGATGAATAAGATAGCCCCTGTTTTCTTGCAAAATTGTTTCCAAGTTTCAAAAGAGAGGTATGTTTTCAAGGAGCATAGTAGAATTAGGTTAGCCACCAAATATATCCACCATACATTTATACACATGCACATCTTGATTTGATTGTATGACTCAACTCTCTTTCGATCTGAGGTTTGACTTTACAATATATGTACTACAAGTATGCTCTTTTATGCTTTCTCCACTCCTATGAGCTCCACATAAGCCTTAGTTGTAGGAAGAGAAAGGCATAATATCACTATTGCCTTGGTGAGGATCCACAAATACCACATACATTGAGAGACTTGAGAGTGTTATACAATGGAAGCTCTGAGTTTTATTTTGAAAATCTATAAAAACTCTGGAATAATGGTTGAGCGAAGAACTTGAGACAGTTCTTGACTTGATCGTTTTGTCTTTCAATTGCTCAAGACCGAAGTGAAGGCTACAAGCCCCATGGTTGAAGGTAATGTGGGTAAGTTTGAAAGTCGGATCGGTTTAATCTAATCCGGAGGAGAATTCTTGATTGAACGCATGTGTACTTTTGAGGAGTTGCTTTGATGTTTTCAAAATCCTTTAAACATTCCTAATTCATTTACTAAGTTTAGCTTTGCTAAGGGACTAGCAAAGGGTAAGCTTGAGGGAGTTGTTGACGGTAGTTAACAACCAATATAAACCGTCAATTAAACATGCATACGGACATAAATATAATCACCAATGAAGGTTTAGGGGTTTAAACTAACAAATTCTACAAGTTTTGGTGAATCTATGTTTCTAGTAGGATTTAATCAGAAAACCACCAAGAAGGACCTAATCGTCAAAGGAAATTATGAAATTCCACTGCGGTACCTACGTGGGAAGACTCTAGAAGGGTCCAGAAGGCAAATCACTAAAGCAGAGGCTGAGCCCCTTACATGTGGGGCCACCTGACCTACATGTGGGGCCGCCCAGTCCATGTGGGAGCCACCTATCAGTCTGCTTCGTATGTTTGTTCCCCACCGCCTTTTAGGATGCATCTAAGTCGTTGCTTAAGTTGGTTTGATCCAAAAGCTCATGTTAGACCCTCAGGGCTATATATACCAGCTCCTGCCTCTCCCCCAGGCATAGGTCATCAAGTAAGTTGAGGAGACAGAAACCCTAATCATCCTCAGAGCTTCACCATATTCTAGGGCATAGCTAGTTAGGCTAGGTCTTGTGGGAGGCAAGCCGGACTTCGCTTGGATTCCCGATCTTGTCAAGAGCGTGGTTTGGTATATACTTTGTACCCCTCCCTCTCTTGTTTCTCTATTATTTTTATATGCTAGTTACAATTGTTATGACAATATTAGTATTCATCTTATTCATGTTCTTCATTATAATGTTCAACGTCTACTTTGATTATATACTTAGTATAGCTAGTTTATCATTATGTTTATGCATAAGTTCGTATAGCGCTCGCTCTGGTGTACATGGGGTGGGTGGTCAACATTGTGTAAGCATGGTGCTTATACGTTGTTTACCGGTGGATGCACCCTATATTCTAGGTCATGTGGTAGTGTCAGCGCAAAAACATGTCAATGCGCCGGGCACACAGCAAGCTGGAAGGATCTGCTTGATGGAGCAAGGCTAGAGATCCGCTTGGCTTCAATGCAGGGCTAACCGATCCTACGGATTCCTCTCGAGGTGTGCCAGCCAATTTGACCTGCAATTGACAAGGAGAGAAAGTTTATCAGTAATTTAAGGTGGAACATGCTGGTTTTGCCTAGACAGTTCCAAGTGTGCTACATCGGAAGCAGCCAGATAGGAAAATCAACTAAATAGCCGATACGCACAGAAATCGGCTGTTATAGACTGTAAAGCTCGTGGATCACGATTGATTTTATGTTGACAAGTACAATACACATAGATTTAAGTAAAATCATCATCTAGGTGGGTATTACCAGTGTAACGTGTTGAACCGATGAATCTAACAAGAAAAGATATAATATGCAAATAAATCGACTGTTTAGTACAAATGGATCTACAAACGCTCTGAATCTAATCTATTATCATCAACAGTGAGGTTTGACTGGATCGATGGCAGCTATGATGATAATAACAAACCAAAACCGAAGAATCCATAAAACCATCTACACATTGACAGGCTTTCCGAAAGACATGCTATATGTGTGAAAGCTCAAGCGAATCGGCTGAAATATCTGATTCAGGTGGAAAAGGAACTACAACATGTGAATAATCGACTATTTAACATGGACAAATCTGTGAACTCATCAGACTTAACCCGCTATCTCTAACAGTGGGGTTCGACCGGATCGATGGTAGCCATGATAAAGATAACAAATCAAACCTTCAAAGTAAATAGATCTATTCACATTTAACAGAATCATGGAGACACACTGTATGCGTTAAAGTACGGGCGATTGGCTATTTAGCCGATGTAGGCATAGCAAACAGTTAGGGTCACGCCTGATCGAAAAACAAATCTACCAACTAGCATCCTCCGATCTAAAGTGCCATTAGTGGGGATCGACTGAATCATTATAGCCATAATAGCGAACTATAGACCAGATTTAACTAGCGAGCAAACCTCCTCAAGATTAGACATACCTTAACCGCGTACTATGCATGATCAAAATCAAAGTAGAACAGCTGATGAAATGTTACCCGTCGCTCAAAGTAGGAAACATCGTGTTGTGACAAAGCAAATAACGGACTAAAGGAATATGAGGCCGATCTAGATCGATCTCGATCGGGCAGATTGATGTTGCTAAAAACAAATGGCAATAAGAACATCAGCATGATTGGTAACTTAATGAATCTACCCAAAGGATGCCACTCTTAGGTAGAGCCGATAACTTGACCTTAATCTAATTCGAGAAGTAGAGGTCGAACTTAACCGATGCAGCCATACTTGAACTAAATAAGAGTCGATAACTAGCTTATACTAGAGTTCGCAGTGGAGGTCGAACTTAACTGATACAGCCATACAAACAGAAGTATAAGCCATGACGGTACTTATAGACAAGCCAGAGGTCGGCTGGACCTACTTGTTGAAGAACTCGCCAAGATCTACACTACTCCTACTCCTAAGGGTTGGTGTAAAGCCAAAAAAGTAAATTGTATTGATTGATTGGATGTCCTTTTACAATAGCTGGGGTCCAATATTTATACCCGAAGCCTAAGCATGAATCATACTTAAGTACGACTCATTACAATCTTTGGTATAAAAGAAAACTTTCCTAACTTAAGATAACTTGGACCCTAATCTTTCCTTTTTTGTAGAGTCCGACATGTATTTCCCGATGCCAACCGTAGCTCATCTTTGTTATCTATTGACGTCATTCGAAGAAAGCTGATTCTAGTGTCGTATCTGAATCAGCTAATAGTGATCCTTATGCAATTGATTCCTTGATTGACACAATCTTGGAAACTTTGAGTTCCCGCATTCTTCTTCCCAAATTTTGGTGTAAACACATGGCCCCCAATTTTGGGATAAAAATGATTTTATTCCAAAATTCCTATTTACCTGTTTACCACGTCGCAACCGTTTTATTCCGAGATATACGCGTGACTCCTAACTTCTCGGTCTGAGTCTTATATAATATCCCAATAGTATCTTTTCCAACTTACTCGGCCCATTTGCTTTCCCCTTCTTTCTCGAGCAAATCTTAATAGCTGACGCTGCCATCGCCAAAGCCTCAACCCTAGCAAGTCCTCTACCCTATCAAGCTTTTATTCAAGCGATCTTCCTCAGATTCAAATCTATTTTGGCTGCAATGGTGACCAGCGACCACGTCCCTGAGGTATGCTTCCATGTTCTTGCTTTCCAAGTACCAGCCGCTACCCTACATTTTCCTTTCTTCTCAAATTTATTTAATCTGATTTCTAGGAAATGAGGAACGACATCTTGATTCCATCGGTTGTTGCTCCCAATGTCTATTTTCTCGGGCCTATGGGTGACCCTGATCCATCTAATTTTATCCATCAAGAAACCAACCAAATCCCCTTTAAACAATCTATAGTGGATTTGTCCTCCTAGAACATCAAAACTCCCTTCAAAAACTGGCCCAAAATGCCTAGGGGATGGAGAGACTGGTTTCGTAGGGTATCCATTAAAAAGGCTAGAGATTGGAAGGTTTATGACTTGAATTAATGCTTGACACTCTCATTGTCTGAGATGGAGCAGAATGATTCACTCCTGATTTCTGCATCTTTTTCTGGTCTAACACCCTAAATGCTTTTGTTTTTGGTCATGGCCCAATGACCATCACTTTGGCTGATGTTTATATGTTGACCGGCCTTAGAATGACAGGATTAATGCAACCTTATGACTTTTTAAGTGTCGGATCCACGAAGTTAGCCAAAATATTAGACTTCACAGGATGAGCAAGCTATATTCTGAACCATATTGGAGATGGGTCAACCCTTAGCAAAAGAGAATATGTAGTCTTCCTAAACATGTGGTTAGAAAGATTCATCTTCTATGGGTCATCTTATGGTCTGACTTACAATCATAAACTCATGGTAGAGTATCTGGCAGTAGGCGCTGAAATTCCTCTTAGCAAATATCTGTTGGGATCAGCTTACCATTTGATGCATCAGGTGGTTGCTCAGCTGCTGAAGAATGAAGCAGTGCACACCATCAGCGGCCCTTGGTGGCTAATACAAATGTGGTTAAAGTTGTATATGCTTAAGATTGTAAGGCCAAATCTCTAGAATTTGAGCTTCCCTTCCTCCAACTTTGATGAGGAATACAGGGACAAAGTAGGAAGAACCCGCCAGTGCATGAACTATGGTGAAGCCGCATCAGCCATAACAATTGTTGTCGATGTTGGCCATCTCTTCAAGAGGTTTTATAGAGGGTTTGATGTAGATACCCTAACTTGGCTACCCTATGATGAGAATGAGAATAGTGAGCTAGTCTTCCCATTCAAATTTCAATTTGAATCAGGCTACTCAGATGAAACAGCAGCTGCAATCTTCAACTCCTTCATCAAACCTTGTGTTCTTCCTGCCGAATTTCATCATGGCCGAGGCAAAATGTCTACAAGTTCCTTCCTTCTAGGCAACCTTCCAACCTATGAGTTTTACAACCCTTCTTTTGTAGCTCATCAGTTTGATCTTGGTCAACTGCCCCCTCAACTATTCTTCAAGGATATATTGAAGCCAAGAGAGGGTATTAGTGAAGTACTAGAATCTTCCAGAGTCTTCCAACTAGGATCAGATCTTCCTTTCTTTTGCTTGCATGACTAGACAAGAGTCAACTTCTCTTCCAACCTTTTTGACTCTTAGTGGTAAGAATGGCACTCCCATCTCTTCCGTGGGCTGGTCCATCCTAGATGCATAGCTCTAGATGGAGAGTTTGCTTCTGACAGCGAGGTAACTTACCATCCCTTTTTCAAAAAAATTATTCAATGAATTCCCCCACCAATTGTTCTAACAGACCTTTTCAGAACATTGAATTCAATCCCCCAAGCTTGGACTGGAAGGGGCATCCTATAGATTATCAGCCCCATGCCCAGTTTCAAGAATAAGATCAGGTGCACCTCCACTGAAGAAGCTGATGAAAACTCATGCTGCCTCCACAATCGTAACGTATCAACCTTCAAAGCACAAGGTGGCCCAAGGGACAACCCAGAAAACCATTACTAGGAAAAGACTTCATAGAACAAGACCATCGACTACCCAGGTAAAACAATTACCCCTCATCTCAAAGTGATATTCAACTTTTAATCCCGTTCCTTTCTTCACAGTTATCAATCATTATGTCTCAACCTGCTCTGGGTGCGAAACAGTTGTCCCAAGCGTTCAAGTCATCATCAATTAAACCTTCATCGGCCGATCCTCAAAAGGAGCTGATTTTGGTTGAAACAACCGATGTTTCCAAGACAGCAGAAGATGTGAGTCCTTCCATTTCACCCCTGATAATGTCAAGGTATTTTTCTCAAAATTCTTGATTTTTATTCAGTTTTCACCTTTCTTTGACCATTTACCATGCTAGACATTCCCTGAGGATACTTCACACAAGAGCAGGAGTCTGACAGTCTGCCTATTTGTTGGTGTTTCAAGTAAACACCAATGAGTAAATTTGTGTTATTGCGCGTCTGGCCTAGATGGTATGCTAAAAAGACATAAGGTTTATACTGGTTCGGGCAAAATGTCCCTATGTCCAATTCATGGCTGCTGCTCATGTTATTAGCACTGAAAAGTTTATAGTAGGGGTTACAAATGGGCGAGAGAGGGACATGTCCCAAGTCTCTAATGGAAAGATTGAATGGGAGCCAAGAGCTAAGTCACTACTTAGCTGTGTGTTCGAGCTTCGACGCTAGTGGTTTTGTTGTGATGCGGTGAATCGATCCCCTTAGTGGGGTGCCTTGCTTCCCCTTTTATAGGCCAAGAGAGAGCTAGGATTACAGATGGGAGAAAAGAGGAAAACCAGAGGCAAAGGAAGTCCTTCAAGGACGTCGGGTCTTCCTTTTCCTCTATGTAGGTCCCGCTAACATGGCAGGCGGTGACAGAGATAGCTCCACTCTAGGCGCATGTCCACTGACCCCGATAGGACCATGTTGGGTGTCTATCCGCTAATGATGCCATGTCCTAGCATTGTCAGTGAGTTGTCATGTCCTATGCCGCCCCAATGGGTGGTGCAGCATACCAGGGTGCTGATCAACAGCCATACAGGGAGCAGGCAGCACAGTGACCGCATGTCCATTACTATGGATGATGCAAGTTTCCTTCTGGACCATAGTGGTTGTCATGAGCTTCCATAAGGATCCATGCCCGAGGGAAAATGACGGCGCCTACAACACTGTTTGGGCTCTAACACGCCTAGAAGGTCACAAAAGCACCCTTCTAGCATGGCCTGATAGTACTTTCCTACAGGCATGCAGGGCATGGTCCTTGATATTATGGTTCACTTGAGTGCCTTGTCTTATCTGCATGCGTCATTATAAAGGAGTCGCGCGCAGACGTTGGGCGAGGCAGAGCTAGCCCTTAGATGTCGAACAAGGTGGAGCCAGCCCTGAGACATCAGGCAAGGCGAACCCTGCCCTTAGACGTCGAGCAAGGCAGAGCTAGCCCTCAGATGTCGAGCGAGCCGAAGCCAGTCCATAAACATTGGGAGAGGCAGAACCAACCCTCATACGTTGAGCAAGGTGGAGCCAGGCCTCGAGGGTCGGGCGAGGTAGACCTAGCCCTCAGACGTTGGGTGAGGCAGAGCCAGCCCTTGGACGTCGGGCGAGGCAGAGCCAGCCCTCAGGGGTCGGGCAAGGTGGAGCCATCCCTCAGGAGTGACCTAAGGCAGACCAACCCTCAGGGGTCAGGCGAGACAGGGCCCATGGCCACAATGCCCACCGAGGCAGAGCCAACCCTCATGAGTCAGACAAGGTAGGGCCCACCGCCTTGGTGGCTAGACGAGGCGGGACCTGGCAAGCGGTGTAGTCACGCTCTTGATCACGCTGATGAATCAACGTTGATGGTCATTAGCTCCTCCTCTTCGGGTACCCTAGTATTGGTCCCCGACAGTAGCCCCCGAGCCCCCAGACGATTCGAGTAGAATCGCCTGGGGGATTTTTTTCACTTGCCAGCGGGTGCACGTGAGCGCACCCAGTGGGTGTAGCCCCCGAGCCTGCGGAGGAGTACAGTACTCCTTCGGAGGTTTTTTCGAAAGAGCGGACTCTGAGGGACCTGGCCCTCTATTGTCGCCCACGGTGTGTCCTAAAGATGGTGATTCCTTTTTGCTGAGGTCGGACCCTTCACGGGTATGATCGTAAGCTTTGGTGGTTCGTTAGCTGGATAGTTCGGTTGGGGTCCCGCCATCCTGTTTGCGGGGATCTGGCCAGGATCAGCCTGGCTCAGACTCAATTGTGGGCCAAGGTGCCCATGGCGCTTCGTGCGCCTGGGCGCTGGCCGATTGCGAGGCCCATCCCCTATTGTAGGGGTGCTTGAAGCGGTTGTTTGACCCATTGATGGGCCAACCATCGAACTCATGGGCCCAGATGGGCCATAGATGCATTTTTCATCTGTATTCCTCTTACTTGTAACAAGTCTCGGTCCACCCGGGGAGGTGAAACGTCCGGTGAGTTTCTCGAAGGAAAGGATAGGGGATTGCGTGCGCATATCCCACGACGTGACATTGTGGTGGATCATGGCAGGCACGGAGATCTAGGTGGATGGTTGGTTTCCTCGCATTTGTCGCCCCTATAAAACCAAAGGGTTCACCCCTAGGGTTTCATACTTTGCCTCCTTGCCTTTAGATCTGCAACCTCCGCCACCAATCACCTAAGCCCCCACATCCACATCTTAGCCGCCATCGAGTTCGCATCCACCCACCCCCATCTTCCAATGGAGCCATGGTGCCACTCTAATATCACCCTCTAGCGCATGGAGAGCCTTGTCCACCATGGTCTTCTCTGCACGCAGACCACCGCCAAGGAGTGGCAGCTGCCCGATGAGGAGGACATGTCGTCGCCGCCTGACAGCTATGTTGTCTCATTCATGCACTTCCATGAGTGGGGGTTTGCTACCCCTACTCACAAATTTCTCTAGGGGTTGCTGCACTACTACCAAATTGAGTTGCAGCACCTCAATCCCAATGGAATCCAGCACATGCCGGCATTCATCACCCTATGTGAGGGATTCCTAGGGATTAGTCCCCACTTTGATCTATGGTGGTACTTCTTTGCTGCCACCCTTTAGAAGAAGCGAGAGAAGAAGCAGGAGCTGAACATGCTGATGGGATGCGCCGACATCCAACTCTAGAACAACCGGGTCGACGAATACCCGCCAATGCATTTGTCAACCTCCAACAAGGAGTGGCATTCGCATTGGTTCTATCTCAAGAATGACGCAGCTGCCCCTACCAGAGTTTATCGGGCGCCTAGTCGAAGAGGTCCTGGACTTGTGGAGGAAGTGGGGTGTCCCAGAGAAGGACAAGAAGCGGATCCGGGACCACCTCACCTTCATCTGAATCCTAAAGGATAGGGTCCTGAAGGGGTCGGGCATCATCAGCGCCTACCATGCGAGGAGGGTGACACCACTGATGAGGCACGTGCTTCCCCTATACATGATGGCGCCTGGGGCATCATTCGATGGGACAACACTTGCCGAGGGGGTGCTCTCCCCCTTTGAAGTCGCACAACACATCAAGGAGGCGATGGAACCTTCTCGGGATAGCGCGGGCGCCCACTTGATTTTGTGTACCCAGTGCTGGGGCATCCCTCGATGCAGCCGGAATCAGGATACATCATCCTTGTAAGTTTTCCCTTCCTCATGCCTTTTCTTCAATTGAACTCCCAACCCCTTCATATTGATATTGAGATTTAGGGACCAGCCAAGGGACCTCATCCTCAGGGATCACCCAGCTCCGTTGCTGAGGGATCCATCCATGAGGGTGGTGAACTATGCCAAGGCCGAGCGGTAGAGGAAGGTGAAGGCGGACGAGAGGAAGAAGAGGCAGCGGAAACTACTGGCGTAGGAGTGAGGTGAGGACACTGACAGTGACGACAACGATGATGATGAGAGAGATGATAATGAGGTAGTCGATGACACCGAGCGTGATGACCTAGAGAGCGAGAATATGCTAATAGGTACCCACTCATCCTTGCAGGGGTCAGGACCCTTCCTATTTCATAGAGGGGAAGGCGCGCCCATGAGGCCAATGGAGACGGGCCGGACCATCGGCCTACTCTAAGAGCCAACAGGGGTCGGTAGATCTACCGCTATGCCCGAGGCGCCAGCAGAGAAGGGTGGCTCTGTCGTAGTGCCCCAAGAGCCAACCGGGGTGGGTGGATCTACTATTATGCCCAAGGTGCCAACAGAGGAGGGTGGCTCTACCGCCGCCCCCTAGATGCAAGGGAAGTGAGCCCCTCTGCCCAGGAGCAGGGGGCGGGCTCAAAATAGCCCTACCCTGATGAGGCGGAGTAGGGGTGTGGGGGTTCACCCCCCAAACATATCCGCCTCCCAACAACACCAATGTAAGTCACCAATTCCTCTTTTTTTTCTTTTTTTCATCGTGACTCTCGCCTTTCTTTCTCGTAGTGTCTTGTGGTGGCACAATATTTTGGTGCTGGCACCAAAAAAGAGCGTCGCCCTTCAAGTGAGGTGGTAGCCATCGGTTGACGTCAAACCAATTTTGTGCGGGAGCGGCCCCGGTGCGACTATGTCGTTGGCCGGTCATGTGCTACCCATGGTGGCGTCTGTGCGCTCGGCGGTACAAGTGGGCACTAGGGCTAAAGGAATGCCCTTAGAGGTCACCGAGGAGCCGGCGATGGAGGTGATTCCACTGCCGACGATGGGGCGGATGGAGCTACCGACCGCACTCATGGTGCCAATTGCGGTGGGTGTGACACCGCCGGTTGAGGCCCCACTGATGTAGGTGGAGGTGGCAGCAGCTGTGTTAGGCGAGGCATAGTAAGATGCAACCACGGTGGTGCTCGAGGAAGCGGCACAATCCGCGCCACCGGTGGCCCAAGTGATGGTGCCCGACATGGGCTAGATGGAGGGGGACATGGCCGAGGGGTCCTCGAACATTGTGGCAGTGGCGGAGAGGACCATCAGGGAATCATCCCTATCCTAGACCTTGGGGGCACCCACTCGCCCATGTGGGATGAGCCCCTGCTCCGGTGGACGAATCTACGGGACCCGACGTCGACACTCTTCACCCTTGACGATGACACTGAGAGCATGGAGCAGGAGAGTCTTGATGAGGGGATCATGGTCATGCTAAAAGCCTTGGACCATGCCAGGGGTGCCCTACATGAAGTCATCATTCCCACTGGCCGGGTATTCACTTGACCTTGCCTCTCGCCTTCTTCTTTCTTCACATATTTTTATGCTCTGACATTTATCTTTTTTCAGTCCCTTATCGCTCGCAGCCGAGAGAAATCTTGGTTCTTTCGTGAGTAGAAGGAGAATTGGGACCGCCTTGTTGAAGAGGCATAGCTGCATGGGGATGTGACTTCCTAGCTTATTGCCACTCAACAGAAGGTGGCTAAGCTGACTCCCCTTGCTGAGGAGGCAAACAGTCTCCGACTGTGGAAGACCGAGGCCTGTTGGCATAAGGAGGAGACCGAGAGGGCGTTCGAGGCCCTGTCGGTGAGGGTGCGGCAAGATGAGGAGGAGGCTACTAGAGTCAAGAGGGAGCAGGACGAGCTACTTCAGAGGGACGCTGAGACCCACTAGTGGATCCTCGACCTTCTGGCCAAGGCTGAGAAGGAGCAGGAGCTAAAGCTAGTAGCCGAGGATAAGCTCATAGCCCTAGAGCAGAGGGCAAGTCTGGATGCTGAGGCAGTCGCCTAGCTACATAAGGAGCGAGACAAGCTGCTCCAAACCACAGGGAGGCTCCGCTTGGAGCGTGGCGTAGCCCACGAGGAGCATGACTAGGCCATCCGAGAGCGCGATGAGGCACAGTAGAGGATCAACTCCCTCCAGGCTGAGCTTAGAACCGCTACTACTCGGAAGTTGGAGGCCAAGGGTGTCTCTACTAGGCTGGCCATGGAGCTCGCCGAGGTGAGGAGGAACCTTTAGGCAGAGAGCGACAAGCTTGGTATCCTGAGCGCCGCCCTCGGTGTGGTCTGCGATGACCTAGAGGTGGTGCGGTCAGAGGGGACCAGTTCGCTCGTGGCCCGTGCCGTTGAGATCACGGCGTGGGTGGGCCAACTTGAAAGGAACACCCTTCGCGCTAGGATGAACCAAGCCTTTGCAATTGCCTGCTCTCATTATGCGGACAACATTGACTCGGAGATGATGAGCCTCGGCTTCACTCCTGGCTACGAAGCCCATGAGATGGATGAGATAGAGACGGCGGTGGCTCCTCTCTCATAGGACCTAGTGAACAGAATTGAAGACATAGTTCTCCCCAGGAGGGGGTAGTTAGTCGAATAGGTCGAAGGATCATTTATTGTAATCAAAGGACAAGTGCCGACCCTTATGTATTGTAAAAACAATTTCATCATTTCATTTTGCTTGATTGAACTTGTTTTCCTCCCTTTTTGTATGTGAAAAAGGGGCTCACGTATTTCGACCCTTCTATTCATTAAGATCATAGGGCCTGAGGTGTAAGAGCATAACAGTGATCATGCTAGTGAGCAAAGACACCATAGCCACCGAGGCGTAGGCTTTTTGCAGTTCAACCAGGGATGCTTAGTTGTTCGTTTCCGCAAACCTTGACGCTAGGCTTTAACATGAGGAAGAGATCTAACGCGACAATTGTTTAAAAAAAGTTGTATTTATACCTTTATCAACCCTTGAGTGAGATCCAACCCCTTGCCATTGCTAGGGTTGGATGTCACTAAAAATCAAGGAGAGGATAGCGATGCTAGTAGGAGAAAGCATCCGTTGTATTCACGCGTACCCCCTCCCTAGGATCTGAGCTATTGTTCGGTGACCATGCATTTGGTCTCCCTGTGAGTCCAACCTTCCTCAAGCCCCCATGCGTAGTAAGGGTTTAGTCGAGGGTTGGCTTATCTTTGTGATTGTTGCCCCGTCCATGGTTTCCGCAACTAGAGGGGTTGAGCTAATCGTCCCTTACCTCGAGGGCTCTAGAGACACGTTCGGTGAGCTCGCTAACAGGTATGTTCTAGCATAATCCTATTTTGTCGTTCGTGACAGGGTTAGCAAAGCCCTTGTGTGGCATTCTACTACTCCTTAACCCGCCTTCCAATAGATGCCCCCTCAATGGGAATTCTATGGGCTCGGCTAGACGCTAGGATCGAACAAGAAGGTCGAGATGAAGCCACAAGGGCTCATCTACGTTTTCTCCCCTAGCTCTTGTTTGGCGTGAGGCGGCCTCATGCTCTCCGCGGGCCAGCCTTCAAACCCTAGTCTCCCAATTTAGGGTCGGGCGACCTGAGCCCCACACGGTTTAGTAGGGGTCAGCCAAGTTTCATGCGTCACCCCATCCTCTCTTTCCACATCCGAAGGGGCTGAGCTAACTACACTTGCCTTGATGGCTCGAGTATCACGCTTGGTGAGCTTGCTAACAGGCATGTTCGAGTGGAATCTAGATTCATCATCCGCTGACAGGGACGACAGAGCCCTCATGTGGCATTCCACTACTTCTTAACCCGCCTCCCAGCAGATGCCTGAGCCATTTGATAGGCTCGGGTGGCCCATTCGCATCTCCTCGATGGAGATTCTACGGGCTTGGCTTGAGTTTAGAATCGAATGAGAAAGGTCGAGATGTCCCTATCCGCTTCTGAGTGGGGTCGGGCAAGGCCGCTGGGGCTCATCTCGGTTTTTCTCCTCTAGCTCTATTTGACGCGAGGTGGCCTCGAGTCCTTCATGGGCTAGCCTTGAAACCTCGGTCGGTCGACGCTCATATCAAATGAGACGACTACCACTTCATGACGCAACGTGAAGCATTGTGATGCAACAATTGCATATGCGATGCTCAGATGTATGGGATGAATGTATGAACGTATGAATGTATGTGTGAGAATGAATGATCATGCAATGGAAAAGAAAAAGTGGGGGTTGGTAAAATAACCTCGATGGCTCTAGAGACAGGTTCAAAGAGCTCTTACCGGATATGTTCATGTGGGGTTTGGATCCAACATTCATGATGGAGCCGACATAACCTACATGGTGTATCCCACTACTCCCTATCTGTCTCTCGGCAGTAGCCTAAGCTGTTCGATCAACATGGGTGACCTGCCGGCCTCTCCTCGATGGAGATTCCGCAAGTAGGCCCCTCCAAACCCTTCCTGGGAAGGTGGAGGCTAGAGCTTGGGGTGTGAAGACAAAGGCTCTAATCACACCGGTGAACGAAAATACCATAGCCGTTGGGGCATAGGGTCCTAGCGGTCCAACCAGGTTTACTCAGAGTTTGTGTTCGCACACCCTGACTCCAATTTTTAATGTAAGGAGGGGTCAGTCATAGAGAATGTCTACCAGGTAGACACTCTCGCCAACCCCCGAGCGATGTCTAACCCCTTGCCGTTGCTGGGGTCGAAGGCTTGGTAGCGAAATTAATGCGTAAAGTGAAGGTGCTTGTCTTTCAGTAGTGGATTTGAGCCGTTCGATCGACCTGGGCACCGGTTTTTACCTTGATGGTAACCGTGATGGGTCTGGGAAGCCTCCACCAGAGATGAGCTAGGATCCATGTCTGCTCCCTACCCAATTCTCGGCGGTGGCCAAGCCATCGAGTCGACTTGTGCTACCTGCTGAGACAAGATTTTCCTATGGAGATAAAGGATGAGAACATCCCGCACAAGAATTTAGTTAGGCAGCTAAGCCAGGCGGAGAAACTTGTAGCAAATGGACATGTTTTCAAATTTTGTTATAGCAAATAGTGTTTTAGCTCTTCTCGCATTTTTTGTATAAAAAGGTTAGCGCATTCTGACCCTTTCCATCATTAAGGTCATAAAAGCTCAGAGTGCGGGTGGGCCAATTTTGATTTACACTAGTGAGCAAAGACACCGTAGCCGCTAGGGCATAGGTTTCCCGCAGTTCGACCAGTTATACTTAGAGCTCGTTCCCGTAAACCTAGCTCTTAGGTCTTAATGTGAAAAGGGGTGCAAGCACAGAGGATGTTTGTTGGATAAATGTACTCATATCAGCCCCTGAGTGAGGCCCGACCCTTTGCCGTTGCTGGGGTTGGATGTCCTGAAAGATTGGGGAGTTTGACAATAAAACTGATAAGAGAAAGTATGCATTTATTAAGGGTAAAAGCGACATAGCTGCTCGATGTTCTAGGCATTGGCGAAGACCTCGCCATCAATGGTCTTTAGCTTGTAGGCACCTAGTCGGAGCACCTCCGTGATGACGTATGGTCCCTCCCACAGAGGGGAGAGCTTGTGGCAGTATTTGTTGCTCTAGACAAGGCAGAGAACCATGTCTCCGATGTTGAAGGCCCGACCCCACACTCGATGGCTGTGGTATCATCATAACGCCTACTGGTACTTGGCCAAGCGGAGGAGGGCAACATCATGTGCTTCGTCTAGCTAGTCCATGACATCCTCGAGGGATGCCTCGACTCCTTGTTCATCGCCGTATGCCCTGACCCTTGGTGCTCTATAGTCGAGGTCGGTTGGGAGGATGGCTTCAGAACCGTAGATGGTAGGGAGAGCTTGTGGCGGTCCTTGTTGCTTTGCACGAGGCGGAGAACCAGGTCCCCGACGCTGAAGGCTCGATCCCACACCTGTCGGCTGTGGTACCATCGCAGCGCCTGCTGGTACTTGGCTGATCAGAGGAGGGCGATGTCATGAGCTTCGTCTAGCTAGTCCATGGCATATTCGTGGGATGCCTCGACTCCCTGTTTGTCGTATGCTCTGATTCTTGGTGCTCCATAGTCGAGGTCGGTTGGGAGGATGGCCTCAGAACTGTAGACCATGAAGAAAGGTTTGTAGCCAGTGGCTCGACTGGGAGTTGTCCTTAGGCTCTAGAGTACTGTGGGGACCTCGGTGACCCACCGCGTGCCGAACTTGTTCAACCGGTTGAAGATCCTAGGCTTAAGGCCCTGTAGGAGCATGTCGTTTGCATGCTCAACCTGCCCATTCATTCAAGGGTGTGCGACAGCGGCCCAATCGACCCGGATGTGGTGTTCATCACAGAATCGAAGGAATTTCCTACTAGTGAACTATGTACTGTTGTCCGTGATGATGGAGTTTGGTACTCCAAAGTGATGGATGATGTCGAGGAAGAATAGCATGGCTTGCTCGGATTTGATCATGGAGATCGGCCGAGCTTCGATCCATTTTGTGAACTTGTCTATGGTGGCAGGCAAGTGGGTGTATCCTCTGGGTGCCTTTTTGAAAGGCCCAACTAGATCGAGCCCCAAGACCATGAAAGGCCATGTGATGGGGATCATCTAGAGTGTTTAGGCTAGGAGGTGAGTTTGCCGAGCGTAGTAATGACACCCTTCGTAGGTGCGTACGATCTACTCGGTGTCGGCTACTGTAGTGGGCCAATAGAAGCCCTATCGGAATGCGTTCCCAACCAAGGTTCTAGGCATGGCATGGTGACCGCAAACCCAACCATGGATATCGCTCAGCAAAAGCTTCCCCTGTTCGACAGGGATACAGAGCTATAGGATCCCAGTGTGGCTTCGTTTATAGAGTTTGCCCTCTATAAGAATGAAGGACTTGGCGCAATGTGTGAGCCATCGAGCTTCCATCTTGTCTGTCGGCAGCGTGTCATGGAGGAGGTAGTCGAGGTAGAGTGTTCTCCTGTCGGCCAGAGGGTTAGGCTCTGTCGCTAGATCCTCTTCAAGCTCCATGACCTCAAAGCTAGACGGAACCATTGGTGGGTTAGCCCCTGAGGCTGGATCGGACGGACCATCGTCGGCCTGTTCTGACCCTTCGTAGTGTACCGAGGGCTTGTGTTGGTCGCTGGCGAAGACACCTGTTGGCACCACCTCTCGGCTGGACGCCGCTTTTGCAAGCACATTGGCCGCCTCATTGAGGCGCCTTGGGATGTGATTGAGTTTGAGGCCATCAAATTTGTCCTCCAACCATCGACTTATTGGTAGTACATAGCCATCTTGGCATCATGATAGCTTGACTCCTTCATGACTTGGTTGGCGACCAGCTAGGAGTCACCCTGGATGTCGAGGCGTCAGATGCCAAACTCGATGGCGATGCGTAGGCCATTGATGAGTGCTTCATACTTAGCCACATTATTAGATGAGGGGAAATGGAGATGAACCATGTACCTCATGCGAACCCCGAGGTGTGATACGAAGACCAGCCACATGTCGGCACCCTTCTTCATCAGTGATCCATCAAAGTATATCATCCAGTACTCTTGATCGATGACCACCGATGGTGTTTGGACCTCGGTCCATTCCGCGATGAAGTCAGCCAACACCAGGGACTTGATCACCATTCAGGAGGCATATGTGATGCTATGATCCATCAACTCGAGCACCCACTTTGTGGTTCTTCCCATGGCATCTTAGCTCTGGATGACCTCGCCGAGGGGGAATGACATACGGTGTGTGATTCAAAGTAGTGGTGTAGCTTCCTCTTGGTGATGAGGATGGTATATAGGAGCTTCTAGATTTGGGAGTAGCGGGTTTTAGAGTCGGATAGTACCTTGCTGATGAAGTACACAGGGCGCTGCACCATGAGGGTGTGCCCCTCTTCTTCCCATTCCACTACCAAGGCAGCGCTGACCACTTGCATGGTGGCCACTATGTATAGCAGAACGGATTCTCCATCGATTGGAGGAACCAAGATCGGGGCCCTTGTTAGAAGTAGTTTGACCATGTCAAGTGCCTCCTGGGACTCGGATGTCCACTCAAAGCGGTCGGCTTTCTTCAAGAGTCAATAAAGGGGGAGAGCTCATTCGCTGAGGTGCGAGATGAATCAGCAGAGTGTGGCGAGGCACCCTGTGATTTGCTGAACCCCCTTTATGTTCTGAATTGGGCCCATCCTTGTGATGGCTGAGATTTTCTCTAGGTTGGCTTTGATGCCATGCTCCAATACGATGAAGTAGAGCAGCATGCCCCTCGGGACCTTGAAAACACATTTCTCAGGATTGAGTTTGATGCCATTTGCTTAGAGTTTTGAAAAGGTTTGCTCAAGATCGGCAATGAGGTGTTCAGCCTATTTGTACTTAACCATGATGTCGTCAACCTAGGCCTCAACGGTCCGCTCGATGAGGTCCCCGAAGCATTTGAGCATACAGCGCTGGTATATAGCCCCAGCGTTCTTCAGACCAAACGACATTGAGATGTAGCAGAACAATCCAAAGGGGGTGATGAAAGATGTCACGAGCTGGTCATACTCTTTCATCATGATTTCATGGTAGCCAGAGTACGCATCAAGGAAGCAGAGGGTTTCGCACCCTGAGGTAGAGTCAACTATTTGGTCTATGTGCAGCAAAGGAAATGGATCCTTTGGGCACACCTTGTTGAGACCCGTATAGTCAACACACATCCTCCATTTCCCACTCTTCTTTCATACAAGAACAGGATTAGCTAACCACTCTGGGTGGTATACTTCCTTGATGAATCTGGCAACTGATAGTTTTGTTATCTCTTCACCGATGGCCCTGCATTTCTTCTCGTTGAAGTGACATAGGCATTGCTTCACCAGCTTGGAGCCTAGGTGGATCTTCAAGGTATGCTCAGCGACCTCCCTCGGAATGCCTGGCATATCTGAGGGTTTCCACGCAAAGATGTCTTTGTTGCTGCGGAGGAAGTCGACAAGCGCGCTTTCCTATTTGGAGGAAAGCGTGGTACCAATGCCCACCATTTTACCCTCAGTGCTCCTAGGGTCTACGAGGACTTCTTTAGAGCCTTCAGCCGACTCGAATGACCCAGTCGACTTCTTGGCATTGGGCGCTTCTTCGGTGACCTCCTCCCTGAGCATGGCGAGCTCTCTGGAGGCGACGATTGCTGCAGCGTGACCGTAGCACTTGACATCACACTAATAGGCGTGTTGGAAGGAGGTGCCAATGGTGATGACCCCGTGGGGGCCTAGCATCTTCAGCTTGAGGTATGTATAGTTGGGGACGGCCATGAACTTCACATAGCATGGACGTCCTAGGATGGCGTGGAAGGTTCCGGGGAACCCACCACCTTGAAGGTGAGGGTTTCAGTCCTAAAATTGAACTGATCCCCAAAGGTCATGGGTAGATCGATCTGCCCGAGCGGCATGGCCTGCTTCCCTAGCATGATGCCATGGAAAGGTGCTTAGGTTGGGCGGAGGCATGTCCGGTCGACGCCCATCTCATCAAGCGTCTCGGCATACATGATGTTGAGGCCGCTGCCTCCATCCATCAGTACTTTGGTGAGTCACTTTGGGCCGATGATCGGGTCAACCACAAGCAGATATCTCCTCGAGTGCGGGACACTATATGGATGGTTAGTCCGATCGAAGGTAATGGCGGATTCTGACGACCGAAGGAAGGGAGGTGTTGTTGGTTAAGCCATGTAGACCTCACGGCATGCGACCTTCTGCTGACGTTTGGAGTCATAGGCTGCCGATCCTACGAAGATCATGAGGTAGCCGTCCGACATCGATAAGTTGCCGTCCTTCTCCTTGGCATCATCCATGGTGGGGGCTGGTGTAACACCCTAGGTGTTAGGCTTGCATAATTTGACTTGCATTGCATGAGCATGAGCATCGAGCATTCATATATAAGCTTTTACAATTGAAACATGTGATTGAAACATATGAAACATGCTTATTATTTTATGTTTCCTTGTATATATGCATATGATCATGAGTGAATACATGTAAATATTTGATGTGAGTCACTAAAACATCTTAGCTACACCTAGGATGACTAGGGGAACAATGTTCATGCGGGTCACCTTGCATGATCAAGTCCTTAAGTGATGCTATGTATGTTGACCTAGAAAGCTTTATGTGTAACCAATGTATGAAATGATTGTGTGACCCTAGGAATAGCTTAAACATGTTTGGAATGTCATTAGGAACAACTTTGGTATTCATGGCTAGGACTAATTTGGTCACTAAGTCATAGTTTAAGTGTATACCATCATTTGAATGTAGCATGTTTGACCTAGTTTGAACTATGTGATAGAGACTTTGCATGGAGGTCGTCACTAAAGAAAAGTTGTAGTTTTCGGTGAGAGGAACAACTTTTATTTTTGGGTTGCAAGCTAGTTCAGCTCTTAACATGCTTGAAATTGGCGCACAAAAAAATCAGCTCTGCACTGTTTTTAGCACTTAAGAAATTTTTTCTAAGCTTATACACAGACAGTTCGACAGCCTCAACTTGGAGATGATTTTACTCACTAACCATTGAGATTTGGACTTTGGTTTCTTAAGATAATTTGTAGATGGTACTTAGGGCTACAAGATCTGTTCAAGATGTTTGCACTAACAAGCTACGGATTAGGAGATTTGAATGAATGAAATCGCTCTGTCAGGCTCGGGTTCAGGCGCTGAAGAACGCCGCGCCACGTGCTGTCATGGCCGACCATGGACAAAGCATGGCCGCTGCGTGGCCACCGTTGGCCAACACCTAGCCCTCGACGCCGCGCGCTGGCAACCGATATCTGAGAGCCGTGCGCCTCATTTCCGCTCACTCCCGCCCGATCTCTCACTCTCCAGTGCTCGCACTTCCTCTCACCATGGAACCAGAGCAGCTCTGCCATCGCCCAGCACCCATGCCACCACACCGTCACCGCTTCCATCTCACCCATAGCTACGCCACACTCCCCTCTACCTCCTCGACTTGATAGCAGCAGCTGACGAGCTTTGGTGAGGGCGTATTTGTCATTTTCTTCCTCGTCGGAGATCTCGGCCGCCATGGCTGCCTCCACGGCGAGCTCGCCACCACGCTGCTCGCTTGGGCATTTGCTTTGATTCCTTGCGTTAGGGCTAGTCTATGGTGTGTTCTTTCTTTGTGCAGGATGTTAACACGGTTAGTTGTCTCGCCGACGCGGAACACGGCGACCCACGCCGTCGCGCTCACACCTCCGTGCCACCGCGCATGTGGCCAGAGCACATCGGAGCACCTTGCGTCACCTAGATAGCCATAATAGATCCGTGTCATCACCGTGGTTCTAGTGCGCTCTTCGTCGAGCTCCTCCATGGCCTTCCATGGCCGGCGCACTGCAGCACCGCGCCACCGTGCTGCCATGGCCGGCGACGAACATGCTCCTATGCACGCGCGCCTTCACTACCTAGGTCACTCGATGCGCCTTGATGTGTAGAGCATGATGTTGGGGTTGGGTTGGCCGAAGAGCTCGCCGGCGACGAGCTGAGACCGTTGATCTAGTCTGCCTAGGTTTGTGTTCGGAATAAATTCCCAGCTGGTTGAAATCGATTCGAATCACCGTCTCTCCCGGATAGTGACAAACTTGGCTAGCTCCAGCATCGTAGTAATTGTATTATGGAATATGATGGTTTGGATAAACATAGAATTACTATACCTACTATGGTTACTATTGTATGCTCTTAAAATGATGTATCACATGTTTGGCACAGGATAGTTGCTAATTTAGAGATGGATAGTTATAATTAACTTGATAACAGAATTATAATTGTATAACTGAGTTAATCGCTTTTTATGCAAAATGTTGTCAAGCTACCCCCATTTATAAAGCCTTGCATAATCCTTGGAGTCAATTTATTTCTAGTTTATGACGGATAAGTCTAGCTGAGTACCTTCTCATACTTAGGGTTTTATTCCCATTGTTGTAGATGGCACATTATATCATGGATATTGCAAGAGTTGCTTCTATCCTGCTGTGGATGAGGAGTAAGCCTTGGGCAGGCTTCTTTACTAATCCCTCTATATGCTTTTGTGGACTGTGATCATCTGTTGGCACTATATTAAACTATGTTGGCAAATGCTACTTTCGAACTTAATTTGCTTCCACTATTATCTATCAAACTTGGTTTGTAATAACTTTATTTCATACTCTGATGATGGAAATGTATCTACGAACTTTGTGTAGTATGTTACATGTATGTTGAATCATGTATGATCTTGGTTGTTTGTGGATCATTTATCGAGACCCGTCGTGGTACTCAACAGACTACCGGGTTTATATGGGCTCAAGTATGACAGTGCGACCGCTTGCAGGCTGCCATTGTACTTGTGCTCTTATAAATTGGTCGGTTCTGCGATAGCTGACATCAGAGCAAGGTTCAACATTAATTTTCACATGTGTATTTAAAATAAAGGTTTTTGTTTTCCAAAACCATTTTCTAGCAACTAATAGCTATATAAATAGGTATTTGAAACTTAGAGTTGAAATCTAAAGTGTGCCAGTGATCACTTTCCTTATGCCCAAATTAAGGACTCTTAGGTGGCTATTTAAGTACTAACATGGGGGGTTTTATTTTCGTCGTCCATATGGCATGCTATTATATGGATGTCATTCACCTGAATGGTAATGTATGGATCAAATGCCTCTACACCAAGGTAAGAAGGTAAGTTGATGAGTGGCATGACCGTAAGATGTGAGCGTGCGGTCGGGGAGAGTTAGCTTTGGTACGGCTATGTATGCATGCTTACATGTGTATATGGTGCGTATTTAATTGTGGGTATAAACTGTCATCGGGTAGCTTTGATATCGAAGTATATGTATGGGTATACATATATAAAAGTATTTAGATTTACATTCTGCATATTTAATTGTGGGGTTGGGCTAAAATGAAACTCTTATGCAGGTACACTAACAACGAAACATGTAGCTTGACTAGTTACGCTATATATGAGAGAACGTATGTATGCCACCGTGTATGTCGTTAGAAATATTTTTTCCTAAGTTTGTGAGGACGTACGGAACGTGCATGCATCATGATAATAATTAATCAATACTTACATTGTTCCTCCCCTTATAAATTTCTTACTTGGT
Source organism: Miscanthus floridulus (assembly GCF_019320115.1). NCBI lineage: Eukaryota > Viridiplantae > Streptophyta > Magnoliopsida > Poales > Poaceae > Miscanthus > Miscanthus floridulus. Next base: position 23,340,040 of record NC_089592.1, on the reverse strand, counting down.
TATATAACTCTTATCCATTATGACCTTGTCTCATAAAAGTTGTACATGTTGGTACAGATGGCAGCACCAGTTGGATGTGAGAATTTCCTGATGGTGTTCGGAACTCCTGCTTTGCTTTGGAGAGTCTTGCACTTTGTGGGGTATCATGAGCCACCTCTCTATCATTGGAATGAAGAGTACCTAGAGGGACAGCCATGGTATGAAGTGAGGCTAACCATACCAGCCCGCACACAAGCACCCTTCTGGCAGGAGTGGAAGGCAGAATTTGAAGGGAAAACTCCTTGGGAGGCTGCCCAAGTAGTGGCCTTCGAGGTATTGAGTCAGATCTGTCAGCAGCATGGGGATGCACTTACCGGCAGTGCCATTGGTATGTTTTCTCGAGTGGATCCATCCACAGCAATATGGGAACAATGCAACCACAATGCATTGATCCGAGATCAGGATGAGCGGGCCAATAGCTCTAGTCCCGCTATGAGTGCCATGTTTGCGGTGATGAAGATGTTCTGTGCACGCCAGGACACCAGAAATTTCTGGCAGGAATCATACACCACTTGCATGGACAAGCTCATGAGAGCTGAAGCCGCACAACATAAGCTCAAGAAGTGTGTGCACAAGCATAAGAAGGCAGCCAATGAGTCCCGATGGGAATCTGACCAAGCCTATGTAGCCTTGGGCAATCTCCATACCCAAATGGAGCAAGTGGATCAACAGAGAGCTGCAGCCCAAGAAGCTAGAGCTGATGATCAAGCATTGCTTGTAGGACTGTGGTAGCAACTGGAGGCCGCCCGTGCCGAAGCGTCCACAGCTATGCCCCAGTAGGATGCAGCAAACAACCGTGCCGCTGCAGCAAAAATAGAATGAGATAAGCACCATGCCATAAGTGCCATGCAGGACTGTGCTGAGAGGGATTTGCATTGGCAGCTTGCATAGGCTCAGCTTCAAGTGATGGACCTTCAGCATGAGGTGCATTATCTGAACAACTAGCTGAACCCAATCCTTGATGGGGAAGAAGATGGTCCAAATATGGAGGAAGATGACGACGAGGATGAGGAAGAAGTGGAGCCAGAGGAGGGAGATGATCATATCTTTGACCTCGACAGTGATCATAATGAGGATTAGATTGCTTAGTGGCTAGTAGAAATGCTTGATGTATCATCGCTATTTATGTAATGGACCTATCGTTTGAGTTTGGTGTTGGTGATTGGACTATCATGTAATATTGGTATTTGCATGTCATCTCACGTTTGGTTAAACGCTAATGCAATTCCAGTAAATTTATCGGTGATCATGATTTGAATGTTAACGCGCTATGAGCCCGATAAGTGATCAAATTGGTGGTGTCATGTTGCAAGAATGAATTATTATGCCTCTATTTTTATTGTATGAATTTAAGATTCTCTCTAGTAATTTCAGTTTGGCATGATTATATAATTCATCTACAATCTCTTGACATCATCCAATAATCACTTATTGTTGCAACTTTGCAGATGACTCGCACCCATGCCGGAGCTAGCAGCAGCCATGATGGCAATGACGGTGACTTACCACCACCACCGCTGCCGTCTGCTCAGGAGTTCTTTGCCCAATTCTTAAGAAGCCAAAGTTCTATGGAGGAAGCTCTGCGCCTCATTGCGCAGAACACAGCTCGTACCCACCCATAGCAATAGGGGCCTGAGCCAAACCAGTACAGCACCTTTAAGGAGTTTCTGGATACAAAGCCCCCTATTTTCAAGGTGGCAGAGGAATCGCTCCAGGCGGACAAGTGGCTCAACACTATTGAGCAGAAGTTTCATCTACTAAGGGTCACCGAGCACTAGAAGGCTGAGTATGCGTCCCATCAGTTGCAGGGACCGATAGGGATTTGGTGGACCCATTTCCTGTCCTCTCTACCTGCTAATGCACATGTTACATGGGAGCAGTTCAAGCTAGCCTTTAGGGGACATCACATTCCCCCAGGGCTAATGAGCATGAAGGTAGCTGAATTTATGAGGCTCACACAAGGAACAAAGACCCTTATAGAGTATATGCATGCTTTCAACAACATGTCTAGGTATGCTCTAGGTTTTGTTGATACTGAAGAAAAGAAGATAGAAAGTTTCAAGCGAGGTCTTGGCACGAAGCTGATGAAGACTATGGCTAACTCCAAGTGCACCACCTACAACGAGTTTATTAGTGATGCTTTGACCCAGGAAAACCATAACAATATGCATGCGGCAACTAAGGGCCGCAAGAGGGCAATTGAGGCAGGTGCCTCCAGATCTTCATAGTCCAGAGCTCCAGTAATAGCTAGGCCACAGTTCCGCCCACCAGCACCTAAGTTCAGGCCTCTACCACCAAAAGCTTAGAATAGCCAACCTTAGAAGGTATTCCACAAGGCGTTCACTATTGCCTTACCCAAAGGGAATGGTGGTCAGGGAAGCTCCACAGGACCTAGGACTAATCAACCCTGCTACAACTACAATCAAGTGGGTCATTGGGCCAAAGAATGCCCCCACCCTAAGAAGAACGGCAATCAGAATTAGAACAATCAGAGGCAGGCAAACTCAAGGGCACGTTCTGGATATGTGCACTATACTGCTATTGAGGAGGTGCCCATGGGAGAAGTTGTCACAGCTGGTATGTTTCTTGTTAACAAGCATCCCGCTATTGTTTTATTTGATTCGGGAGCTTCTCATTCCTTTATGAGCCAAGCATTTGCATCTAGACATGATCAAAAAGTAATTGAAGTAAGCAAAGGTGGTTATAGTATAAGTTCAGCTGGGGCTACTATTTCTACAAATAAGATAGTCAGAAATGTGCTCATCTCTATACAAGAGAGGGAGTATACAACGGATTTGATAGTATTGCCCGGGTTATCCATAAGTGTAATCTTAGGCATGAATTGGATGAAGGATCATGTTGTTCTCATTGACACTAGCACTCATAATGTTATGTTGAGAGAACCCAAGGGAGGAAATGCTTTTCTAGTACCACTTTCCCAAAATTCTGAACTCCAACACTTAGCTTGTGCTATCCAAACCACTACCCTTTGTGATATCCCAGTGGTTTGTGAGTTTCCTAATGTATTCCTAGATGAGTTACTAGGTTTACCACCTGATAGGGATGTGGAATTTAAGATTGAGTTAGTGCCACGTACGGCACCTATCTCAAGAAGGCCTTATAGGATGCCACCAAATGAGTTAGCGGAACTTAAAATTCAGCTACAAGATCTATTGGACAAAGGTCTCATTCAACCTAGTTCATCTCCATGGGGATGTCCAGCATTGTTTGTGAAGAAGAAGGACAAGTCCTTGAGAATGTGTGTGGATTACAGGCCACTCAATGCTGTGACCATTAAAAACAAGTACCTGTTGCCTCGCATCGACATCTTGTTTGATCAGTTGGCAAAAGCAAAGGTATTCTCCAAGATTGACTTGAGATCAGGCTATCATCAGATAAAGATTAGGCTAGAGGACATACCTAAATCTACTTTCTCCACTAGATATGGCTTATATGAGTATTTGGTTATGTCTTTTGGACTAATGAATGATCCTGCCTACTTCATGTACCTGATGAATTCTGTATTCATGCCCGAACTCGACAAGTTTGTGGTAGTGTTTATCGATGATATATTGATTTATTCAGAGAATGAGGCAGATCATGCAGAGCATCTGAGGATTGTTCTATCCAGATTGAGGGAGCATAAGCTATATGCAAAGTTTAGCAAGTGTGAATTTTGGTTGAGCAAGGTACCTTTCTTAGGTCACATCTTATCAAGAGATGGAATATCGGTAGACCCATCAAAAGTACAAGAGGTCATGGATTGGAAGGTCCCGACTTCGGTTCATGAAGTTTAGAGTTTTCTAGGGTTAGCAAGATATTATCATCGTTTCATTCTAGATTTCTCCAAGATAGCTAAGCCCATGACTAGGCTACTTCAGAAAGATGAGAAGTTCAATTGGACATTAGAGTGTGAAGCAGCTTTTCACACCCTCAGGACTCTGTTAACTACAGCTCCTGTTTTAGCACAACCCAACATTGAAAAGCCTTTTGATGTATTTTGTGATGCATCGAGTATAGGTTTGGGGTGTGTGCTCATGCAAGAAGGAAGAGTTATTGCATATGCTTCTCGACAGTTGAGAAAACATGAAGTCAACTACCCTACTCATGATTTAGAACTTGCAGCAGTTGTTCATGCATTAAAGATATGGAGACATTATTTGTTGGGCAATGTATGTCATATATATACTGACCACAAAAGTATCAAGTATATCTTTACCCAACCTGAGCTGAACATGAGACAGCGAAGATGGCTAGAGCTGATTAAGGACTACAATTTGGAAGTGCACTACCATCCAGGGAAAGCCAATGTTGTAGCCGATGCACTTAGTCGAAAATCTCATTGCAACACTGTGGAAGCATTGTTGGAAAATGGCTTTAATTTACTAGATCCTATTGTACTGCATAATATCACTATCAGTTGTTCACTTGAGAGCAAAACCATAGAACTATAGAAGACAGATGTATGTATATTTCACATCAAGACAAAGATGCAAGATCAAGAAACTAAGCATTTCAGATTAGATGAAAGGGGTGTGCTATGGTTTGAGGACCGACTTGTGGTACCGAAAGACCGTGAGCTTAGAAATCAAATTTTAGATGAAGCTCATTCGTCCAAGTTGTCAATCCATCCAGGTACTAGCAAAATATATCAAGATTTGAAGACCCGTTTTTGGTGGACTAAGATGAAGGAGATCACAGCCTATGTCGCTAGGTGCAATAACCGTAGTAGAGTAAAAGCTGTTCATATGAAATCTACTGGGTTACTTCAGCCATTACCTATTCTAGGTTGGAAATGGGAAGAAATCAGTATGGACTTTATCACAGGCCTTCCAGTGACACAGCAAGGTCATGATTCTATATGGGTCATTGTAGATCGCCTCACCAAGTCAGCATATTTTATACCGGTGAACACAACAGATTGTGTAGTGAAATATGCCAAACTATATGTTTCTCAGATTATGAGATTACATGGAATACTCAGGACCATAATCTCATATCGAGGACCACAGTTCATAGCTCATTTCTAGGAGCACTTGCATCAGGCTTTGGGGATGAAGCTAATTAGAAGTTCAGCATACCATCCACAAACTTCAGAACAGATAGAGCGAGTGAACCAACTTCTAGAAGATCTGCTGAGAGCTTGTGTTATATCTTCCAAGGGTTCATGGGAGAAATGGCTACCTTTAGCTGAGTTCTCTTACAACAATAGCTATCAAGCAAGCATCAAGATGGCTCCTTTTGAAGCCTTGAACGGCAGAAAATGTAGAACTCCATTGAATTGGATTGAGCCCGGTGAAAGGAGATACTTTGGTATTGACTTTGTCACTGAAGCTGAAGAGCAAGTGCGTATTATTCAATAACATATGAAAGCTGCTCAGTCCAAACAAAAGAGTTATGCTGATAAAAGAAGAAGACCACTGAGTTTTGAAGTGGGAGACTATGTGTACTTGAAAGTATCACCCATGAAAGGAGTATAGAGATTTGGAGTGAAAAGAAAGCTCGTGCCTAGATATGTAGGGTCATACAAGATTATTGAATGAAAAGGGAATGTCGCTTACAAGTTACAGCTTCCACCAGAGATGAGTGCAATATTCGATGTCTTCCATGTTTCTCAGTTGAAGAGATGTCTTTGTGTACCTGAAGAAGCCATTGCACCCACCAGCATGAAGCTCCAATCAGATTTGACCTATGAAGAGAAGCCAATCTGAGTGTTAGAAGAGATGGAAAGAGTGACCCAGAGTAAGATCATTAAGTTCTATAAGGTGGTGTGGAACAATCATAGTGAACAAGATGCCACGTGGGAACGAGAGGTTTATCCCACCTTTTTCCAAGAATGGTAGGTCTTGCAAATCTTGGGAAGAGATTTTTTATAAGGGGGAGGGGCTGTAACACCCTAGGTGTTAGGCTTGCATAATTTGACTTGCATTGCATGAGCATGAGCATCAAGCATTCATATATAAGCTTTTACAATTGAAACATGTGATTGAATCATATGAAACATGCTTGCTATTTTATGTTTCCTTGTATATATGCATATGATCATGAGTAAATACATGTAAATAGTTGATGTGAGTCACTAAAACATCTTAGCTACACTTAGGATGACTAGGGGAACAATGTTCATGAGGGTCACTGTTGGGGACCTAATACCGGGGTACCCCAGAAGGTGGAACCAATAACCACCGAACGTTAAAAACTTCTAGATGGATAAGGGCGTCGTTACGTTCCTTGCTCAAATGACAGGAGTTCGGTTCCACCTTGCTCGATGCCTTTGGGATGGCTCCACCTCGCCTGAGGGCTAAGGGCTAGTCTCTGTCTTGTCCGATGCCTTTGGGGTGGGCTCGGTCTTGCCCGAGGGCTAAGGGCTAGTCTCCGCCTCGCCCGATGCCTTTTGGGCCAACCTCACCTCGCTCGAGGGCTGAGGGATAGACTCCGCCTCGCCCGACCCCTAAGGGACGGGCTCAGTCTTGCCCAAGAGATAAGGACTGGTCTCTGCCTCACCCGACGACCGAGGACGAACCTCGCCCTACTCGATGTCTAAAGACTGGTTTCGTCTTACCTGACAACTTCTCCCCGTTCCCTCATGATGATGGGTACATGGCAAGACAAGACATTTGGGTCAACCACGGCTTCAAGGACCATACCCTGCGCCCTAGCAGGAAAGGTACTGCTAGAGAACGACGGGATGGGTGCTTTAGACCCTTCCGGGCACTGTAGAGCCTGAAAAGTATTGCAAGTACGTGCTCCTCGCCCTATAGAGTTGTAGGCGCCGCCTTTAGCTCTAGGACACGGAACCCGACGAAGATATACGACAACCACTATGCTCTAGAAAAGGATTTGTGATCTCCACAAATGACAGATATACCGTCACCACGTTATGAACCCAAGGGAGCGGCGCCCACTTCCTGACCCCTCGGGTCCACCAAATCGGAAGACCTCACCCATGGCGCTACTCCAGACCTCGACCCCGTGTCCCTCCAACAGAGACTCATAGGAACCAGAAGGCGTGTGGAGCAAGGCTGGGCAAGGCTCATAAGTCAAAACCACTGTACTACAGCCCATACCCTGCGCAGGGCAGTATTCTGTAACCATCCTGACATTCTACAGAGGCGTCCACAGTATTGTAGGCGCTTATCATCCTTTTGCACCCATCGTAATGGGAAACCAGGCTGGGTAGACATGAGCCACAAGGCTAGGTAGAGTACGCATCCTAAGCCCTCATCCTTGTAAAGCCGTCCCCTTCATCTATAAAAGGGGATGCGCTTCCTCCAACAGAGGGACCGACTTTTGACGGCATAACACACAACAACCACACAGTCAAGCTACAATCAAGCTCTTGGCCTCCTTTCAACCCTTCCATCAGAGACTTGGGACCAGTCCCTCTCTTGATCATTTGTACCCCCTACTACGAACCGTTTTCGATGCTAATAACATGAGCAGCAACAAACTGGACGTAGGGACATTCAGCCTGAACCAGTATAAATCTTGTGTCCTTTAGCGCACCATCTGAGCCTAGCGCGCATTACTATAAATCTACTTGCCGGTGCTTGTACGAAACACCAACAGTTGGCACGCCAGGTAGGGGAGCTTGGGCGTTCCAAATCAGGCCTCGAATGGCCACCCACACAATCAGCTAGGTCCCGGGCACACACATGCGCTTCGGTAACCTAGATTTTATCGTTACACTGGGGGGGAGCTGGCACTAGCCCACACGGTCGCACAGTCCCTCCCTTCTATCAACCTCAGCCACCAGAGGCTCAAGGGCCAGCCAGGCGACTCCTTTGGACCCTAGTTATCCAAGGAGGACCCATGCTGCATCACCCTATCCCTAGAAGACCCCGTACGGAATGCCCTGACAGTGTTTCCGTTCGGTCTCCGCAACGCTGCGGCGACCGCTGGCCACCTTCTGGCACTATGTATGGTTCAGCAGCCCACGGACAGTGAGTTCATGAGGATGATTGAGCATGATATAGAGACTCTCTATAGGCTCCTCACCGAGGAGCCAGGATTGTTCTCTAGCTCGGACTCTAGCAGGGGGAGCTACCACCCTTCCCGGGAATGCTTCATGGCGCAGACCCCCGAGGGGCATGTCGAAAGTGTCTTCGGGGAAGAGGTCACCCCGACAAACAACCCTGATGGCAGATCCAGGGAAGAGACAGCAGCCCCATCTCGCCTAAGCATGGAGCAACTGAGGGCCCGCAAGCTGGAGATCGATGAGGTCGGGCAAGGGCTCGTCCAGGAGTATGCGGACATCAATCACGAGATTGAACGCTACAAAGATGGGGGGCGCACGCGCGCCACGGCCCGCACCATACACCAAAGGATCCTCACCGATGATGGGACCCTTCCTCACTTTGCTCGGGCGAGCCAAAACATCGCCGCAGCAACCGCCTTGCTGCATGGCCTATCGGAGACCGCGACGTCCGAGGATCGCCACGCCCGCCGAGAAATCCACATGTTGCTCGAGCGGGCGGCGGCACAGCAGGCAGAAAGTTCATTGTCCCGATGACGCGAGCCCGATGATAGCCAGTGTACGCCCTCAGTGCGCCCCACCAAGGACGCGTCCGTTCACCAGACACCGCCAGGCGGCAGGCAGCCCTCCGCCATACTGGTGCATCAAGCTCTCGGCCACGACCACGATGTGCATAGCACCATCGACGCCTGCAGGCGTGTCCACGGCGACGTAGGAGAGGCGGCCCGTCGTGGCTACCATCCCTGACGCGGCGGACACTATGACAGCGGCGAGGACCGAAGCCTGAGCCCTGGCCTGCTAGGCCCTCAGGCCTTCGGCTGACACATCCTCAACGCTGCGTTCCCCGTAAGGTATCGACCGCCCACCAACATCCCTAAATATTCTGGCGAAACAAATCCAGGGCTTTGTCTCAAAGACTATCGGCTTGCATGTCAGGCCGGTGGCGTGAGTGATGACGATTTCATTATTCGCAATCTCCCACTGTTCTTGGTCGATTCGGCGTGAGCATGGCTGGAGCACCTACCGTCCAACGCCATTCAAAGTTGGGTGGATCTGACAGAGATCTTCGTGGGCAACTTCTAGGGCACGTACAAACGCCCCGAAAACCCATGGGACCTCAAGAACTATCGCCAGAAGGCCGATGAAACCCTCTGTGGGTACATCCAGTGCTTCTCTCGGCAGTGCAACAAGCTCCCTAACGTCACCAATGCTGACATGATAGGAGCCTTCCTATCCGGGACAACCTATGAATCCCTAGTCCACAAGCTAGGACGCAGGGGGCCATGGACTACCAAGGAACTATTGGACATCGCCACCAGTCACGCCTCAGGAGAGGAGGTGGTCGGAGCCATCTTCGACCGCTCCGACAGAAAGATGAGGTGGGACGAGGACGCCGGCGAGGGCACCTCCAACCATCCTGCCAAAAGGAAAAATAAGAAGCAACGGCGCGACAACTCGCTCGTGGCCGCTGCCGACCACAAAGGTGGCCGGAAGCCCGCGGAGGGCACTCCAAACCACTTCGAAAAAATGCTCGAGGGGCCATGACCAAACCATGCCTTCCTGGCCAAGCATCTATACAAGGATTGCGGCCTCATGTGCAAATACTTGTCTGGGGGCCTCAACAAAGGGGAGCAGGGGAAGGAACCTGTTCCCACCACAAACGATGTAGAGGAGAAGGATGACGCCTTCCCAACGCTGATCGGCACTCTCATGATCTTTGGAGGATCAACGGCCTATGACTCCAAGCGCCGCCAGAAGGTCGCGCGCCGTGAGGTCTATATAGCTGGACCGGCCATGCCTGCCTTCCTTCGGTGGTCGGAATCCACCATAACCTTCGACCAGACCGACCATCCGGATGCCGTCCCACACCCAAGAAGGTACCCGCTTGTCATCGATCCGATCGTCGGCCCAAAGCAGCTCACAAAAGTACTAATGGACGAAGGCAGTGGCCTCAACATCATGTATGCCAAGACGCTCGATGCGATGGGCGTCGACCGAACGAACCTCCACCCCATCCGAGCGCCTTTCCATGGCGTCGTGCCTGGTAGGCAAGCCGTGCCACTGGGGCAGATTGATCTGCCCGTCACTTTCGGGGATCGGTCCAATTACTGCACTGAGACCCTCACCTTCGACGTAGTGGGGTTCCCGGGAACTTTCCATGCCATCCTGGGATGACCATGCTACGCAAAGTTCATGGCCGTCCCCAACAATACGTAACTTAAGCTGAAGATGCTGGGCCCCCACGGGGTCATCACCATCGGCACCTCCTTCCAGCGCGCTTACGAGTGCGAAGTCAAATGTTGCGGTCACGCATCCGTAGTCATCGCCACCAAGGAACTCGCCACCCTCAGGGAGGAGATTGCCAAAAAAACACCTGACGCCAAGAAATCAACCGGGTCGTTCGAATCGGCAGAAGGCTCCAAGGAGGTCCTCGTGGACCCCAGTAGCTCCGAGACTAAAAGGGTACACATTGGTACTACGCTCTCCTCCGAATAGGAAAGCGTGCTCATCAACTTCCTCCACGATAACAAAGACATCTTTGCGTGGAAACCCTCGGATATGCTAGGCATCCCGAGGGAGGTCGCCAAGCATACCTTAAAAATCCACCTAGGCTCCAAGCCGGTGAAGCAACGCCTGCGCCGCTTCAACGAGGAGAAACATAGGGCCATCGGTGAGGAGATAGCAAAACTGTTGGCTGCAGGGTTCATTAAGGAAGTATACCACCCAGAGTGGTTAGCAAATCCTGTTCTTGTACGAAAAAAGAGCGGGAAATGGAGAATGTGTGTCGATTACACAGGCCTTAACAAGGCATGTCCAAAGGATCCGTTTCCTTTGCCACAAATAGACCAAATAGTTGATTCCACCTCAGGGTGCGAAACCCTCTGCTTCCTTGATGCATACTCTGGCTACCACCAAATCGTGATGAAAGAGTCCGACTAGCTCGCGACATCTTTTATCACCCCCTTCGGATCATTCTGCTACATTTCAATGTCGTTCGGTCTAAAGAACGCTGGGGCAACTTACCAGCGCTGTATGCTCAATTGCTTCGGAGACCTCATCGGGTGGACCATTGAGGCCTACGTTGACGACATCGTAGTCAAGTCCAAGCGAGCTGACCACCTTGTTGCCGATCTTGAACAAACCTTTGCAAAACTCTGGGCAAACGGCATCAAACTCAATCTTGAAAAATGTGTTTTTGGGGTTCCAAGGGGCATGCTGCTTGGCTTCATTGTCTCCGAGCGCGGCATTGAAGCCAACCCAGAGAAGATATCAGCCATCGCAAAGATGGGCCCGATCCAAAACATAAAGGGGGTTCAGCGGATCATAGGGTGCCTTGCTGCCCTTAGCCGATTCATTTTGCGCCTTGGCGAACGAGGACTCCCCCTTTATCGACTCCTGAAGAAGTCCGACCGCTTCAAGTGGACAGCCGAGGCTCAGGAGGCGCTTGACTTGGTTAAGCAATTTCTAACTAAACCCCTGGTTCTGGTCCCTCCAAGTAATGGAGAATCCCTCCTCCTATATATAGCGGCCACCACGCAAGTGGTTAGCGCCGCCTTAGTAGTAGAGCGGGAAGAAGAGGGGCACGCCTTCAGGGTGCAGCGCACTATATATTTCATCAGTGAGGTATTATCCGACTCCAAAACCCACTACTCCCAAATCCAGAAACTCCTATACATCGTCCTCATCACCAAGAGGAAGCTATGCCACTACTTCGAGTCACACCCTGTGACAGTCATGACATCATTCCCCCTTGGCGAGGTCGTCCGTAGCTAGGACGCTATAGGAAGAACCGCAAAGTGGGCACTCGAGCTGATGGATCAAGGCATTTCTTATGCCCCCCGAACAACGATCAAATCCTAGGTGCTAGCTAACTTCATCGCGGAGTGGACCGAGGTCCAGATGCCACTAGCAGTCGTCGAACAAGAATACTGGACGATGTACTTTAATGGATCGCTGATGAAGAAGGGCACCGGTGTAGGACTAGTCTTCGTATCTCCCCTTGGGGTCCGCATGAGGTACATGGTTTGGCTCCATTTTCCCTCATCAAACAATACCGTAGAATACGAAGCGCTCATCAATGGCCTATGAATCGCCATCAAGCTAGGCATCCGACACCTTGATGTCAGGGGCGATTCCCAGCTAGTCGTCAACCAGGTCATGAAGGAGTCAAGCTGCCATGACACCAAGATGGAGGCATACTGCCAAGAAGTCCGATGGCTGGAGGACAGATTCGATGGTCTCGAACTCAGTCACATCCCAAGGCACCTCAACGAAGCAGCCGACATGCTCGCAAAAGCAGCATCCAGCCAAGATCTAGTGCCGATGGGTGTTTTCACCAGCGATCAACACAAGCCCTCAGTACGCTACGAAGGGTTGGAATGAGTCGATGATGGCCCGCTTGATCCTGTCCCAGGGATCAACCCACCGACTGCTCCGCCCGACCCCGAGGTCATGGAGCTTGAAGAGGATCCAGCAGCAGAATCTGACCCTCCCAATGACTGGAGAGCGCTCTACCTCGACTACCTCCTCCATGACACACTACCAGTAGACAAGATAGAAGCCCGATGACTCATGCGCCGTGCCAAGTCCTTCGTTCTTGTAGAGGGCGAACTCTACAAACGGAGTCACATTGGGATCCTGCAGCTCTATATCCCTAGCAAATAGGGAAAACTTCTGCTGAGCGATATCCACAGTGGGGTCTGCGGTCATCATGCCGCACCAAGGACCTTGGTTGGGAATGTATTCCGACAAGGCTTCTACTGGCCCACCGTTGTAGCCGATGCTGAGCAAATTGTACGCACCTGCGAAGGGCGTCAGTACTACGCTTGGCAGACTCACCTCTCAGCCCAGGCACTCCAGATGATCCCCATCACATGGCCCTTCATGGTCTGGGGGCTTGACCTAGTTGGGCCACTTAAAAGGCGCCCAGAGGCTTCACCCACCTGCTTGTCACCATAGACAAGTTTACAAAATAGATTGAAGCTCGACCGATCTCCACGATCAAATCCGAGCAAGCTGTGCTATTCTTCCTCGACATCATCCATCACTTTGGAGTACCGAACTCCATCATCACAAACAACGGCACGCAGTTCACCGGCAGGAAATTCATTTAATTCTGCGATGAACAACACATCCGGATCGATTGGGCAGCCGTCGTGCACCCCCAAACAAACGGGCATGTTGAGCGCGCCAACGGCATGCTCCTACAAGGCCTTAAGCCCATAATTTTCAACCGGTTGAACAAGTTTGGCGCGCGCTGGCTCGCTGAGCTTCCAGCCATACTCTGGAGCCTAAGGACAACTCCCAGCCGAGCCACCGGCTACACACCCTTCTTCATGGTCTACAGTTCTGAGGCTGTTCTCCCAACGGACCTTGACTATGGAGCACCAATAATCAGGGCATACAATGAACAGGGGGCCGAGACATCCCACCAAAACGCCATGGACCAGCTGGATGAAGCCTGCGACATCGCCCTCCTCTGTTCAACTAAGTACCAGCAGGCGTTGTGACGGTACCACAGCCGACGGGTGCGGGGTCGAGCCTTCAACGTCAGGACCTCGTCCTCCGCCTTGTGTAGAGCAACAAGGACCACCACAAACTCTCCCCACCTAGGGAGGGGCCATACGTCGCTGCGGAAGTACTTCGCCCGGGCGCCTACAGGTTGAGAACCATCAATGGCAAAGTCTTCACCAACTCCTAGAACATTGAGCAGCTACGTCGTTTTTACCCTTAAATAAATGCATGTTTCTTCTTATCAGTCTTTGTCTTTATAAAACCCCAATCTTTAGTGACATCCGACCCCTGCAAAATTGTGAGGGGCCGAACCTCACTCGGGGGCTGATATAAGTACAAGTACGTTTATCTTGCAAACACTTCTTGTATTATCTTTCAAAACTTTATCTAAGTTTTCCGATCTTCTCGTAAACAAGTCCTAAGGACTAAGATTTTGGGCACAAATTCCGAGTACAACTGGTAGGACTGTGGGAGACCCATGCCCCAGCGGCTACAACCTCTTTGCTCACCAGCATGATAAGAATTCATTCGTCCGCACTCCTAGTTTCTTACAACTCGGGCCACGGGAAGGGTTGGAGGGCACCGAAACCTCTTCTACAAGAAGAGAGAACTAAAAAGTTGTTTGCCATAACAAAAGATGAAAATTTGATCATTTTTGCATAAATTAGCCACTTACAAAATGATTTCATCATGCAAAAGACTAGCGTACTCCTAAAATCCAAAGGACTGTTCACTCAGGGGCTCCCCCAAACTTATTCAATTACATTCTCTGCTAAACTTTACTATGAGTACTTCTGCGGCCGCCGCGCCAAGCTCTCCATTGGCAACATCTAGGCATGTACACAGGCCAGTTCGTCTACTACGGCCGCCGCACCACACTCTCCATTGGCAACATCCCGCCGCATCGCAGGACCTTCAAAGGCGCCGTCATCTGCAACGTCGAGCACCACACCGGCGAATGCAGTGCCCCTCTGTCGGGACATTCAGGAACTACATCATCATCAGCCCCAACCCAGACAACGGCGTTGGGGCAGAAAGCGCCTCCCGCTGAAGGAAGGCCGCAACCAACGGCGGTGAAATCAACAACGCTCATCGCTCTCCGGCGCCTCTTCTCCTCTGGCAATGGCAACCCCTTCTCAGCACAGGCGAACCACGCCATCTCATCTACGTTGGATAACCTCCAGCTCGACATCACGGGCGGACCTATGAGTTTATCTCTCTCTGGCATTACCCTCTCTTACTTAGGAACCGATACATTCAGTGGAAAGGAAGGAGAAGAGGTGGCAGTTCAAAGGCTGGCGAGGAGGTGCGGTGAGAACTCTCCCCCCTCCCTATTTAAAGAGGGGGCTTGGCAGCTAAGGAAAGGCAAAAGGTTCGGACGAAAAAAACTCTGCCTTCCCCTATTCAACACAAATGCGAAATCAATGCTGACAGGAATCTGAGCTGATGCGCCGGAAACGATGGGACGCGCTCTGATCGACGGGGCGCTGCCTGGTAAGCCAGAACGTCACCCGGGCATGGCCCATGACTAACGTGCCCTGAATGCAAGAGCTGGGGCACACTCACCTATAGGCGACTCTCCGCTTCCCCAGGCAGGACTAGGGACGACCCAACAATGGAACCTCCTTCCAGGGGAAGCCTAGCGACCCCCCTGGGTCGATTGGTCAGCCTAGGCAAAACAACGAATGACTGACCGACCGTAAGATAAGCACCCTTGTTTATTTACTTTGAGTGTTGAATTCTTTGCCGAGCTTCCGACCCCAGCAATGGCAGGGACACGGACATCGCTCGGGGGCTGCCGAGGGCACATGTTTGTTTAAACACCCTCTTAGCCCGATCCCTCCTTATGTTTGGGAAACCAAAAGCATGGCATGTGGGAATATAACGGTGAATACAACTGGACGAACCACCAGGCCCTATGCTCTGTCAGCTGCGGAGTCTTTTTGGTTCACCAGCATAATCATGTTCATAGTTCCTCACACTGCTAGCCTTAGCTCCCACCTTCCCGAAAGGACTTTGGAGGGGTCCACCTACAGAGTCCCTCCCTTGAGGGAGGAAACTAGCAGATCGCTTAAAAATCAATCACAAAAACAGAAGTAGCAATACTTATGCAGTTTGCGCCAGTCTCATCAAAAACATCAGACCCAAAACCTGTCTCGAACACATCTGGTAGGAGCTTCCCGTCACTCATGCTACCAAGGTAACGTTACCGACCCCGCCTTTATTTCAATTAAATTATACATTCAAACATTACATATGCAAAACGTTGCATCCCAACGCTTCGTGTCGCATCACGAAACGGCCGTCGCCTCATTCGATATGGGTGGCAGCAGGCCAAGGTTCGAAGGCCGGCCCACGAAGGGCTCGAGGCCGCCTCGTGCCAAACAGAGCCAGGGAGAAATAATTGAGATGAGCCCAGTGGCCCTGCCCGACCCCGCTAAGAAGCGGACAGGGACGTCTCAACCTTTTCTCATTCGATTCTAACCCCGAGCCAAACCCATAGAATCTCCATTGAGGAGAGGCCATCGGGCCACCTGAGCCTATCGAACGGCTCGGGCATCTGCCGGGAGGTGGGTTAAGAAGTTGTGGAATGCCACCAGAGGGCTCTTTCGACCCCATCAGCAAATGATGGACACGGATTCCACACGAACGTACCCGTTAGCGAGCTCATTGAGCACAACACTCAAGCCACCGAGGCAAGTGTTGTTTACTCAGCCCCTCCGATTACGAAAGTCGAGGACGGGGTAACACGCGAATTACGGCCGACCCCTATCAGACCCTAACAAGGCCCGGGGGCTTGAGCCGCTCGATACAGGGACACAGGTTTGAAGCCCCCCCTTGCCGAGCCCATAGAGTCCCCATTTGGGGAATTCTGTTGGAAGGCAGGGCGGGGAATAGTGCAATGCCATCCAAGGACTTCGCCGACCCTGTCACAAAAACCACGAAATGGGATTCCATCTGAACGTTCCAGTCTCCAGTAACACCCGACCCCAGCAAATGCAGGGGGTCGGACCTTACTCGGGGGCTGGTTAAGATTCCCTCCTCGCGTTAAGGCCAGTGGCAAGACTCGGGGGAACAGATTGGTAAGACCGCAAAAAAACCAAATGACCAGACGGTTACGGTATGTTTTGCTCAAGCAGCACAACCCAAATTTTTTCCCTGAAAGCACCACCAGCCCTGCGGCCTTAGGCAAAGGGGAGGGTCGGATCGAATAAACACTCTTTTTTATTGCAAAAAGGAAGAAAGTGAAATCAAACAAAATGAAATTACAAAGCAAAATCACGAAACTGCGTCCAGACTCGAAAGTACCGACACTTGTTCACATATTACATATAAGTTTTGTTCAAAATTATTTGACTAACTACTTCCATGAAGGGAGAACCATTTCTTTCAGATTATCCGCCAGGTTCTTCACAAGAGGAGCCACCACCTTCTCAATCGCGTCCAGCTCTTCATCCTCATAAGTAGGCAGGAAACCTTCACTCATCACCACCAGGTTGATCTCCTTCTTGTAATGAGCATGGGCGACGGTGAAGGTCTGGGTAATCCTAGCGTGAAAAGCACTCTCCTCAAGTTGGCCCACCCGAGCTGTGATACTAGCGGCATGGGTCGCAAGCGAGCTGGTCCCCTCCTCTTATGCCACCTGCAGGTTATCGCAGACCGCCAGAACGGCGAGGGACAGGCAATCATACTCATCACTTTCAGCTTGAAGAAGCCCCCGAACCTTAGCAAGATCGGTGCATAGACTAGCAGAAACTTCCTCGGCCTCCAGCTGCCGGGCCACCTTGACTCTAAGATCTGCCTAGCGTGCCTTGGCCTCCTGACATGCTTCGTCGTGCTCTCAGATGGTCCGATCGACCACCATGGCGTCCTGGTTCACCTTCTCCTGCAATGTCGCGGACCACTCCTCAGCCTTTAGCTTGAGGTCCCACTCCGTCTGTAGCTCCACCAGGAGCTCGCCGGCCTTCTCACTACCGCGGCATTCTTCTGCAGCAGCTCGTCTCACTCCTTTTGGAGCTTGGCGATTTCCTCCTCATCTAGCTTTGTCCTCGCTGACAAGTCCTCAAACATCCCGTGGGCCTCCTCCGCGTCCTGACGCGCCTGGGCCTCCCACTGCTGGGCGGCAGCAAGCTATGTGCCCACATCTCCTTGCAGTTGGGCTTCCTCGGCAAGGCAATCCCATTCTACTTTCTATTCATGAAGGAACTGAGATTTGCTCCGACTGCGAGCAACGATGACCTGAAAAGAAGACCGGCATCAAAAATACGAAAACACAAAAGTACTTGAAGAAGGAGGAAAATAAGGAAGAACGAGCAGATACCTGGCTAGTAGGAATGACAATTTCACGCAGGGCCCCTCTGACCTAGTCCAGGGCATTCATCATAGTTGAAAGACCAAAGTCAAGACTCTCCCACTCCATGCTCTCGGAATGGTCATCGAGCGTGAAAAGGGCCGACGTTGGGTCCTGAGCGTCCATCCATTGAAGTGGCGGCTCGCCCCACGCAGGGGAGAGGCTGCCTCCTGACAAAGGGGCCAGGGGCGACTCCCTCCTGGTCCTCTGCACCACCGCCACGATGCCCGAGGACCCTCCGACCGGATCCTCCTCCATCTGGGCCGCTTCGAGCGCCACGGGTGGATCCACCTAGGCCCCTAGTGGCGCGGACTGCGCTACACCCTCGAGCACCACCGTGGCTGCGCTCGGCTGATCCTGGCTTGGCGCGGCCACAACCACCTCCACCGGTGATACGCGACCCTCGGCCGATGATGCCGCACCCACTGCGGAGGATCCCGCCTACTCGGTGGCCACCAAAGGCGCGGGTGCCGCCACGACCGCCATCGAGTCGACCAACGCAGCCACGGCATCATCACCACTCCTGCCCGAAACAGGAGCAACGTCAAGCGACGCCGCCCATCCTGCCTGACGGGCAAGGCTCTTCTTGGGCGCCATCCCTAGAACGCGGCCCATCCGCAAAAGTCTACACGAAAGAAAAAGGCATAAAGTCAAAACAGAAAAACGAAATAAAAGAAAAACAGGGGGGTCAGTGGCTTACCCCAACGCCTTCGGCTGACGGGAGCGCTTTGGGGACGAACCCCCGGACCCCTGCCCCAACTCATCGGGACGAGACCGCTTCGAACCTATCCCCTGCTCCTAGGTAGGGGAGCTTATCTCCCTCGTTTCCGAGGGCGTGGCTACAGAGGCACCCCTCTCAGACAACACCTCATGCAGGGTGGCGGATCCACTCACCTCCATCCTCTCATGAGACATGGCAATAGGCCCCCCTCCTCCATCAGTACCTCGGGGGCCCCCTAGGATCCAGCCACCCACCAATCCTCTGCCGGCACCCCGCGTGAAACGGCGGACTCCTTGGCTCCAACCTCCTCCATCCTTGCGGACTCACTTCCCTCCGTGCGGGATGAGGGGGGTTCCTACATAGACGAGGGGACATTGGTCAACGTGGCCTCATCCTCTAGGATGCCCCAATCCACACCGGCAGCAACCTCATCAACCTCATCATCGCCATCATCATCACTATCATCATCGTCGTCATCGCCGCTTACATCCTCTCCTCGGTCCCGTGCTTCCTACTTCTGCCGCTCCTCGGCTTTCTTTTGCTCCCTTGCCCTCTTTTCCCACTCGGCCACAACGTGATTCGCCACCGCCATGACCCGATCCTTTGGCAGCGGGACCGGGCAGTCCTTGAAGAATAGCCTCCTCGGCTGGTCCTACCAACCCAAGGTTGGTATTAAAGGATTAGAAATTCAATCGAAAAGGAGGGTATGGGGGAGGAAAGCTTACAAATTCAAGGAACCCGGGTTTTGGTCGCATTGGGGGATGCCCTGGCACCGGATACATAGGTTCAAGGGTGGAGCCAGAGGTGTCCTTCGTAGTCTCCATCGCCTCCCTGATACGCTGCGCCACTTCAGAAGGAGCAAGCGCCTCATTAGTGAGCACTGTTCCTTCAAATGACTCTACAGGAACCATCCGGTATAGGGGAAGCGCACGCGCCATTAGTGGTGCCACCCTCCTCGCATGGTAGAAACCAATGATCCTCGACCCCTTCACGCCCCGGACCTTCAGAGCATGAATGGCGGCGAGAAGGTCGGCAAGGTGTTTCTTCTCTGAACTCGGACAGCCCCACTACCACAACTCTGGAGCCTCATCAATGAGGCGCCTAGAGTACTTCAGCAATGTGGCACTCAGGTCATCCCTAATATAAAACCACTGCGAGTGCCGTCCCTTATTTGAGGATGACAGACGCATCAGCGGGTAGTCCCTTGACCAGGTGTGGCACAGATGAATGCTGGCACATCCCATCAGCACGCTCACATCCTTCCCCCCAATCTTCCTCTTTGACAAACTAACGGTGAAAAAATGCCTCCACAAATCGAAGTGGGGATCGATCCCTAGGAAACCCTCGCATAGGGCAACAAACACCGCCATGTGTTGGACACCATTGGGGGTAAGATGCTGCAGCTCTACTTGGTAATAAGCCAACAACCCCCGAAGAAATCTATGCGTGGGTACGGAAAAACCCCGCTCATGAAAGATGGCAAAAGACACGATGTACCCTTTGGGCGGTGCAGGCTCGCTCTCATCACCGGGCAGCAGCCACTCCCCGACGGCGGACAGCGGGTGGAGGAGGCCGCGGTGGATGAGGCCCTCCAAATGCCGAGGAGTAATGCCGGATCTGCCCCATAGCTCCATTGAAACGTCGGGGGAAAGATGGGTGCAAGCTCAAACGAGGGCGGCAGTGCGGACGCGAGCTCGACGGCGGCGGAAAACACAGAAGCAAACCTAACGACGGCGGCGATTTTAGCGTGGGAAGCTAGGGCGATTGGTGGCGAAAGCTATGGAAGCGAAGGCGAGGAGGCGAAATACAGAACCTTGGGGGCGAACCCCGGGGTTTTATAGTAGCGACGGATGCGAGAAGGGCAACCGTCCGCCTCGATTTCTAGGCTGGCCACGTGCACCATCACGTCACGTCGTGGGACACGAGCCCACGATCCCTATCCTCTCCCACCAAAGTCGCATCGGGTGGTTCGCCTTCCCGAAGCAACCGAACTCTTTTCCCACAGAGGGGACGTGGGCCAGAAAAATCTCTTCACTAAACTCATCTGGGCCCATAACAACCGAAGGTCGGCCCACCTAGGATCCCAGAGCCAAGGGGCCATCCCAACAAGGGATAGGCCCACAAATCACCAGGGCCTCGATCCACAGTCGGGTCACAGCCGGGTCAACACTAGATAAAATTCCCGCGAAAGGAATACCACGATTCCCTTAAAAGTATCCAGTTGACAAAAACCGAGTCTTTCAGCATCACCCACGAAGGGCTCGATACTACCCCCGGGCGACTCTACTCAAACCCCCCAGGGGCTCGGGGGTACACCCATCGGGTGCGCTCGCACGCACCCTCTGGCAAAGTAACTCCGACGGAATCAAAAACACCCCCTAGGCGATTCTATCCAAATCACCCAGAGGCTCGGGGGCTACTGTCGGGGACCTAATACCGAGGTACCCCAGAAGGTGGAACCAATAACCACCGAATGTTAAAAACTTCTGGACGGATAAGGGCGCTGTTACGTTCCTTGCTCAAATGACAAGAGTTTGGTTCCGCCTCGCCCGACGCCTTTGGGACGGCTCTGCCTCGCCCGAGGGCTAAGGGCTAGTCTCCGTCTTGTCCGACGCCTTTGGGGCGGGCTCGGTCTCACCCGAGGGCTGAGGGATAGACTCCGCCTCGCCCGACCCCTGAGGGATGGGCTCGGTCTCGCCCAAGAGATAAGGACTGGTCCCTACCTCACCCGATGACCGAGGACAAACCTCGCCCTGCTCGATGTCTAAAGACTGGTTTCATCTTACCTGACAACTTCTCCCCGTTCCCTCATGATGATGGGTATAGGGAAAGACAAG
Source organism: Miscanthus floridulus (assembly GCF_019320115.1). Taxonomy (NCBI): domain Eukaryota; kingdom Viridiplantae; phylum Streptophyta; class Magnoliopsida; order Poales; family Poaceae; genus Miscanthus; species Miscanthus floridulus. The sequence continues at coordinate 23,318,603 of NC_089592.1, read as the reverse complement.
ATGTTTGGGTCAACCATGGCTTCAAGGACCATACCCTGCGCCTCGGCAGGAAAGGTACTACCAGGGAACGACGGGATGGGTGCTTTAGACCCTTCCGGGTGCCACAGAGCCTGAAAAGTATTGCAAGTACGTGCTCCTTGCCCTGTAGAGGTGTAGGCACCACCTTCAGCTCTGGGACACGGAACCCGATGAAGATATACGACAACCACTATGCTCTAGAAAAGGATTTGCGATCTCCACAAATGATGGATATATCATCACCATGTTATGAATCCAAGGGAGCGGCGCCCACTTCCCGACCCCTCGGGTCCACCAAATCGGAAGACCTCGCCCACGGTGCTACTCCGAACCCTGACCCCGCGTCCCTCCAATAGAGACTCATAGGAACCAGAAGGCATGCGGAGCAAGGCTAGGCAAGGCTCATAAGTCAAAACCACTGTACTATAGCCCATACCCTACGCAGGGTAGTATTCTGTAACCATCCAAACATTCTACAGAGGCGTCGACAGTATTGTTGGCGCTTATCATCCTTTCGCACCCATCAGAATGGGAAACCAGGCTGGGTAGATGTGAGCCACAAGGCTAGGTAGAGTACGCATCCTAAGCCCTCATCCTTGTAAAGACGTCCCCTTCATCTATAAAAGGGGATGCGCTTCCTCCAACAGAGGGGCCAACTTTTGATGGCATAACACACAACACCCACACAGTCAAGCTGCGATCAAGCTCTTGGCCTCCTTTCAACCCTTCCACCAGAGACTTGGGACCAGTCCCTCTCTCGATCGTTTGTACCTCCTACTACGAACCATTTTCGGTGCTAATAACACGAGCAGCAACAAACTGGACGTAGGAACATTCAGCCCGAACCAGTATAAATCTTGTGTCCTTTAGCGCACCATCCGAGCCTAATGCGCATTACTCTAAATCTACTTGCCGGTGCTTGTACGAAACACCGATAGTCACCTTGCATGATCAAGTCCTTAAGTGATGCTATGTATGTTGACTTGGAAAGCTTTATGTGTAACCAATGTATGAAATGATTGTGTGACCCTAGGAATAGCTTAAACATGTTTGTAATGTCATTAGGAACAACTTTGGTATTCATGGCTAGGGCTAATTTGGTCACTAAGTCATAGTTTAATTGTATACCATCATTTGAATGTAGCATGTTTCACCTAGTTTGAACTATGTGATAGAAACTTTGCATGGAGGTGGTCACTAAAGCAAAGTTGTAGTTTTTGGTGAGAGGAACAACTTTTATTTTTGGGTCACAAGCTAGTTAAGCTCCTAACATGCTTGAAATTGGCTCACAAAAAATCAGCTTTGCACTATTTTCAGCACTTAAAAAAAAATTCTAAGTCTTATACACACATAGTTCGACAGCCTCAACTTGGTGATGATTTTACTCACTAACCATTGAGATTTGGACTTTGGTTTCTTAAGATAATTTGTAGATGGTACTTAGGGCTACAAGATCTGTTTAGGATGTTTGCACTAACAAGCTATGGATTAGGAGATTTAAATGATTGAAATCTCTCTACCAGGCTTGGGTTCAGGTGTTGAAGAACACCGCGCCACATGCCATCATGGCCGACCATGGACAGAGCATGGCCACCGCGTGGCCACCATTAGCCGACGCCTGGCCCTCGACGCCGCGCGCTGGCAGCCGATATTTGAGAGTTGCACGCCTCATTTCCGCTCACTCTCGCCTGCTCTCTCACTCTCTAGTGCTCTCCCTTCCTCTCGCCATGGAACCAGAGCAGCGCCGCCAAGCATAGCGCAGCTCCGCCATCACCCAGCACCCATGCCACCGCACCGTTGCTACTTCCATCTCGCCTACAGCTACGCCACACTCCCTCTACCTCCTTGACTTGATAGCAGCAATAGACAAGCTTCGGTGACGAGCAGCAACAGACAAGCTTACGGTATCTAGGTGACGTGCTCCACCCCCTTAGTAAGGCCATGGAGGCGACCCACGCCGCTGCGCTCACACCTCCACGCCACCGCGCACGTGGCCGGAGCACGTCGGAGCACCTCGCGTCACCTAGATACCGTAATAGATCTATGTCGTCACCGTGGTTTTGGTGCGCTCTTCACCGAGCTCCTCCATGGCCTTCCATGGCCCGCGCACCACAGCACTGCGCCACCATGCCGCCATGGCCGGCGACGAACTCGCTCCTGTGCACGTGCGCCATCGCTACCTAGGTCACCCGATGCGCCTTGATGTGTAGAGCATGATGTTAGGGTTGGGTTGGCCGAAGAGCTCGTCGATGATGAGCTGAGGCCGATCCACGCCGAGCTGCGCCACTCCCCTAGTTTGTTTCACTGGCGCGCGAGCCCGTCTGAAGCGTGGACCCCGACTGTCAGCGACAGTTTCAAAGGATAGCTCAGTTATTTTCAGATTTACATGTTAGCTTTGGAAAATCAGAAGTTGAGTTGTAGGGATCCAAATCTGGTGAACCTAATTTTGTTGTGTTCCTTAGGAAGTGTAGTATTTTATAAAAATATAATAGGTACAATTTCAGATGTTTTTATTAAGGATTAAAATGCATTTAGATAAATGCTTTTTGTATGTCTATAATTTTGTAAATTAGATATCTTGAGCTAGAAAACTTCTAAAATTGTGATTCCAATTTTGTGGGTTTTTTATTGACATGCTCTAGCTAGGAAAAATAATAAGCTTGCTGTAAACTTGATTTAAATATGGTCTTTTTATTTATTTATTAATAAATGGCATTTTCTAAGGAAATTTGTAGGGATAAAAATATGTAATATATTGCTATGCAAATTTTTGTACAGTAGTATGGAACTAATATGAAGCTAGGAAAAATATATAATCTGTTGCTTGACACTTTTCTGTAGGGTTTACTATTTTCACTAAATTAACCCTTGCTAGCTTATTATTTTTGTATAGGATGTTATAATGTGCAAATGGTACAAAATTTTCACAGTAGCCTATATTTATTATTTACCCTAATTATTTAATTAAATTAATAAAGGCATTTAAGTAATTAAATTGGGGTTCACCATGATGTTTTCTATGATTCTTGTGACACATAGTAACTGTTGATGTTCATAGTAAGGTGTAGAAGCCATTGATTGTATGCAACTAACTAATTATCACTTTTATAATTCAAATACAAGGCTGCATGTGTAGTTTTGATTATGTGGATGATTTCGTATGGATAATGGTCTTTGCTGTAAAACTTGTTAATGACAAAGTTGTAGATAACTTACTAATCTACCTTATGTTAAATTTTCAGTCATAGGACATAGGGTTTTAGAGTTATAGCTGTTACAAGTTTGCTGTCCAAAATGTTTACTTCCTGGTCAGATTTGATTGAATGATTTGTTTGCCCTATATAACTGTTGAATCACAGTAAGAGTATTAAAAGAACGTTGTAGACAATTTCTTAAGCTTTCTATAATGTCCACAACCATATGATTTCGATGTATATAACTCCAGTTATGAGTAAAACAAGAAGCTACTATTTTGTGGTGTAGTAAATTAATTGTAAAAGTGTTTGATTAAGTAATCAAGAAGAGATATGCACCTACTCAGTAAAAATATGATGCACTTGTTATTACTTTAACACCATGCTGTTAAGAATACTTACAAGAATGCATTCATCATGTGTCATCATACTATACATGTCAGTATGTATGCATTCGCAATATCTTATGCCATATTCGTGCATATAGGATCGACAGAGGAAATAACGTTGCTGGAATTCAACGAAGGAGAGGAAGAGGACCAGCAGGAGATTCCTCAAGCCGCAACTCCCAAAGAAGAGGAGTAGACCCCAGAAGGGCTTCCGGAGTGCCCTGACCACTGCCCCACTTCCTTTCTAAAAGGCAAGCTCCAGAGCATTCTAAGTCTCCCAGTGTTTTACAAAATATTACTTGAGTCCTTTATGATTGATGCATTAGGTTATAAGAGTTGGTTGGAACCACTTGATGCATGGAACTACCTTGTCTAGATATATATATACACCTTTAACCCTATGTAGGTCCAGGATCGAATATATGCTTAGCCCTGTTTAGACCGGTAGAAGTCGGGTGATTTCCTGTCACCTGCGAGATATAGGTGGATACCAAAGCACGGTTGGCTATATTTGCTATCGTGGAAAAGAACCATGGGATACAAGTAAATGGAGGCTGGACGGAGTCTATGGTAGCTTGGCTCATGTGATTCCGTCTGTGTCGATTAAGGACCGTACTATTGTTGTACCTTTTGTCAAGATTGAACGCATTCCTATCACTTAGCTGGCCAGATAACTTGTTCCGACCATGAAGCCGAGTAGCTCAACTCAAGCCGGGCCCTGTTCTATAAGAGTGCGCACTCTGGATGGTAGTAAGGATGTGCAGGGAGCCAGACATGAGCCTAAGGGCAAGCTGGGCCTGAACGTCCTAGCAGTTGGTGGTCCCTGATTGTGCGACGTTGGGCGAACCCGCGAAATGTGTACTTGAGTTGTAACAAAGGTGACCTAAGGTGACCGTTGATCTGGTTTGCCTAAGTTTGTGTTAGGAATAAATTCCCAGCTAGTTGAAATCGATTCGAATCGCCGTCTCTCCCGGATAGTGAGAAACTTGGCTAGCTCCAGCATCGTAGTAATTGTATTATGGAATATGATGGTTCGGATAAACATGGAATTACTATACCTACTATGGTTACCATTGTATGCTCTTAAAATGATGTATCACATGTTTGGCACAGGATAGTTGCTAATTTAGAGATGGATAGTTATAATTAACTTGATAACGGAATTATAATTGTATAACTGAGTTAATCGCTTTTTATGCAAAATGTTGTCAAGCTACCCCCATTTATAAAGCCTTGCATAATCCTTGGAGTTAATTTATTTCTGGTTTATGATGGGTAAGTCTAGCAGAGTACCTTCTCATACTCAGGGTTTTGTTCCCATTATTGCAAATGGCACAGTATATCATGGATATTGCAATAGTTGCTTCTATCCCGCTGTGGATGAGGAGTAAGCCATGGGCAGGCTTCTTTACTAATCCCTCTATATGCTTTTGTGGACTGTGATCATCTGTTGGCACTGTATTAAACTATGTAGGCAAATGCTACTTTCGAACTTAATTTGCATCTGCTATTATCTATCAAACTTGGTTTGTAATAACTTTATTTCATACTCTGATGATGGAAATGTATCTGCAAACTTTATGTAGTATGTGACATGTATGTTGAATTATGTACGATCTTGGTTGTTTGTGGATCATTTATTGAGACCCGTCGTGGTACTCGACAGACTACCGGGTTTATATGGGCTCAAGTATGACAGTGCGACCGCTTGCGGGCTGCCATTGTACTTGTGCTCTTATAAATTGGTCGGTTCTATGGTAGCAGGGTCCTTTCCCTACTCCCCTTTGTTGGAGCCTTCGAACAAGACGTGGTTCAGGCACGGCCCCTCAAGTACTTTTTTGAAGTGGTTCAGAGTGCCCCCCGTGGGCTTTCAACCACCCTTGCGGTCAGCAGCGGCCACGAGCGAGTCCTCACACCATTGCTTCTTGTTCTTCCTTGTGGTGGAACGATTGGAGGTGCCTTCGCCGGCACCCTCGTCTCACCTTGCCTTGCCATCGAGAGGATTGAAGATCACTCCGACCGCCTCTTCTCCTGATGCGTGGCTGGTGGTGATGTCCAGGGGTTCCTTGGTGGTTTGCGGGCCCTTGCGTCAAAGCTTATGAACCAAAGACTCGCAGGTAGTCCCGGACAGGAAGGCTCCTATAACATCAGCGTCAGCAACATTAGGGAGCTCATTGCACTACCGGGAGAAGCGTCGGATGTACCCTCAGAGTGTCTCACCGGCCTTCTGACGGTAGTTCTTGAGGTCCCATGGGTTCCCAGGGCACTTGTATGTGCCCTAGAAGTTCCCCATAAAGATCTCCTTTAGATCTGCTGAACTCTAGATTGCGTTGGACGATAGGTGTTCCAACCACACTCGTGCCGAATCGGTCAAGAACAGTGGAAGGTTGTGGATAATGAAGTCGTCATTATCCGCACCACCGACTTGACAGGCAAGCTAATAGTCTTCGAGCCAAAGTCTAGGGCTTGTCTCCCTAGAGTACTTAGGGATATTGGTAGGTGGTTGGTACCTTGGCGGGAAAGCAGTGTTGAGGATGTGTTGGCCGAAGGCCTAAGGGCCCAGCAGGCCAGGGCTTGGGCTCCGATCCTTGCCGCTATCATAGCGTCTGCCATGACGAGGATGATAGCTGCAGCGGGCTCCTTCTCTCGGGTCATCGTAGGTGCGTCTACGGGCATCGAGGGTGCTGCGGGCATCGTGGTTGCGGCCAAGACGCTGATGTACTGCCTTGTAGTGCTTGATGGACTAACACGTCATTGGCGGGGTGCATCGAGGGTGTGCACTGGCTGGTGTCGAGCTCACATCGTCGAGACAATGAGCTTTCCACCTACTGCACCGCCGCATGCTCGAGTAGCATGCGAATCTCGTGGTGGGCCTAACAATCCTCGGGCGTCGCAACCTCTAGAAGGCCATGGAGCAAGGCCGTTGTGGCAGCGATGTTTTGGTTTGTCTGGGCAAAGTGAGGAAGGGCTTCATCATCGGTGATGATCCTTTAGTTCACATCATGGGCCCCGGCACGTGCGCGCCCACCGTCTTCGTGGCGCTCGATCTCTCGATCGAGCTCCACGCATTCCTGCACCAGCTAGATTCCGGCTTCCTCGATCTCTTGCTTTTGGGCTTTCAGCTGCTCCACCCTCATGTGAGGTGGGGCCACTATCACCGCATTTGGTGTCATCACCGTGGATGCCCACTGGGGTAGCCTCCTCTACGGGGATGCTTTCGATGTGTCCTTCAGGGGTACCCACCATGAAACATTTCCGGGAGGGGTGATGACTCCCCCTGCTAGAGTTAGAGCCAGAGACTGACCCTGACTCCTCATCGAGCAGGCCGTGGAGGGATTCCATGATGCTTTTGATCATCCCCACGAACTCGTTGCTCATGGGGAACAGGATCGCGCACTATACCACAAGGTGGCTAATAGTTGCCGCGGTGTTGCGGAGTTCGAATAGAAGCACCGTCAGGGCGCTCCACACGGAGTGTTGTAGAGAGAGGGTGAGGTAGCATGGGTTCTCCCTAGACTGCTAGGGTCCAAGGGAGATGCCAAGCTGGTGCTCAAGCCTCCCGTAGTTGAAGCCGATGGAGGGGAGAGATTGGATGGCGGCGTGACGATGAAGTCCAGGTCACCAAAATGCACATGTGCACCCGGGACCTAGCTGATTGCATGGCTAGCCATCTAAGGCCTGATATGGAATGCGCAAAGGTCCCCTACCTAGCGTGCCAACTGTCGGTGTTTCGAATAAACACCAACTAGTAAATTTATATTTGTTGTGTGTTAGGCCCAGATGGTGTGCTAAAGGACACAAGGTTTATACTGGTTCGGGCAGAATGTCCCTACATCTAGTCTGCTATTGCTCATGTTATAAGCATAAAAAAAGGTTTGTACTAGGGGGTATAAACGGTCGAGAAAGGGACAGGTCCCAAGTCTCTGATGGAAAGGTCGAAAGGATGCCAAGAGCTCGGTTGCTACTTGGTTGTATGTGTGATGTGTGTCAAATTGATCCATCCCCTTTAGCGGGGTGCCCTGCCCTCCCTTTTATAGACCAAGGGGGAGCAGGGATTACAGATGGGAGAAAGAGGAAAAACTAGAGGTAGAGAGGTTCCTTCAAAGGTGTCAGGTCTTCCTTTTCCCTCGAGCCTGCCCTGCTATCATGACAGACCATGCCAGTGATAGCACATTTGTTGATCCTAATAAGGCCGTGCCCTAGCTTTGGTTAGCTAGTGGTCGTGTCCCATCCTACTCTAACAGATGATGCGGCGCGTCAGGGTACCAAGCCGTGACCCTACGGGGAGTAGACGGGGAAGTGACAATACGTTCGTTATTGTTGATGATGTGAGTTCCCTCCTAGACTGTAGTGGTTGTCATATGCTTGTGTTAGGATCCATGCCCAAGGGCTGATGGCGGCGCCCACAACACTATAGGACAAAAGTCGGCGCCTACAACACTATTCGGGCTCTGTCATGCCTAGGAGGGCTTAAAGCACCTGTCCCGTCATACCCTGATGGTACTTTCCCGTAGGCACGCAGGGCATGGTCCTCGATACTGCGATTGACCTGAGTATCCTGTCTTACCCCATGCTCATCATTATGAAGGGGTAGGGTGCAGACGTCGGGCAAGGCAGAGCTAGCCCTGAAACATCAGGCGAGGCGGAGCCTGCCCCGAGATGTCGGGCGAGGCGGAGCTAGCCCTCAGTCGTCAGGCAAGGCAGAGCCTGCCCTCAGCCGTCAGGAGAGGCAGAGCTAGCCCTTAGCCATCGAGCCAGGCAGAGTCTGCCCTTAGACATCGAGCGAGGTAGAGCCAGCCCTCAGACGTCGGGTGAGGCTGAGTGAGCTCTCAATCGTCGGGCGAGGTGGAGTCTGCCCCCAAACATCGGGCAAGGCGAAGTCCAGCCCTCGAGGGTCGGGCGAGGTGGAGCCAACCCTTCGGGGCCGGGCGAGGCATAGGGCAAGAAGTGTAGTTGTGTTCTTGCCTGTTCGAAAGCATCAGCGCTTGATGGCTATTAGTTCCATCTCTTTGGGTACCCCAGTAATCAGTCCCCGACACTTGCAAAGGAGAAGTCGAAAGGTTAAGAAAGAAGGCGAAACTAGGCTCAGAGTGGTGCCTTGGGGGCACCGCCACCCCCTGTTCGGTGCACCGCCACCCCTGTGGCGGTGACCAGCTAGAGGAGGCCATGATGAGCTGGTGCTGGGGCTGGCACTGCTAGTGGTGGTGTGCACCACCCCTAGGATAGTGGTGCACCACCACTATGTGTCTGGTGCCACCATCGTGGGCACCGCCCCTTTATTCTCGAGAGTAGCCGAGTGGGGTTGGTCACCGAATAGAGCACCGCCACCCTGTGTTTGGTGCCACCGCCACTATTTTCCAGACGGGGTATTTCAGTTGACTGGCTGGTGGTCACCGCCACCCCTAGGGCGGTGTCACCACCACCCCTGTTCGGTGCCCATCACCAGTCAACCTAGCTGTTATGTGACCATTGAAGGGGCACCACCACCCCTAGGGCGGTGCCACCACCACTGTGTCAGGTGCCCTAGCAGAAAAGGGATCTTTGCTCCAATGGCTCTATTTGGCTTGGGGGCTATAAATAGAGGTGAAGCTCAGGCATTTGGCTTGTTGAGAAACTTGGGGATGTGTTGCCCTTGTGTGTGCTTGGTTTGATAAGCCTCTAACTCACGTTTGCTTGCGAGAATTGTGAATCTATTGCGAGTGAGTGATTCTAGTGTGGTGTATTGTGAGATTGCATTAAGTGGCACTAGGTGATCGAGTTGTAAGCTGGTGGTTCTTGTTACTCTTGGAGGTTGCCACCTCCTAGATGGCTTGGTGGTGGTCTCCGTTGAAGCATGCAAAAAACATTGTGTGGTGCTCCAGAGAAGTGATTGTGAGGGGGATTGTGCTCACCCCATGGGAGCCATGAAGAGCAACTCTAGTAGAGCGAGACGCGAAGGGCGACAAGTGGTTCGACCAGGTCAAGTGCTAGAGCTTGTCGTAAGCACTCCATGTGGGAGAGTGTGACTTGCGGATCACCACTAGCAAGAGGACCGGCGGCAACCTTGGAGCGTGTCTCAACGAAGACTAGCGTGTTGGCAAGCATGTGAACCTCAGGATAGAAATCACCGTGTCATCCTTGTCTTCTGGTTGGTTTGCATCCTCCTTTAACAAGCTTGTATTTACTTCATTTATATTGTCCTTGTGTAGTTGCTCTTGTAGTTAGTTAGCTTGTGTAGCTTGCTAGTTACCTTCTTGCTTGTGTAGCATAGAAGTAGCTCCCTTGGGTGACTAATTTGGTTTGAGTAACTTTGTTAGTCACATTACTTAGTTTGTGTAGCTAAGTAATTTGTGCTCTCTAATTTGGCATTAGTTGCCTTGTTATTGAGCATTGCTAGTGAGCTTAGGAGCTTTGTGCTTTTGTTTACTAGATTGTGAAGGAGCTCCCCCGGTTGTGCAAAGTACTAGTGCATAGGTTTGTGTGACCTTGCTCTAGAATTGATTAGGTGAGCTCTAGCTAACCCGACACTTTTGTTGTCTAATTAGGATCTTTATAAGGTGCTTGTGAACTTAGATAGAGGGGTGTAGTCTTGGCTAAACCGTTAGTTTTAATTCCACATTTATCTCGGTTAGCCAACACGTTTAATTTTAGAAAGAACTCTTCACCCCCTCTAGTTTGCCATCTTGACCCTACAGCAGCCCCCTTCTTCCTCCTCGGATCACTCAATCTTATACGAAAAAAGGCTTGGGAGGCCTTGGGTACCTCCCAAAAATTGCTCTAATAAGGGGAGAGGTTTTGGTCTCAAGTTCTTTGGTGGAGAGGTTGTAGAAGGTAAGGAAATGCTATTCCAAATTTTTTTTTGAAGTTTTAATGGTTGGTTAGTGAGTAATTAGAGTTTTGCTTTTCTCTCTCTTCTATGGTGCTTGAGATATTTATGAAGCAAATTGGACCAATGTTTTGAAAGTACTGGGGTAAATTAGGTAGGGGAATAAGATCATTCCCTTATTTAGTCGATGTTTCTTGATTTTATTGAACAATTAGTTAGTTTTATGGATATTTCATGTGCATCTAGATCTAGATCTAGGGTTTGTTTTTTATTAATTTCATTATTGTAAATTTATGTTTGATGAAATTGAACTAGGGTTTGCATGAAAGATAGTGGGTAAAATATTAATTGTTGCTAATTGTTGTCTTTGAAATTATTTATTGTAATCAACAAATATTTTTTTATTTATGGATAAATAGGCCATTAATTAATTATCCTCTACCATGGTGTGTTTGATATGCTTCATATAATTATATTTCATTTATATTTATATATATCTAAAGTATATACAATTATTCTCAAGTAATTATTAATTTGATTCCTTTATATATCTAAAGTATATACAATAAGTAGTCTTTAATGTATTTTCTTCTGTTTGTTGTTGTAAAAGATGGAGTACATGAACTCTTGGATGTATGGTTCGTTAATGTTCAAGACATGGCGTGGGTCTATGATTCAATAGATAAGGACCCGGCGACATAAAGAGACTTTGTATCGATTCTCAAGACGTATACATATCGACAATTCTCATTACCTTATATGTTTGTTTGCATACTTGTAACCTTCACTTTTGGATACTAACAAGTTGCATTTGTTTAATTGATTCGAACATGGTGTACATGTTCTATGTCAATATACATCATGGGAGGCATGATCCAACAAAAGGGCCTAACCTGTGGGTCAAAACACTTTGTGCGGTAAGTATAATTTACTTTAGTACTCTATTATGTTGGTGTCAATGCCATTACTTAATATTTTCATATGCGAAACATGCGGTGCCCCAAGCAGAAGCCTGGGAGTGTACACTGTGGATACTACGTATGCACTCTCATGAGTAACACCGGTGCCTACAACAGACACCCCTGAAGGGTAAGTTTGAACCTCTTCAACCTCTTTAATTGTGATTACAACCATGTTAACTGTAAAACCAGCTCCATGTTTATATATGCAAACTATGTTTATATATGCTCACTATTTTTATATATGCTCACTGTATTTATATATGCTCACTGTGTTTATATATGCTCACTGTGTTTACATATGCTCCCTATTTTATAAATGCTCTCTGTCTTTAGATATGCTCACTGTTTTTTATATGCTAACTGTTTTTATATATGCTCACTATGTTTATATATGCTCACTGTTTTTACATATGCCCATTGTTTTTACATATGCTCACTGTTTTTTATAGATGCTCACTATTTTTACATATGCTCACTGTTTTTATATATGCTCACTGTCATCAGATATGCTCACTGGTTTTATATATGCTCACTATTTTTACATATGCTAACTGTTTTTACATATGCTCACTGTGTTTACATATGCTCACTATGTTTATATATGCCCACTGTGTTTATATATGCTTACTGCCATTATATATGCTCACTGTTTTTAAATATGCCCATTGTTTTTGTATATGCTCACAGTGATTATATATGCTCACTATGATTATATATGCTCACTGTGATTATATATGCCCACTATGTTTATATATGCTCCTTTTGATAGGAAGCAATTGCTTTGTAGAGCCTCCTCTCCTACTTCTACTACTTGTACTACTACTCTCCTCTCCTCTTCTACTACTCCTACTTCTACTCCTCCTTCTCCTACTCCTCCTCCTACTGCTACTACCCTACTACTAATACTACTGTTTCCCAACACTACTAATGTTGCCACCCTACTACTAACTAGTACTACTACTATTACTACTACTGTCCTACTACTAATACTACTGCTGCCACTACTACTACTCTATTCTCTCTACCCTACTGCTACTACTGTTGTCCTACTATTACTACTACTCCTGCTACTACTACTTCTACTACTGTTTTTGGAAGCATACTACTGCTCACTGTGATTATATATGCTCACTATGTTTACATATGCTTACTATTTTTACATATGCTCACTGTTTTTATAGATGCTCACTGTGTTCATAAATGCTCATTGTTTTTATAGATGTTCGCATATGTTATAACATACTAAACCCCAACTTGTTTTATTATAGTGGCAAGAAGAGAAGGGAATGAGCGCTGACCCACACAAAGATGACAACCTTTTGGAGCTCGTCGGCGACTTTTGCGCCTTCATATTGGACCAAATTATACACGTAAGAGGCACTTATCATGACCGAAAATCCGAGTTAGGAAGGCATCCTCAGTATCAACATCTTCGTGAGACAGAAAGGCTAGCTCTAGGCCGTTGATAACAATGTGTATGGAATGTGACATTGGTGTTACCTTGTAGAATGGTTTGGACTTGTGGAACGATTGGACTTGTGAATTATGTCTATATAATAATGAATTATATATGTTCTTGTGAATTGGACTTGTAATGTTAGTTTATATAATATTCTTGTGCTTGTGGATACCATGTTTGAATTATATATGTATATATGTTCTGGTCATATTTGAATTTTGAAATTTGAATTTTTTTGTGGAAAAATGTACCGGGCAGTTCTAGATTGAACCGCCCCTACAAATATAAAATATAGGGGTGGCTGGTGTTACAGCTGCCCCTACAAATGCCGCCTCTACAAATCGATTTGTAGGGGCGGCTTGGGAACCGCCCCTACAAACCCTTGATTTGTAGAGACGGTGTAGTGGAGGTGGCTGGCAAAACTGCCTCTACAAACTATCGCCAACCGCCCCTACAAACCCTTAGTGTAGCAGTGCATTTGTCTGTATAAAAGGATCAGATGCCCTCATGGTTTAGGTAGATGATTGCTAAAAGGTGGGGTGACTAGCTTAGTACTGGTTACCACTTCTTTCAGAACACTTGAATTTAGCACGAAGCCATGAATGGCAACATATGGATTATTAATGGTTATGCAAAAGCGTTTCTGCTAGAGTGCACACTTTCTGCTGCGGATGCCAGGATTCCAATGTGAGACATTGTCACATCTTGTACTGCTGGATATCTATCTGTGTTCTCTCATAAGCATCAAAATCGGTCACTGAATAAGATGGTCTGATTGCTGAGTTTTGTTATTTTTTTGTGTGTGATCGTTTTTCAAATATGTTGTTTCAGCGGCCTTTCTGATCCTTGAGAACTAAATTTACTTTCTGCCACTATGAAGCCATTTCAACTAGGGGTCTGGTCCTAATGTATCACTTTCTTGTGGTCTGAAACCATTGTTTGTGGTCTGAAAAATAATCATCTCTACCCCTACATAAACCATTGTTTGTAGAGTAATATATAGACTGACTGTGGTTTAACAATGATAATATTCTTCTTGACTAACATGTTTGCTTTTGTTGCTATATGTGCTGATATGATACCAATATGATTTCAGTACCGCGACGCAACAATTGTATCAAAAAGGTAGTGGTTGGATGTGATACCTGATGGGTTGTTGGATTATAGGCTAAAAGGATTGCGCTGCCACTCTATCAGGTTGACATTTCATATATCTCTTTATTATGAAGTGAAATTGATCTTCACACTGGTAATAGTTGTTTTGGTTTAAAAATATGCAGTGCAGATAGATGCACATGATGCTGTGTGTTGGGACCGTAAGGCACTTGTTAATCAGGTATATGCATTGGAATACCATTGAATCTCCAAACTGAAATTTGTAAGTGCATTGGATAATGGGTGGATGATTTTCTTGTGCTTGCGCTTGCATAGTGGAATTGTGATTCCTTTTTTGGGTTGTCTTGGCAGGTGATGTCTTGCTCCAGTGATCTAATTCCTCGATTGGGAAGACTTGGAACATAGGTGCTGGTTGGCATGTTTATATTTTAAATCCATGTTGTGGATGCAGCTTAACCTGTGTACTGAGGTGGGCATCCTACAAGCAGAATCCTTTTTGCCCACAATGCAAGGGGCCATCTGAATTTATCGGCATGCATCTCTCTCGATTGATGGCGACTCCATGCTCATCTGAAACTCGGGACTTATAGTTTCAGGTTAAATGTGAACTTATTTCTTTTCTGCAGCCTAGATAATGCTCTAACTATAGCTTTATGAGAAATTCTACTTAGACTTTCTTTTGTCACAAAACAAAATTGTCAAAATATACCTGGTTGTAGCTTCCAGATCCTTCTGAAGTGTTCACTTTTCTTATTTTATTTTTTTTCAGTTTCTTAATTCTGAAGTCCATTAATATATTTTAACACACAATAATGCATGGTCTTATTTAGCATGGAGACAGTGAGATAATAAGGGCTGCATTATTATTTTAGTCAATTTTGAGAGAATTCATGAATATGGTGATTATAATATGTTCAACTGTAAGATCCTTCTTTGTAGTGCTGTGTGGGCTTGAGAAATGACCAATCTCCGCGAGACAGTGAATCTGTGTTTCTTTCATTAGTTGATTTACTTTTTAGCTTTATGACTTATTTTAGTTTTATGATTTATTTTTTCTAGATGTCACCGTAGTGTTAGCACGTGCAATATACTAGTAGTAGTAGTAGTATAGTATAGTAGTCCATGCATTTTCATTCCAAAATTCATCCATCCCAGCTTTTGCACTCACTCTCACCGTCGAACCCCTCGTATTCGCCAAGTAAGACGATGGCCGAGGAGGAGGAGGAGGCCACCACCATCGTCGCGAGGGACCAGGCTGCACTCTCTGTTCTCCTACTCGCCAGCCTCAGCAAGGACAAGAACAAGAACCTCGCCTCCTCGCCGGTTTCTTTCCACGTCGTCCTCTCCCTCCTTGCCGCCGGCGCCTCGGGAGCCACGCGTGACCAGATCGTTGGCTTCCTGGATCCTGCGGGCGTCGAGGCACATGCTTTGCTCACCTCGAAAGTGGCCTCCGTCGTCCTGGTAACTCGCGACGACGTGGATCGAGATCGGCTATGGCTGTGACATCCGTGGTCCACCAGTGCTTCCTCAACGTCAAGGAGGAAGGAACCGTGGCGGCCGCAGCCACGGTGGCAGAAATAGAGATGGGTTTGACGAAGCCAGGAAAAAATTTAGGAGGGGCTGAACAAAAGAATAGAGGTTTTTTTATCTTCTCTTAACCTTAGCCCCTCCTACCTAATACATGTACGCATAAAATTTTAAGAGATGGCTTAGAGAAACTCCACGTGCTCAGGATGGGTAGGGGGGCTGAAGCCCCCCTAGCCCCACCGCTAGATCCGTCCATTTGGCATCTCCGATGATCCTCCTGTTGATTTTGTGGCGGACCACCCCTTCCCCTCTTCTTCCTCACGGAGGATGTCACTGGCGTGGTGGTGTTCGCAGGCCAAGTTATCGACCCATCATTCCATTATTAATTATTTTGTTCCTCCTGTAATCCTACCCCATGACATGCTGGCCAAAATAATTGAAAAAAAAAACATTTTCACCTATTTTCCATATGAAATTATTAGTACAGTAATTTCTACGTTACTAGTGAAGCTGAGCTATACCAAACAAGTCTGATGTTAAGCTGAGAGTATACAGCTATATTATATTACATGCAGTCAATAGCTTCCTGTAAAAAGGTCAAAGATTTAATCAACAAATGCCCAGAATGTAGGCGACGAGAGTCGAACATAGGGATATGTTAAGGCCCTAGGAGATAGGCTTCTGACCAACAGACACTGCCCCCCTTCCCCCCCCCCCCCCCCCCCCCCCCCTCGACTGATCCCACCAGGATCACTCAGGGGCTTGAGGACTATACCCATTGGATACGCTCGCATGTACCCTCTGGTTAAAGATCGGGTAGAGCCTGAGCGTAGCCACCACCTCCGCTCCAGGCTCGAGGGCTCGACAAGGCCACGAGATCCCAATCAACGAAGACCGAGCCTGGCCACAGCTCTACCCCAGCCCGAGCTGATGGTCGGGCCAGCCACCGATGCCCCGAGCGTCGGCCACCTCCCAAGTGCTGGCCAGCCCGCCAAGCATCCAAGGTTCGGGGGTTCCCTGGTGCCAGCCCAACCAACGGGCACGGGGCACTATCGCCCACTCCTCTCACAGAGTCATGCTGATGGTATGCAACAACAAGACAAAGCGCTGCACCGGCTCCAGAGGCGTGGAGGTCCTGGGCCCGCTCATCAGCCCCCTGAGTCGGGGCGCCTTCGCTACTAAGGAAGCCTCGAGAAGGCTTCACCTGGTGGAGGCAGGTCCACAGCAGACAGCCCCTAGCAGTCAAGTGCCAAGGCTACAGTGATGTCAAGCAGCACCCACAGCTAGCTCCCCCTGACTCCATGACATGTCGAGGTCCATCCATACCACAGCAGCACCCTCCTAAACCTCAGTGCACGAAGGGTATAGACTGTAGCCCCCAAACTGCCTTGTACCTGATCTTCCCAGGATATAAGCGGAAGGTCGGCTTCCATAGACGGGAGGATCTTCTCTCTTGCCTCATTCGCTAGGAGGCTAAAGAACAGAGCAACCGAGAGGAACAACAGAGTGCCTTCCTCCGGTAACCCAGCAAGAGCGAGGAGCGTTTCCCTTACTCACTAGGGAAGCAACCTCACCACCGACGAGCCGTAGGATAGCATTGAGCGATCCCCTACCAAACTCTCTTTCTCCTTCGTTGTAACCCTCCGATTTGGGTGCACTCGAATACAAAGACTACTCACTACTGGGCGTAGGGCCTCGGAATCCTGAATCAGGATACATCGCCTTGTCTCCTCTTGTGTTCTTTGAGTACCTAAGCCACCGAAGACCCACACTCCTAACATCCAACGAACAACGATGCTTGCCACAACAATGAACCTGCGACAGTAGGTAACCTATTCAGGTCTCCACAAAGACGGTAACAGTTGCTTGAAGTTTGCCGCCGAGCTTAATTTCTCTAGGGCAGGCCTACCAGTTCTTGGTGTTCTCATGAAATTCATGGCCACTCCAACAAGCCACCGTGGAGCTTATTCCCCACCTCTGATGCCATACTTTATAGAAGTGGGGCCACATGGCCAACTACCCACAACGGTTTCATGCTTCCTCCTGGTATACTGGTTCAGAACCTTCTATGCCCACAATCCACACGGTACTCTCACCATCCGATCCCGCGGCACTACCATGACGCCAGACGTATGCCTTGGAGCTAACGTTCCTAGTGTTCTTGTGAAACGCATGGCCACTACTACATCTACAAGCAACTGTGGAGCTTATCCCCACCTCTGATGCCATACTTTATAGAGTGGGGCCACATGGTAGTGTTTGCTTTAGTTTGGCCACAACGGTGTTCACGCTTCCTCCTGGTATACTGGTCTGAAACCTTCGATACCCACAGTCCACACGGTACTCTCACCATCCGATCCCGCGGCACCGCCATGACTCCAGACGTATGCCTTGGAGCTAACGTTTCTGGTGTTCTTGTGAAATGCATGGCCACTACTACATCTACAAGCAACTGTGGAGCTTATCACCACCTATGATGCCATACTTTATAGAGTGGACCCACATGGTAGTGTTTGTTTTGGTTTGGCCACAACGGTTTCACGCTTCCTCCTGGTATACTAGTTCGGAACCTTCGATACCCACAGTCCACACGGTACTCACACCATCCGATCCCGCGACACCGCCACAACGCCAGACGTATGCCTTGGAGCTAACGTTCCTGATGTTCTTGTGAAACGCATGGACACTACTACATCTACAAGCAACAGTGGAGCTTATCCCCGCCTCTGATGCCATACTTTATAGAGTGGGGCCACATGGTAGTGTTTGCTTTGGTTTGGCCACAACGGTTTCACGCTTCCTCCTAGTATACTCGTTCGGAACCTTCGATACCCATAGTCCACATGGTACTCTCACCATCCAATCTCGCAGCACCGCCACGACGCCAGACATATGCCTTGGAGCTACTGCTCCTAGTGTTCTTATTAAACGCATGGCCACTACTACACCTACAAGCAACCGTGGAGTTTATCCCCCGCCTCTGATGCCATACTTTATAAAGTGGGGCCACATGGTCAACTACCCATTTTGCTTCGGTTTGGCCACAGCGGTTTCACGCTTCCTCCTGGTATACTCGTCCAGAACCTTCCATATGCACAATCCATAGGATGCTCTTGCTGTCCGATCCCGCAGCACCGCCACGGCGCCACAAGTATGCTTTGGAGCTAACGTTCATGGTTCTTGTGAACACATGGCCACTTCTATACCTACAAGCCACCGTGGAGCTTTATCCCCCGCCTCTGATGCCATACTTTATAGAGTGGGGCCACATGGTAGTGTTTGCTTTGGTTTGGCCACAACGGTTTCACGCTTCCTCCTGGTGTTCTTATGAAACGCATGGCCACTACTACACCTACAAGCAACCGTGGAGTTTATCCCCCGCCTCTGATGCCATACTTTATAAAGTGAGGCCACATGGTCAACTACCCATTTTGCTTCGGTTTGGCCACAGCGGTTAAACGCTTCCTCCTGGTATACTCGTCCAAAACCTTCCATATCCATAATCCACATGATTATCTTGCTGTCCGATCCCGCGGCACCGCCACGGCACAACAAGTATGCCTTGGAGCTAACGTTCATGGTTCTTGTGAACACATGGCCACTTCTATACCTACAAGCCACCGTGGAGCTTTATCCCCGCCTCTGATGCCATACTTTATAAAAGTGGGACCACATGGTCAACTACCCATTTTGCTTTTGTTTAACCACAGCGGTTTCACGCTTCCTCCTGGCATACTCGTCCAAAATCTTCCATATCGTACACGCGATGCTCTCACCGTCATCCCGCGGCACCGCCACGGCTTCACAGGTATGCATGCCTTGGAGCTAACATTCCGAGACCTCCTGTTGCGTGTGTTGTCTATTTAAACCTCGTCGTCAGCAGTCGGGACCGACCACCAGCACACGCACCGTACCGTCGTGGCTCAGGCAATCAGCCACGCAACTTATAACCCTCCAAATTCCCAAACAAAGCTCGTTCTTCGCAAGCTGCCGGCCCGTCCCGTCGATATGGCGGACAAGAACGCTGCTGCGGCAGTGATGAAACCAGCGACGAGGGCGTACGTGACGCTCCTGGCGAACGACGGCGCCGATGACGATAGCTTCAAGGGCGTGGTGGGGCTGGCAAAGGGCCTTCGCAACGCCGGCTCGGCCTACCCACTGGCGGTGGCCGTGCTACCCGACGTGCCGGAGTCCCGCCGCCGCGTCCTCATGGATGAGCTGGGCTGCGTCGTCCGCGAGGTCCAGCCCTTGTACCCGCCCCACTACAACAAGCTCCGCGTCTGGGAGGTAATACTTTATTTATGGGCTACTACTTTATTTATTCGAACTTTCGAAGTAGCGAAATTGATCGATCCTGCGATGATATGTATGGTGTGTGTGCTCGATCGCTCAAGTTAATGTCGCCGTCGTGGCCGCCGGCCGGTTTCGTGCAGTTCGTGGAGTACGATCAGATGATGTACCTGGACGCAGGCTTTCAGGGGTCGTTGGAGAACATCCACGAGAAGTTCGAGCCGAACCACGGCCCGCCGCCGGCGCCCTACGTCGACGCCGACATGTTCGTGTACAAACCCAGCATGGCCACCGCCAGGCTCCTTCTCCACATGCTCGCCGTCATGATGAGGCCGCGCACCACCATCGCCGATCACGTCATGGTGTGGCCGCGCATCAGCATCGCCGATCACGTCATGATGAGGCCGCGCACCAGCATCGCCGATCATCAGCAAGCAGCGGCCAGGTGAGAGTAGATCGCCGTCGTTGAAGCGATTTATCGGCAATCGGCCGGCGTGTGTCTTTGAATCTGTCAGGAATTTCCACCCTACCTGGTGTTTATTGCTGATTGAACATCTGATTTCTTGCAGCAGCAGCCGACAATTCAGTAACAGCCTCACAACAGCCATGCAAGTGATGAAGGTATTCTTCATGGCGGCCGTTGCTGTTGTCACCATCTATCTTCACTATTACTAAATCTCTGTGATGGATCACTGGCGCCTGACGACTGACATGAAAAGGCCACCGCGTGTTTCGTTGGAAGTCCGCTGTCATGCTCCATTTAATTTCTTTTGCTCCCTGTTCATGAGCACCAGAAATCGCTTTGTTCTTTTTACTTAGAGTTGCAGACTCACAGGGGGATGGGAAACGAGAAATCGGTGCCATGTACAACATTTCTCTTATACAAAATATATATATATATATATATATATATATATATATATATATATATATATATATATATATATATATATATATATATATATATATATATAGGGAGAGTATATTCAGTAGTCAGGTTCAAAATAAGTTATTTTGTAGCCACCTCCATTTACGATAATTTTATATACCAATTTACGATAATGTCAATACATATTTACGATAGTTGGGTTACTATAACACAAGGGGATATTTACCATAACGTTATAGTAAACCACTTAGTAAGGAGTTACTATAATCTCGTAAATTAACATAGTAATTATCGTAACTCAAAATGGCTACAGAATAAGTTATTTTGCAGCCAGCTATAGGGTAGTAGTTCTATATATATATATATATATATATATATATATATATATATATATATATATATATATATATATATATATATATATATATGGAGAGGCTATTCAGCAGCCGGCTACAAAATAAGTTATTCTGTAGCCACCTCTATTTACCATAATTTTATATACTAATTTACCATAATGTCAATACATATTTACGATAGTTGGGTTACTATAACACATGGGAATATTTACCGTAACGTTATAGTAAACCACTTAGTAAGGAGTTACTGTAAATCTCGTAAATTAACATAGTAATTATCGTAACTCAAAGTGGCTACAGAATAAGTTATTCTGCAGCCAGCTATAGGATAGTAGTTCTGTATATATATATATATATATATATATATATATATATATATATATATATATATATATATATATATATATATATCCTACAACTAAAAAGAATAAAAATAAGACAATTTTTTGGTGCGACTTTTTTTTTAGAGTCGCTCCTCTTCCCGTCCGTGCGATACCGCGTCCCCCGCCGCCTGCTCCCTCCCCTCCCCTCAAATCACGCTCCATCTCCTCCGATCATGCTCCCTCCCTTCCCCATGCGCGCACCCAAGCCGCCGCCTCTCCCACGTTCCCTCCCCCTCCCCACGCATTCGTCCACGCCGCCGCCGTTCCCCTCCAAGCTGCCCCAGGCGCTGCCAGGCTCGCGGCCTCCAGGCAGGGGCGCGCGGCCAGGGGCACGGCCGGCGGAGCAGCCTCCAGCCGTGGACGCGGCCAATGCGCCAGCAAGCTCGAATCCGCACGCCGTCGCCGCCCCACTGCGCCCAAGTAACCGTCTAACCCTCTCGGTTCCTAGAAATACTTCTCGGATCCCTTCTACCGCGCAGAGTTTGTCAGGAAACCGTCGTTTGATTCTGGGAGCTATGATTCGCGCCCTCTTCCTAGACGAGTAGATCTGGATTAGCCTGCGAGGACGACGACCCCAGTAGTTCGGCTGCTACCGCCGTTATTAGTCGTGCGGGGACACGGAGGCGTAGTCCCGTGTCTTCTCATGCCGCGGCACCCCTAATCGTGGAAGTCAAACATTGACGACGATTACCCAGCGCTGCTCGTGCAGAGCTTAGCTGTGTAGCTTCACTGTCTATTTGCTTGATATTGCTGGCTGCTGTAGAACTCTATATTTAGGGGCTTATGGCGTTACTGTCATGCAAATGGCGGTGTTTCCTGAACTGGCTAGCTTGCTTGTATGACACCTACAGTACTTGCCATTTCTGTATGCCCATGCTGCCATGCATTATCCGTGAGGTGTATTACTTTTTGTTGTGGGTGTTGATTGTGCTTGTTGGTCAGTGCATTACTGTTTTACACGGGTATTGATTGTGCTTGTTGGCCGATCAGGGTGTTTATGGTGTGCAGGGGCGGGCGGTTGGCTTCTGAGAACATGTAACAAGTGTTGATATGAAAATAGGTTCCTGGAATAGTGGGTTCATTAGCAGTTTGGCACAACCTTGAAGCTGCAGAGGATTTCAAATGCCCTTTGTCATCAGCTCTCCACCTCCATTGAGTCAGAGGTATGCTGCTGTGCTGGTTTTCTTTGACATCGATTTCATCATGCTTTTAGTTTCGAAATTTCTGTAGTATCTGTAAAATGCGGTTTTTGAATGCAGATGATGACGTAGTTTGCAAAGGATCAGCTATTACATGCTTCCATGCAGGTCAAGATAAGTGTTGCAGCTATACAGACTGATTGGTTTTGAGGTCAAGTTGGACAAGGGTGATGGTGCTGAAAATGCACTGCACCAATTTATGAGTCAAACAACACGCACGCCTTTTGTCCATTGGATTCTGGTATTTGATTAAAGTCTATTTAGTTTAGCAGTTCAATCCTTGCCTCTGTGAGTTCCATTTCAGTAGGCAAAGGCAATGCTCCCCGTATCACTAGAAAGACTGAAAGAGAATCCATCGTCAATGAAAGTATGAAACTACTGATCAAAGAGAAATCCTGCTCTGGACTGCAGCGGGTGCTTGTGGCTGGTGCCGCCGCGTTGCTCTCCTGGCCTAATCCGGGAGCATGTGAGTTGCTTCTTCGAATTTACGATCGCCTTAATCTGCTTTGCCTTCTGCAGCGTTGTGCGTTTTGATGTACATAGTACACTGACCGCTCAGTGGGAGACAAGCTTGCATTTTGATTAAACTGTGCGTCTGAGCGCAATTCTGATCTGGTATAGCTGCAGCATAGGCTAAGAAAGGGTTCCTGTCTGTGGTCGACAAGAAGGCTGGTGAGAAAAGAAACATGATTTGTCTTACTTTTTTACTGCACACGATGTATTTTATCGTAACTTGTGTGAGGTTAATCACATTAACCTATCCAGAAAGTGGCCGTGCAAGGACAAGACAAGGTGTACAAAAGATGTGATAGCCTGTGAAGAGTGTGAGCATCAACTCTACTCCCACTAGCAAGGAGGATATCCGTGGTCTTAGTCCTCCGGATAAGGTTTACTATTCTCTTTTCCGTAAATAAAATGGGATAGTCCATAGTTATCTAGCGGAGAAGGTCCAATTTCAATTTATTGACTCCTATTTTTCAGTTTGCAGAGGCTTTGATACAAAAAGTTTTGGCACCGCCAACACAGAAGACAGTTTGTTGAGGCGAAAGAGGTGTGCCTTCCTTCCGAGTAGTCGTGCTTGATCTCCTTGTTCCTGTTTGAAAGGATCAAGATGCCCAAGAGGGGGGGTGAATTGGGCTAATTCTAAATTTTCTTGCAATAATCAAATCCTACGGATAACCCAATTAACCCCTTGAGCCTAGAAAAGTGTTTCTATCAAATTAACGCACAAAAGACTTGCAACCTATGTTTCAAACTTACTCTAGCATGGCAATTCTATGAATGTAAAGACAAGTATTGAATTGCTCAAAGTAAATACTTAAAGTAAATGCTCAAAGTAAATGGAGAGAGAAACGCGGCGATGTTTTGCCGAGGTATCGGAGAGTCGCCACTCCCCACTAGTCCTCGTTGGAGCACCCGCGCAAGGGTGTAGCTCCCCCTTGATCCGCGCAAGGATCAAGTGCTCTCTACGGGTTGATTCTTCGACACTCCGTCGCGGCGAATCACCCAAAGCCGCTCACAACTTGAGTTGGGTCACCCACAAGCTCCGCCGGGTGAACACCAAGCTCCCAATCACCACCAAGCCGTCTAGGTGATGGCGATCACCAAGAGTAACAAGCACGAACTCTCATTTGACCACGTGAAGCCTAATGAGAAGATGGATGCGCACTTGTCTACTCTTGATTCACTAATGAGATTTCACTCTTGGATTCTCAAATCACAAACACCTCACTAGGACCTTGCTCTTCTTGGCACTCACAAACTTGTTTCTCAGCTGTTGAAATGAGCAAAAGTAACTCCACACACGAGTGGAGCTTCTATTTATAAGACAGCCTGAAAAATGAACTGTTATGAGCTTCTGCGGGGTGACCGGACGCTCCGGTCATGCTGACCGGACGCTCCGGTCAGTTCAACCCGCGCAACAGTTTTCAAGTGATGACCGGACGCGTCTGGTCGCTCTTGGATGCTTACTGTACTCGACCGGACGCTGGATACTCAGGGTCCGATCAGTATTGACCGGACTCGTCTGGTCACACTTTCTCAAGTCTGGACCCTTACTGGAGTCGACCGGACGCTGGCCCTCAGCGTCCGGTCACATTGACCTTCCAGCGTTCGGTCACACCAGACTTGTTCTCCTCGGTCAAATGAACTGACCGGACCCTGCGGCCAGCGTCCGATCGCACCGGAGCTAGCGTCCGGTCAGTATTTGACCCTCCATTCACTTCCAACTCTCGATCATTTGTGAATGAAGTTTGCTCCATGGGATCAAAGGGCTTCGTAGGAGCTACCTAGAGCTAGTTTTAAACAAGTGTGCACCACACCTAACTCACTAGACTCAACTAGGTCAAGCTACCCATCCATACCCCCCTTAATAGTACGGCCAAAGGAAAAATAAAGTCCTAAACTACTCTAAGTGTCTCTCCAACTCCAATCGACACTTAGAACTAGTCATCCTTAACCTTGTCGTCCATCCTTTGAAAATCGAAATGATTTCCATCGTAGGGGCATGACCAACTCGATTGCCCAATCGATCTCCATTACCATGACCTCACTTAATTGCCTCTGCAAAACACACGTTGGTCATAGTAATATTGTATTGTCATTAATCACAGAAACCCTACTAGGGGCCTAGATGCTTTCAATCTCCCCATTTTTGGTGATTGATGACAATACCACCTCGAGTATGTGAAAGAGTGAGGTTTTTGACGGGCTTGGTTCATATAAGCTTTTGTCGATAAGAACAAAAGTGTTAGTCAAGCTTATATGACCCAAGCCAACACAATGTACTCAAAGGATGTGAATTAAGCATGAGTACGATTAACAAAGCTCATTTGCATCGGAGTATAAACGCGGAAGCAAAGGCAAATGAGCAATAACACAAGTGATATGACATAAATAATGTAAAGTAGAGAGCACACATGTCATATATCACAATCACATAGATAACACTATCACATAGATAGAATAATATGCGTGAAAGTAAACACACGAATGCAAAAGTAATAGTGTATCACACAAATAAAACTCCAAATGTATATAATAAGCTAATACTATATAACTAGCTCCCCCTAAATGTAGCTCCCCCTGAGTCTACATACTCGAACCCTCTCCCCCTTTGGCATCAAACACCAAAACCTAGGGGTCGGTCGATGGGGCTGCAGCGAACGAGCCGGGTGCTGAGGTGCGAGGAGCAAGCTGGAACTGGGTGCCATCATCATCTGACCCTGAGCTCTAGACTGACTGACCCTCTATGGCAGGAAGTGTCACTGAAGCGGTCTGGGTCTGAGCTGGGACAGGTGCTGCCTGTGAAGCTGCTGGTACATCTATAGGATCTGATGATGCGACTGAGCTAGGAAGCCTCTGAGTAGTCACTGTGACTGGGGCTGCTATAGAAGGACCAGTGGCATGCATATGAGGTGGTGTGGGCATGCCAGTCAGCTCGCTGAAAGATGCTCCAAGACTCCTAGAGACTGACGTGTCAGGCACAAATAGCGAGGGTGACTGCTCCGGTGTGAAGCCCGTCTGAAGTGGAGTGAACTGCGGGGCTACCACGGGTGAGGCTAACCACTGGGACACCTGTACAAGAGGTGAAGCAAACTAAGCTGGAGGTTGTCCCTCTATCTGGGTACTTCCTCTTCTTGGATGCAGTCTTCTTTGTTGCCTTGCCTTTTGGATCTGTAGGCTGGCGAGGCAGGGGCCTCCGATCATCATCGCCTGGACCACCTCCGACATTCTTGGTGCAAGCCATTTGATCTAACAAGATGATGAGCTGTCACTAACCAAGATTAACTATCAAACTGCCGCTTTCGAGGCTTGGCCTCGGTCCGTACTCACGAGCTTGGCCCCGAGTTATCTGACAACTGTCACACGAAACTCAGCGGCACGACACGCTGCACGATAGAATAGATGGATATACAAATAAATTCAATATATCTAATAGATGCAAAACCCTAATGGAGAAAGCAATGTAGATACGAACTTGAATCGAATGGCTTTCTACCTGACGAACGGCGATCTGAGAAAAGATGAGATGTCACGCGGGGGATCCTCGGAACCGAGCTAGGGTTAGGGTAAGCAGTGAATCAATGGCCCTGACATAATGTGAAATCAATGCTTGATGAACTCAATCTAGGTCACGGGCAACTTAATGCGGGTTCAAAGGCACATCCTTACCGAAGAAAATGACGGCGAGGAAGGCACTGCCTGCTGGTGACCTGGAGAGGCGGCGCTCTGCTCGGGCTAGGACACAACGACTCCGGTAAGAGGCGGAGTAGGGGCACGGACAGGGCAGTGCGGCAGCGCGGAGGGCGCGGTGCTGTGGTGGCACGGTGGCGCGCGGGGAGGCTCGGGCGGAGCTTGCTGCGCGGCGGCTGGCAGTGGAGGCAGGTGCTCGGTGCGGGCTGTGCGGTGGCGAGCTATGGAGGCGCAGGAGGCGGCGGCAATGGCAGCTTGGGCTAGGTCACTGGGAAACAGGCGAGGTACGGCCGAAATAAATAGATCCCCCGACGCGACAGAGAAGGAAACAAAAAAAGAGTCCTGAAGCCGCGCGAGATCCACTGACCGGACGCTCCGGTGGTAGCGACCGGACGCTACCACCCAATGTCCGGTCGATTCTAGAGATGTCCAATTCCTCTGGAATCAGGACCGGACGCGTCCGGTGGTCCATGACCGGACGCAGGAAGGGTCTGGTCAGTACTGCCTATTCTTCCTTCGATCGACCGGACGCTGGATCCCCTCCTGACCAGACGCACAAACACAGCGTCTGGTCACTCCTTCGGCAGCAGTTCACCTCCTGTGAACTGACCGGACGCTGGACAGCAGCGTCCGGTGCAGCGTCCGGTGCACCTTTTCCAGCAAATCTTCAAACTTCCTTTATGCTGCCTATTCCCAATCAAGTCCCAACTAGAATAAGATCCAAATAAGCACCAATTGGGACTGATGTGAGTGACCTCTCTCAAACCCTCATATTTTTCAAAATATCTTGCCTTAGGCTATAATTCTTTTTAAGAAAATAGGCAACAAGAGGGCAAATGGAACAAAATGACAGAACAACATTCATGCATATGCAGTACTTGTAAGTAAATCTAGTTGCTTGTCAAGTTTGATCCAAGGTTAAGCTTCTTCACACGTTTTTCGGCGGTTATCTTAACCATGTTAGACAAGCCCTATATGCATTGCCACAAATCAAGCATGTTGTATATTACAATGAATGCATGGGACAACACAAGCTCAGTTTTTAGTGAAGTTACTAAAATCAAGTACATTGAGCTCATTCCGCAATCTACAAAATGTAACCTCATCTAGCGGTTTAGTGAAGATATCCGCTAATTGATCTTCGGATCTTACACCTTCTAGTGATATATCATTTTTAGCAACATGATCTCTTAGAAAGTGATGGCGGATATCTATGTGCTTGGTGCGAGAGTGTTGAACCGGATTATTTGCAAGTTTTACCGCACTTTCATTGTTGCACAAAAGAGGTACCTTTTCTAGAACTACACCATAGTCTAGCAAAGTTTGTTTCATGTATAGTATTTGTGCACAACAAGCACCCGCGGCAATGTATTCCGCTTCGGCGGTGGACAAAGCCACACTATTTTGTTTCTTGGAGGACCAAGACACAAGTGATCTACCAACCAAATGGCACCCTCCGGATGTGCTCTTTCTATCAACTTTGCATCCGGCGTAATCCAAATCGGAATAGCCAATTAATTCAAATAAAGCTCCTTTGGGATACCAAAGGCCAATGCTTGGTGTGTGCTTAAGATACCTAAGGATTCTTTTTATGGCAATTAAATATGTTTTCTTAGGACTAGCTTGAAATCTAGCACACATACACACACTAAACATGATGTCGGGCCTAAATACGGTTAAATATAACAAGCTACCAATCATAGAACGGTAGAGAGTTTGATCAACCGGGTTACCTCCCTCATCTAGGTCGAGATGTCCATTTGTAGGCATTGGTGTCTTGATTGGCTTACATTCATCCATCTTGAATCTCTTGAGAAGATCTTTTGTATATTTCTCTTGAGAGATGAAGATGCCTTCTTTCATTTGCTTGACTTGAAAACCAAGAAAGAATGTAAGCTCACCAATCATTGACATCTCGAACTCCTTCGACATCAATTCACCAAATTCTTTGCATGAGTCTTCATTTGATGATCCAAAGATGATATAATCAACATATACTTGACAAATGAAGATATGCCCATCAAGCTTCTTGGTGAATAGTGTGGTGTCGACCTTCCCAATGGTGAAGCCCTTCTCAATAAGGAAGTCCTGAAGGCGCTCATACCAAGCTCTTGGGGCTTGCTTAAGCCCATATAGTGCCTTGGACAACCTATAAACATGATTAGGGTTTCTAGGGTCTTCAAACCCGGGAGGTTGATCAACATAGACTAGTTCATTAATAAAGCCATTTAAAAAGGCACTTTTCACATCCATTTAATATAGTTTCATTTCATGATGTGATGCATATGCAAGAAGGATACGGATGGCTTCTAATCTTGCAACCGGTGCAAAGGTCTCTCCAAAATCCAAACCTTCAACTTGAGAGAACCCCTTTGCAACTAGTCTTGCCTTGTTCCTCACAACAATACCTTGATCATCTTGCTTTTGTGGAACACCCACTTCGTTCCAATGACTCTTGCACCTTTTGGTCGCTCTTCAAGAGTCCAAACTTCATTGCGAGTGAAGTTGTTCAACTCTTCATGCATGGCATTGATCCAATCCGGATCTTTAAGAGCTTCTTCTACCTTGGTAGGCTCATAGCAAGAGACAAAAGAGTGATGAGCAATAAATGAAGTAAGTTTTTGAGATCAAGTCATTACACCCTTGGATGGACTCCCTATGATGAGATCTTGTGGATGATCTTGTAGGAGAGGTGTATTTCTTCTATTGACCACTTGAGGAGGAGGTTGTGGAGCATCAACATCTTGTGCTTGTACCACCATTTGCTCATGGGAGATATGAGTATCTTCATTTTCTACTCTCCCATCTTTTTCACCATCTTGTGGCACACTTGATCAAGAAGGTTGGTTAATGACTTGTACATCATCTTCATCATCTTTTGGCTTGATGTCTCCTACCAGAATATTTTTCATAGCCTCCCTCAATGGTTCATCACCTACATCATCAAGATTCTCATGTGCTCCTTGGAAGCCATTAGATTCATCAAATTCCACATCATATGTTTCTTCAACCAAGCCGGTGGCATGATTAAATACTCTATATGCTTTGGACTTCAATGAGTAACCAACAAGAAAACCTATATCACAACGTCTTTGAAACTTCCCTAGGTGTTGCCGCTTCTTGTAGATGTAGCATTTGCAACCAAACACCCTAAAGAAGGAGACGTCCGGCTTCTTCCCATTGAGCAACTCATAAGGTGTCTTGACAAGGAACTTTTGAAGAAATAGGCGGTTGGATGCATAACATGCGGTGTTGATTGCTTCCACCCATAGAGCTTCGGGGGTGTTGTACTCATCTAGCATTGTCCTTGCAAGAGTGATCAAAGTCTGGTTCTTCCTCTCAACTACACCATTTTGTTGAGGAGTATAGGTTGCGGAGACTTCATGTTTGATTCCAACTTCATCACAATAGGATTCAATATTTGTGTTGTCAAATTCTTTCCCATTGTCACTTCTAATCTTCTTGAGCTTCACTTCAAATTCATTTTGAGCTCTCTTGGCAAACTTCTTGAAGCAAGATGCAACTTTGGATTTGTCATGAAGAAAGAACACCCATGTATACCTTGAATAGTCATCCACAATCACAAGACAATAGAGATTTCCTCCCAAACTCTTGTATGTTGTTGGTCCAAATAAATCCATGTGTAGGAGTTCTAGCACTCTTATGGTTGACATAAAAGCTTTGGTTGGATGAGTGTTTGCAACTTGCTTGCTGGCTTGACATGCACTACAAAGCTTGTCCTTCTCAAACTTCATATCCTTCAACCCTCTCACCAAATCATTCTTCATAAGCTTCTTGAGTGAGCTCATCCCAACATGAGCAAGTCTTCTATGCCATAGCCACCCAAGTGTTGTTTTGGTGAATAGGCAAGTCTTCAAGTTTGCATCTTCGGGGGTGAAGTCAACTAGATATAAGTTGTTGTATCTAAATCCATTGAATATCACTTGATTGTCATCTACCTTGGATACAACAACTTCCTTCTCGGTGAATAAGCATTGAAAGCCAAGATCACACAATTGCCCAACGGATAGCAAGTTGAAGCTTAATGAAGCAACATAGAGCACATTGGAGATGGAATTATCATTTGATATTGCCACTTTGCCCAATCCTTTAACCTTGCCCTTTGAATTATCTCCAAATGTTATTTTCTCTTGTCCATCTACCTCTTCATCTAGTGAGGTGAACATACGAGGATCACCGGTCATATGTTGAGTGCAACCACTATCAATAACCCAATGACTTCCACCGGTCTTGTAGTTCACCTACACACATGAGATTCAAACTTTAGGAATCCAAACTTGTTGAGGGCCCTTCACCTTCTCAACAAGTGACTTAGCCACCCAAATCTTCTTAGGCCTACTCTTGTTGGGGGGTCCTAAGAACATGACTTTCATCTTTCCACTAGAATCTTTTCTAAGCATGTAGTGAGCATTGAAAGCAAAGGGTCTAGCATGCTTGGGCAAGGGTTGTGGTGGTGGAGTTTGACACTCATGAGCAAAGTGGCCTTCTTGTCCACACTCAAAACATCTCTTTGGCTTTGGCTTTGGCTTTGATTGTTGGTGTTGAGCTTGGGCCTTCTTCTTCTCTACACTTGCCATATATCCAATGCCACTTCTATCCATCTTCATGACGGTATTCATGAGTAGCTCACTTTGAAGATGCTTGCCTCTAGCAAACTTGCTCAATCCCACCTTGAGATGCTCTTTCTCCATCTTGAGCTTCTTGTTCTCTTCCTTGAGAATATCATTGTTCTTCTCTTCCTTGAGTTTCTTGTTTTCTTCTTTGAGCTTCTCATTCTCAAGGATCAACTCTTTGTCATGATCAAGAGTTTCTAGCACAATGGTGTTGTGACTTTTCATCTCTTCAAGATCTTTCATGAGCTTCTCATTGTCACTCTTGAGCTTGACATACTCATCATAGTCATTGCACTCAACCACTTGCTTGCCTTTGCTACTAGATCCATGCTCAATGCTTTCATCAATTAAATCATCACATGAAGTAGCTATATCAATCTTGACAACATGGTTAGTAGCATCATGTGGCTCATTTGGTAAAAATTCTTGAGCAATAACAAGAGTATCATGATTGATCTTAAGAGTAGTGTATTCATCTTTTAGCTTGTTGTGGCTAGTGATGAGTTTATTGTGCACCCACTCAAGTTTATCATGTTTGTCTTTAAGCTCTTTCTTGGAGGATTTGAGCTCCTTGAGTTTGGATGATATAGCATCATTAGTTTCTCGAAGCTCATCATTAGTCTTTTCCAATGTATCACACTTAGCTAAGAGTGAATCATTTTTAGCATCAAGCTTTTCATTTGTAGCTCTACTCTTTCTAATGATCTTAGTGTATTTTCTTAATATTTTGATAAGATCATCATATGTAGGTGAGTCATCATCATCGCTATCGCTATCATCATCACTAGCATGTTCATCATCACTACTATCATCACTTTTAGTTACCTTGCGTTCACCTTTGACCATAAGGCATAGGTGTGTAGAGGATGATAGCGATGGTGGCGGTGAAGATGCAAGATCAATAGCAATGGCGGCCACCTTTTCATCGTCACTATCTTCATCGGATGATCCACTTGATGAATCTATGTCCGTGAGCCAATCACCGACAATGTAGGCCTTTCCACCTTTCTTCTTCTTGTAGAAGTCCCTCTTTTTGCCATCTCTCTTCTTGTATGGCTTGTTCTTTTTCTTCTCATCTTCATCTTCATTGCTTGAGTCATCTTTCTTGCCCTTGTTCTTGTTCTTGAACTTGTCTTTCTTGGGCTTTGTACATTGATGAGCTAGATGGCCAAGTTCGCCACAATT
Organism: Miscanthus floridulus; assembly: GCF_019320115.1. Lineage (NCBI taxonomy): Eukaryota > Viridiplantae > Streptophyta > Magnoliopsida > Poales > Poaceae > Miscanthus > Miscanthus floridulus. The sequence continues at coordinate 23,286,003 of NC_089592.1, read as the reverse complement.
GTAGCAATCCATCTCGGAGATTGGCTTTCTTCTTGAGCTAGTGAAGAACTTCTTCTTCTTGCCGTCAAACTTGATGCCACTCTTGTTTAGCCTTTTTAGCATCTTGGCGGTCTTCTTCACCATGAGAGCAAGGCTTTCTTCATCATCTTCATCACTTGAGCTCTCATACTCAAGTCTTGCTTTGCCCTTATCTTGGCTAGCTTTGAATGCTAAGTCCTTCTCTTTCTTCTTTGTAGAGGATGAGCCATCTTGTGGGGTGATGTGCATGTACATCTCATGAGCATTGATCTTTCCCAAGATTTGTGTCGGTGTAGTGGTGGAAAGATCACCTTGGTGTAGCACGGTCACAATATGGCCATATTTGTCAATGGGGAGGACACTTAAGATCTTTCTCACAACGTCGGATGGCGACATTTGAGTAAGTCCAAGCCCATTGACTTCCTCTACAAGAACATTCAAATGTGAATACATCTCATTAGCACATTCTTTGGGAAGCATCTCAAATGAATTTAGCTTTTTAATCACAAGATGATAGCGTTCCTCACGCTCACTCTTAGTTCCCTCATGGAGCGCACAAACGTCCGACCATAGTGCATGGGCGTCTTTGTGGTTCCTTACGCGGTTGAACACATCTTTGCAAAGACCTCTAAAGATGGTGTTGCGAGCCTTTGCGTTCCATTTTTCATAGTTCACTTCATCGCCTTGAAGTTGTGCGGGATTCTTAGGTGTTGGGAACCCTTGAGAGGCGGCTCTAAGTATTCCAACGTCTAGAGCTTCTAGGTATGCCTCCATGTGAATTTTCCAATATGGAAAATCATCCCCCTCGAAGATAGGAGGAGGTCCATCCCCGTGAGACATCTTACTCTAAGTGGTTAAGCTTAAAAACGTGAGCACGAGGCTCTAATACCAATTAAAAGGATCAAGATGCCCAAGAGGGGGGTGAATTGGGCTAATTCTAAATTTTCTTGCAATAATCAAATCCTACGGATAGCCCAATTAACCCCTTGTGCCTAGAAAAGTGTTTCTATCAAATTAACGCACAAAAGACTTGCAACCTATGTTCCAAACTTACTCTAGCATGGCAATTCTATGAATGTAAAGACAAGTATTGAATTGCTCAAAGTAAATACTTAAAGTAAATGCTCAAAGTAAATGGAGAGAGAAACACGGCGATGTTTTGCCAAGGTATCGGAGAGTCGCCACTCCCCACTAGTCCTCATTGGAGCACCCACGCAAGGGTGTAGCTCCCCCTTGATCCACGCAAGGATCAAGTGCTCTCTACGGGTTGATTCTTTGACACTCCGTTGTGGCGAATCACCCAAAGCCGCTCACAACTTGAGTTGCGTCACCCACAAGCTCCGCCGGGTGAACACCAAGCTCCCAATCACCACCAAGCCATCTAGGTGATGGCAATCACCAAGAGTAACAAGCACGAACTCTCACTTGATCACGTGAAGCCTAATGAGAAGATGGATGCACACTTGTCTACTCTTGATTCACTAATGAGGTTTCACTCTTAGATTCTCAAATCACAAACACCTCACTAGGACCTTGCTCTTCTTGGCACTCACAAACTTGTTTCTCAGCTATTGAAATGAGCAAAAGTAACTCCACACACGAGTGGAGCTTCTATTTATAAGACAGCCTAAAAAATGAACCGTTATGAGCTTCTGCGGGGTGACCGGACGCTCCGGTCATGCTGACCGGACGCTCCGGTCAGTTCAACCCGCGCAACAGTTTTCAAGTGATGACCGGACACTGTCAGGCTCCAGTCAGTAATGACCGGACACATACGGTCGCTCTTGGATGCTTACTGTACTCGACCGGACGCTGGATACTCAGGGTCCGGTCAGTATTGACCGGACTCGTCCGGTCACACTTTCTCAAGTCTGGACCCTTACTGGAGTCGACTGGATGCTGGCCCTCAGCATCCGGTCACATTGACCTTCCAGCGTCCGGTCACACCAGACTTGTTCTCCTCGGTCAAATGAACTGACCGGACCCTGCGGCCAGCGTTCGGTCGCACCAGAGCCAGCGTCCGGTCAGTATTTGACGCTCCATTCACTTCCAACTCTCGATCATTTGTGAATGAAGTTTGCTCCATGGGATCAAAGGGCTTCGTAGGAGCTACCTAGAGCTAGTTTTAAACAAGTGTGCACCATACCTAACTCACTAGACTCAACTAGGTCAATCTACCCGTCCATACCCCCCTTAATAGTACGGCCAAAGGAAAAACAAAGTCCTAAACTACTCTAAGTCTCTCCAACTCCAATCGACACTTAGAACTAGTCATCCTTAACCTTGTCGTCCATCCTTTGAAAACCGAAATGATTTCCATCGTAGGGGCATGACCAACTTGATTGCCCAATCGATCTCCATTACCATGACCTCACTTAATTGCCTCTACAAAACACACGTTAGTCATAGTAATATTGTATTGTCATTAATCACCAAAACCCTACTAGGGGCCTAGATGCTTTCACTGTTAATATTCATGGATACCAGTGCGTGCCAAATCTTTGAGGATTGGGAATGATGATTTATGACGACATAACATGGTTCTTTAAAAAAATCATTCAAGCATGCCAATTGGTTTATGTGGGCAGAAAGGTGAAAGGCTACACTCTAAAAATAGCATATGCACTAATGAATGGATTGCAGGTATCCACCTACAGCATGTGTTGGAATTTGTTGCCTGGTTTCCATGTTTCCGATGGTATGCCGAGCAAATAAAAGATTAGGTAGTCAATTACCAACTTGAAACAATCAAACCTTAATAGGTCATGATTGCTCTTTGCTAGATCTTCCTACAAACTATTCTTTCCTTCTCTATGGTAGAGAAACTTAGCTAGACATTCATCATAAGGTACAAGCCATTCACAAAGTGCCCATCGAAACGGATGAAGTCTGAAGTCTGAACCATGGAAGAAGACAAGCAGGCTAGAAAAGAGTGAGATGACCATTGAGAGCACCTCTGGAGGCGACCCCGAGGACCTCGACGGCGTTGGAGGCCGATGACCACACGACGTCGGTGACCACTTTGGTAACCCAGATCTCGCTGATGTGAGGCGTCACCGCGTTGCCGGAGATGGCCTGACCATCGAGATCGAGCTCGACAACAGCCATACGAGGAACAGGTCCGCCGCTGGGGGGAGTTTAGGAAGTGCTCTGGGGATCACCGACGTAGAGTCGGATCCCTATGAGGCCCAACGGTGCCACGACGACTGCAATCTGGAGTCTAAGGGAGGAAGGCGTCGTGACGTCGGCACTACCCAGGCCATCGATCTAGACCTCGGCGACAATAGTCTAACGGGGAACAGGAACGCCTTGGTCCCTAGTAGGCTACCCGCACATCGACCATGCATTCCGGCGGTCTTGGAACAGTGATGGTGATCGGTGGAGCTCAGCGATGCGATGGAGAGAGGGAGACAGAGTCTGTCTCCCCGGCAGCCGGCAGCCGCATGTCCCAGTGGTCCTAGATCTCCATCGGCAAGCGAGTACATAGATTAGTAAGGCTAAGGTATGTTCTTCGGGTGGTTTGGAGGATGAACATGGGAACGAGGACGGGGACAACGAATGGAAATTCATTGATGACTATGGTCGTTGGCCTATATCCGATCCCGTAGTGGACCTCCGCCCCATTGGTTCAAAGACTAAATTCTAGGCATTGGAGGACGACGATGACTCCGATGAGGAGGTTGCGTCCCAATCGCCATTGACGCCGGACATGGAACGCCATCCTGCTGTTCATGGTTTCACCAAGGACTAGTTGTTTGAGGCAGAGCTAGCGCTGCGAGACTCGTCAGTTCACTGGCGAGTAGAACAACCTATGTCTCTGACGTCCTCAGATTTGAAAGTTAAATTTGTGCGAAATATCTTGAAGGCATTGACGGACGTTCGTCGAACATCAATGACACCTTGGTCCGGGAAGCTTCCGCGGCCTAGACTATCGCCTGCGATGACTCTAGGGGCTTGCGAGGTGAAGGACACACGCGGCTGCCGGCCAGTGTTGAGGGGCACTCTAGCGAAGGCTCTACGGTCGTCATCATCGGTGATGAGAAAGACGCCGGTCGGCTACGGCGATCGGCGATCTGAGTTTGAAATTCAATTTGCATGTGATTCGATTCCTACACGAGACAAACGATCATGCGCCCGGTCTGTTTCAGTCACAGGGACGGGTGGGCCTTCTGAGGCCCAACGTGGGCCTTGTGTTCCGAGCGGATGTGGTCGCGGAAGGGGTCGCGTAGGGAAACTAGCATCGCGCTTCCTACTCGGCACCTACGACCTGGACGCGATCAACAAGCTAACCCTAGCTGCCGCTCCCTCCTCAGTTCATCCTTCGTACGTGCAAGTTGTGTGTGCAGGCATGGCGATACCAGGAGCAGGCGGCGTATGCAACAACGGTGGTGGCGCTGGAGGAAGGCGATACGGAACCAGTTGCGGCGGAGGGCACGCAGGCGGTGGTGGTGGTGGTGCGCGCGGTAGCCGGAATGGTTATGGCGCCAGGTATGGGTATGGTTACAATCAGCCTAGGTTCAATGGTCCTCGGTTCAACCCTAACCTCTGGGCTCATCCGCCGAACTATGGCCCCGGGTGGGATTATGAAAGGGAACAAAGAGGACACTTCGGCGGCAATGGTGATCGCGGATGGAACGGCAGGTTCTGATAGGGGCGCAACTACCAGCGCCATGCCCCACATCAGAATCAGTAGCGACCACCGCCGCATGGTCCACAGCACCAGGGGCCTCCCCACCCGCTGAACCAACAGCAGCAGCCATAGCATCTTCAGCCTCAGGTGTCACCGCAACAGCCTTTACCTCCACTGCAGCATGTGTCTTCGTAGCAACTTGTGCCGAATCACCCTCACATCCCGGTGCAGCAACCAGTGAACCAGCAGCAGTACACCTCTCAAGCTCCTCTAGCAGTTTCAACCATAGTGTCTTCGGCTCTGCCGGGCATGGGGGTTAAGCAATAGCAAGGTGCCAATGTGGAGCAGCAGCAGCTAACAGGAAAGGGCATAGGTACAGAACAGGGTGTCAACGCAGCTGTGTTGCAAGGTTCTCAAATTTTGCAAAGCTCTTCTTCGGTGGCCGGACCAAGTGATGTGTGGGTTGAGAACTCAGTGATAGAAACAACAAATACAGGTGCTGCGGGTGTCTCTTAGAAGACAGTCACCACTAAAGTATGCAGAAGATGTGGTGTAAAGGGCCACTTGATGTTCGAGTGCACAGCAACAGTGTTTTGTGAAATTTGCAGAAGCTCCGATCATGCCATGAGTCGATGCCCGATTCTCAAGCAGCCGAAACCAGTAGCCCACCTGGTTGGTGAAGTGGCAGATGCACTAGCTAGTAAATATCTGACAGAAGAGGATTCGCTATTTTTTTTAGTGTATTGGTTTCTGATACTTTTGCTTGGGAAGTAAAATGACACAGTAGTTCTGAGTTCAAGGTGCTTTTTCCTACAAAGGGTGATCTAACAAAGATGACATGGTTCAATGCCGAAATGAAAGAAGGTGTGACTCTAAAGTTTCAAGAATTCAAGGAAGATGAGGAATATTTTGGTCATGCTCTACCAGTAGTGTGGATGAGTTTTAAACCTTCCGACAATTTTAAAAGAGTAATTGGTTTTGTGGGCTTTGGGAGCTCTTTTTGGGGTTACTCAAGATGTAGACATGGTGACTACTAGAGCAAGTAGCTTTGGATGGTTTGCAGTGGCAGTACTAGAACCGAAGGCAATTCTGACCAAGCTAGATGTCATCATTGGTAATCGATACTTCCAGTTGATTTTTAAAGTTGAACCTTATTTACCAAACATCGGGCTGCAGAGCATTTGGAACACCAAGAATAAAGGGAATGAAGATCATGGTAATGGGGCACCAAAGGACAGTGAGATGGGGGAGACACAAAATCATGGCAACAATATCAACTCGGATGCAAGTGGAGGAAATTCAAGACGCACAGATGGACATTGATCTTTCAGAGGATGATTTATTAGGTGAGGAGAATGATCTGAGTGACGCGGTACGTGATTTTGTTGTAGTCAAGGAAGGTCATTCGGTGGATGTGCGAATTGCAGCTTCACTGGTACCTTCAGGATCATCAGCTCCAGCGTGCATGCTGCAGCGACCATCACAGCTAGCAAGGTCGGGTGGCAAAGTGGTCACGGTGGATGAGCTGAAAGTGCAGGAGAAGAGATTGACAGTGGGCAGCCCAATCCAAATGCAGCAGCAGCAGCCGCCGCCCACGAATGGGGTAGGGATACAGGCGGCGGCTGCTATTGGAGCTGCAAGTTTTGATTCGCAAAAAACTCACAACCAGCAGCCTTCCACGTTAGATGAGGAACCAGTTGAGGTGAGACAGGCCGATGAGGCAGCAGATGGAGTGTTTGCGATTGAGGATCAGCACCTTGGGGTCCTTCTTGATGCCATGGTAGAAGCCGGAGTGTCAGCTGATGGTGGGTCAAACAATGTGCTGGGAAGCGTTATGACAATGGCGGTTTTGTCTAATGGAGAGCTTACTCCAGTGCGGCGCAGCAAGCGGAATGTGGACGTGGCTGATGTACACTCTCTTGAGAAGGCAGAAAAATGAATTGCCATCAAAAACCTTGAGGAACCCCAAGGTAATGCAAATACATTAATTAATTCAGTATGTTCGTTTTCTAGTGATGGTATTGAGCAAAACCTAGGAGGGGTGGGGATCAGTTTGGGTGATAAAGAGAACTTAATTGTTGGTTCTGTAGCTCTAATCAAAGATGTAGAAAAAGAGAGATTGAAACCTTCAAATGTTGTTAATTCACTTGATAAAGAGATTGAATCAGAGGAGGATGAGATCGATCCTAATGCTTCCACTATCGGTCGACTCTGTGGTGACTTGACGGAGGTGATGGACGATAGTAGTGCGGGCCTTGATTGAGTACTTGTTGACATACCCATCAAGGTGGCAAAAAACAGAAAGATAAAGAAACTCCTCAATAGGAAGGTATGTACAAAGAAAAAATTGTTCCAATGAAAGGCATCTTCTGGAATTGCAGAGGTTTACGTGACCTGGCTAAACATATTTTTTTACATGATATGGCCCAAGATAAGAGACTTGATTTTATAGCTTTATCAGAAACCAACAGAAATAGTTTCTCGACTCAGTGTCTAGAAAATTTCTATGTGGGGGCTGATTTCGTTTGGCATTGGCGATGTCCCCGGGGTAAGTCTGGGGGATACTAATGGGAATAAATCAAGAATGTTTTGAAATAGAAAATATTGTCGATTGGGATTACTACATCAAGTTTGTCTTAAGAAATAAGGTAGATGGTTTTCGATGGGCCCTTTTGTCTGTGTATGGCGCAACACAGTAAGAGCACAAAGAGAACTTTTTATCAGAGTTAGTATGAGCTTGTACTAGCTGTGGGGATCTACCTTTTATAGTAGGGGGATTTCAATATAATCAGGAACCTGTCGGAAAAAATAATTCAAGGTATAATAATAAATGACCACTTCTCTTCAATGCCATTATCAAAACTTTGAATCTGAGGGAGCTAGAGATGCCGGGTAGAAAATTCACTTGGGCTAATTATGCTGAAATTCCAACCTATGAAAAGTTAGACCGCATTTTGGTGACAACTGAGTGGGAACAAAAATTTCCGTTGGCTACTGTCCAGGCAATCACCCGAGCAATCTCCGATCACACACCACTTTACTTGATGGAGGGGAACCATCTCACAGAGGAGACATTAGGAATTTTAAATTTGAGCTAGGGTGGCTGACAAGGGATGCATTTTTTGATCTGGTAAAAGAGGTTTGGGAGTCTGAGAATAGGGGTAGATCACCCATGGAACGGTGGCAATTTAAGATTAGAAGGTTGCGATGTTTCCTTAGAGGTTGGGCTCGAAATTTAGTCTCCCAAAACAAGAAACATAAACTAGACCTGATGGATAAAATAGACATCCTTGATAGAAAGGCAGAAACAAATTTGTTGTCATCTCAGGAGGTAGAGCTTAGATATCATCTTAAAGGGCAATTAACTAAGTTGCTAAGAGAGGAGGAGATCTATTGGCTCCAACGATCAAAAGCAACAAAGTTGTTGCAAGGGGATGATAATACTAAATATTTCCATCTGGCGGCAAATAGGAGACAGAAAAACAAAAATCACACAACTAGAACAGGAAGAAGGAATTATTGTTGGGATGTGAATTTGAAAGATTATATAACCGATTATTATAAACGACTGTTTGGACCTCATATACATAATTCTTTCTCATTGGACGAGACTTTGAGGCATGATATACCTCAAGTGTCGGAGGAGGAGAATGAAGTATTGGTGGCTCCATTCAATGAGGAGGTCAAAATGGCAATCCTCCATATGGAACATAATAAGGCACCTGGCCCGGATGGCTTTCCTGCATAATTCTACCAATTCTTTTGGGATGTTGTCAAGCAAGATTTGATGAGCCTCTTTTATGAATTCTATATGGGGAGATTGCTTATTCAAAGTTTAAACTTTGGGGTAGTTACACTACTACCCAAGATCACAGATGCGACTAGGATACAACAGTACAAGCCTATTTATCTCATAAATGTGTCCTTTAAGGTTTTTACAAAGGTGTTAAACAATAGAATTTTGAAAGTGGTAGATAAACTGGTAGGTCCATCTCAGATAGCCTTCATTCCGAGAAGATATATAATGGAAGGTGCTGTAATACTACATGATATGAAATAATACATGAGTTGCATAGGAAAAATGTAGCACCCGATTTTAAGAACAAAACCAGATACACATCATATGTGAGCCCAGGAAGTCAATTCTCACATATAGCTACAACTAAGGGTAATATCAATAGACAATGCTCAATATATAACGTACCTAGTATAAAGAATATAACCTTAGATAGTAAATAGCAGAAAGACAACTCCGATCTTCGGGTGAAGACTCCAATTCCATAGGGATAACTGATTGGTTGATCACAAGCCTAATTCCTCCAAACTCGAGCAATATGGTACCCATCTGGGATTTTTTCAAAGATTTACAAAGGAAAGCAAGCGTAAGTACATGTCGTACTCAACAAATATAACATGGGGCTCATGAGGATCAAAAGGCTGACACTAGTTTAACTACGATTAGCTTTTAATTGTCCCAATTTTAGCATAGGAGTAGCAACAAGTTTATCACAAGCCCATATAAACACATGATCAGGTAAACATGAATAATGAATAGCATAAACAGTAATCATTAATGAACATCTTCATCATCCGTATCATTAGTGTTCATCATCTATTCCATAAGGGTCCAAGGCAGCTCGTGACCATGAGCACGGCTAATATACCAGTTTTACACTCTGCAGAGGTTGTACACTTTCACTATGAGTCGTGATTTACCCTTTCGCCCGAGGTAGCTAATCTCTTGGCCCACTTCCAAGGAAGGTCGACAGGGTTCACTATGAAGGCATTCAAATGTTCGTCTAACAAGTTAGGGCTATTAGATTCACTGGGCAAACACATATAGGAACCCCCCTTCCCGATGGCACAATGACATGCAGCCTATACACAAGGGGATAGAGGCTATCCTATACCTAATTCGGCAAGCCATTCTTATGCCAATAAAGGTATCCTCCAACAAGCTAGAAAAAGTCCTCATACTGAGCTAAAGCCAGAGCCATGTAGCCCTCACAGCTGTACTGTAAGTCCCGGATGATCACTTACAGATAAGTCCTTAGGGAGAGGAATCTAGAGCACCATAAAATAGCCCAATGCTCTAGCCCCCTCGTTCCATGTTGCTAAAAAGCATCTTTTACTATTTATTGCCTATACCATTAGTCAAGTTACAAGATCATGGCTTTAGTTGAGCACTAGCATCATACTACCCATAGGAATCAAGAAATCCAGGATATTAAATAGCTACGAAACTTACTACGGTTGCCAAGGTAGACACATGCATATGATTAAATTATTAAAGTGAATAGGACAACAAGGAAGATCCCATGCTATACTTGCCTTAAACTCAGATCCTTCTTCTATTGAATTATAACCTCCAAATGACTTCTTTTGGATCACCAACTTCTTTTATATCACCAATGCAAAGCTCACCGACTGGACATGATCACAAAGCACCACACAAGCATCCATGCAATCATACACGAAGCAAACAATAGATCTAAATTAGAATAGTACACCAAACATAAAATCAAGATGAAAAGTTTGTAAAATGAATCTACATCTCGCTACAAACACACAGACGTGAAAAGCACTCTAATCGGAGCTATAACGAAAAAGTTATGAATTAAACAAGATTTCCTTTAATAAAATAATAGATTAAATCTAACCTTGAATTTCAAAAGTTAAAAATATATTTAATAGTAGGATGAACATGTAGATTACTCAATTACGAATCTAATGCAACTTGAATGGATCAAAACGGAGTTAAAACGGAGAAACTACGCGTAAAATAAGATCAATGGTATTTTTGTAAATATTTGGAAATCAATTTCGTATTAAAAATAATTAAAAATTGAATTAAAACAGTCCTGTGGACTGGGCGTCATTTTTGGAAAAACATAGGGGTCAAAACATAAAAACTAGGGGCATTGATTGAATTATTTTTGAACTACTCAGGACGGCGGGTTGATTTCATAAAAACTCAGGGACTCTTTAGTAAAAAGGCCGGTGAACGGGTATCTTCTAATCTAGGCTGTTGATCCCAGATCGAACGACCAGAAACAAATCGGTGATTGAGAGACATGGCCGGCGTCAGAACAGGAAGAGGAGACGACGGTGGACATGGCCGGTGGCGACCGAGCTCATCGACGTTCTTGGAAAACGGTCTACGATTCACGATTGCATGAAACGAAAGCACTGGGTGAGCGAGGGGATGGTGGCGAGCTCACCTATGGTATTCTTGATGGCAGAGGAGGCACAGAGCTGACGCGTGGCTTGGCGGGGCGACGGCGGGCGGCGGCGCTATGTTTTCGGCTCGGCGCGGCAACGCTATTTATGGAGGCAGGGAACTTGGAGCACACGGCAAGACGACGCGGTGGTGGGGCAACGCGGACTCCTCGACAGCAGAGTCTGGGCGGGTCACAAGGTAGGAGACGTGGCTGACAAGCTAGCCCGGCATGTCAGCGATCGAGAGAGGGGAGGAGATGCGTGGCGTGGGCTTTACTGGTCCGAGAGGGAGCTAGGCCTGCGGGGAGGAGGAGGAGCTGGTCCTGCGCGCGGCTGTTGAGGAGAGGGAGAGCAGCTGGGCTGCAGCAAGGCTGTGTGGAAATGGGTCGGCGGGAAGAAGCAAACTGCTGGGCCTCGGAGAGGGGAGAGAAAAGGCCGAGCGGGCCAGATGTCGGGTAGGGAGGGGAAAATAAAGAATTCCTTTTCTATTTCATTTTCCTATTTCAAAACCACAATCAAATATGAACTAAATCAGGTTTGAATAGGATTTCAAATACACTTTTCAGTTCAAACAAAAATGAGCAATTTTAGTAAGTTTTCCAAAAATAATTTTTACAACTTTTTAAATTCTTTTATTTCAAAGCCATTTTCAAAATTATTTTCCAAAGCATTTTAAATTCATTTTGAATTTTGGATTCAACCACTCATTGCAATAAATTAAATGCATCGACATGTATGCACATCCATGTTGCTACTCCTTATGATGAATTTTAATATAATGAAAAATATTTTTCCCTATATTTCATATGCACAAAAATTCATAAATAATCATTTTAATCCTATTTTTAAAAGTACAAATTTTAGGGTGTTACAATTCTAGCCCCCCTTAAGATGAATCTCGTCCTCGAGATTCAGAAGACGTCGACTAGGAGATAGAGATACTTCGTCATTAGATTCTTCTTTACTTCCTCATATAGTTTCATCTTCTTGATAAGGATTCCACTTTACTTTGCATATGATAACCTTACTCCAAGTAACTTGCCAAACTAATTTCAAGATTCTAATAGATTCTCCAAACAATACTCAAGTAACTCCAGCCATTAGGCTACCTTTCCTTTTTAATCCATAATATCAATTCTTTTTCCTAAAATATTCACCTTCCAACAGAGCCTTTTCACTTTCTTGGTCAGAAAGAGAATCTACCAGCAATCTTCAAAACATTAATGATTCCGGTTAAGTTGCTCAAACTTGGGATACAATTCTTAGTTCTTGGTATCCCCCGTACCTTCTTAGGACAATTCTCCATTGCTAAGGGCATCGGCCATGACTTTTGCTTCTCCAAGTGATAGCACTTTTGCAAGGCATAATCAATTTCATTCCAACGATGATGCCATATGCTCAAAACCAACTTTGTGAAGATATCCTTTAGATTCTTGTGATCCACTTAGATGCCAGTTTTACGCCCCAGAAGATAGCACTTCAATGCTCCATAATGGATAACTCCAAAAAACATGTTAGGTAGTTCAACTCACGCTTCCTTAGTTGACTTAATGAACAAGCCACTACTTTTCTTCTTGTATATGGACACATCCCACACCTTGACAAGGTGCATCATTGTAGATAGAAAAACTCTTGTACTGATCTAGCAAAGCTAATACATAGGTTTTACTTCAACCACTTCTTGGACTCCTTCAAACACTTACCTGAGGTTTCTTGATCTAAACTAACTTAAAAGCTTCTTCAGTAGATCTACCAATATCTTGATGATCTTGGATAAACCTCCCTTGAACCTCTAACCAAACCTCATTGAAAACTCTGAGTTCTCTCTTACACCCTTGGGTACCACCTTCCTTATCAGATTAACCGATTCTTCCAAGTGAGAGCTAGAGAGTATGACTTGAACTTCATATGGCACCTTGAGCATTCAGACCCTTCTTAGTTGAATAGTTTGCACAGGCGTGATCATCTATCTTATTAATCTCTCCAAAGGTGTTTGTCCCTCTACATTGACATCTGAAAACTCACAATCCACTTTACTATCCTCACATGACACACTTTCTAGTAGGTCATTCTCATATTCCTCAAGTGCAGGTTGAATACCCTCATACTCAATTCTTTCTCCTGACGGTGTTGTTAGAAGCACCAAGCATTGAGCATACTTAATCACTCCTTTGCAAGCGAATTTTTTTATTTTTAACACTTTTTGTAAACTAATTTTAAATCTAACACTGTTTTATTTTTTTTTCAAAACTAACACTTTTCGCCGTGCCTATTGCCATGGCGCGGTGAAACGCCTATGTCGTGTCATGCATGGTGGCACGGTGGGAGGATGACGTGGCGATGACCGAGGCGCTGACTGATGACGTGGCAGGGTCTACTAGGCCATAGACCATGGCGCGGCACTGACGCACCAAGGCCCACGCCGCGGCAGGACCTGGATGCAGACAGAAAACTAGCCTCAATTGCAATTGAATGGGAGCTGCTGTTGGTGAGGATCGGTAGCGACACGACCATGGACGCCGGCTTCGCATCGCAGTTGAACAGCACCTGTAGCTTCGAACCCAATGCCTTCGCCTTCCTTGACCCCTCACCGGTGGGCTTCGATAATGCCTTCTACTAGAACTTGTAGGTCAGCAAGGGCCTCCTAGGCTCCGACCAGGTGCTCTACTTCGACATGAGGTCGCGCAACACGGTCGACTACTACGCGTCCAACCAGGGTGCCTTCTTCGGCAATTTCATGGTGGTGATGACCAAGCTCGGGATGATGGGGGTCAAGACGCTGGCCACCGGCGGCGAGATACGCCGGGACTGCCAGTTCCGGAACTAGTTGCTAGTTAATCTCGCCGGCAATGCTACCGTGACGCATTGAAATGACTATGAAGCAAATAAATGGAGTCTGTGCGCAAGTTGACAAGTTGCCACATAACATCTTCATTGGTTCAACATAAGTTCGATATAACATAACCAACTAAGTCTACAAGTTTTGGATGACCATATTTGTTCGACATAACAAACTAAGTCCTAGGAGTGTAAGGATCCCTCGGACGCCTCTGTCTCTTCAGATTTGTAGGCAACACATTGGGAGTGTAGCCAACATCGGTGTGGTTGCATTGCTGGTGCGTATGGCTCATACCCTGCAAGTATATGATATGCACGATTACTTATAATCTTTATGATTGTTAGTTCATGGAGCCTACATATTTAAAGAAACTACCTTTGTTACTACCTGTGAGGCTCCTTGGGTACCAAGTGGGGCACCACCTAGCTAAGACATGACGATCTCATCCTGCTGCCAATCGTTCCACTGGTGGTTCTGTATGCAGAAGCCCGGAGGATCGTCGTCATCATCATCATCGTCGTCCTCATCGCCCTCATTTGCAGGGTCCTTCCCAGCACTATGATGTGGTGGTGTATGCACTACGGAAGCAGCACCTGTCACCGACTGAGAAGAGTTGGCTGGTGTTCTCAAAGAGCCAGAAGACGTGCCACCCGACCGAGTCGGGTAATCGGGTTCCACCCAAGGAGTGTCCATGCAGCTAAACTTCTGAGCTAGCTTCCTGCAGCTCCGCTTCACCTTCTCCATAAATAGACGTTAAAGTTAGTGCATTTCCCAAACGCATATACACTAAAGAAATATTTTTGAAACGGACAAGTTTATGTTTACCTCCACAAAAGCCTCGAGAACGCCTAGCCCATGCCCTCTAGACTCGTGAAGCCAAAACGCTCCTTCGTTGGACAGCCTTGACAATTGTGTCGCCTAGGTACATAAATGCGGTTGGACAGTTTTAGTACACATACTTAATACCAAATGGATAACAAATTGTACCATTCGAGTATCTTACCATGTATCTTTGAAGCGGGGCTCTCTGTAGTTGTGTGTCATCCCTAGTGGCAACGTCATACACATCTTCGATTACATCTTCCTCGTCGTCCTCGTCAATCCCCTCCTCAGTGTACGGGGGCTTGATATGTGTCCTCGTAGACCTGTGCTCATCGAAGGTGTGCTGGTCATGTGGGGGACCCACATCGACCGGCTGCTGGTCCCTGTTCTGCCACAATTGGATGTATGTGTTGTGTGTCACACGCCAATCCTTGGTCTTGTACCTCTTCCTACGGTCATACCTACATCAAAATGATTGTTAGTTGTACCATACACACCTCTGAATTGTAGCTTTGTTATTAATCGATAATGCACCCATGCAATTCTTGGTTGGTGGAGTAAAGCGGTGGTGGGTAGCCTGTCGTTCTTCCAAACTGCCTGCAAACCTTGATGGGCAAGTGAATCTCAATCACGTGGAAGAAAATAAGAGGGACGTTGCAGCGATACTTGTCTGACTCATCCCTAGTGACAAGACTCAAATAGTACTAAAGCTCTGGAGCATCCCAAGGACACCAATCCACCTGAACATTTCGTAATTGAGTTAGGTTGTGATATAGTGTACATCGAACAAGACACATGTATGATAGTAAAGAGAGCGTAACCTGGTGCTGTGTCAGGACATCGAGACAGCCCGTGTACTCCCTGTACTTGCGCCTCGCATTCCCTCTAACTAACTCTACTTTCGTCCAGATATATAGAGCTATAAGGAGTGTATCATGCCCGTTCCAATACTGCATTGAACACGATAATGAATTAACCATTAATAATTTCATCATATGTAATTGCCTTGAAGAATATAGTGAACCGAAGTACTTACCGATAAACCAGTAACAAGGGGCCTCCCAATGGGCCATCGTTCCCAACACCAAACCTAAAGTAGGTAGGAGCAACCCTCAAGGTTCGCATACCCTGAGGTGAGACGGTAGGCAATGCATAGCTATCGATACGTCCATGCTGGGACTACGCTGCCCCAGCTGTACGCCGCTATGTTATCCTACGGCTGGCGTAGTATGTCAAGAAAGATCCAACTAATGGTGTTGACCAAGGTGTCTAGGAATAGGAAAGCACCAAGGAAGTGCCAGAGCCACACTCTATCGAACCTGTCGATCTGAGCCTCATCAGCCTATGGGTCCAAGTAATCAAAGCACTCTATGATCCACGACGATGAAACACCGAAACTTTTTCTAAAATTAACCAAAGAAAATGAGACCCGATGGCTGCAGGAAAGCAATGCAAGTATTAAATAGGCTTGAATTGCTCACTTATTTTTCTTGGAAACCTCATCGTCCGGTGGAAGAAAGCCAGTGAACTGAGCCACCAGCTCCCTTCAGTGATCGTTGTCAACTATACCTGTCACTAGAAGTCGCCCCAACCGAAGGCGAAAGATAGCCTTCACGTCCTACATGGTTAAGGTCTTCTTGCCGCAAGGAAGGTGGAACGTGTGGGTCTCAGGCCTCTACCTGTTATAAGAATAGAACGACTGTTAGTTGCCTCAAATTTGTTATAAGAATGTTTACGTACAATGAAGGCACTCGCACCTGTCTACAGCTGCAGTAAGTAGTGCTGGGTCAAGGGGTGGAAGACCGTTGTTGACAACACGGACAAGCTCGAGGAAGCCGGCACGCCGTATGTACGGCGCGTAACGCTCATCCCACTGGTGCGCCCTGGTGTACGTGCGGGGCCTCAAAGGAGGCAAGGCACCTCTATGTCGGTGCCAGTCAAGAAGTGTACTTGGTGCGGGTCGTCGTACTCCACCTCAAGAAGGGGGTACAACTGGTGCTGCGTGGGAGGAGCCATCCTATTACAAATTGATAAACAAAGGGTTAGAGTATTCAAATTAACATTACGTAGCATTGCAAAATTTGAACTACTTGTTATGCAATACGAACACAATATGAAAGCACATGTATATATTCAAAGTAACATTAATAGACATATTAAACAACTTCACTAGGAAAATAAGCATTTGACGAAACTTCATCAAGTCATCCAAATCACCGTATCACGCACTACTAAGTACCGACACTTGAAAACTAGTATCTATACTGACAATCTTTACTACTATAAACTAACTAAATAATAAATACGTAATCAATCCCTAAACCCAAAATCCTAACTAACAATAACCTAAACCCTAACTACCTTACCAAACCTTAACTATACTACAACACACAACCTAAACCCTAAAAACTACCTACCTAAATAAACAAATTCACTAACCTAACTATCCTAAATCACTAACCCTAACTAAAATAACATTCATAATAACAAGAAATCGAGAGAGGGAGCTACCTTGATATGAGCGGGGACCTTTTGGGGTCACCCAAGCCGAAGGAGATGGCCGGTCGGCATGCGGGCATGGCAGGACAGGTGGGCGCTGGCGGCCATGACGTGCCGGCGTTCATGGCGCGGCGGACGCGTGCTGCCGGTGGGGCGGGCCGGCGCTGCCGGTGCGTGTGCGGCCAGTGGGGAGGGTGGGCGCTACCGGCGAGTAGGCAGACAGAGAGAGGGTGGCTCATGGGCGATATTTACCTAGGACTATCACGCCATTAGGGATGGCGCGGCACTGCCGCGCCATGATCGGTGGCACTGCAGAACCTGCCACATCATCGGTCAGCGCCCCGGTCGTTGCCACATCATCCCCCTCGCCGCGCCACCATGCATGGCGCGGCACTGGTGTTTCGTCGTGCTAGGGCAATAGGCGCGGCCAAAAGTGTTAGTTTTGGAAAAAAAAATTAAACAGTGTTAGATTTAAAATTAGTTTACAAAAAGTGTTAAAAAATCTTGCATGCAAACAACCATCCCATTCCAAGGATAACATCAATGTCCCTTCACTCCAAAGCAATAAGGTTTGCCTCGTAGTTTACCCCCTTTATGTCAAGACTAACTTCTGGGCATATGCAGTTTGCCTTCATTTCTCCTCCTCGAGAGTTAAGTATCTGGGGTTTCCTCATTGGAAGCATAGTTATCTTATGATCTTCTACACATTCCCTAGATATGAACAAATGTGATGCACTGGGGTCAAACAAAAACATGGTAGGGGCTGAGTTTACTGGAATGAACCCCATGACAACTTCCTTAGCTCCATGAGTGGTAATCATATCTACATTGTTCAACCTGCCTTGAATGTAGTTTCGCTTTAACTTATTTCCTTGCACCTACTCCTTATGGACATTCTATTTTGGCTCCTGCTGCTGTTGATTCTGGCCTTGATTACTCTCAGTAAGCTTCTCAAGACAATCATTCTTATAGCGTTCAATTTCACCACAATCATAATCTTCCTCAGTAGTAGAAGTATTTGTCCTCATCAAGGTGATAGTAGGAGGTGACAGACATGGCTCATGAGAACTAAAACACTGCACTTCATCATTGGGTTGCTGATACTGATCCTGATCTGTACTCCCAAGCAGATTCAATGGGCGTGACTGATATTCTGGTTGTGTAGCAAAATGGAGATGAATATTTCTTAACTGGCATTGAAGGTCACGCTTTTTCTTCTTCTCTTCCATCTCTGACGCTTGTTCTCAATTACAATTGCTCTGTCCACCAATGTTTGATAGTCGGCATACACCACGGTCATCAGCTGTAGTTGCAAACCATCATTCAGTCCTTTCAAAAAGCGTTTTTGCTTCTTTGCATCACTATCCACCTCTTTTGGAGCATAGTGTGATAATTGAGTGAACCGGTTACGATACTCACATACTGACATAGATCCTTGCTTCAAGTTGAGGAACTCTTCTTGCTTAAGTTCTACCTTGCCTAACGGAATATGGTAGGACCTGAAGCTCTCGCTAAACTCCTTCACTTGGCTACCTCCCTTAAGAAAGATCAACTAGGGGACACAAGAAGCTGGCACCTTCTTCCAGATGAGCTAACTAGTATCAAGACATTCTATATCCCAATGATACTCTTGTGTATGGGCAAGAACAAGAAATCTGAAATTCCTCTCCAGCAGAAAAACAGCAGCACAGTAAAACAGTTGTAACTCTCATTCTGTTAATCCAATGAAATTGTAGCTTATACCGTTGGAAAGCTTATCAAATCCTCCACAACTTCCTTATAGAACACTTTTCTAAATTCTGTAGTTTAGGTAGTCAAAAACAGTGCACAACAGAACTGTTCCTGGTTTTAGACAGCGTGGTTGCATCGTCTTGTGATTTTCGTAACTCCATAACCAAAATAGACATGAGGGCGGTTCTTGCGGGCACAGAAAAATATCAAAGTCTACTATTGTCCAGAATTTTCTTATGATTTCTGATCATCCAAAATCAGAGATATAAGCCAAAGAGTGCAGGCTACTCCGAAAGACAGGATAAGGAAAATAGAAGAAAACCATAACCCAACTATTTATTTCATTAGTCCTTATACCTTAGGCCTATAAGCTAAATGAAATTGTGGGAACACCCAACAAGATCATTGTAGTCATTACAAAGATCCAAAACAAGCATAAACATAATGACAATTCAACAAAGCAATAAAGGTGCACAACTCAATCATTGACTCAACTTGCGATACTATCATTTTTATTACATAAAAGGCACAAACTCTTATTCCTTAACTAAGGACCTTGGGTAGTCTAACATGACTTCTTCATTCGTCACTCTTACCGAATGCTTCTTTCGGGTTGGGTATCACTAACACTTTCTGGTAGCAACCTTGCAGTGATCCAACTCTAGCCACTTCCATGGTACAATTGTTGATTCTTTTGTGGGCAAAGTTTAACATAATGTCCTTCCTGCTGGCAATGATAGCACCTTCTCTTAGCTAGATCTTTTGTGATGTCATACTCCACAGAATTGTTGCTTAGAGTATTGTCAACTTGCAGATTCTGAAGGTTCATCTTTGTTTGACTGGACCGCTTTCTAGCTTGTTTGATTCTTCGAGGTTGAAACTCCTTATAGGTGATCGTCCACCCATCTATGCATAACTCATGTGGAAAGAGTGGAGTAATCATAGCTTGAGAAACTTTTGACTCTTTAGAGTCTGAGTTTATCTTACCAGGGATTAGAGCTAGATGTGACAATGTAGTAGAACTCAAATATTAGTCATTTTTCAATACTGGCTCCAATGAGTTTGCCTTCCTTTTCTTATCCCCATTGTCCTCACAACTCGGGTTCACCTTGACTTCCTTCTTAGTTGACTTGTTTCGAAGACAAGGAAAACCATAATGTTTACAACACTGACATGGATCCTGACTTCCAAGTGTCTTACTACGAACACCTTCATTGGACTTCATCTTCTTCCAAGCTTTTGTCACTTGTCTCTTCATTGCTCCCTTTGGTATGTTGGTTTGACCTTATGGCAAGCACTGTTGAGAACTCCCATGTTGAGTCATTCCTTCAAGTACTCGTTGTTGCATAGCTAAAAGCTTCTCCTTATCGAATGCAATTGAGGACAACGTAGCCTGGTCCTCCTAACCTTTGATGCTGGTGGTCTCCTCATTACGTTCCATCTATTTAGATGGGGAGAGAGGATTCAAAATAGAGACAAGGTTTTCATAATAGAACAGAGGCCGAGGTAAGCATAACTTTTAGCAATTAACAAGGTTAGAGAGGAAAGCAAGTAAGCATAGATGAAAGCATACTAGAACATCTAGTTCTAACTAGGCTTGCGTCCTACAGTCAGCATTGCTCTAATACCACTTTGTAGGATCTGGTTTTAAGAACAAAACTAGATACACATCATATGTGAGCCCAGGAAGTCAATTCTCATATATGGCTACAAATAAAGGTAATATCAATAGACAATGCTCAATATATAACGTACCTAATATAAAGAATATAACCTTAGATAGCAAACAGCGGAAAGACAACTCCAATCTTCTGGTGAATACTCCAATTCCACAGGGACAACTGACTGGTTGATCACAAGCCTAATTCCTCCGAACTCTAGCAATCTGGTACCCATCCAGGATTTTTCCAAAGATTTAAAAAGTAAATCAAGCATAAGTACATGTCATAATCAACAAATATGACAAGGGGTTCACGAGGCTCAAAAGGCTAACACTGTTTTAACTATGATTAGCTTTTAATTGTCCCAATTTTAGCATAGGAGTAGCAACAAGTTTATCACAAGCCTATATAAACACATGATCAGGTAAACATGAATAATGAATAGCATAAACAGTAATCATTAATGAACATCTTCATCATCCATATCATTAGTGTTCATCATCTATTCCGTAAGGGTCCAAGGCCGCTTGTGACCGTGAGCACGGCTGATATACCAGTTTTACACTCTACAGAGGTTGTACACTTTCACTGTGAGTCGTGATTTACCCTTTCACTTGAGGTATCTCTTGACCCACTTCCAAGGAAGGTCGACAGGGTTCACTATGAAGACTTTCAAATGTTCGTCTAACAAGTTAGGGCCATTAGATTCACTCGACAAACACATATAGGACCCCCTTCCTGATGGCACAATGACGCGTAGCCTATACACAAGGGGATAGAGGCTATCCTATGCCCGATTCGGCAAGCCATTCTTACACCAATAAAGATAACCTCTAACAAGCTAGAAAAAGTCCTCATACTGAGCTAAAGCTAGAGCCATGTAGCCCTCACAGCTGTATTATAAGTCCTGGATGATCACTTACAGATAAGTTCTTAGGGAGAGGAATCTAGAGCACTATAAAATAGCCCAATGCTCTAGCCCCCTTGTTCCATGTTGCTAAAAAGCATTTTTTAGTGTTTATTGCATATACCATTAGTCAAGTTACAAGATCATGGCTTTAGTTGAGCACTAGAATCATACTACCTAATGCAATAACCCATAGGAATCAAGGAATCCAGGATAATAAATAGCTACGAAACTTACTACGGTTGCCAAGGTAGACACATGCATATGATTAAATTATTAAAGTGAATATGACAACAAGGAAGATCACATGCTATACTTGCCTTAAACTCATATCCTTCTTCTATTGAATTATAACCTCCAAAGGACTTCTTCTGGATCACCAACTTCTTTTATATCACCAACACAAAGCTCACCGACTGGACATGATCACAAAGCACCACATAAGCATCCATGCAATCATACACGAAGCAAACAATAGATCTAAATTAGAACATTACACCAAACATAAAATCAAGATAAAAAGTTTGTAAAACGAATCTACGTCTCGCTACGAACACACAGACGTGAAAAGCACTCTAATCGGAGCTATAACGAAAAAGTTATAAATTAAACAAGATTTCCTTTAATAAAATAATAGATTAAATCTAACCTCAAATTTCAAAAGTTAAAAATATATTTAACAGTAGAATGAACATGTAGATTACTCAATTACAAATCCAATGCAACTTGAATGGTTCAAAACAGAATTAAAACAGAGAAACTACGCATAAAATAAGATCAATGGCATTTTTGTAAATATTTGGAAATCAATTTTGTATTAAAAATAATTAAAAATTGAATTAAAACAGTCCTGTGGACCGGGTGTCGTTTTTGGAAAAACACAGGGGTCAAAACATAAAAACTAGGGGCATTGATTGAATTATTTTTGAACTACTCAGGATGGCAGGTTGATTTCATAAAAACTCAGGGTCTCTTTAGCAAAAAGGCCGACCAAGGTGTATCTTCTAATCTAGGCTGTTGATCTCAGATCGGACGGCTGGAAACAAATTGGTGATTGAGAGACATGGTCGGCGCCGAACAGGAAGAGGAGACGGCGGTGGACATGGTCGGCGGCGACCGAGCTCATCGGCGTTCTTGGAAAATGGTCTACGGTTCATGATTGCACAAAACAAAGGCACCGGGCGAGCAAGGGGATGATGGTGAGCTCACCTATGGTATTCTCGATGGCATAGGAGGCAGGGAGACAACACGCGGCTTGGCGGGGCGACGACAGACGACGGCGCTAGGTTTTTGGCTCGGCGCGACGGCGCTATTTATGGAGGCAGGGAACTTGGAGCACACGGCAAGACGACGTGGTGGCAGGGCAACACGGACACCTCGGCGGCGCCGGTGGAGTCTGGGCAGGTCATGAGGTAGGAGACGCGGCTATCAAGCAGGCCCGACATGTCAGCGACCGAGAGAGGGGAGGAGACGCACGGCGCGGGCTTTACTAGGCCGAGAGGGAGCTGGGCCTGTGGGGAGGAGGAGGAGCTGGGCCTGCGCGCGGCTGCTGAGGAGAGGGAGAGCAGCTGGGCTACAGCGAGGCTACGCGGAAACGGGCCGGTGGGAAGAAGCAAACTGTTGGGCCTCGGAGAGGGGGGAGAAATGGCCGAGCGGGCCAGATGCCGGGTAGGGAGGGGGAAAATAAAGAATTCCTTTTATATTTCATTTTCCTATTTCAAAACCACATTCAAATATGAACTAAATCAGGTTTGGATAGGATTTCGAATACACTTTTTAATTCAAACAAAAATGAGCAATTTTAGTAAGTTTTCCAAAAATATTTTTTACAACTTTTTAAATTCTTTTATTTCAAATTCATTTTCCAAAGAATTTTAAATTCATTTAGAATTTTGGATTCAACCACTAATTACAATAAATCAAATGCACCGACATGTATGCACATCCATGTTGGTACTCCTTATGATGAATTTTAATATAATGAAAAATATTTTTTCCTATATTTCATATGCACAAAAATTCATAAATAAATCATTTTAATCCTATTTTCAAAAGTACAAATTTTAGGTTGTTACAAAAAAACAAGATGGAGTGATTCTAAAGTTAGATTTCGAAAAAGCGTATGATAAACTTAAGTGGCCTTTTATACAACAAGTCCTCAGAATGAAAGGATTCTCACCAGCTTGGTGTGAATGGATTTCAAAAGTCATGTCTAGAGGGAGTGTTGCAGTAAAGGTCAATGATAATTTAGGCCATTATTTCCAAACAAGAAAAGGAGTGCGCCAAGGGGATCCGTTATCTCCAATCTTGTTTAATATAGTGGTTGATATGCTGGCAATTCTTATTTCACGAGCAAAAGAGGCCGAACAAATCCAAGGAGTGGTTCCACATTTGGTAGATGAAGGACTCTTAGTCCTCCAGTATGCCGATGACACTATTATCTTTATGGACAATGATTTAGAGAGGGCCAAAAACATGAATCTCTTGCTTTGTACTTTTGAGCAATTATCAGGACTCAAGATCAATTTCCATAAGAGTGAATTGTTTTGTTATGGAGCAGCTAATGCTAATCAAATTGAGTATACACAAATTTTCGGATGTAATGTAGGATCATTCCCTTTTAGATATCTAGGAATTCCTATGCACCATCGAAAACTAATGAATAAGGAGTGGAAATATGTTGAAGAAAGATTTCAAAAGAGACTGAGCGGTTGGAGGAGTAAGATGCTATCGGTGGGAGGAAGGCTTGTTCTCATTAATTCGGTTCTAAGTAGTCTTCCTATGTTCATGATGTCTTTCTTTGAAATATCTAGAGGGGTTTTGAAAAAATTGGATTATTTTAGATCTCGGCTTTTTTGGCAAAGTGATGAACACAAGAAAAAAATATAGATTGACAAAATGGGAGGTTGTATGTACACCAAAAGACCAAGGAGGATTGTGAGTCCTAAATCTAGGTGTCTATAATAAGTGCCTCCTAAGCAAGTGGCTTTTCAAACTGATAAATGGTGATGGGGTTTGGCAACAATTGATTAAAAATAAATATTTAAGAGATAAAACTTTGACTTAGGTTCAATACATGTCCGGGGACTCTCAGTTTTGGGATGACCTCGTGAAGGTCAAGGATGAGTTCCTTTCGATGGGTAGGTTTGATCTAGGTGACGGATCCCAGGTGTGTTTTTGGGAGGATTTGTGGATAACGCTACGCCCTTTCAACAACATTGTGCGAAAGAAAGGTGCATCTGTTAGGTCGGTGCTATCTACGACACCATAACGTAGCTTTCAGGAGATCTCTGATGGGGGTTAATTTGCATGCATGGCACAATGTCGTGGCCATGGTCGCAGATGTACACTTAAGAAACTAGAGGGATCGCTTTGTGTGGGGGCTGCATCAGAACGGGTTGTTTTCAGTCAATTCCATGTACAGAGCTTTGTTAGGATTAGAGGCTTTACCTTATAATACTTTAATTTAGAAACTTAAACTACCTCTCAAAATTAAAGTCTTTATGTGGTACTTGTACAAGGGCATAATTTTAACGAAAGATAATTTAGCTAGGCGACAGTGGCAAGGAGATAGGAAATGTTGTTTCTGTTCCTCCAATGAGACCATACAATATTTACTCTTTGACTGTCATTATGCTAAATTTATGTGGAGAATTGTTCATGTTTCCTTTAACTTAAAACCCCCAAATAGTGTACACAACTTGTTTACAAGTTGGCTGGAAGGGTTAAACAGGAAAATGAAGTCTCAAATTCTTGTGGGTGCAAGTGCCATTTGCTGGGCGCTTTGGTTAACACGGAATGACATTGTGTTTGACAAGGCCCTAGCACCATCTTATTTGCAGATTATCTTCAAGGGGACGTATTGGACGAGGTACTGGACCCTACTTCAGAAGGAGGAGGATCGCCATATGATGAAGTTGGGTTGCGGGACTATTGAGACAGCCGCGATGGAGGTGTTTGCAAGACGCGGCTGGAGATTTAGCATCAGAATTGCTCTTTAGTTTTTCTGTTTGAAATCTTTGTCGTCTTGATGGCTCAAAACTTTGTTTTTGAGATTCCTTGGACAGTTTTACGCTTGCTTGTAATAATGAACAGCCATATGCATTAGTCGATACAGAAGCTGGGATATTAATATATTCCCTTTTCTAAAAAACAAGTTAACAGGTCATAACTATGAAAATTGTTGCTAAACTGCTGCGAAATTATTCATTTTTAGTATAGTTTTATGTGATTCGGTTTGCTATTTTTTAAAAAAATAGAACCGGCTCTTCATTTCAATTAGATAACCTTTCTAGCACCTTCAATGCATACCTTTTGTATGAACTGATATTGTGTTTACTTGGCCAGGTTTAGAATTGTGATATGGGAATCATCTACTTGTCAACAATTTTTTTTCTGAATGAAGGGCCAAATATTATGATAGATCAGTTGATGTACATGCAATGGCAATGTGCCGACTGTTGACCATGGCTTGTGCATCATTTTAGATTCAGCTAGCTGGGATAGCAAGACCAAGTGCAGCTCAGCTGAAAAACCGAAGAACCGAACCGATCGGTTTCGGTTAACCGAACGCCTATACTGAAGTGCAGCTACCACTGTTGTTTGTGACACTGGTAAAAAGAATTGCAACTTGTGTGTTCTAATGTTTCTAAGGTTCTCTGGATTTCTCAGAATTTTATTGAAGTAAATGAAAATCTATATTATCCACAATTTTCTCTACATGATTATGTTATAGAAAAATATCAGGAAAAAAGTCAATTACGAGGTCACCCCAGGGATTGCAACACATGCACAAACATAACTGTGTACTCTTCGTGACTGTTAATTTCACGAACTTTGCTTTTTGGATTAAATGTCAGTATTGTTATCTTATCGTGCGATCTATGTGTTTTTAGTACAAAAGTTTAGTTGTTCCGTAGCAACATACGGGCACGCCACCTAGTGCAGAGTATAAAAGTTGAATATTGACGCAAGCATGGGTTTCTCCGGCAAAAAATGAGCACACTCTTTTTACGAATGACGGGGACCCATTTACTGTTTTGTTGCTAATTAATAGTTATTTGATTGTTGCCCACCAATAAAGCGTGTTTGTTTTCAATTAAAATTAGATCTACAGGCTGTGAGAATCGAAAAAATCCCGTCAAGATAAAAAAAATGCGAGAATGAACTATTGCTCACGTCTTTCGTGTCACGGGCTGGAGGCCGCTGTCGCGCTATAGCACCGCACATGTCCCGAAGTCAATTGTTTCGATATTGCTTAACGGCTCTATTGTGCTAGATTAGTGGGGTCGGACGAAAATGGGTAGAAGAGGGAATTTTCATCTAGCGTCGAAGAAACAATCCATTATGTCTGTATGTTATAATGTGTCAGTACAACTTATTATATGGTCACTTGAACGACATATGACTTTAGATATTTATTGATCGCATGATGCATTTCAATTTTCCTTGGAGCCAGACTTCGTATTGTAGTTGTCTTGTGCTTCTCTAACTCGTATAGTCACGAGAGGTTTAGAGATTTGTACAATAATGAACGCTTTAAGTTCTAATTTGTCATGAAACCAGACTTTATATCAAGTTCTAATTTTGCCCCCTGTTCATGAGCACTGGAAATCTATTTGTTCTTTTTTACTTAAGAGTCACAAGGGATGGGAAATGAGAAATCGGTGCCGTGTAAATCATTTTCAGAGTATTGAATATTGACAAATCGGTGCCGTGTAAAGGCTCGTTCGTTTGGCAGTTTGACACTAGGATTCATTCTGGCTGATGAAATCTTATACAAATAAACTGACGATTCTGGCTGGAACTGTTCCTGACAGTGATTTGGGGGAAACGAACGGCCCCTAAATCATTTTCAGAGTATTGAATATTGACGTTTACATGGGTTTATCTCCGGCAAAAAACGAGTATATAAATATATATAGTGTGTGTGTGTGTCAGAGACCGACGTTCCTCTGGTTTTTTTTTCATATATAGTTGTAGCTTAGGCCTTAGGATGACCGACCGAAGGTTCTCTGGTATACTCCACCATACACCAAACATGTAGTTGACCGAGACTTTGTCGGCGCAAGCAAGGAAAAAAATCAGAGATAAATGGAGCCCCACGGGATTTGAGATAATGCTTCACCCAAACGCAATCATGCAACTCCTTCGTCACTACTCAATTTTCTTTTTCTATATATCTTATCTTTGCCTATCTTCCACAAATTGACGAATCGAACGAGCAAACGTTAGCGCGCTGCTTCAAGTTCGTAAAGGACCTTGCACCTCTGAATAAATGTTTAGCAATATCTTCCGTCCATCACTTTTGAGGTTTAATATCACTAGATGATGATAGTTCGTATATTGTAACAGGAAGAATAAAAAAATTGACAAAGGGAGATTTTATTCATTTTCAAAGGCATTACATCGAGATGGTAAAAAGTCTTGAAAAATTATATGAGATGTTTGATAGCAAGTCAAAACCAAACTGTGATAATTCTATTTGCACACGTATTTGTGTTCATGTCGTGATAATAACAAATTGTAATTGCTGGTTAATGCGATCATATTTGTCATTGTTATTGATCCCATTGCCCAAGCATCTCAAAGAATTTGTCATTGGCAACTGGATCACAAGCGTACAGGGGAATTACGGTAGCTTACACTACACACATACGTAATTGGTTCCTTTCCACATACATAATTGGTTGCTTTCCGTGTCTCACACATGAGTAGCAAATGGTGCTTGGTTCGAGGAATGAGATAGTCTATCAATTTGTAACTCCTCGTTCGTTTATTTTGTTTGTAAAATGGAATAAGTTGATTCATCGTCACCACACACATTCTTGACAAGCTAATAAGCAGTACCAGTATATATAAAGAATAGAATCATTCCACCAAATTTGAGGTGTGCCACCTCATCTCATATTGAGTGACTCCTCAAACTAATAAACACTTCGCTAATCAATGGGATGGAATTGTTGTTGCCAATCCGTACAATCAGGAAGGGATATGGTGACGCTGATCCTAAGGATAAATTAAGCCGTCTAATTATTTTTCACATATTATCTAGAACTATAGAGCGACATCATTGGTTATTCTTGGTCCATCAACTTCTTCCTCTAAGCGGGCCGAGCATCTCGTTCACCTGCGGCATGTGAAACTGACAAGAAGTGGCCGTTCTGGCCTGCGTACGTATCGTGCGTGGGGCTCAATGCTAATTGGGCTTCTAAATGAAAATAAATGAAGCTGTGTTGTCGACGTAAGACAAATAGTCCAAGTTTACAACACTGTGTATTAGAGAGTATAGCCAATGCAGACATATAATTTCATTCAAAAGTATAGATGTCTAAATAGGAATTGAAATCTTTGAGCTGCTATGCACCCAACTAAAGTATATATACTCCTCCTATCCCCACAACTCTCTCTGTCCTCTCAACATGTCGTTTTCTTATTCAAAATTTCATCTTTTCTCTCCTGAATCCTAAGGCAATTTGTGTCTTCTGCAAGTGCTACCATCACATACAGAGCATTAACTTTTTCACCCGAGCCTAGCGAACCTGATAAGGCACGTACCAAGGCCACCGCGTTTGTGCTGCTCTTAGTATTTGATCAAATGCAGTCATGTGTGCAATGCAAGGAGATGCTGCTCGACTGAACATCGTACTTTGAGCACCTATTTGTGAAGGTCCTAGATTTGTACAAGGAAAAGGAAATGGTACTGAACTGAACATCTATTGGATAATACTAGTACTATAGGGCATATTTACCTGTGGTCTGCTACTCTTGTGTACTCTGCGTTCATGTCCGTGGTCAATTGGTCATGGCCTGTGTAGCTGTGCTGTTCAGTTCATGTCCGAGCCGACCTGAGCAGAGGCGGGTCAGCATGAGGGATCGAGCGGGCTTGGAGACGCAGCAAGGGCACCGACCCAGTCCCCAACGGCAGCCCGCGGACCACAGACAGCTCGCTTTCCCCGGAACTTCGAAAGCAGGCCGTAGTCGACCAAACTGCCAGTGCCAGCGAACTGCTGCCTCGAGGGAAGTGCATTCCATAACGTTGTATCCGTACGTTGTAAACGTCTATTTCCAATTGTTTTATCTGTTTTTTAGATGCATGTTGCAATTGTGTTATGTAGATGTTGCATATGTTTCACACATATGTTTTACAATGGTTTTCAGTGTCTTTTCATGTGTTTTTGCGAGTGTTTCAGGCGCATGTTTCAAGTGTTTCATCTGCCTTCAACTGCATCCGGATGTTTCAAAAGTATATCGGGTGTTTTGCACATGTTGCAACCTGCTACAGCTGCTGGAGAGCGTGAGTAGTCGTGCGGGGGCGTAGACGCCACGTGGGGTCGGATGGGGCACGGACACCTCGTGGGATCAGGCGGTATGCGGAGTGTAGGTGCGGCAGACGAGGCAGTCGCGGGTGTCCGGATGGGTCCTAGCGTCCGGACGTTAGCCACACCCTATATATATTGTCCACGTAGGACAATAGTCCAAGTTTACAATACTGTGTACTAGAGTATGACCAATGCATACATAAGTATTTTTTTATTGAAAAGTATAGATGTCTAAACAGAAATTGAAAGCTTTGAGCTGCTGCTATCCCCACAACTAAAGTATACTGCTCCTGTCCCCACAACTCTCTTTGCCCTAGTTTCCAAAAAAAGAAAACTCTCTTTGCATTAGTTTCCTCCATTTTTTAAAAAAAAAAAAAACTCTCTTTGCCCTCTCAACATGTTGTTTTCTTACTCACAATCTATGTGGTCTTTATCTTCTCTATCCTATCTGCGAGTCAGAGCGTTGACTTTTTCAGTCGAGCCTAGCTAAGCTGATAAGGCACGTACCAAAAGCTAAGCCACCGCGCTTGGACTGCTCTTTAGTATTTGATCAATCAAATGCAGCTATGTGTGTAAGGAGATGCCACTCGACTGAACATGGTATTTTTTGTACCTGTTTGTGAATGTACCTATGTGCGTACGGAAAAGGAAATGGTACTGAACTGAACACATCTGTTATCTATACTCGTGGTCTGCTGCTACTCGTGTCCTGCGCGTTCCTGTCCGTGGTCATGGATAGGGATCTGAGCAGAGGCGGGCCAGCAAGGGATCGAGCGGGCTTGGAGACGTAGCAAGGCCACGGGCCCAGTCCCCAACAGCTCTCTTTTCCTGGGCCTATGGTTAGAACTTACAGTAGCCCGTCTGGGCCCAGATTGAAGGGGCAAAGACGCTGCATACCCCGGGGTGACGTCATGCGCATTCCACGTCAGCCAATGGTCCCGTTCTGATGGTTGGGTTGCGTGTGCTGCCGCGGAGGAAGCAGGCGCCACCGTGTCAGGCCGCGACGCAACTGGTAAGTAAAAGATGGCGACAGCCGACAGCGACCCACACGAACAAGGCCGCGACGCAACTGCCAACTAAAGATGGCAACGGGGACCCGATCCCCGATTCTCCGCGGGGAATTCCCCTATTAGGGGACGGGGATGGAGTTAAATATGCCCCCACGGGGATCTAAACGGGGAGAAAACGTCCCCCGTCGGGTTTGGCGGGGACGGGTCTGGGGGAGCATTCCCCGTCCCCGATACCCGCATCCCCGCCCCGTTTATATACAGGCTTTGCTCTCTTTCCTGATGGCCCAACCAGCCTACGAAGGCCCAATGTCTTCTGAGTATATATAACATCAATAACCCTAGTTCTATACCTTTGTGATGATTAATATCTTGCTTCTTGCTATTTAGCTATTTTTGGATTGTGATTCGTGGTGTACTCTAATATTGTGTCGATGAACTCATGTGAATGATGATGAATTAACCTGAATGGTGATGAACAAATGCGGGGACGGGGATCCCCGACGGGGATTTTTCCCCTCGCGGGGGCGGAGATGGGGGAGAAATCGTCCCCGTGAGCTTTGGCGGGGACGGGGACGGGGATTTTTTCTCCCCGCGGGGATGGGGATGGGGAGGCAACCTCCGACGGGGAATTCCCCGTTGCCATCTTTACTGCCAACTGAGGCGGCGGCGGGCCGGCCGCGCGAGGACGCCAAACGCGAGGTCAAATCGGGCTCGAGCTCGAGTGGAATCAATTGACAATGGCGGCCTTCCAGTTCCAGCCACTTGCGGCAATTGATTCTACTCCTTTTCTAACGAGTGTCGTTTTCCTTTGATTTTCTTGTTTTCGCCGGCACTTAGATGTTTCAGTTTACTAGCTAGTAGGTTGTCTGTTGACCGATTGGATTCAGGAGGCCATTGACAAGGTGACTTGTTTATTTGGTCACATCTATCAACAGTGCGAATTCAATCTATACCTAATAATAAAAATGCAAAATTTCATCCTCGTTTTTGGTCTGGGCCTATTTTCGTCTGGCCCATTCATTAGCCCAACGGTCCCATGCGGTGGCTTTTGGCCCTTCCCTACTTCCGCGGCCCTCTCCCTCGCGTGGACGAGGATTCTCTGGAAAAGCCAACTCTCCCTCCCCCGGCCCCGCTCCTTCTCCCTACCTCCCCCGTCTCTCCCGCACGGCGTCGGAGTCGGAGGGTGGCCGTCAGTCGTCACGGTGGGCCGGTGGCCTGCGCTGAGCCGCTGCGCCTTCACGCGCGCCTCCGCGGAGCCGGGCAGCCGGCGCAGGGCCTGCGGCCCTACGCGGAGCAGCGGAGGACGTCCGGCGGCAGTCAATGGCTGGTGGTGGCAGGCGCTGGGCGTCTGCAGCGCGGCGAGCCAGCCACCCATCTCGCGAGTTCGCGACTTGTGGCGGCGGCGATGGGGCGGAGCTGCTGAACAAAGGGATGAGGTATGTGGGTTTTTGGTTGCCTGCTTCTGCTTGGGATGCATTCGCTTGTGGCTACTTGTGAACTGTTGTCCTCAACATCATTTTCTTTCAGTTTGACTTGAGAATCGGGATATAATGGTTATTTCTCATTGCTAATATAAAATACTCCAAAAAGCTAAAAATAAATCAAGCGTTAAGAGTCACATATGTCATGCTCCATCTTGCATCAAGCAAACAATTTCTTCAGTTTTGTCCAGTGTGCATGTTTGTTCAGACCTCTTCAGGTTGCTATTTGTTTGTCAATCAACCTGACATGGGTCTGAACAAATTGGTTGTGGTTTGCAGGAATGGCTATGGTTGTTGCTTTACAAGCTGAAAGAAGTGTTATCGAAAAGAAGAAACCCGATATCAAACAAATTGGTTGTGGTTTGAAAGTGGAGCATGTTAAGCAACGTGGTCTTTTGCAATCATTGCCTGTTGCTAATCAAGCCTGGAAAACTGTTTGCATGGACTTCTACCAAAATCTCATAAATTTGACACTATTTTGGTGGTAGTGGATAAGTTCACCAAGTATGGGCATTTTATTCCTTTAGCTGATCCTTTCACAGCTATGCAAGTGGCTCAGGTGTTTATGACTCAGGTTTATAGGTTGCATGGGTTACCTGAGCACATTGTTTCTGACAGAGACAAGGTTTTCACAAGTGCCTTCTGGAGAGAGCTTTCCAAACTCACTGATACACAACTGCTGATGTCTTCATCATACCATCCACAATCTGATGGTCAGACCGAACCGTTGAATCAGTGCCCGGAGAATTTCCTGCGCTGTGCTGTGCACTCTTGCCCAAAACAATGGCATCAGTGGCTTCCTGTGGCCGAATATTGGTATAACACAAGTTATCATTCTGCTCTGGGCTACACCCCATTTGAGATATTGTATGGACATCATCCACAACATTTTGGCATATCCAATGAGGTGACTGTTCATGCTCCAGATTTGGATCAGTGGCTCACTGAGCGAGGATTGCTGGAAGATGTGGTGAAACATCATTTGCACATAGCACAACAAAGGATGAAGCTGTATGCTGATCAACACCGCAGCGAGCGTGTCTTTGCAGTTGGTGATATGGTTTATCTTAAGTTACAGCCATACATCCAGTCCTATGTAGCTCCCAGGACAAATGCAAAGCTCAGCTTCAGGTTTTATGTACCATTCAAGGTATTGGAACGAATTGGGAAGGTTGCATATCGGCTTGAGCTCCCACCGCAGTGTCGTATACATCCAGTGGTTCATGTCTCTCAGCTTAAGTTACATGTTCCACCAACTGGATTGCTGGAGTCTGATATCACAGAAGTTTCAGTGGACTTTGATGATTCTGTCAGTCCTATTCAGTTTCAGGATACTCGTGTGATTCAGAAAGGGGCTACTTCTTTAGCTCAGATTCAGGTGCGGTGGTCTGGGTGCTCGCCAGCTTTGCTTACTTGGGAAGAAGTTCAGGATCTTCGTCGACGGTTTCCAAATAGTCCAGCTTGGGGACAAGCTGGATTTCAAGTGGGGGTGGGGGGGGGGGGGGGGGGGGGGGGGGGGGGGGGGAGTGTCAGGATACTGAAGGAAGGTGCGCAAGCTACTGTTGGGCATCCGGCAACAGGCTGAAGGCGATGGAGTGGGCCGGTATTGGCCTGAGAAGGCGGGTCCATCTGTACTGGTTATGAGTTTAGTCGGTTAGTGTTGTGGGCCCGGGTGATTAGCTGTCATCACCAACTTGTAACCGCTGACGGATATATAAGGCAGGCGGCGCATTAGGAAGAGGCATGAAATGAACCCTGAACTCTGAACTTCTGAATCCTCCCTCTGTACTCCCAAACTACTTGCTGTTCATGCTATCCAACCCGAATTCCATGCTATTCTCCCTTTGATTCCTTCTAATTCTTTGATTATCGTTACACTCACGTATATATAGTATAAATATCACAATGTATAAATATCATTCAAGAATCCAGGAAATACGTACTGTATACGTCGATCCATACAAGAAAACACGGCCAAACTAGGGGCCACGAAGTGCGACGGCGATCAGCATGATCCCCAGCAGGAGCAGAGCAAGCACGGCGAGGCAGATCACCGGGCCAGCGGCAGCGCCGCCGGCGACCGCCATAACCGCGGAGGAAGAGGAGGCCATGAGCATGAGCAGCCCCACGAAAGCGAGGTTGTGGCCACGTGGTGGTAACGCCGCCGCTATGCGAGGGGACGTGGTGGCGGCCGAGTCCGTCTTTGTGTTGTCGGCCATCATGACGACAAGGGCGACGGCGTCGACACCCGCGACAAGCCCCATGAAGCTGAGTGAGCCGAACTCGCCGTCGCTGCCGTGGGCGTAGGCGATGCCGTTACCGGCAGCGAGCAACATGATAGCCAGGCCCGTAGCCATCACATTACTTCCCTGACTGCTCATTGATGGCGGCGACGGCGACGAAGGGTAGAAGGAGAGGAACGACAAAGATGAAATGAAAGCTAGGCACCGGAAATGTCAGTCAGCTCTTAGCTGGGCTGCGTGGCGCGGAGGCGGAGAGGCAACGCGGACGGCCCGCTTCTCCTCTGTACCTGTGTGTGTCTGCAAAAGCGTCGGGTTCCGTTTTATTGGCTTCTTCCTCGGACCTTGGCCCGGTTTTGAGGTCGGGAATGGGGACGCGTTCTCATCGCGGTTGCGTCGATGAAGCTTCTTCCGTCTGACGTGTCACGCTGCCCATGGGCGGCCCTCCCAAGTGGACCCGCCAGCCCGCGATTGCTAGGCATGGGAGCTCGTCCCCGCGATTTCTTCTCATCACGTCTGACGTTCTACTGCTACACGATCGATCGTGTGTATCCACTTGGACCTTGGACCTCTGTTTTCCATCTTTTGAGCAATCTTTTTTCTCACCAACTTTTTGCCAACAAAAAACTACGCAACTTCTAAAGCTAAAACTGGCTTCTTTTGGCCCAGAGTTGGACCTCCTAGGTAAATTTTATTTCCGGATGTCTGAATTCAATGGAATTAATTTAATTAGTAGCTAATTATCGGTTTTCTGAAATCAAACAGCCTTGAAATATCGTTTCTTCGACTCGCAGTCTCAGTTTGATGTACTAGCAGTCAACAAATTATTCAGATAAGTGAAATTCAGGTTAAGATTGTGCGCCTCATCATGATGCGAAAGGGACAAAGTTAGTATCAGCTTGTTCGCGTCCTGGTTGCTACTCCAGTCAACAGAAAGCTGTACTAGGCGTTTACTCGGTCGGTTTGAATTTGAAAAACGGAGAACACATAACTGGACGTCTGGACCCAAGAGCTCTGGGTTTGGTTCGGATACAGCGATCGAACGAGGTAATGATTACTTTTATGATCATCAAGAGTAGTTAATCTCCTTCCAGCTACTGATAGTCAAATTAACAAAAAGTACTCAAATTTTGCATCAGGATTGCATTTGATCAAAATGATCGAAATTATCTTACATGGCCAGAAGGGGAAAAACAAACATCAATACACTATACTATTAGTAGCACTACTTGACTACGTATTTATTAGCAGCGCAAGGGACAGGCATGACAAAGATTACTGTATCCAGCAAGCACACTTATATTAGGACAGGCAGCAGCGGCGGCGGCGCCGGTGGTGATGAAGGCGGATTAATTTCCTATCGGACTGGCAACTCTGACATTCAGGGGCCAGGGCAATGCTGTCGAATCAGGATTCAGGAATCAAATCAAATGAGAATGAATGTCGCACCACTGCACCAGCTACAGCCCCTGTTCCCCGAGAAGAACTCCGATGTTGAGGAGTGAGATGCCGAGCAGCATCAGAGCAAACGCGCAGAAGCAGAGCACCGGTGCCGCCTCCCTGTCCGCCGCCGCACTAACAGCAGAGGACGCCAAGAGGAGGCCCACGAGGGCGAGGTTGCGGCGCAGGCAGTGTACGAGCGCGCGTACACCAGCTGAGAGCAACCCGAGGCGGCCTATGGTTGCCGTCGGGTCGTCGGCGACCCGGACGCCGACGAAGATGAAGCTGGCGCCGGCGAGCACCCCGGCGAAGTTGAGAAGCAAGACCAAAGTGCCGGCAGAGCCGACGCCCGCGCCAAAGGCAATCAGCGTGAGGGCGAGGCCGGTGGCCGTCAACCCGCTGCCCCGAGTGGCCATCGGCGGCGTGGCGGAGTGTTCACCTCACCTGTCGACGGGCGCGGCGAGATCACGCGCGCAAAATTATTAGAGCCAAATGAAAAAGAAAAAAAAATCGTTTGCAATTGCAGTCGGGGAGGCAGCGCTAGTTACCCAAGTTGGTGGTGGCCGTGAAGTCGCGTACACGAAGCTGACGCTGCCGGTCACCGGCTCCTGGTTCAAGTTCGCCCTCTGCAGCGGGAGCACGCAGGCAAGCAGGGAAGAAGCAAAGAGCGATCGAGGAGGAACAAGGGGTTCTTGACTTTCGGTGTGCCTTGTGAGGGCAGGACGCCAGGGGTGGGGCTCTATTTATACCGCTCCAGCCCGTGGCTACACCGCTGGCGCTACGCGCACCAAGCGAATCCCACCCACGACGGGGTAGGCCGCTGTCGCGCGGGGCCAGAGGCCGGTGGGGACAAGCTGTCTGTGAGAACGGAGGCGAGCCCATGAGGCCAGTGGGTAGTGCGCACTGCGCATGCGGCAATAAGACAATGACCAACGACTCACAGTCAAAGTAATCGCCCGCACTGATTAGTGAAAGATACTTCGATGGACAAATTTGTTATCCAGGCCTTGTTTAGATTGTAAGTTTTTTCACTTTTTCTATCACATCAAATCTTTAACATATGCATGGAGTATTAAATATAAATAAAAAAATAACTAATTATATAGTTTGATTGTAAATTACAAGATAAATCAGTTTATCAATAATTGTCAAATACAAACAAAAATGCTACAATATCACATACTGATTCCTAACCTTAATCAAGACCCTAGCACTGACGTGGGATAGCAGTGCCGTCGCAGTCGCACAGGGGGTGTCCGCATGTCGGTCCCTTGTGTTCCTTCTCTTCTCTGTCTATGCGTCAGGCGTGCTTTTCCATTAATTCGTCCGTGTCCATGCTACCAGCGCTGCGCTCAAAAGTCAGCAAGAGACATCCACTTGCCTAAGGGCATGTTTAGTTCTTCCCAATTCCAGAATTTGGCACTATGCAAAAAAAAAAATTCTCCGTCACATCAAATTTGCGGTACATACATGGAGTACTGAATATTGACGAAATCAAAAACTAATTACACAGTTTGGTTGTACTTTGCAAGACGAACGTTTTGAGCCTAATTAGACAACGATTGGACAATTATTAACAAATAAAAACAAAACGGTACTGTACCTACAGTACCGCCTGAAAACCCGGCGGCGCCGAATCGGCGCCCATCTAAACGTGGCCTAACTTGAGAGACCAGGTCTTATTTGGTTTCTCCCTAAAAACTTAGGTCTTATCCATCGAATGTTCGGATATACGTAGAGTATTAAATATAAACTAAAAAAATAACTAATTACATAGTTTGTAACTAATTTACGAGACATATCTTTTAAGCCTAATTAGTTCATGATTTGATGATGTGGTGCTATAGTACACATATGCTCATGAATATAGATAGAATATATAAACAAGACCTTAGTTATAATATATAAATATAGATAAAGTAATAACCTATATAAATTATGTCATGGTTACTAATATGGTTTTGGGATAATCTAGGGCTCTGCCTCGGGATCGTGGTGTGGAACAGCTGCTTTGCTCGTGCAGCCGACGCACACACACAGTGGACTGGGCTGTGTGGTGTTGCCTGACATTTTCCGAGTTTGGAGCCCGGACCGACCAGCCAGCACCGGTGCTGGCCGCTGCGCCACCCG
This sequence comes from Miscanthus floridulus, assembly GCF_019320115.1. NCBI lineage: Eukaryota > Viridiplantae > Streptophyta > Magnoliopsida > Poales > Poaceae > Miscanthus > Miscanthus floridulus. Next base: position 23,248,055 of record NC_089592.1, on the reverse strand, counting down.
GTCTCTGCGGCTGCCCTGCGCACAAGAGAGGTCTCTGGTCTCAACGCGGACTTGGTACGCAGGTGCGTATGTACGCACGTCAACCGATGATGGGGATGAGGGGGCCATGCATCGAGATTTCGGAACTCGGGTCCAGTTTAGTTTGCAAAAAATTTTGCAAAATTTTTCACATTCCCCGTCACATCGAATCTTTGGACGCATGCATGAAGTATTAAATATAAATAAAAAATAAAACTAATTACACAGTTTAGACGAAATCCACGAGACGAATCTTTTAAGCCTCATTAGACTATGATTGGACACTATTTGCCAAATAACAACGAAAACGCTACAGTACTCATTTTGCAAAATTTTTTGCATCTAAACAAGGCCTCGATATGTAACGTTTGCCAGGCTGGCGTCTTTTGAAGGACATGAATGATCCGACGTGGCAACGATGAGTGAGCGCTAAACAGAGAGAGTGTGCATGGTTCAAAATTTCGAAATGGGCGCTTCCTTCCAGAGCACGGAAACATGGCAGAGAGAGGGGATTTAATGGCATGAAGAGAGGGCAGAGTCTGAGAGTTCTTCGCGCCTGAGGTGGGTGAGGAGCAGGCTGCATCTATTCTTCAAGGGGGGAGAGGGGCATGGAGGTGCCCGGCGAGGGAGAAGGAGCAGATGGAGCTACAACGGAGGTGTCCGAGCAAGGAGGATCGGCGATCAGTCTGGATCTGGGAAGGCCGACCTACACGACCTCATACGGCAAATACAGAAGGCATGCAGAACGAAGTTCAGTTCATCATTCCTTCTATGTTTCGTAGAGACCTGTAAAGACTGTTCTTTTATTTAATAAAATCCAATAAGAGTTGCACCCCTCCTGTTCCGTCAAAAAAAAAAGATCAGTTCATCAATTGGCAATAGCATAGCAGGCTCGTTCTGGTCTTCTTATCAAGGTTTCAGCTTTAGTTGTCGATATACAAAGGGAGATAGCTGCTGTTCAACGTGTACGCTAGGATACAGGATTTTTGGCGGGAGCTGATCTTTGGTGCTAATAGCGATCATGAACGCATCAAATCGCCCGAATGGATGCTTAACTAGCATCGCTAAGTGATTACTGACTCATTGGGCCGAAATCAGCCCGCGCGAGGGCCCAAAATGGGCGCATATGTGAAGGATCTATCCAGGAACATAACCCTATCGACTTATCGGTTCCCCACTCCTCACGAGCTCTCGCGGCTGCCGCGATTGGCGGCGGCGGCTGCTGCTGCGACCAATGGCCTGTGGCTTGTCGAGCCTGAATTCCAGTGCGGGTCGCATGCCAGGCTTCCAGGGGATCTGCCTCTAGCGAGCTCACTTGATAGTTAGATGGCAGTCTACTCGGTGCTCATGACCATGCTGTGTGTAACGAGATGAGTACGTCCCGCCTGCTGCCGTGGTGCAAGTTTTATTCTCCTTTACTGATATTCTCTCGGTTCTTCCTTTGTTGTAGTGTAGCAGATTTATTGCAATGCAGTTAAGCTTGTATAGCAGCTACCTTAGCTGAAAATTTGGAATTACTTATAACTTGGGACGGAGGGAGTATAATTTGGGATGGAGGGAGTATACAATAATGTATGTTTATTTGTCTTTCGGATTTTGTTAAATTTTATACTGTAATGTTGCCAAATAGAGCAGTATGCAATGTTGGAATTAATGAATATGATTTTTATCAGGGGGCCAAAGTTTATTGAAAATGTCACTCACAGAGGAAAATACCTATGCTAATTTCGAATGCTTAAAACTTGCTCACAATTCACAGCAGTATTCAGAAATACTGCAATCTAGTCTTTGGTGATTGAACATGTCTAAATTTAAGTCGCTCCAGACTATTTGAGCCCAAAATAAAGCCTCAACTTAACCGTAAATTTTAGCTGAAAATTTTCTCTTTTTTAGAGCTTCACAAAATCTGAAGAATGATGAATCGGTAATGTTTCCTGATTTTTGTCGAGTTTATTTGGCATGTTTCTCTTATTTGTATAATGTTTCCTGATTTTTGTTGAGTGCTAATCACATGATTAAACGATTCATTCAGAGATCTGCGCCAATGCACATGTTTGTGAGAAAATTTAGTGAGTTCCAAACTGATAGGCAGGACCAAGAAGACAAGGAGATCCATGTAACAAAACAGGTACTTATTAGCATCATCAAATCAGTGAAACATGTCCACCATCCATTAACTTTAAACTGTTGGTGCTGAATCTGTTTTGCTGCATCTATGTCGTGTGTCAGATGTGAAGGAGAACATGCGTGGGCATGCCTATTGAGAGGGATGCTGAGAAAATATATACAAGGCGGATGTACGAAAAGTTCTACCATGAACTATTTGAATCAGGAGGGTTCATCATAAAACACAGGGGTGAGGATGGTTTGTACGAGGTGGTGCACACACTGGAAGATGGCAAAATGGAAGCGCGGAGATATAGGCTCCGTTCGGCTGCCATTATAAACCGGCTTATCAGTCATGGTACAGTATTTTTCTCTCCCAACAAATCAGCTGTACAAATCAGCACAAGTGCGCTACCATAGAGGTGATGAAATCTCATGTGAATGCCGACTGTATGAGCACATGGGTATGCTTTGTAGGCACTCACTAAAGATGGCAACGGGTACAGAATGCCCGCATGCCCGCGGGCATGGAACCCGATGGGCAAGGATACGGGCACCACTTCTTGCCCGCGGGCACGGGTGCGGGCACCATCCTGAACCCAGAGGATAGTTCTTCGCGGGCAAAGAAATTTGCTATCCTCGCCCGCTTATCCGCTAGACCCGCTCCACAGGTCTGACATGTGGGACCTACAAGCAAATATATGTATATATATATATATATACGATTTGTTGTGAATATGTATCTTCGTATCTCTTGTAATACACTATGATTTATGTATATGCTCAAACTGGCGGGCACACGGGCATGCCCGCGGGCATTTCATGCCTGCGGATGGAGGGCGCGGGCGTGGTTTGTTGCCCGTGGCGGGTCGCGGGCGCGGGCACGGGCGCGGGCGATGGATTTAGCTAGCGGGCGCGGGCGTAAGAAGATAGTATCCGCGGGCACCACGCCCGTTGCCATCTTTAGCACTCACTGAAGGTATGACAAGCCCATCTCTCCTAAACTGCTAAGTCTTACTGTATTAAATGTTAGTAACCACCAAACCATATGATGTAGGTACTTGTGAACCTTGACATTAAGAGTATGTGCGCGTTTAGTTCATCACAGATTCGGCGCCGGCTGAATCCGCCGGCACTGTAGCTGCACTGTAGCGTTTGCTTTTGTTTGGTAATAATTGTCCAATCGTTGACTAATTAGGTTCAAAACGTTTGTCTCGCAAAGTACAGCCAAACTGTGCAATTAGTTTTTGATTTCGTCAACATTTAGTACTCCATGCATGTACCACAAGTTTGATGTGACGGGAAATCTTCTTTTTGCATAGTGCCAAAGTTGGGAGTTTTGATGAACTAAACAAGGGCTATACCGCGTGCCAACATCATGGCACGTTGGAGTAAATGTGGAAGTGGGGGGCATGATGAAACATCAGCATGGAGGGATCACATATCTACGAAAGAGATGACAAATTTTGTGAAGAAGAGGATGTTGTTGAAGAAAATGGAGGAGGTAGCAAATGAGACAAGTAATATCTGCGACGATGCTTTCACTGAGGCAATGGGGGCACTAGAAGCAATCAGCTTGTTCGCTGGTTGGTTTCTAGGCTGATAAGCCCGGCTGGTGCTGGTTTGTTGTGAGAGAAAAACATTATATCATGGCTGATAAGCCCTGGCTGAAACCAACAAGTGAACATGCTGAATATCAGCAACAAAAACTGCTGTTGCACAGACATGTCATAAGGCAAATCAGGATATGGAGGA